>NC_133621.1:241112193-241789693 GCF_048593235.1 Sminthopsis crassicaudata | reverse complement strand
TAACACTTGTTGGTACTGAGTATGAACTATAGATTAGTCCAAATTCATGAGCCAACAACAGTCATCTGACACTTTGTACGTTTTTCCAGTTTTAGCACATGTAAATAGGTACATGTGCTAATAGGTACATCTCAGTATTCCAAGTCTTTAATAATTCCTTGAGAGAAAGTTTTTTCTGCCTGTTGTTTAGCTTAAGTATGTGTGTTAATATTGGATTACTTGTCTTTTTTTTTTTTTTTTTTAAACCCATTTATTTAATGATGTACTTAGGATAAGTAAGTACATATGCTATCCATCTGCCTATCTATCTATTGGCATGCATTAATAGGGACACCCATGAAGAGAAGAATTTGGAGCATTTTTGGTGTGTTTCTCTTACCCTTATTTTCCCATGGGTATTATGTCATGCCTTGATTTATCTTGATCAGCCTAATAACTTGCTCCATATTTTTCCAAAAGTGCAGAACAGTTTCAGCTAAAAATACACATATCAAAATCTTCCAAATGTCGTGGCCTCAGCTCAAAAATGTTGATCAATTTTGAAAATCTAAATTAACTCCGGCCATGAAACTTTAGGGAAGAACCTTTTGTGGTGAGGACATATTTCCAAAAAATTTACCACAGTTCTGTTCTTAGCTAGGGTGTATGCTGATGTTGCCAGATAACTAAAAAATGGATGCAAAAAGCAGGAAGCATTATTGAATTGAATTCCAGCGCCAATTTGGGAAAAGCAAATTAAAATGTAAAATAATATTTTTTCCATTCTTGTCTTCTTAGCATAAAACTTTAAAATATATGACTGCCAAAGAAGGTACAGAAAAGTCTAATTCTTCCAGGAAGTTAAAGCCTATTATTATCTTTTTCTTTTAAAATTAAAATATATATATATATAATCAGTCTGAGGAAGGGAGAATTGCCCACAGTTATCAAAGAAAAGTAGGTTTAAGTTTTAAATCAAAATATGTATTTACTCTTGTAAGTAAATTATATTTTGTTTTACACTATTCTTTTGTTTTCTAGGTACTAGAAAAATGGATGATGATGATTTTGGTGGTTTTGAGGTATGTAATATTTTTATTTATTTATATGATATTTTTATTTATCTTTTTTAAATCTGAAAAACACGTATACACACACGTAAATAAACCAGTGTGACTTTTGTCTGTAGGAAGGTTTATTTGATAAATGTATTATGTAGCATATTAAGTTAGTTCATTTTTTGATCATTTGTGTTTAGTTTTGAAATATGAGATCAAAATTAATTTTTTTTTCTGAGGCAAATTGGGGTTAAGTGACTTGCTCAGGGTCACACAACTAGGAAGTATAAGTGTCTGAGATCAGATTTGAACTCAGGTCCTCCTAATTTCAGGGATAGTGCTCTATCCACTTCACCACCTAACTGGCCCAAAAATCCATTCTTAAAAAAAAAAAAAAAAAAAAAAAAAAAAAAGACACGAACAAAAATTCTCTGCAGCTCCTAACCAATTAATTTTCATTGAACATTTTGTGTTTCACATAGGAAAGTTTAGGCAGAAAT
The DNA here is from genome assembly GCF_048593235.1 of Sminthopsis crassicaudata. Classification (NCBI taxonomy): domain Eukaryota; kingdom Metazoa; phylum Chordata; class Mammalia; order Dasyuromorphia; family Dasyuridae; genus Sminthopsis; species Sminthopsis crassicaudata. Next base: position 241,788,156 of record NC_133621.1, on the reverse strand, counting down.
AATTAAGTGCTCTCAGTGGGTCAGTTATAAAATGGCTTGTTGAAAAATTGTCAGCAGATAATTTTATTGGACTACATCTCCATTAGGAAATACTTGTAAGATGAAAGATGGGTGTTAAAGATCTTGCCACGTGTTTGCATAGTTACACTTGTAATAAGGTATGCCAATATATTATATACAAGGCTTTTTTGTGGTTTAAAGAGTGAATTAGTGTGTTTGTGTTGTTAGAGGTTATTTTCAGATTTTGGTTCGATGTTCTTTAAATGGAAAGTGTTAGCTGAGTAGGCTCTTCTTCCTTTAATTCTTTTCAGTGTGTGTTCGTTTTATTGAAATATTTTATAACTCAGTTATTTTTATGATGCCAGTGTAATCTTGAAGAAAATTTCTTTTTTAGGGCAAGAAGCCTTAATCTTAGTTCTGGCACAACCAATATGTGATTTTTGAAGAATTTTGGTTCAAAAGGAGATTTGTAAAATAGGGAGTATAATTTCTAGGATTGATTTGTTAAATAAGATATCATTATCCATGAAGTTCTCTGAATAATTTTAAAGGAAGAGGTGAGGTTTTAAATACGCTTGTGATAAAAAATGTTCTATAGTAAATATTAAGTTGTAAATGTGAAAAGTTTTGAATTATTTACTATACTTTTTCACTTTAAGATATTATTAATACATTTGGAAACTTGACTTATTCATCAAATTTTTTTGTTTTTCTGAAAATTCTAATTTTTTTGGTAAATAATAGAGCTAGTTTGATTCAGAAAAATATATATTATCTTCAATGATTTTTTGGGGGGTGCTTAATTTTTATTTATTTAAGTGAAATGTAACATTTAGAATTGTCATTTCTTTCCATTTTGAGGAAAAATTATGTTTAAAATATCATCTGATGTGAAGGTCTGGGCTAGCTCCTCTGAAGGGCTCAGAATAAGTCCTTGCCCCATGTTGGGTGCCAAATTGTAATGGTTCTGTCATCTCTTATGTTATTCTTCTTCTCTGGGAGGAGATCTCTTTTCTGTATAATCTTTTCCTCGGTGAGCAGGTTTCTTGGGAAGCTTCTGGAGCCTCCAGCCAGACTCTCTCCTTCCAGACTGCCATCCCAACTCTGTCCCAGACTAGGCTCTCCTTCCAGACCACCATCTAAACTCAATCTCCCAGTCAGACTGTTCTCCAGGTTCAATGTTGCCTCTTTTATCCTCACAGAGAATGGGCATGTGAGAACTCAACAGGTTTTGTGAGAAACACTTCAACCAATGAACTTGCTCCCTCTAAAGGTGCAAACTCCTTTAAACATGTAAACTCTCCCTCAGAATTCCAAAGGTGTAAACTCCCTTTAAAGGCCTGGACTAAAGTTGTGAATTCTGAGCTAAAGAATTGTTTAGACAACCTGAGTTCTTACCTTGTAATCCTAAAACAGTCTGATATGATTCATTGTTTGGAAGTTGTTATTTATTTGAATGTTGCATCCCATAATAGTCTTCTTTTATTGAAACCATATTTACTATATTTTATCAACAGGAAAACAAAGAGTGGCTAGTTTTTTTTTTCCTGAGTAACAGTTTCAATTTCATGTTCTACATTTTCTAAAGAAAATGTCTTTGTTTTTTGCATCTTATATAAAATTAAAAAAATAAGCATTGGAAATTAATTTTGATTTTTAAACCTTTAAAAATTTGTACTTTTGGAAGTACACTTTTTTTTGTTCTTAATAAATTGTTAACTTTCCATGTGCTATGATTTAATATGCCTTTTTTAAAACCTTGATTTAATAATTCATCAGTTATTGATTAAAATCTGGTTCTAAGTTCAGTGTATTTTACAATTTGGTTTTAATAATTATTATATAACTCCAGTAGTTCATGTTTGAAATTGTAATGAAAGGAGATACTTACAGTTAACAAAAGTAAGTTTATTCATTTAGATCAAGGGAAAGATATTTAACAATAATAATATATAATTGTATCCATGGAGATAGATAGGTTCCCTGCCTTTATGTTGCCAGTGCTGGTATGATAAGAACAACTGCTAAATCCTTGTGACCTGGATTTTTTTATACTCAGATTATCTAGAAGTTACCAACAATTGCTTTAAATATATTTCCATGAACTGTCATGAGGACAGTTTTATGTTCATTTAAAGAAAAATAAACCTATCCTTCATAGAACCTATAAGGCCTTAGTTCTGAACCTTTCCCTAATAGAGCAAATTTCTTCTAGATAACTTTCTTCTACTAGATTTCAGTACTGTTATTTCACAATTCTAATCTTGTGCTGACATAGGCAGCACTGAAGAAGGAAAAGGAAACCTAAAACAAAAGATCATACATAGCATTCCCTTCATAAAACAAAACAAATAACCTAACAGCTTTCTGAAGGAATGACATAATATAGAAAGAGACGAAAGACTCAAAATCCCAGATTTTTCCTCCTCTCTTCAGGATTGAACTCAGATCTTGCCATATTTTTTCAGTTTCCATTGATTTTCCTAATGCAAAATGGTAGTATACGGAAACAGCAATATTGGGATCACAGTGTAAATGACATTTCATATCATTGATAGGATATTTCTTTTTTTTTCTTTATTATTAATTTTTATAATTATGACATTTTCTTTGACATTACATATGCATACGTATTTTTGTTTTTTACAACATTATCCCTTGTACTCCCTTCTGTTCCGAGTTTTTCCCCTCCTTCCCTTCACCCCCTCTCCTAGATGGCAGGCATTCCCATACATATTAAATATTTTATAGTATATCCTAGATACAATATATATGTGCAGAACCAAATTTTGTTGTTGTTATTCTTGCAAAGGAAGGATTGTATTCGGAAGGTAAGAATAATCTGGGAAAAGAAACAAAACAAAACTAAACAAAACAAAAAAAACAAACAATGCTCACAGTTTACACTCCTTTCCCAGTGTTCCTTTTCTGGATGTAGCTGATTCTGTCCATCTTTGATCAATTGGAATTGGATTAGCTCTTCTTTATGTTGAAGATATCCACTTCCATCAGAATACATCCTCATAGAATATCATTGTTGGAAGTGTATAATGATCCCCTAGTTCTGCTCGTTTCACTCAGCATCAGTTGATGTAAGTCTTGCCAAGCCTCTCTGTATTCCTCCTGTTGGTCATCTCTTACAGAACAATAATATTTCATAACATTCATATACCATAATTTACCCAACCATTCTCCAATTGATGGACATCCATTCATTTTCCAGTTTCTAGCCTCTACAAAAAGGGCTGCCACAAACATTTTGGCACATACAGATGCCTTTCCCTTCTTTAGTATTTCCTTGGGATATAAGCCCAGTAGTAGTACGGCTGGGTCAAAGGGTATGCACATTTTGATAACTTTTTGGGCATAATTCCAGATTGCTCTCCAGAATGGTTGGATTCTTTCACAACTCCACCAACAATGCATCAGTGTCCCAGTTTTCCCACAGCCCCTCCAACATTCATCGTTATTTGTTCCTGTCATCTTAGCCAATCTGACAGGTGTGTAATGATATCTCAGAGTTGTCTTAATTTGCATTTCTCTGATCAATAGTGATTTAGAACACTCTTTCATATGAGTGGAAATAGTTTCAATTTCATCATCTGAAAATTGTCTGTTCATATCCTTTGACCATTTATCAATTGGAGAATGGCTTGATTTCTTATAAATTAAAGTCAATTCTCTGTATATTTTGGAAATGAGGCCTTTATCAGAACCTTTAATTATAAAACTATTTTCCCAATTTGTTACTTCCCTTCTAATCTTGTTTCCATTAGTTTTGTTTGTGCAGAAACTTTTTAATTTGGTGTAATCAAAATGTTCTATTTTGTGATCAATAATGGTCTCTAGTTCTCCCTTGGACACAAACTCCTTCCTCCTCCACAAGTCTGAGAGGTAAACCATCCCATGTTCCTCCAATTTATTTATGATTTCGTTCTGTATGCCTAAATCATGGACCCATTTTGATCTTATCTTGGTATGTGGTGTAAAATGTGGGTCCATGCCTAGTTTCTGCCATACTAATTTCCAGTTTTCCCAGCAGTTTTTGTCAAATAATGAATTCTTATCCCAAAAGTTTGGATTTTTGGGTTTGTCAAACACTAGATTTCTATTTTTATTCACTATCTTGCCCTGTGAACCTAACCTATGCCACTGATCAACTAGTCTATTTCTTACCCAATACCAAATAGTTTTGGTGACTGTTGCTTTATAATATAGTTCTAGATTAGGTACAGCTAGACCACCTTCATTTAAATTTTTTTTTTCATTACTTCCCTGGAAATTCTTGACCTTTTGTTGTTCCATATGAATTCTGTTGTTATTTTTTCTAGGTCATCAAAATAGTTCCTTGGGAGTCTGATTGGTATAGCACTAAATAAATAGATTAATTTAGGGAGTATTGTCATCTTAATTATATTCGCTCAACCTATCCAAGAGCACTGAATGTCTTTCCAGTTATTTAAATCTGACTTTATTTTTGTGGCAAGTTTTTTTGTAATTTTGCTCATATAATTCCTGACTTTCCTTTGGTAGATATATTCCCAAATATTTTATACTATTGACCGTTATTTTGAATGGAATTTCTCTTTGTATCTCTTGCTGTTGCATTTTGTTGGTGACACATAAAAATGCTGAGGATTTATGTGAATTTCTTTTGTATCCTGCAAATTTGCTAAAATTCTGAAGTATTTCTAATAGCTTTTTAGCAGAGTCTTTGGGGTTCTCTAAGTATACCATCATGTCATCTGCGAAAAGTGACAATTTGATTTCCTCATTTCCTACTCTAATTCCTTGAATCTCTTTCTCCGCTCTTATTGCTGAGACTAGCGTTTCTAGTACTATATTGAATAGTAATGGTGATAGTGGGCAACCTTGTTTCACTCCTGATCTTACTGGGAAAGGTTGCAGTTTATTTCTATTGCATATTATGCTTACTGACTGTCGTAAATATATGCTTCTGATTATTCTAAGGAATAATCCATTTATACCTATACTCTCAAGCATTTTTAGTAGGAATGGATGTTGGATTTTATCAAATGCTTTTTCTGCATGTATTGATTTGATTGTTAATATGGTCAATTATACTAATAGTTTTCCTAATAATAAACCATTCCTGGTATAAATGCCACTTGGTCATAGTGTATTATCCTGGGGTTGATTTTCTGAAGTCTTTTTGCTAATATCTTATTTAAGAGTTTAGCATCAATATTCATTAAGGAAATTGGTCTATAGTTTACTTTCTCAGTTTTCGATCTACCTGGTTTAAGTATCAGACCATATCTGTGTCATAAAAGGAATTTGGTAGGAATCCTTCAATCCCTATTTTTTCAAACAGTTTATATAGTATTGTAGTTAGTTGTTCTTTAAATGTTTGGTAGAATTCACATGTAAATCCATCTGGTCCTGGGGATTTTTTCTTAGGGAGTTGGTTAATAGCTTGATCTATTTCTTTTTCTGAGATTGGACTATTTAGACTACTTACTTCTTCCTCTGTTAATCTGGGCAAGCTATATTTTTGAAGGTATTCTTCCATTTCATTTAAGTTATCGAATTTATTGGCATAAAGTTGAGCAAAGTAGCTCCTAACTATTTTCTAATTTCGTCTACATTAGTGGTGAGTTCTCCCTTTTCATTTTCAAGACTAACAATTTGCTTTTTCTCTTTCCTTTTTTTAATCAGTTTTACTAAGTGTTTGTCTATTTTGTTGGTTTTTTTATAGAACCAACTCTTAGTTTTATTAATTAATTCAATAGTTTTTTTTTTACTTTCAATTTTATTAATCTCACCTTTTAATTTTTTGAATTTCAACTTTTGTGTTTGTCTGGGGGTTTTTAATTTGTTCCTTTTCTAGCAATTTTTGTTGTAAGCCCAATTCGTTGACCCTCTCTTTCTCTATTTTATGCAAGTAGGCCTGTAGAGATATAAAACTTCCCCTTATTACTGCTTTGGCTGTATCCTACACATTTTGGTATGATGCCTCATTATTGTCATTCTCTTGGTTGAAGTTATTAATTATGTCTATCATTTGCTGTTTTACCCAATCATCAATTAATATCAGATTATTTAGCTTCCAATTATTTTTTGGTCTATTTTCCCCGGGCTTTTTATTAAATGTAATTTTGATTGCATTGTGGTCTGAAAAGGATGCATTTACTATTTCTGTCTTACTGCATTTGATTTTGAGGTTTTTATGCCCTAGTATATGATCAATTTTTGTATAGGTTCCATGAACTGCTCAGAAGAAAGTATATTCCTTTCTGTCTCCATTTAGCTTTCGCCAAAGATCTATCATATCAAACTTTTCTAGTATTCTATTTACCTCTTTGACTTCTTTCTTATTTATTTTGTGGTTTGATTTATCTAATTCTGAGAGTGCAAGGTTGAGATCTCCCACTATTATAGTTTTGCTGTCTATTTCTTCTTGCAGCTCTCTTAATTTCTCTTTTAAGAATTTAGATGCTGTACCACTTGGTGCATATATGTTTAATATTGACACTGCTTCATTATCTATGCTACCCTTTAGCAGGATATAATGCCCTTCCTTATCTCTTTTAATTAGATCAATTTTTGTTTTTGGTTGATCTGAGATGAGGATGGCTACCCCTGCTTTTTTGGCTTTGCCAGAAGCATAGTAGATTCTGCTCCACCCTTTTACTTTTATTTTGAATGTATCACCCTGTTTTAGGTGTGTTTCCTGTAAACAACATATAGTAGGATTCTGACTTTTAATCTGGTCTGCTCACTGCTTCCTCTTTATGAGGGAATTTGGTTAGAATGACTTATTCTATATTGCTTGCCATCCTGTTAACCCCTACTTATGCTTTTTTCCTTTCCTTCCCTCTTACTTACCTACCCAGTATTCAACTTGTGAACACCACTTGCTTTTCACAGCCTTCCCTTTTTAGTATCCCTTCCCCACCTTAAAATTCTTCCTTTTATTTTACCCCTTTTCCTCACAATTTCCGTATTCCCTTCCCCTTAGCTTACTCCTTCCTTCTCACTTTTCAATGAAGTGGAAGAAGTTTCACCATAAATCGAATATGTCTATTGATACACACTAAGTTCATCTCCTTCCTTTCTTTCTCTCAGAAAGGTTACCTTTGCCTCTTCATGAGATGTAGTACCACCACTTTACACTTTTTTATGATATAATTTCCTTTCCACCTCTAGTTTCTAGGACAAATTATACATATGTTCTTTACATATTTTTATGGCAGAAGTATAGTTCTAAAGATTTCTTTTTACTTTTTTAGAAATCTCTTGAGTTCTGTATTTGAAGATCAAACATTTTATGTAGGTCTGTTTTTTTTCATCAAGAATAGATGGAATTCATTTATTTCGTTAAATGTCCATCTTCTTCCCTGGAAAACGATGCTCATTTTTGCTGGGTAAGTTATTCTTGGCTGCATACCCAGTTCCTTAGCCTTTCGGAATATCATGTTCCAGGCCCTTCGTTCTTTTAATGTAGACGCTGATAGATCCTGGGTTATCCTTATTGTGGCTCCTCCATATCTGAATTGCTTTTTTTCCAGCAGCTTCTAGTATTTTTTTCCTTTGTCTGATGGTTCTTGAACTTGGTCACTATATTTCTTGGCGTTTTGATTTTAGGGTCCCTTTCAGTAGGTGATGGATGAATTTTTTCAATGTCTATTTACCCTCTGTTTCTAAAACGTCTGGGCAGTTCTTTGATAATTTCATCGAAAAAGTGTCCAAGCTCTTTTTTTCCTCACATTTTTCAGGGAGTCTGATTATTCTCAAATTGTCTCTCCTGGATCTGTTGAGCAGGTCTTTTGTCTTTCTAATAAGGTACTTGACATTCTTTTCAATTGTTTCATTTCTCTGGTTTTGCTTGACTACTTCTTTGTTTCTTCTTGATTCATTCATTTCTACTTGTTCAAGTCTAATTTTCAATGATGTATTTTCTTCACTCACTTTTTTTATATCTTTTTGTAATTGTCCAATTGATTTTTTTATTTTCTATGGAATTTTTTTCCATTTTATCAATTTTATTTTTTAGAGAGCTGTTTTCTTTTTCCAGCTCACTAATCCTGTTTTCCTTGTAGTTGTTTACCTTTTCCAGCTCACTAATCCTGTTTTCCTTGGAGTTGTTTAAGTTTTCCAATTCACTAATTTTGTTTCTCAATGATTTGTTTTCTTTATCCACTCTGTCTTTAAATGCGTGGAATGACTTCTCCAGGCTCTCTTGCCAAGGTTACCATTTCTCTTCTAGCTCTCTTTTGAGAGCCTTTTTGATTTCCTCTGTGACATTCTTTTGTATTGAGGAACAGATCCTATCCCCCTTAGGGGATTCCTCTGGGGACAATCTGCTTTTAGTGTCCTCAGTATTTGAAGTCTGCTCTCTCTCCATACAGAAGCTGTCAATGTTTAGAACCCTTTTGAATTTTTTGTTCATTTTGTCAGAGCAAATTGAAGAAAACAAATTGACAAGAGAAACAATTGGTCTGTTTTGGGGGGTTTGGGGCTGGATGGTGTTAATGGACTTCCTCTACATACTGGGTCGGAGGGCAGCAGCGAACCACTAACAGGACAGCGATGGCTGGGCTTAATCTGCGCTCTGAGGCTCTGAGAACGGGCTGAGTCTCTCCAGGTGGGTGTTGGGGGTGGCCAGGTTCAGAGAGATGCTAGCTTTCCGGGGTTTTATTCTTCACCTCCGCTGCTCCTGGCTTGCTGCCAAGATGGAATATCCACACTGGGGTAAAAATCTTTTTGCAGAAACGGGAGAGATTGTATCCCTCCCCCCTGTGGGCTGAGCTGTGTGAGCTGCCTCGCTCTGGCTTGCCTGCCCTTAGTCTGCGCCCAGTCTGTTCGACCCTCCCCGGAGCGAACACAGACCTTCTCTGGCGAATTTCAAGCATGTCGTCTCTTGGGGATTATTTGTGGGTTTCTTTTCTGGTCAAGCATTACCTCTGAGGCTTGTCATGAAGTAAGTTCTGAGAGAAAACACGGAGCTCAAGTAGCTGTCTGCCTCCACGCCACCATCTTGGCCCCCTAATCCATTGATATGATATTTCATGATACATATTTCATGTATAGTCTCCAGCCTGCATCATGAGACTGAGTCATCATCACTAAGATAGTGATAGGGTGGTAGAGCCACAATGGCAGAGTAAAACTAAGGAGCTACTTGAGCTCTCCCAGTTTCCCTGGAAAACAATATGAAACGAAGTCTTTGAATGGAGTCTAGTATGATAGAGTTTAAAGAAACAGAATAAAGCAATTTTCTAGGTCAAAATAAGTTGAAAAGACTTCAAGAAAGGTCAGTCTTGTTGGAGTGAAAAGTGTGTGTAGCCTAGCTCAGATGGTATCTGGGAAAGCATTAAGAGGGTCTTAATCACAGTGTGGATCAATTATTGAAACCCTCTCTCCTAGATCCACAGAATAGTAGTAGAGCAAATCAGTGGGGCAGCCTCTAATTCCAGTGCAGAAGGTAAATTGCCAGCATGGGAAAGCAGGTAACAAAAGATTGGCCTAACCCCAGCACTGTGAGTAAATCACCAAACAGAAGGGGCTTCTGTGCTCAAAGCTTCACAAGAAGCTTGAGATAGTATCCCCTGTACCCCAGGAATAGAATTAAGCTTTAAAAGTCATGAAATATTGGGGTAGAGGGAATAAATAGAAAGAAAATGAGCAAGAAATAAAGAACCTTGACTATAGAAAACTAATATAGTGACAGGGAAGACTAAAACACCAACTCATAAAAGGATAAAATGCCTATATGTGAAACCCAAAGGGCTATGAATTAGTCTCAAGCCCAAAGTGCCTTCTTGGAGGAGTGCATAAAGAATTAAAAAAGTCAGTTAAGAGAGAAAAGAAAAATTGGCAAAAGAAATGAGGTATTTAAGAATGAATCAACAGCTTGAAAATGAAAACAATTCCTTAAAAAAAACCACAAATTGGTGAAATACAAAAATTTAAAAAAAAAAAAAATTCTCTGAAGAGAAAACAACATCCTTAAAAGTTGAATTAATCAAATGGAAAAGGAAAAACAAATTTTGGAGAAAATCATACATTAAAAACTATAATGGGGTAAATGTCTGTGAGACAATGAGAACCAAACCAAAAAGAATGAAAAAAAAAAAAAAAAAGATATAAAATTGGAAAAACAACTGCCTTGGAAAATAGATCCAGGAGAAACAATTTTAAAATGATCAAACTTTGTGAAAGCCACAAAGTAAGAGGTTGGACAGTTTTCTTTAAAAAATTATCAAAGTGCTCTTATATACTAGAACCTGAGGGCAAAATAGTAATTGAAAGAATCCATAGTCCATCTCCTGAAAGAGATCTCACAAGAAAAAATTCAAGAAATATTGTAGCAAAATTCCATATCCATAAGGTCAAGGAGAAAATACTGCAAGCTGCCAGAAAGAAACTATTCAAGTATAGAAGAATGACAGTCAGGATTACCCAGGATTTGGCTTAAAAAAATTGGAGGGTCTACAATACCATATTCTGGAGGGCAAAGGAGCTTGAATTACAATTAAGAATAAACTACCCAGTGAGAAATTGAGTACTTTTAGTCATTTCTAATGAAAAAAACACAAAAGGAAACAGTAAGCTTGAACTTCCAATACGAGACTCGGGAGAAGCATAAAAAGGTAAACAGGAAAGAAAGAAAAAAAAATCAGATTATTCAAAGTTCAATCTGTTTACATCCCTATATGGGAATGTGCCAAATTTGGGGTGGAAGAAAATTATCATTATTATTTTTGTAACCAAAATAATTTTTTGGTGATCAAACACAAAATAGAGAACTTTATGAAGTACAACATGGATAATTTTGACTACATTAAATTAAAAAGTTTTTGCACAAACAAAACTAATGTAGTCAAGATTAAAAGGCAAGCAGAAAGTTGAGAAACATTTTTTTTTTACAGCCAGTGTTTATGATAAAGTCCTATTTTCCCAAATGTATAGAGAAGTAACTCAAATTTATAACAATACAAGCCATTCTGCAATTGATAAGTGGTCAAAGGATATGAACATTCAATTTTCAGACAAAATTAAAGCCATTTCTTATTAATCTTATTAGATTCATAATATGCTCTAAATCAGTATTGATTAGAGAAATGCAAATTAAGACAACTCTGAGGTACTACCTCATATCTCTTAAATTGGGTAAAAGGATAGGAAAAGATGATGATGAATGTTGGAATGGATGTGGGAAAACTGGGCACTAATGCATTGTTTTGGTGGAGTTGTGAACTGATCCAGTCATCCTGGAGAGCAATTTGGAACTATGATCCTAAACTATAAAATGGTGCATACCTAGATCCAGCAGTGCCTCTATTGGGCCTATATTCCAAAGAGATCATAAAAGAGGGAAAAAGACCTACAAGTACAGAAATGTTTACAGCAGCAATATGTATGGTGGCAAAAAAATTGAAAATGAGTGAATGATTATCAATTGGAGAATGGCTGAAAAAGTTACAATATATGAAAGTAATGGAATATTATTTTCTTGTAAGAAATGATGGACAGGCTGATTATGCCGAGTGAAGAGAGCAGAACCAGTAAAATATTGTATACAGAAACAGCAGTATTGTATGATGATCAGCTGTGATAACCCCAGGTCTTTCCAGAAATTCAATGATTCTGGACAATTTCAATAAACTTTTGATGGAAAATAGCATCCATAAAAAAATAGAATAAAAAATAGAATTGAGTAAATGGAAGCTAATGACTTTATGATATATCAAAATAAAGTAAAACCAAAAAAATGAAAAAATGTGAAATATCTTATTGGAAAAACAACTGACCTGGACATCATCTTTCAAGAAATTAAAAAAACAAAAACAAAAACAAAAAAACTTTTCTGATGTTCTCACACAAATCACATCCTGAAAGAGATCCCAAAATAAAAACTCCCAGGAATATTATAGACAAATTCTGGAACTCCCAAGTCAAGGAGAAAATATTGCAAGTATCCAGAAAGAAATAATTCAAGTATAGTAGAGCCACAGTCGGGATAACACAAGATGCATTAAAGGACCTGAGGGCTTGGAATAGGATGTTCCAGAGAACAATGAAGCTATGATTGCAACCAAGAATTATCTACCCAATATAACTGACTATAACCCTTCAGAAGAAAAGGTAGTCATTCAATGAAATAGGGACTTTCAAACATTTATGATGAAAAGACCAGAGCTAATAGAAAACTTAATTTTCAAATATAGCAATTTAGAGAAACATAAGGAGTTATTCAGAAAATTGATATCATAAGGGACTTAATAAAGTTTATCTGTTTACATTCCTATATGGGATGATGATACTTGTGATTTATTACAACATTCTCATTATTATGGCAGTTAGAAGGAGTATATATAGATAGAGGGCATGGGTGTAAATTGAATATGAAAAGATATTATCTTTTAAAAAATGATGAAATTAAGGGGTGAGAGAGGTATGCATTGGAAATGGTGCAAGTTATCTTCCATAAAAAAGGAGGCAAGAAAAAGCTTTATGGTGGAAAGGAGGAGGAGAGGGTTCATGAGTGAATCTTACCCTAATCAGAATTGTCTCAAATAGGAAATAACATATATACTCAATAGGGGTACAGAAATCTATCTTACCCAGCAGAAGAATAGGAGGGGTATGGGGTATGGAAAGGAGGGAGGGTGATAAAAGATAGGTCATATTGGGAGAGGGAATGGTCAGTAGGAAAACACTTTTTTTTAGTGAAGAAATACAACCTTTTTAATTTAAAGCATACATACATAAGTCTTTGAATACTTACAGAATTTTGAAAATAAAAACAATTTCCCCCCATTCTACATATTGTTATATTTGAAATTTTTATAATTCATATATATATATATATATATATATATATATATATATATACATACATATACTTTACAAGAACTTTACAAGAATACATTTAAAAATATAATTGGAGCAATAGTTTACAAGAGACCCTTTTTCAGGGTGACTTCCTAAGGAAAGAGCTAAGAAGAAATTCCTAACACAATAGAGGGAGACATCTCTAGGAATTTTGGCACAAATAATGCTACCATCTCTTCTGTTTTAATATCATCAACTTTAAGAAAGGTGAAGAGAATCGTTAAATCCAAAGAGTTTCAAAGACAAGAGAAATATTTAGTCACCTGAAAATGGAGGACATTGAGTTTGGACAGCAGTCTGGAAGCAGACAGAATAGACTGGGAGAATAACAAGACCTCCCTGGAGAACTTCAGGGAAGCTCGAGGAGATTCAGAGCCAGGATTCAGGAAGAAGAGGATTCGAGATTCTACCTTCCCTCTGGCTGGAGGCTCCAGAAGCCTCCCAAGAAACCTGCTTACAGAGAAAAGGATTATTACAGAAAAGAAACCTCCTCCCAGAGGATTATAATTGAGAGAAAACAGGACATTATATTTTGGCGCCCAATGTGGGGCAAGGACTTATTCTGAGCCCTTCAGAAGAGCTAGCCTGGACCTTGACATTTTAATTGTTAAGTACTGACTTAGCACTTAGTAAGAACCTAATATCTCATTATCTCATTAGCACTTAGTAAGAACCTAACAAAGTTATTATATATACATGTTTGAGTTTTCGAAATAGTGCTCAAGAATTGACAGCAAAAATGCAGAGTCTAATTTTTACAGTCAAGATTACTTTAGTAAGGAGTGTTTGTTGCCTGGAAATAGAATGGCTGATGGTGGGTGGCTCATACCTACTAATGAAGGAAAGATTGTAATATTCCTGATGTTGATCCAAAACTTATTATTAAAACCTGGGTATATAACCATTATAAATGGATTATATGGAAGCTAGCAGTCATGGAATTTACCTTTGCTAAGGAATTTGCTAGTAGGGGCTTAACTTCAGAATGGGTACTTCTTCAACTGTGAATACACATATCATATAGGAATTGATAAGAGCAGAAAATCAGCTATTAAAATATAATGGAAAGGGATGAAATAGCTATAAAAAACTGGTGCATTGTGTTTCTGAAATAATTTCATCAGGCCCAAATATGTTTATATCTTCCAACAGTAAGAACAGTGAGGCAGACACCAAAAAAGAATCAGCAATTATAGAAGTTACACATGGGTGGGATGAGATCAAGTCATTGTGAGACACTCCCCTCTTACACAGGGGTAAATTGACTTTTGGTCAGGAGATTACAACTCATGGAACAGAATAGGCTCTTGGGAGCTATGCACAGCTCTTGAAGCTCCACCATCTCTTATGTTAAAGCTTCCAGTTAATATATCTTTGAGTCTGGAGATAGAGTATTTTACATGAGAAACAACAGAGGTGAGTGTCATTGAAGCATGTGGAGAGGAATAAGATCAAAGAATATTGGTCAGGTGGTAAGGAGTCAAGTTATGATGTGTGTTAAGAAGTCAGAAAGATACTTTTATATTTGATATTGGAGATAATAAGAAACTATTAGAACTTATTGAATGGGGATGGGGGTGGAAAGGAACATGGTTAAATCTGTGCTTTAGGAAGATCACTTTCTTTTCTTTAGGTTTTCAGGGGCACTGCTCTCTCCCAGTTTTCCTGCTTATCTCATTCTTTTAATTGTAGTCATCTCACAGGGCTCTGTTTTGTCCCTCTTTTATTTTTTTCAGTATAATACTTCACTTGAATATTTCATGAGCTAACATGAATTTAATTATATCACTGTACCAACAATTCTCCTATCTACCTATCCTGCCCTAATTTTGATTCCCAATCTCACATATCCAACTTTTATACCTCTTAAATGGATGGCTCCCATAACTTTAATCTCCAATTGTCTCATGGCTGTTGAGGGCACCACCATTTTCCCAGACTCAAAAACTAGGTATCATCTTGAATTTCTCACTATCTTTCATCACTCTCCCCATTCCAACCCCAAAACCAATCTGATGTCAAGGCCTATTGATTTTGACATTGCAGCATCTCTTAATTATGCCTTCTTTGGTTCCCTGACACTGCCACCACTTTGGTTCAGAACGTCATCATCTCATGCTTAGCCTATTGCAGTTATCTGATGGCTCTGACTGGTTCAAGTCTTTATTCTAGTCATCCTCCATTCCATAAAAGTTTTATATATATATAATTTTTGTCAAGGCAATTGGGGTTAAGTGACTTGGGTCAGGGTCACACAACTAGTAAATATTATGTCTGAGGCTGGATTTGAATTCAGGTCCTCCTGACTCCAGGGTTAGTGCTCTATCCACTGCACCATTTAACTGTCCTACATTTTCTTAAAGTCCATATCTGACCATGTCATCTTCTGCTCATTAAACTCCAGTGACTCTTGCTTCCAAAATCAAATATAAAATCTGTTTGGTATTCAAAATTCTTCATGATCTAGTCTCTACCTTCTGGTTCAGTCTGGTTATGCTTTACTTCCCACCATATATTTTTCAGTTCAGTGACATTAGCCTCCTTTTTATTCCACGAATAAGACACTCCATGTCTTAGCTCCGAGCATTTTCTCTGGTTGTCCCCCATGTCTGGAATTCTGTCCTTTCTCAAGTCTGCCAGTTGACTTTACTGGCTCCCTTAAAGCACAACAAAATCCTAATATCTACAGGAAGCCTTTCCAAGTCCTGTTAATTTTAGTGCCTTCAGTCTGCTAATTATTCCTATTTATCTTGTATATAGCTTGTTTGTTATATATTTGTTTGCATATTTCTTATCTCATTAGATTGTGAGCTCCTGGAGGTTAGTGTCTGTCTGTCTCTCTCTCTCTCTCTCTCTCTCTCTCTCTCTCCTCCTATATTATGGCTGGTGTTTTATCCACTGTGCTATCTAGCTACCCCAACCCATCTTCTTAAATTGATCCCTATTTAGATTGATCAAATTAAAAAATCTTCTAGAGATTTTTTATGTTTTGTAGATGTTTAAAAAAAGATTTTCCTGAATGATTTGTAGTTAGAGCTACATGGGACATTTTGGTTCACATATCAACTCCATTTAGATGAAAAGCCAAATTGGAGTTTTAAAGGTGCAAATTCACTGGCAAGGAGGGCTAAAGATAAAGATAAAAAGTTGAAAATTGAATCTATCAGTAGAATTTTAAAACATATTTAAGAATTTGATAGAGTGGTAAAGAATAAGGGTAGAGATTTGCATACTTCACTGAGATCTATTGTTTTTCTCTTTAAAAAATTTTATAATAATTTAGTTTTCTGTTCTAGGCAGCAGAGACCTTTGAGTGTGGAAGTGGTGAAACCCACACTACCTCTCCTGCTATTCCTTGGGCAGCATTTCCAACAGGTACTGGCACTGTCTTCCGTTTCAAATTTCGGTATATACACACATATTGCTGTGTGTGTGTGTTTGTGTGTGTGTGTGTGTGTGTGTGTGTGTGTGTGTGTGTGTGTGTATGCATATTTATATAACATTATTATTTTTAGTTTTTTTCTATATCTCATTGAGACACTTGTTCACCTCTAGGTTGAAAAACAGGATGTTGAATCTATACATTAACTCATTTCTTGTGTAACAAATATGTTATGCTGCTTAAAGATTTGATTCTAAAATTTACAAAATTAACATTAAATAAATTTTGAGTTCTTTTTTTTGCAGGCTCTTTCTCTCTTAAAATTTGTTTATTTTTTATCATAGTTTTTTATTGACAAAACATATGCATGGATAATTTTTCAACATTGACCCTTGCAAAAACTTTTGTTCTGACGTTTCTCCGCCTTCCCTTTATCCCCTCCTCTAGGTGGCATGTAGTCCCATACATGTTAAATATATTAAAGTATGTGCTGAATACAATATATGCATACATATTTATATAGTATTCTTACTACACAAGGACAATCAGATTTAGAAAAAGGTAAAAATAACTTGGGAAGAAAAATAAAAAATTCAAGCAAACAATAACAGAAAGAGTGGAAATGCTATATTGTGATCACCATTCATTTCCCAGTGTTCTTTCACAGGGTGTAGCTGGTTCTGTTCATCATTTATCAATTGGAACTGATTTGGATCCTCTCATTGCTGAAGAGAGCCACGTCCATCAGAATTGATCCTCATATAGTTTTGTTGTTGAAGTGTGTAATGATCTCCTATTTCTGCTCATTTCACTTAGTATCAGTTCATGTAAATGTCTCCAAGTCTCTTTGTATTCATCCTGTTGGTCATTTCTTTCTTTCTTTCTTTCTTTTTGTTTTTAATTTTAATTTAATTTTTATTTTTTAAATTTTTTCTTAATTTTTAAATTTTTTATTATTATTTTAAAAAATTTATTTATAAATTTTTTGACATTATATATGCATGAGTATTTTTTTTATAACATTATCCCTTGTATTCATTTTTCCAAATTATCCCCTCCCTCCCTCTACTCCTTTCCCTAGATGACAGGCAATGCCATATATTTTACATGTGTTACAATATAACCTAGATACAATATATGTGTGTAGATATCATTTTCTTGTTGCACATTAAGTATTAGATTCCAAAGGTATAAGTAACCTGGGTAGATAGACAGTAGTTCTAACAGTTTACATTCACTTCCCAGTGTTCCTTCTCTGGGTGTAGTTGTTTCTGTCCATCATTGATCAACTGGAAGTGAGTTGGATCTTCTTTATGTTGAAGATATCCACTTCCACCAGAATACATCTTCATTCAACATTGAAGTGTACAGCAATCTTCTGGTTCTATTCATTTCACACAACATTAGTTGATGTAAGTCTCTCCAAGCCTCTCTGTATTCCTCCTGCTGGTCATTTCTTACAGAGCAATAATATTCCATAACCTTCATATACCATAATTTACCCAACCATTCTCCAATTGATGGGCATCCATTCATCTTCCAGTTTCTGGCCACTACTAAAAGAGCTGCCACAAACATTTTGGCACATACAGGTCCCTTTCTCTTCTTTAGTATTTCTTTGGGATATAAGGCCAATAGCAGCAATGCTGGATCAAAGGGTATGCACAGTTTGATAACTTTTTGGGCATAGTTCCAAATTGCTCTCCAGAATGGCTGGATTCTTTCACAACTCCACCAACAATGTATTAGTGTCCCAGTTTTCCCACATCCCCTCCAACATTCATCATTATTTGTTCTTGTCATCTTAGCCAATCTGACAGGTGTGTAGTGGTATCTCAGAGTTGTCTTAATTTGCATTTCTCTGACCAGTAGTGATTTGGAACACTCTTTCATATGAGTGGATATAATTTCAATTTCATCATCTGAGAATTGTCTGTTCATATCCTTTGACCATTTATCAATTGGAGAATGGTTTGATTTCTTACAAATTAGGGTCAGTTCTTTATATATTTTGGAAATGAGACCTTTATCGGAACCTTTAACTGTAAAAATATTTTCCCAATTTGTTACTTCCCTTCTAATCTTGTTTGCATTAGTATTGTTTGTACAGAAACTTTTTAGCTTGATGTAATCAAAATCTTCTATTTTGTGATCAATAATGATCTCTATTTTTCCTTTGGTCATAAATTCCTTCCTCCTCCACAGGTCTGAGAAGTAGACTGTTCTCTCTTCCTCTAATTTATCTATGATCTCATTCTTTATGCATAAATCATGGACCCATTTTGATCTTATCTTGGTATATGGTGTTAAGTGTGGATCCATATCTAATTTCTGCCATACTATTTCCAGTTTTCCCAACAGTTTTTTCCAAATAATGAATTTTTATCCCTAATGTTGGTATCTTTGGGTTTGTCAAAGATTAGATTGCTATAGATGTACCCTTTTTTGTCCTTTGTATCTAATCTGTTCCACTGATCGACTGGTCTATTTCTTAGCCAATACCAAATGGTTTTGGTGACTGCTGCTATATAATATAGCATAACATTTGTTTGGAATGGAATTTCTCTTTGTATCTCTTGCTGTTGCATTTTGTTGGTGGTATATAAAAATCCTGCTGGTCATTTCTTAATGAACGATAATATTCCATAACATTCATATACCACAATTTACCCAGCCATTCTCCAATTGATGGACATCCATTCAATTTCTAGTTTCTAGCCACTACACAGAAAGGGCTGCCACAAACATATTTGCACATATGGGTCCCTTTCCCTTCTTTAATGTCCCTTTGGGATATAAGCCCATTAATAACACTGCTGGATCAAAGGGAATGCATACTTTGACAACTTTTTGAGCATAGTTCCAAATTGCTCTCCAAAATGGTTGGATCTGTACACAACTCCAGCAAAAATGCATCAGAGTCCTGTCCCACTCTCCCCACATCTACTCCAACAATCGTCCCTATCTTTTCCTGTTATCTTAGCTAATCTGAGAGACGTATAGTAGTATCTCAGAGTTTTCTTAGTTTGCATTTCTCTGATCAATAAGATTTGGAACACCTTTTTATATGGGTAGAAATAGTTTCAATTTCATCATCTGAAAATTGTCTTTTCATATCCTTTGACCATTTATCAATTGGAGAATAGCTTGTTTATTTTATAAATTAGAGTCAGTTCTCTATATATTTTGGAAAAAAACCTTTAATTGCAAATACGTTTTCCTAGTTTATTGCTTCCCTTCTAATCTTGTCTGCATTATTATTTGTATAAAAGCTTTTTAACTTGATATAATCAAAATTTTCTATTTTTTGATCAGTGATGATCTCTAGTTCTTCTTTGGTCACAACTTCCTTTCTCCTCTACAGCTATGAAAGGTAAACTATTATAGGATAGTTCTTCTAATTTATTTATAATTTCATTCTTTATGCCTAAATCATGAACCTATTTTGATCTTATCTTATTTTACAGTGTTAAGTGTGGGTCGATGCCTAGTTTCTGCTATACTAATTTCTAATTTTCCTAGTAGTTTTTGTCAAATAGTGAATTTTTATCCCAAAAGTTATGGTCTTTGGGTTTGTCAGATACTAGATTGCTATAGTTATTGACTATTTTGTCTGTAAACCTAACCTATTCCACTGATCAACTAATCTATTTCTTAGCCAATACCAAATGGTTTTGGTGACTGCTATTTAATAATATAGTTTTAGATCAGGTACAGCTAGGTCATCTTCATTTGATAAATTTGAGTTCTATGTAGTCTATAACTGGCCCGAGTTTTAGAAATTAAATGTCTCAAATAATTTTTTGTAATTTATTCACTCTAGTGGTAAGAGAATCTCTGTCCTCATAATAAAGAGCTTCTCCATTGTCAACATTACAAACATGAATTATATTTCAAGTTTGGAAAATGATTATTAAAATATTAAAAATTGGAATTTACAATGAAAATGAAAATATGCTTATTTAAAAAATCAAACATAAAATTAATTCCATTAAGATAAAGATATAAAAAATGTCAGCTAACTTTCATATGCATAATGCTTGGTACAAAGTAGGTGCTTATAAATTATTATTGAGTGATATTAATAAATTATTATTGTTTGATTTTTAAAAATGATCTTTATATAGTATTTTTAAGGCAGTCAAGTCAGCAAAAAAAAGAGAGAAATTTAATATAGAAAATTTCCCTCATCAAGAATGGAGGTTATCTTCCCCCAAAGGAATATAAACTCCTTGGGTGCAGGGAGTGACTTTTATAATCAGGAAGGGTTCCCTGAAATTTGAAAAGAATCTTTTGTTCTTTGTTCCTCTCCCTCCTCTGTTACTTCCCTTCTTGTAGAATGTAAACTCCTTGGGAGCTGGGACTGGCTATGTAATAAAGGGTAGAGATTCATGTCTTGTAACTTCTGTAGCATCAGATTAATGGGGAATTAGGCAAGGGACTTGTGCTTTAGGATAGGAAATATAATGCCGCCTTTAGAATTTCAAAAGTGTGTGTGTATTCATATAGGCACCTATTCTCGCAAGACTTATTTCCCATTCCTGAATTCACAAAAAGAGAGAGAGAAAGAAAAATGAAAGAAATTTTCCCTCCTAGCATTTTTGCTTAAAATACTTTTAATATTTGATAACTTTTAAGGACCATCCATTCAACAAATATTTATTGTCATTGTTCAAGGTTTTGTAATAGATATGGGGATGTATCAAATATGATTTGTAGAAAACAAAAGAGGATTACTTCTAGTTAAGTATAATATAAAGCCATCATGTTGTTAGTGTCATAAGAATAATGTTACCAATGAGGAGGGGGAGGTCATTTGTAACTTTGTTTTTGCTAAAATGATATGTTTGGAGTTACATTGAATGATTTAATTTGCTTATAAAGTAGAATGGGCAACTAGGTAGCAGAGTAGTTAGAATGCCAGCTCTGGAATCAGGAGGCTCTAGCTGTGTGATCTTAGCCAAATCATGTTCCTTATCTACAAAATGAATTGGAGAAAGAAATAGTAAATTACCCCAATATCTTTGCCAAGAAAACCCCAAATGATCATAGAAAGTTGGACTTGAGTGAAACGACTCAACAACAACAAAAACGGTTGATATGGGAGAATTGACATTTAAAAAAAAAAAAAAAAGTTTCCAGATATGAAAACTGGAATGACACTTCAAAGCTATTTTATGTATAGTCTTGAATTTCAAACTATTTCAAATTCAAAACTATTAAGTTTCTATTTTATTTGGTAGACAAGAAGGGGCCATTAAAAGTTTTTAAATTAGAGAATGAAATATTCAAAGTTGCATTTTAGGCAGATTAATGTGTGCCAGATTGAAGGAGTAATTGAAGGAAGGCTCTTTCCATATCTTCGTAGGAAGAGTTAATGAGTGTCTAAAGCAGCCTTGCAACTTTGAAAAAAAAAAAAGAATCGGAATGATAGACAAAATTTGAAGAATCAGTTGGATTTGATGACTGAGATAGGAAATAGAATATAGAAGAAGCTTAGGTATATAGAATTGTATAAAGCTTTTTACATGTTTTCTCATTGTATTAAATGACAACAATCATTTGAGATAGATAATACTGATGTAATATGAAACCCTAAAACTTTTGGAGTCTGATTCTGAATAGACTATTTTTCAGTTCATTGCTGACTTATGATCTGGTCAGTGATAATTAAATTTTGTAGACCACCTTCAATTCATCTGGAGATTACTCCCTAGTTCCTACCCTTGAGCCACATAATTAGCATATTATGATCGAAAGTTGTATAAAACTATCTCCTTTGCTTCTGTTTCTATACTGGATTCCCTTGCAATTCAGTCTGCTTTGTAATGGAGTTATACTGAAATAAAGCTTTGCTCCATGAAATATGGATTCAAGCCTGCAACTTCTTTTGAGATACCTTTTGAAATTCCAGGGCCTTTGATCTTTTAATGTGGATTCTGCTAGATCCTGAGTAATCCTTCTTGTGGCTCCTTGGTATCTAAATTTTTTTTTTTTTCTGGCTGCTTGTAGTATTTTTTCCTTGGTCTGATAGTTCTGAAATTTAGCCACAATATTTCTTGGAGTTCTATTTTTGGGATCTCTTTCAGTAGGTGATTGATGAATTCTTTCAGTGTCTATTTTACCTTCTGTTTCTATGACATTTGGGCAGTTTTCTTTGATGATTTCCTGAAAAATAGTGCCTACGCTCTTTTTTTCATCATGATTTTCAGGGATTCCAGTAATCCTAGATGTATTTTCTAGGTCTGTTGTTTTCCCAAGTAGGCATTAACTTTTTTTCAATTTTTTCATTTTATTTTGGTTTTGCTTGACCTATTTTTTGGTGTCTCCTCCAGTCATTCAATTCCATTTGTTCAATTCTGATTTTTAATGAATTATTTTCTTACTTAATTTTTTTTTTTTTTTTGTAATTGTCCACTTGAGTTTTTAAATGACTTGCTTTGTTCTATGGAATTTTTTTTTCCATTCTCCAATTTTATTTTTTAAGGAGTTAATTTCTTTTTCCAGTTCACTAATTCTATTTTTCAGGGAGTTATTTTCTTTTTCCACTCTATCTTTTAATGAGGTATATGCCTTATCTAGACCCTCTTGCAAAGATTTCCTTTCCTTTCCCCATTTTTCTTCTAGTTACCTTTTAAGATTATTTTTAATTTCTTCTAAGAGATCTTTATGTGGATCATATCCACATTTGGGTTTTCATTTAGATGCAAACTGTTTTTAGTCTCCTCACGGTTTGAAATCTGCTCTCTTTCAGTATAGACACTATTTATAGTTAGAGCTCACTTAGCCATTTTACTTGTTTAAAACAAAGCAAAACACTGCAGTCTGCTTACGGGATAGAAAGGTTTTTCTTTTCATTAGTGGGTGAAGGGTAGTTTGTGATGGGATGGGGGCATTCTTGGCTTACTGGGTTGTTTTTAATTTTTAATTTTTAAATTTTTTTTGCACTTTATTCTAGGTTTTGGACATTTAAGAAAAATTTTGAATATAGGATGAATATTTTCTTAAGTTATTCTCTTGAATGGGAATAGGCAGAAGAGCAGATTACATGCATGGAAAAAGCTGTTTTCTTTTTCTCTTTTAAATCATAATCATAAGATTTAGATAAGATAATAAGAATGATGCAGATCATTTTTATCTAAACATCTTCCAGATTCTAGAGTGGGAAATAGACTTTTCCCATAGAGAAATCAAATTATTTTTGTCAAATACTGAAAATTTTTTGATTATATAGAAATCTTCTGTATCTTACTTTTCATGTTGATCTTCAACAATTTTCTTTTCCTTCCACTTTTAGAATTAATTGCAAGATCCCATCAAAAAGAATGCCTGCTATAAAACTAAACCGATTTTAATTGAGACTAGTGAATTGTAGATGTTTTACCATTAAAATTAAAGATTTACATATATTTTTTTACTGATGTCTTTTATTTTTAAAACACATGCAAGAATAATTTTTCAATATTGACCCTTATGTGTAACATGCCCTCATAGCAGTTACTATTACCAGTCTGTCCTAGGCCCAACAGAGTACCTTTGACCACCTTTGCAGTGTCAACTCTACCTGGCTCGCCTCCTCTGAGGCCTTCAAAGGTCTCTGGCCACGATTTCTTGAATCTATAGTTTAATAACCGGTAGCACACTCAAGAACAGCCACGTGTAATCTTAAAAGCCTTTATTATACCTACTCACATAATGCCCTGACTTGTTAGCTCCCTAGTGAACACCTGGTCCGAAAACCCACGTGTTCACTACCAAACTCCTTACCTCTCTGGGCTATCCATCAGCTTGTCTCAGCTACCCTAGGCTAGGGAACCAGGTTAAAGAGAGTCACTAGCTGCAAGCACTGGGCTTATAAAGGACCTGTGAGGTCACACACACAGCCAGCCAGCGAGAGAGCCATCACCTATTACAAAGCTATCTCAATATGAACAAATTATACTTGTGTTCTTTATATATATTTGTAGCAGAAATATAGTTCCCAAAGATTTCTTTTTGGAATATGAGATTCCAGGCCCTTAGATCCTTTAATGTGGACACTGCTAGATCCTGGGTAATCCTTATTGTGGTTCCTCTGTACTTGAATTGATTTTTTTTAGCAGCTTGTATTATTTTTTCTTTGATTTGATGCTTCTGGAATTTGGCCACTATATTTCTTGGAGTTTTGACTTTAGGGTCCCTTTCAGTATATAATCAATGAATTCTTTCAATTTCCATTTTACCCTGTTTCTATAACTTTGGGGAAGTTGTCTTTGATAATTTCCTGGAAAATAGTGTCCACACTTTTTTTTTCATCATATTTTTCAGGGAGTCCAATGATTCTCAGATTTTCTCTCATAGATCTATTTTCCAGGTCTGTTGTTTTCCCAAGAAGTTATTTGACATTTTTTCCAGTGTTTCATTTTTGTTTTTTTTTTTTGTTTTGCTTGACTGATTCTTTATGTCTCGAGTCATTCAATTCCATTTGTTCAATTCTGACTTTCAATGAATAACTGTCTTCACTCATTTTTTTAATATCCTTTTCTAATTGTCCAATTGCGTTTTTAAGTGAGTTGTTTTGTTCTATGGAATTTCTTTCCATTTCATCAATTTTATTTTTTAAAGAGCTATTTTCTTTTTCCAACTTCCTAATTATTTTTTTCGAGGATTTGATTTCTTGATCCACTCTATATAAATGAGTGGGATGACTTATCCAGAATCTTTTCCTAAATTTCCCTTTTCTTTTTCCATTTTTCTTCTAGCTGTCTTGTGAGACCTTTTTAATTTCTTCTCTGAGAGTTTTGTGTGTTGAGGACAAGATCATAAACCCCTTTTGTCATTCATCTGCAGACATTCTGTTTTTAGTCTTCTCAGGGTTTAAAGTCTGCTCTCCATCCATGTAGAAGCTATCAGTGGTTAGAGTCATTTTTAATGTTTTGCTCATTTTGCCAGAGAAGAATCAAAGAAAACAAACTAACAAGAAAATCCAATGCAGTCTGCTTTTTTTTTTTTTTTTTAAGTGGGGGGAGGGGGTGGGGGAGGGGGGCCTGGGTCATGTTACTGGATTTCCTCTAGAGACTGAAGGGGACAGCAGCGAGACACTAGCATGATAGCAATGGCTGGGTTGCATCTGAGCTCTGAGGCTCTGAAGCTCTGAAGCTCTAAGAGCCTGCTGAGACACTCTGGGTGGGGGTGGCCAGGTCCCAAGAAACCCTAGGTTTTCCAGGGCTATAGTCTTTACCTCCTGTGTTTACAGATTCTCTGCTGATCCTGGCTTGCTGCCAACATAAAATATCCACATTGTGGTAAAGTTCTTTCCCCAGAAATGGTAGAGATCATACCCCTCCCCCCCCCTCTGGTCTGCTCAGTGTGTGAGCTACCTGCTTTGCTCTTGCCTGCCTTTAGTCTGCACCTGATCTGGCCATCACTGCCCCAAGCAAAAACAGACCTTTTCTTGCAAATTTCAGGGATGTCTTCTGTTGGTAATTATTTGTGGGTTTTTTTCCCAGTCAAGCACTAATTCTGAGGCTTGTTGTGAAATAAATTCTAAGAGCAAAGACAGAGATTAAGTAGGTATGTCTGTCCTCTTCCCCATCTTGGCCGGAAGTCTATAATTAGTATTTTAAAAGCATGTGTCTTCTTTCCCCAAATTTTTGAAGAATTTTGAATATTGGAATAATGTTTATATGCATTTTTAAATTTCCTAAAAAAATAGATAATATTTGTAAAGTACTTGGTATAGTGCCTAGCACACAGGTACATATAAACACTTAACATATTTTTGTTTTCCCCATCCCCGTAGTGTTTGTTGCTAATGATGTTGATAAAGTAGACCATTTCAAATAACTATTTTGATCACATATATTCTTTTAAAGTTGAGAAACATTAATCTTCATATTACAAATTAAAAGAATATAGATAAACTCTACAAAATATATTAGTGATTTAGAGATGGTTTTAAATTAGATTCCTCTAATAGCAATATAAAACTTTTTCTCTTCTTACTGATGACCATTTTAGAAATGATGGAAATAAATTTTAAAAATAAAGCTGTTACCATAAAAAGAACATAATACTTTTTTTCTCCTCTTTCATATTCATTCATTACTTTACATCAGCAGGAAAAGAAATTAGGGTAATCTTTCCTTGCTGTGTTTCTGGCAGAGCAAAATAATGACCATTTCTCTCTCTCTCTTTCCTCTTTCTTCACAGTTGTAAACATAGTCCAAGTGGATAGAATGGGAGCGGGAAAACATTCCAGATTTTGCAAATTGTGTAGCATCAAGGCAATTTTAGATTAAGCCATCATTCTTTATTTTTTTCTTTACTAAAATTGAATAATAAAAAGCAAGAATAAAAGCACCAAAAAACGAAAACCGCAATTTTGGTGGGAAATTGTTTTCTTGAAATGTATTTATAGATCTTTAAAAATTTTTATTTTTTTACTGTTGAACATTTCATCAGGAATGTCTCATTGTATTTATTCATTTTTCAAAATCTATATATTTTTACTTTTGGGGAATTCAGCACTTTAATTGCCCTTCTTTTACCTTATTAAGATTAAAAGAAATTTAATATTTTCATTGTGCCAACAATGGCTGTCACATTTATAAATATCTGAATACCTAAACCTCAGGATTTCTCAAGCAAAATTATGGCAGTTTCATTTTAGGAAATGTACATGAAATAGATGGGAACAATGATATCAGTGGGCTCTTTCTAGCAATCTTTGAATAGAGTTCATAGAAATTTTTTTTTTAGATAATAGAGCGTCATATTTCTAGACTGAGCTATATAAGTTGTATAGTTTTTGAGCTAAATAACTATTTCATAGTTTTTTTCTGCTTGAAATTCAAAGTATAAGGAAGAGCTTTGAATGTTCTTTTCCAATATATTCCTCAGTTCATTGTAATGGTATATGAAGCATAATACAGTACATTGATTTACAAAGGGAAAAACAAATGGTCTGTATAGAGACTTTGATGTAAATTATATCTTTCAGAACCATTTACAAAGAGAGCAAACAAAACTGCCTGTCAGATTGGCACACAAAACAGAGATATCAAAGGTAATGGGAATTGAACCAAATAATTTAGATGTGGTTCCTTTGAATCTGGAGTTTTTTGCATACAAAGCCCAACAGGAAAGTTCAAACATTTTTCTTAAGACTTTGGCAGAAGGAAGCCTGGAAGACAGATGGCTTTTTGATTTGATGGTTCAGTTTTTTCATTGTCCTTTCTCTTGACCAGAAAAACCTAAGGCAACAGTTGTTCGTCATATTAATATACCATGATTAGCTAAGCTAGCAGTGATTTTCCATTAACATGTTGCATCTTAGAGATAGCTTAGATTTTGATCTCAACACATATGAGGTTATTAAGAAGAAATTGCTGCTATTAGAGTTGTATTTTTCAGAATAACTGATCTTCATATATTCTAACCAGGTTTTATTAGTCAAATTAGAAAATTCTATTAATAATATATATTTAATGACCTATATTTTAGTGAAAGAAAGTATACTTTGTTATATAAATTATACCAGAGAATGAGAACATAAAAAAAAATGCTCCATTTTCTTATTTATAAAATTCAGATTCAATTTGAATTTTATTTTCAGTACTTTTTTTATTTGACCTATTCTTTATCCCAAGATATATCATATTTCAAAATTTGGTTTGATGGAAAGAGTATTGGCCTGGAAATCAAAGTGACTTGTATTTGAGTCTTGGCTGTTTTATTAGTTTGACTATAGGCAAGTCACTTAATCTATCTTGGCCTTATTTTTCTCATCTGTAAAAAAAGAATTAGACTAAATATTGTTCCATTTCAAAATGATCATTTTAGTGCAGTATAAATGATTCTTATTCTTTTCTCTTCCTTAACAACATATCCCATTAGTTACTAACTTTTGTCAGTTCTGTCTCTAACACATTTCCCTTTCTTTCCTTCACAGAGCTTCTGCACTAGTTTTAATATTCATTTCCTATCTTCTGTCAAACTATAACAATCTCCTAAACACATCTCTGCTTATAGGCTCTCCCCTTGCCAATCTGTCTTCTACAAAGCTGCTAGAATATAGTCTTAAAATATAGATTGGATCATATAAAGTCTTCTATCTGCTAAGAAATTTTCAGTGTCTCCCTCTTGCCTAGGTTAAATACAGAATTTATATACACAGAAAACTCATCACCAGAATATAGGCAGATTAGCATTAGCAGGTTAGATAAAAATGCTTTTGAGTCATAACATTTGATTTTACAGTTTAGAAGCTTTAAAAAAAATTAGGATTTGAGAGGCAGCTAGGTGGTGCATGGATAGAGCACCAGCCCTGAAATCAGGACACCTGAGTTCATATTTGGCCTCACTTACTTAATACTTCCTGCTCGCATGACCCTGGGTAAGTCACTTAACCCCAGTTACCTCAGGGGAAAAAATTCTAAAATAATATATTATTTGGTTTCATATTTGGTGGAGTAAATCCCTGAATCAGGAACTAAAAGTTTGTACCTATTATAAAAGCATTCTACTTAATAAAGCCACACAAATTAATTATAGCCATAAAACCTCACATAAATTTGCCTTGTTATGCCTATACATGCCTTCCTTAAATACATTCTGTTTTTATCTTGGCTTGTATGATTCTCTTGGCCTAGAAATATACATTGCATGTTTGCCTTTGTTGTCAAGTATCACTAAGGTTACAAAACAGTCATTTTCAGTTGGGAAGCATTGTTACAAATATATAAAACATTTCAGTTATATTGTTTTTAAATTCAGATTTGGAAGATAAAAAGTAGACTTTGTGAACTTGGGAAGAAAGCTGGTGAATAAGTAGTAACTCATAAGATTGCTTAGTTAGTCAAGAGAAACTTCCACAATTTTATATAATAAATGACACAGATATTATTTAAAATGTTTTAAAATGAGAATAGTAGAATATTTTGGAAGATTAATGGGGAGAAATTTTGTACTTCAGATAGATTTTTGAATTTTTTTCATTTAAATTTACTTCCTGTTTACAGAATGATCATGAGCTAGCTATCATTTTTCATACATGAAAAATTGTATGTAATTTGTTCTTTAATCTGATGTCAGAAGACTTAGTCAGATGATATATGAGTAAAAAATTATTTCAGTTTGGCTGACCAACACTCCATTAACAATAGACTGAAACAAAACATTAAATAAATATCTGTCTTTTAAAAATTAAGACAACTAAATTAGCTGATCTTTTTCTCTAATTGTTTTCTTGGCATCATATGAACATAGCCAAAGTTAAATTTAAGAAGAAATTTTAATACCGTGAAAACCATTCATTTTTCAAGAAAAACATTTTAAGCCCATCTGTTGTGCTCATTATCTTAAAACAAAAATCATGTAAGAACTTTTTTCAGTATTCTTTCTTTTCATCTATAGGATAAAGTGGTAGTAACTAAAAAGCCAGAATAGTTTTAGAATTGAGTAATATAAGAAAATAGAACAAAAAATAAACAAAACATTCCTTCTATTTTTCTTTAATCAATGAGGTTGCTTACAGTAAAATCTTGTAGCATCATGCTGCAGTGGAAAGACCACTACACTTGGAGTCAGAAAATCTGAGTTCAAGTCTCACCTCCTGCCACTGAGCATGTCCTTTTAATTCTCCTGGTCTGTTTCCTCTTCTTTGAAGTTAGAAGGTTGGATTAGATATAGTCTCTCTAATACTTTCCAGATCTAAATTTTTGTGAAACTATAATCTATGATTTTACAAATGATATTCTTAACTGTTTTTGATGGATTTTTATAAAATTGATTTATTTAAAGAAAGAGAATCAATCTTTAAAAGACAACTTGGGGACAATTTTGGGTCATTTAATCAAAAAAATGGAGGACTAGAAAAACTTCTCTAAATTAGAAATTGTATGCTAGAGATGAAGTAACTTTGGCTGTCTACATGAATTGAGCCACATGCAATACAAAAGGTCAAACAAACAAATCTGTGAACTGAGCTATGTGGATTTTACTCAGCACCCCTTCTTCATTTCTCATGTCCCATCTAATCAATGATGCAACACATATGCTCTCAACAAAACCCACCCCATACCAAAGTGTTTTCCCTTGTTTCTAGCTTGTATTGTATTGGAATTAATTGCTCTTTACATGTTTGATAAAATTCACTTTTGGATGCACCTGTTTCTGGAGTTTTTTCATAGGGAGTTCATTAATATCTTGTTCAATTTCTTTTTCTAAAATGGGACTAATTTATTTTCTCTTCTGTTAATCTGGGCAGTTTATATTTTTGTAAATATTCACCTATTTCAGTTACACATAAATCAGTATCTATTCATTAGAGAACTCAAAGGTTTTCAGAAGAATTGCAAAATATTCATTATGTGAAATGAATGGTCCATGAATGGTCCATTAATAATTAGAGAAATGCCAGTCAAATCAGTCTTAAGATTTCACCACACACCACACAAAATGGCAATAGTTAATATTGGAGGCATTATTGAATATATTGTTTGTGGAATCATGAAATACTTCAACCACTTTGAAAGGATGTTTTGAATTATGCAAATAGAATCATTAAAATAGCCATATCTTTGAACCAGAGACTCCATTTCTAAGCTCGTCTAAGGAAGATATTAACAAGAATAAAATCCCCATAAACACTAAAATATTTATAGACTTACTTTTTATAATATAAAAGAATTGAAAACAGGTAGGCATATTGTAGAATGGTTATATAAATTATGGTGCATAAATTAAATGAATATTATTGTATTGTAAGAAATTATAAATATGGTGACTACAGAAAATAATAGAAACATCCATATATAGTGATGCAGAATGAAATAAGGAGGATTCCTACTCCCTTCCCAATATATGACATTGCAACAACAATTATTTTTTCCCCCAGTTACATTTAATAACTTTTTTTGCTTATACATGTACATTTATTTGGATGAACAGGGTGAAACAGGAGAAACAGACAGAGACACACACACACACACACACACACACAAGAATAAAAGAATAAGCCTGGAGAAAGTAGGATAGAAGAAAATACAGTTAGTAATCAACTTTGAAAAAATATATTGACAAGTGACTTTAATAAATATGTCATTGTCACATATGTAGAAAATGAAGTCAAATTTACAAAAAGAGTTATTTCTCAAATGATAAAGATAAAGATAAGATAAGAACAGGTACTTTTCAAATCAAAGCTACCTATAGCCATATGAAAAATGCTCTAATTTATAAATGATTAGAGAAATGTAAGTTAAAACAATTCTTACATGTTGTCTAAGAAATTTCAGATTGGCTAATATGACAGAAAATGAAAATGACAAATATTGGAGAGGATGCAAGAAAACCAATACCTCTAATGCCCTGTTGGTGGATATGTGAATTGATTCAACCATTTTGTTTTACTGTTTTTATTTTTTCCAGTCACATGTGTAACATTTTTTTTATATTTGTTTTTAAAATTTGAGTTCCAGATTCTTTTTCTTCCTCCCCAGTATTCCCCCACCACCAATGAGAAGGCACATGTGAAATTATGCAAAACAATTGTTTTCATGTTTTAATATTTTTATTTTTGATTTAAGCATTCTGAAGAGTAATTTGAAAGTATGCCCAAAGGGCTATAAAACCATACCTACCCTTTTGTCCAGCTTTGCCATTACTAAGTCTGTATCACAACAAGATACAAAAAGAAAAAGGACCTATTTGCATAAAAATATTAATGACGTCTCTTTTCTCATGGCAGAAAAATTGGGAAGTGAGGGAATGTCCATCAATTGGGAAATGACTGACAAAGTTGTGATATTTGATTGTGATGTAATACTATTGTACTAAGAAGAATGACACGCAGAATACTCTGAGAAAAACTTGGAAAGTGAAATGAACAGAAGCAGGAGAATATTGTACATAGTAACATCAGTATTGAATGATGATCAACTCTAAATCTGAATGACCTAACTTTTTTCAGTAATATAATGATCCAAAACAATTCTGAAGGACTTATGATGAAATATGCTGTCCATCCCTAGAGAAAGAAATGAGGGTGTCTGAATGTAGATTGAAGTTCCTCTTCCTTCCTTCCTTCCTTCCTTCCTTCCTTCCTTCCTTCCTTCCTTCCTTCCTTCCTTCCTTCCTTCCTTCCTTCCTTCCTTCCTTCCTTCCATCCATCCATCCATCCTTCCTTCCTTCCAATTAAAGCTTTTTATTTTTATTTATTTTTATTAAAGCTTTTTATTTACAAAGCAGATATATGGATAATTTCTCCAGCATTGACCCTCACATAATTTTCTGTTCCAAATTTTTCCAATTTTCCCCTCCTTTTCCCATCCCCTCCCAGGGTCAGGTAGTCCCATACATATTAAATTTGTTAAAATATATGTTAAATCCAATATATGTATACATATTTATACAGTTATCTTGCTGTACAAGAAAAATCGGATCTAGAAAGAAAAAGAAAAAACCTAAGAAGGAAAACAAAATGTAAGCAAACATCAACAGAAAACGTGAAAATGCTATATAGTGGTCCACATTTAGTTCCTACACCTCTCTTTTTGGATGTATATGGCTTTATTCATCACTGAACAATTGGAACTGGTTTGTTAAAGAGACCCATGTCCATAAGAATGGATCATCATATTGTCTTGTTGTTGCCATGTATAATGGTTACGCTCATTTTACTTTGCATCAGTTCATGTAAGTCTCTCCAGGCCTCTCTGAAATCATTCTGTTGGTCATTTCTTACAGAACAATAATATTCCATAGCATTTATGTACCATAATTTATTCAGCCATTCTCCAATTGATGGGAATCCATTCAGTTTCTAGTTTCTTGCCACTACAAAGAGGGCTGCCACAAACATTTTTACACATTTGAGTGGGTCCCTTTCCCTCCTTTAAGATTTCTTTGTGATATAAGCCCAGTAGAAACACTGCTGGGTCAAATGCACAGTTTGAGAGCTTTTTAAGGATAGTTCCAAATTGCTCTACAAAATGATTGGATCTTTTTATAGTTCCACCAGCAATGTATCAGTGTCCCAGTTTTCGCACATCCCCTCCAACATTTGTCCTTGTCTTTTCCTGTCATCTTAGACAATCTGAAAGATATGTAGTGGTATCTCAGAGTTGTCTTAATTTGCATTTCTCTGATCAGTAGTAATTTGGAGCACCTTTTCATATGACTAGAAATAGTTTCAATTTCTTCATCTGAAAATGTCTGTTCATATCAATTGGAGAATGGCTTGAATTTTCATAAATTTGAGTTAATTCATTATATATTTTAGAAATGAGGCCTTTATCAAAACCTTTAAATGTAAAAATGTTTATACAGTTTATTGCTTCCATTTTAATCTTGTTTGCATTAGTTTTGTTTGTACAATTTTTTTTATTTTATTTATAAGTTTTTTTTGACATTATATATGCATGAGTAATTTTTTTTATAACATTATCCCTTGTATTCATTTTTCCAAATTATCCCCTCCCTCCCTCTACTCCCTACTCCCTCCCATACATTTTACATGTGTTACAATATAACCTAGATATAATATATGTGTGTAAATTCCATTTTCTTGTTGCACATTAAGTATTAGATTCCAAAGGAGTAAGTAACCTGGGTAGATAGACAGTAGTGCTAACAATTGACATTTACTTCCCAGTGTTCCTTCTCTGGGTGTAGTTGTTTCTGTCCATCATTGATCAACTGGAAGTAAGTTGGATCTTCTTTATGCTGAAGATATCCACTTCCATCAGAATACATCTTCATACAACATTGAAGTGTACAGCGATCTTCTGGTTCTATTCATTTCACACAACATTAGTTGATGTAAGTCTCTCCAAGACTCTCTGTATTCCTCCTGCTGGTCATCTCTTACAGAGCAATAATATTCCATAACCTTCATATACTATAATTTACCCAACCATTCTCCAATTGATGGACATCCATTCAACTTCCAGTTTCTAGCCACTACGAAAAGAGCTGCCACAAACATTTTGGCACATACAGGTCCCTTTCCCCTCCTCAGTATTTCTTTGGGATATATGCCCAATAGCAGCAATGCTGGATCAAAGGGTATGCACGTTTTGATAACTTTTTGGGCATAGTTCCAAATT
This sequence comes from Sminthopsis crassicaudata, assembly GCF_048593235.1. NCBI lineage: Eukaryota > Metazoa > Chordata > Mammalia > Dasyuromorphia > Dasyuridae > Sminthopsis > Sminthopsis crassicaudata. The sequence goes on along the minus strand of NC_133621.1, from coordinate 241,753,824 downwards.
GCTCTCCAGAATGGCTGGATTCTTTCACAACTCCACCAACAATGTATCAGTGTCCCAGTTTTCCCACATCCCCTCCAACATTCATCATCATTTGTTCCTGTCATCTTAGCCAATCTAACAGGTGTGTAGTGGTATCTCAGAGTTGTCTTAATTTGCATTTCTCTGACCAGTAGTGATTTGGAACACTCTTTCATATGAGTGGATATAATTTCAATTTCATCATCTGAGAATTGTCTGTTCATATCCTTTGACCATTTATCAATTGGAGAATGGTTTGATTTCTTACAAATTAGGGTCAGTTCTTTATATATTTTGGAAATGAGACCTTTATCAGAACCTTTAACTGTAAAAATATTTTCCTAATTTCTTACTTCCATTCTAATCTTGTTTACATTGGTTTTGTTTGTACAGAAACTTTTTAGTTTAATGTAGTCAAAAAAATCTTCTATTTTGTGATCAATAATGATCTCTATTTTTCCTTTGGTCATAAATTCCTTCCTCCTCCACATGTCTGAGAGGTAGATTATCCTTTGTTCCTCTAATCTATTTATGATCTGATTCTTTATGCGTAAATCATGGACCCATTTTGATCTTATCTTGGTATATGGTGTTAAGTGTGGGTCCACATCTAATTTCTGCCATATTAATTTCCAGTTTTCCCAACAGTTTTTTTCAAATAATGAATTCTTATCCCAAATGTTGGTATCTTTGGGTTTCTCAAACACTAGATTGCTATAGTTGTACTCTTTTTTATCCTTTGTACCTAATTTGTTCCACTGATCAACTGGTCTATTTCTTAGCCAATACCCAATGGCTTTGGTGACTGTTGCTTTATAATACAGTTCTAGATCAGGTACAGCTCAACCACCTTCACTTAATTTTTTTTTCATTGCTTCCCTTGAAATTCTCGACCTTTTATTCTTCCATATGAATTTTGTTGTTATTTTTTCGAGGTCATTAAAATAGTGACTTGGGAGTCTGATTGGTATAGCACTAAATAAATAGATTAGTTTGGGGAGTATTGTCATCTTTATTATATTCGCTCGGCCTATCCAAGAGCACTGAATGTCTTTCCAATTATTTAAATCTGACTTCATTTTTGTGCCAAGTGTTTCATAATTTTGCTCATATAATTCCTGACTCACCTTTGGTAGATGGATTCCCAAATATTTTGTATTCTCAACATTTGTTTGGAATGGAATTTCTCTTTGTATCTCTTGCTGTTGCATTTTGTTGGTGACACATAAAAATGCTGAGGATTTATGTGAATTTCTTTTGTATCCTGAAAATTTGCTAAAATTCTGAAGTATTTCTAATAGCTTTTTAGCAGAGTCTTTGGGGTTCTCTAAGTATACCATCATGTCATCTGCAAAGAGTGATAGTTTGATTTCCTCATTTCCTACTCTAATTCCTTAAATCTCTTTCTCATCTCTTATTGCTGAGACTAGCATTTCTAGTACTATATTGAATAGTAATGGTGATAGTGGGCAAACTTGTTACACTCCTGATCTTACTGGGAAAGGTTCCAGTTTATCTCTATTGCATATTATGCTTACTGACTGTCGTAAATATATGCTCCTGATTATTCTAAGGAATAATCCATTTATTCCTATACTCTCAAGCATTTTTAGTAGGAATGGATGTTGGATTTTATCAAATGCTTTTTCTGCATCTATTAAGATGATCATATGGTTTTTATTAATTTGATTATTAATATGGTCAATTATACTAATAGTTTTCCTAATATGAAACCAGTCCTGCATTCCTGGTATAAATCCTACTTGATCATAGTGTATTATCCTGGGGATGATTTTCTGAAGTCTTTTTGCTAATATCTTATTTAAGATTTTAGCATCAATATTCATTAAGGAAATTGGTCTATAGTTTCTTTCTCAGTTTTTGATCTACCTGGTTTAAGTATCAGTACCATGTCTGTGTCATAAAAGGAGTTTGGTAGGAGTCCTTCATTCCTTATTTTTTCAAATAGTTTATATAGTATTGTAGTTAGTTGTTCTTTAAATGTTTGGTAGAATTTACATGTAAATCCATCTGGTACTGGTGATTGTTTCCTGGGGAGTTGATTAATAGGTTGTTCCATTTCTTTTTATGAAATGGGAATATTTAAGCAATTTATCTCTTCTGTTAATCTAGGAAGCTTATATTTTTGGAGGAATCATCCATTTCACTTAAGTTATCAAATTTATTGGCATAAAGTTGGGCAAAGTAACTCCTTAATATTTCTCTAATTTCCTCTTCATGGTGGAAAGGTCCCCCTTTTCATTTTAAAAACTAACAATTTGATTTTCTTCTTTCCTTTTTCTGATCAGATTTACCAGAGGTTTATCTATTTTATTGGCTTTTTCATGAAACCAACTCTTGGTTTTATTTATTAATTCAATAGTTCTTTTTACTTTTAATATTATTGATTTCTCCTTTTAATTTTTGTATTTGAAGTTTGATTTTTGGATGGGGGTTTTAAATTTGGTCTTTTTCTAGCTTTTTAAGTTGCAGGCCCAATTCATTAATCTTCTCTTTCTCTATTTTGTTCAAATAAGCGTCTAAAGATATAAAATTTCCCCTTATTACTGCTTTAGCTGCATCCCACAGATTTTGGTATGATGTCTCATCATTGTCATTATCTTGGGTGAAATTATTAATTGTTTCTATAATTTGCTGTTTTTTACACAGTCATTCTTTAAGATGAGATTATTCAGTTTCCAATTACTTTTTAGTCTATTTACCCCTAACTTCTTACTGAATGTAGCTTTTATTGCATTGTGATCTGAGAAGAAGGCATTTATTATTTCTGCCTTCCTGCATTTAATTTTGAGATCTTTATATGCTAGTATATGGTCAATTTTTGTATTTTTTGTATTAATAATTTGTATAATTTTTGTATTGTTTGACATGATGGTATACTTAGAGAACCCCAAAGACTCTGCTAAAAAGCTACTTGAAATAATTCAAAATTTCAGCAAAGTGGCAGGATACAAAATAAATCCACATAAATCCTCGGCATTTTTATATATCACTAACAAAATGCAACAGCAAGAGATACAAAGAGAAATTCCATTCCAAACAAATGTTGAGAGTATAAAGTATTTGGGAATCCATCTACCAAAGAAAAGTCAGGAATTATATGAGAAAAATTACAAAACACTTGCCACAAAAATAGTCAGATTTAAATAATTGGAAAGACATTCAGTGCTCTTGGATAAGCCGAGCGAATATAATAAAGATGACAATACTCCCCAAACTAATCTATTTATTTAGTGCTATACCAATATTTAGTGCTATACCAATATTTAGTGCTATACCACTCAGACTCCCAAGAAACTATTTCAATGACCTAGAAAAAATAACAACAAAATTCATATGGAAGAATAAAAGGTCGAGAATTGCAAGGGAACTAATGAAAAAAAAACTCAGAGGAAGGTGGTCTAAGTGTACCTGATCTAAAGCTATATTATATAGCAGCAGTCACCAAAACCATTTGGTATTGGCTAAGAAATAGACCAGTAGATCAGTGGAACAGATTAGATACAAAGGACAAAAAAGGGTACATCTATAGCAATCTAATCTTTGACAAACCCAAAGATACCAACATTAGGGATAAAAATTCATTATTTGGAAAAAACTGTTGGGAAAACTGGAAATTAATATGGCAGAAATTAGATATGGATCCACACTTAACATCATATACCAAGATAAGATCAAAATGGGTCCATGATTTAGGCATAAAGAGGGAGATAATAAATAGATTAGAGGAACAGAGGATAGTCTACCTCTCAGACTTGTGGAGGAGGAAGGAATTTATGACCAGAGGAGAATTAGAGATCATTATTGGTCACAAAATAGAAGATTTTGATTACATCAAACTAAAAAGTTTCTGTACAAACAATACTAATGCAAACAAGATTAGAAGGGAAGTAACAAATTGGGAAAATATTTTTAAAAGGAAAGGTTTTTACAAAGGTCTCATTTCCAAAATATATAGAGAACTGCCCCTGATTTATAGGAAACCAAACCATTCTCCAATTGATAAATGGTCAAGGGATATGAACAGACAATTCTCAGATGATGAAATTGAAATTATTTTCACTCATATGAAAGAGCGTTCCAAATCACTACTGACCAGAGAAATGCAAATTAAGACAACTCTTAGATACCACTACACACCTGTCAGATTGGCTAAGATGACAGGAACAAATAATGATGAATGTTGGAGGGGATGTGGGAAAACTGGGACACTGATACATTGTTGGTGGAGTTGTGAAAGAATCCAGCCATTCTGGAGAGCAATTTGGAACTATGCCCAAAAAGTTATCAAACTGTACATACCCTTTGACCCAGCATTGCTGTTATTGGGATCATATCCCAAAGAAATACTAAAGAGTGGAAAGGGACCTGTATGTGCCAAAATGTTTGTGGTAGCTCTTTTTGTTGTAGCTAGAAACTGGAAGATGAATGGATGTCCATCAGTTGGAGAATGGTTGGGTAAATTATGGTATATGAAAGTTATGGAATATTATTGCTCTGTAAGAAATGACCAGCAGGAGGAATACAAAGAGGCTTGGAGAGACTTAAATCAACTGTTGCTTAGTGAAATGAGCAGAACCAGAAGATCACTATACATTTCAACAACAATACTGTATGAGGATGTATTCTTATGGAAGTGGAAGTCTTCAACATGAAGAAGATCTAACTCACTTCTAGTTGATCAATGATGGACAGAAATAACTACACCCAGAGAAGGAACACTGGGAAGCGAATGTAAATTGTTAGCACTACTGTCTATCTACCCAGGTTACTTATACCTTTGGAATCTAATGCTTATTGTGCAACAAGAAAATGGTATTTACACACATATTGTATCTAGGTTATATTGTAACACATGTAAAATGTATGGGATTATCTGCTATTGGGGGGAGGGAGTGGAGGGAGGGAGGGGATAATTTGGAAAAATGAATAAAAAAAAAAAAACAAAAAAAAAAACAAAATCCTTCCTTCTCCACAGATCTGAGAGGTAAACTATTCTATGTTCTTCTAAGTTGTTTATAATATTATTTGTTATGTCTAGATCATGAATCCATTTTGACTTTATCTTGGTGTATGGCAGGGCTTCTCAAACTGCGGCCCGCGGGCCAGATGCAGCCTGCTGAAGACATTTATGCAGCCCGACGGGTTATCTAAATGGGCTGAGGGGGTTTCCAAAGTAGTGGGAGTTTTTGTTTTTACTATAGTCTGGTCCTCCAACAGTCTGAGGGACAGTGAACTGGCCTCCTATTTAAAAAGTTTGAGGACCAGTGGTGTATGGTGTTATGTGTGGGTCAATACCTAGTTTCTCCCATACTAGTTTCTAATTTTCCCAGAAGTTCTTGTTACATATTGGAATCTTATCCCAAAAGCTGGGGTTTTTGGGTTTGTCAAACACTAGATTACTAAAATCATTGACTGTTTTATTCTGTGAATCTAATCTGTTCTACTGATCAGCTACTTTGTTTCTTATCCAGTACCAAATGGTTTTGATGACTGCTGCTTTATAATATAGTTTTAGATCTGGTATAGCTAGGCTACCTTCATTTGCTTTTTTTCCCCCATTAATTCCCTTGAAATTCTTGACCTTTCGTTCTTCTAGTTGAATTTTGTTATTATATTTATGTCAGTAAATTAGTTTATTGGGAGTTTGATTGGTATAATACTAAAGAAATAGATTAGTTTAAGTATTATTGTCATCTTTACTATATTCAATGCTTGATCTGTCCAAGAGCACTTGATATTTTTCCAAATATTTAGATCTGATTTTATTTGTGTGGAAAGTGTTTTGTAGTTTTGCTCACATAGTTCCTGACTTTCCCTTTGCAGATAGATTCCCAAATATTTTACACTATCAAGTTATTTTAAATGGAATTTCTTTTTGTATCTCTTGCTATTAGATTTTATTAGTGATGTATAAAGTTGCTGATAATTTACATGGATTTATTTTGTATCCTGCAACTTTGCTAAAATTGTGGATTAGATGTGGAATGTTGCAGGGGTTGTGGGAAAACTGGGACACTGATACATTGTTGGTGAAATTGCGAATACATCCAGCCATTCTGGAGAGCAATTTGGAATTATACTCAAAAAGTTATCAAACTGTGCATACCCTTTGATCCAGCAGTGTTACTACTGGGCTTATATCCCAAAGAGATCTTAAAGAAGGGAAAGGGATCTGTATGTGCAAGAATGTTTGTGGCAGCCCTCTTTGTAGTGGCCAAAAACTGGAAAATGAATGGATGCGCATCAATTGGAAAATGGCTGAATAAATTGTGGTATATGAATATTATGGAATATTATTATTCTGTAAGAAATGACCAGCAAGATGATTTCAGAAAGGCCTGGAGTGACTTACATGAAGTGATGCTGAGTGAAATGAGCAAGACCAAGAGATCATTACATACTTCCAACAAGAGTACTATATGATGATCAATTCTAATGGACGTGGCCCTCTTCAACAATGAGATGAACCAAATAACTTCCAATAGAACAATAATGAATTGAATCAGCTATACTCAGTGAAAGAACTCTGGGAGATGACTATGAACCGCTACATAGAATTCCCAATCCCTCTAGTTTTTTTTCTGCTTGCATTTTTTATTCCCTTCACAGGCTAATTGTACACTATTTTAAAGTCCAATTCTTTTTGTACAGCAAAATAACTGTATGGACATGTTTACATATATTTTATTTAATTTATACTTTAACATATTTAGCAGATATTGGTCAACCTGCCATTTGGGGGAGGTGGTGGGGGGAAGTGGGGGAAAAGTTGGATGAAAAGGTTTTGCAGCTGTCAATGCTGAAAAATTACACATGCATGCATCTTGTAAATAAAAAGCTATAAAAATAAACTTGTGGATTATTTCTAATAGTTTAAGTTGATTCTCTGGACTTCTCTAAGTATACTATCTTATCATTTGCAAAGAGTTATAATTTGATTTCCTCATTGCCTACTCTAATTCCCTTTAGTCTTTTTTTCTTTTCTTATTGCCAAATATAGCATTTCTAATATAATATTGTTCTAATGGTGGTAGTGGATAACCTTGTTTTACCCCTGATTTTACTGGGAATGGTTCCACTTTATTCCCATTACATATGATGCTTGCTGATAGTTTTAAATAGATGCTACTGACTATTTTAAGGAAATACTCTCTAGTGTTTTTAATAGGAATGGATGTTTGATTTTATCAAATGCTTTTTCTGCATCTAGTGAGATAATCATATGGTTTTTGTTAATTTGGTTATTACTATAATCAGTTATGCTAATAATTTTCCTAATATTGAACCAGCCCTGCATTCCTGGTATAAACCTACTTAGTCATGGTATATTATCCTGGAAATGATTTTCTGTAATCTTTTTGCTAATATTTTATTTAAGATTTTAGCATCAATATTCATTAGGGAGATTGGTCTATAATTTTCTTTCTTTGTTTCCAACTTACCTGAGTTAGGTATCTGTACTATGTCTATGTCATTGGTAGTACTCCTTCATTCCCTATTTTTTCAAATCGTTTATATAGTATTGGAGTTTATTTTTCTTTAAATGTTTGGTAGAATTCACATGTAAATCCATCTGGTCCTCGGGATTTTTTCTTAGAGAGTCGATTAACAGCTTTTTGTATTTATTTTTCCTAAAATGGAACTATTTAAGTCATTTATTTCTTCCTCTGTTTATCTGTGTAATTTATTTTTGTAGGTATTACCCCATTTCATTTAGGTTATCACATTTATTGGCATAAAGTTAGGCAAAGTAACTCCTAATTATTGTTCTAATTTCCTCTTCATTGGTGGAAAGTTCTCCTTTTTCATTTTTTGAGACTATATTTGATTTTCTTCTTTCCTTTTTCTAATCAAATTTACTAAAGGTTTACCTATTTTGTTGTTTTTTTCATAAAACCAACTCTTTATTTTATTTATCGATTCAATAGGTTTTTTTTTTTTTACTTTCAATTTTATTAATCTCTCCCTTTATTTTTTTTAGCCTTTCAAGTTTAGTATTTGTGGGGGTTTTTAATTTACCCTCTTTCTAGCTTTTTTAGTTGCAAGCCCAATTCATTGATTTTCTCTTTTTGTATTTTATGCAAGTAAGCATCTAGAGTTATAAAATTTCCCCTTATTACCGCTTTGGCTGCATCCCACAAATTTTGGTATCATGTCTCATTATTGTCATTATCTTGGATGAAATGTTTATTTGTGTCTATGATTTCACTCATTTCATTCATTCGTTAAGATGAGATTGTTTAGTTTTGATTTACTTTTTTGTCTATTTTGTCCTGACCTTACATTGTGTATGATTTTTATTGTATTATCATCTGAAAAAATGCATTTACTGTTTCTGCCTTTCTGCATTTGATTTTGAAGTTTTTATGCCCTAATACATGGTCAGTTTTTTGTATTAGTTCCATGAACCACTGAGAAAAAAGTAAACTGTCTCCATTTAATTTTCTCCAAAGATCTATCATACTTTACTTTTGTAACATTTTGTTTACCTCCTTAACTTTTCTTATTTATTTTTTGATTCGGTTTATCTAGTTCTAACAGAGCAAGGTGGAGATCCTCCACTCGTATAGTTTTGCTGTCTATTTCTTGTTGCATCTCTCTTAACATCTGTAGGAATTTACAAGCTATACCACTTGGTGCATATATGTTTAGTATTTATATTGCTTCATTATTTATAGTACCCTTTAGTAAGATCTAGTTTCCTTCCTTACCTCTTTCAATTAGATCTGTCTTTGCTTTTACTTTATCTCAGATCAGAATTGGTACCCCTCCTTTTTTCCCCCTCACCTAAAGCATAATGTATTTTGCTTCAGCCCTTTACCTTTACTCTGGTATGTATCATTATGCTTTAAATGTATTTCTTGTAAATAGTATATTGTAGGGTTCTATCTTTTAATCCAGCTATCTGGATTCCGTTTTATGGGGGACTTCATCCCCTTCATATTCACAGTTAAAATAACTAATTCTGTATGTTCTGCCATCTTATTTACCCTTATTTACCCTTATTTGCTCTTTCCTATCCCTCCCCAGTATTTTGCTTTTGTTGACCACCTCCCTCAAACAATCCTTCCTCTAAAGAGCCCCTTCTCCTTTTTTACACCTTTCTCCTAATTCTTCTGTTTTCCCTTCTATTAGTCTTTCCCTTTGTTTTCTCCCTTTTCCTCCTACTTCCATATAAGGTAAGACAAATTTCTTTGTGATATAAAATACCCCTGATATTCTCTCTTGGAGCTAAATCTGATGAGAGCAAGATTTACACAATGCTCTTCCTCCTTCTTTTTTTCCCCTCAATTATAATAGGTTTTCTTTTCCTCTTCATGAGATGTGATTTCCCTTATTTTACCTCCTTTTTCCTTTTCTTCCAGTATGATCCCCTTTCCATCTCTAGTTTCTTTTTCATATTGTCATAATAAAATCAAATTATACTCTTGTTCTCTAAGTATACCCATAACAGAAATATGGTACTCAAGAATTCTTTCCTTTTTACCTTTTTATGCTTCTCTTGAGTTCTGTGTTTGGAGATCAAAAAAAAAATTTTTTTTTTTTTTTGTGCAGTCTGTTTTTTTTCTTTAGAAATAGGTGAAATTCACCTATATTATTGAATGTCCATCTTCTTCCCTGAAAGATAATGCTCATTTTAGCTGGATAGCTTATTCTTGGCTATTGTCCTAGTTCCTTTGCTTCAGATTCCAGGCCCTTCAATCCTTTGAAGCTGCTAGGTCTTGCGTAATCCTAATGGCTTCTCGGTATTTAAATAGTTTCTTTCTAGCTGCTTGCAGTATCTTTTCCTTGGTGCAGTAGTTCTGAAATTTAGCTGTGATATTCCTTGGGCATTTAGTTTTGGGGAGTCTTTCAGGAAGTGATTGATGGATTCGCTGTTTTACCTTCTGATTCTAAAATATCAGGGCAGTTTATTTAATGTTTTCCTGTAAGATATGTCTAGTTTCCTTTTGTCATCATGGCTTTCAGGAAGCCCAGTAATCCTTAGATTGTCTCTCCTAGATCTGTTTTCCAGTTCAGTTGTTTTTCTTAGGAAATATTTGATATTTTCTTCTGCTTTTTTTTTTTTTTTTTTTTTTTTTTTTGATTCTTGAAGTTTTATTGAGTCATTCACTTCCATTTATTCATAATTTTTAGTGAATTATTTTCTTTTTAGCTCCTTTTGCAGTTGGCCAATTAATTTGTTTGTTTGTTTATTTCATTCTTTTTCCATTTTTTTTCCATTCCTTTTTGCAATGATCTTATTTCATTTCCCCATTTTTCTTCTAACTCTTTCTTAAGATCCTTTATGTATTTTTTAAAGAAAGCCTTGTGGAATGCAGACGAGCTCATGTCTCTCTTTGGGGCTTCTTCTGAAGTTCTTTTGCCTTTAAGAACCTCAGGATTTGAGGTCTGTTCATCTCTCTCTCCATAAAAGCTGTCTATGGTGAGAGGTTTTTTGTTTGTTTGTTTGTTTGTTTTGTTTTGTTTTATTTAAGGCTTAAGGTCTATTTAATGCAAAGGCGTGACAGCTGCTTTAATTTGCCTTGGGGCAGTTCTGCTGATTAATTTCCAGGGCTGGGTAATGGCAGATAAGTCCAGTATTCTTCTGGGGCTCAGTGGTTTACAATTTATCTTTTACAAAAGGCAAATCTGCCAAGCCACCCTGCTTGCAATGAGGACAGAGTCCTAAAAGGTTCACAGAACTTTCCCAGGTATGTAGAAACTACAATGCTCTCACTCTCTGATCTAGCTTCCGGACCCAGTTTCCAATGCTGCAGTCTGTGTACGCAGACTCTCCTCCTGCCCAATTGAAAGAGACCTGTTATGAAGTTCGTTCAAGGTATCTTTTGAAATGTGTTGTACTCTAAATATTTCTAATTCTTTGATTTCAAAACCTTCTTAGAGGCTTAATCTGCTGTTGGTTTGAGGGAAGGTTAGAGGAGGTTACAGGATCATGTCTGCTCTCTTAGTTCTGCAACATCTTGGTTCTGCCCCCTGAAATGTCCTTTTAAAAAAATATTTCCCTTGTTTTTTTAATGTTTATTTTTTTCACAATATGACTAATATGGAAATATGTTTTGCATGGCTGCCTGTGTTTAACATATATCAAATTGCTTTTCTTTTCTATGAGGGGGAAGAGAAAAGAGGTAGAGAATTTGGAACTCAAAATGTAAAAAAAAACAAATATTAAAAATTCTGATTATATGTAATTGAGGAACAATTTAATGCTAAATAAATAATTAAAATAAGATTTGCATACGATTTCTCTTTACCTATGTTACTATGTATACCTGTATACATGGTAACATAGGGAAAGGGCTCAAGTAGTGACATTTCAAGGCCTATTATTATTAAGGAATATTTTAATATCAATAATTTCTTGATATATAGATTTAAATTTTCAATCTATTTTCTGATTTTTCTTAATAATTTTGTTTCATCTTATTTGCTTATATTGTAAAAGAAAGCAGTTACTAGAATGAATTTTTAAAAAGTCATACTTCATTGATTTTTTTTTTTAGTTGTTAAATAGTATTTTTCTTATATTTTCAAAACTTAAATTTGCTTCAGTTTTTGTTGGTGTAGCATCAGTTTTGCAGTATGTGTATATGTGTGTGTATGTATACATGTATGTGTGTGTGTGTGTGTGTATATATATATATATATATATATATATATATATGTACACATAGGATTTAAATTGGTGTAATGATATGCACGATATAAGCTTCAAAATGAGTATGCTGTAATTTATATCAAAATTTTTTAATTTTGTGTATAATAATTATACATGTAAATATTAAATTTCAGCTTTTTTTAGATTTAAAATTTTAAAATTATGTTTTACTTACCTCGTAAGGTTTAGAGGAAATTAAAATTTAGAGATACAGTATTGATTTTCCAAATTCTAGTTGATGTCATATGTACACACTTATTTCTTATTAAACATATTTATGTTTTTCTCGGCAATATAAACATTTCTCTGTGAGCTTATGTATAGCATTTTAAAAGTAGGCATTAAAGATTAATGGAGTTTTTAGAAATGAAATTTTAAAAAATACATCACTAGATTACTGTAGTCATGAATATAGTCTTTTGTGAACCTAATCTATTCTTTTGATCATTTGATCATTACTTTATTTCTTAGCCAGCACCAGATGGTTTTGATGATTGCTGTAAAGAACTTATTTCTAAAATATACAGTGAACTGGAGAAAATTTATAAGAATGTTATTCCGCAATTGGTAAGTGGTCAAAAGATATCAACACAATTTTCAGATAAAGAAATTAAACCCATTTCTAGCCAAATGAAAAAATGCTATAAATCACTATTGATTAAAGAAATACAAAATTAAACAACTCTGGTATTACTTCATACCTCTCTGATTGACTCTGAGAAAAATAATGATAAATGTTGGAGGGAATGTGGGGAAAATTTTTGATGGAGTTGTGAATTGATCCAACCCTTTTGGAAAGCAATTTGGAAATATGCCCTAGGGGCATAGCCTTTGATCCAATAGTGTCTCTACTGTATCTGTATCCCAAAGAAATCCTAAAAGAAGGAAAAGGGCCCACATGTGTAAAAATATTGGTAGCAACTCTTTTTTTGTGGTGGTTAAGAATTGGAAAGGAGTAGATGAGGAATTGAGGAATGGCTGAATAATAAATAATAATAATAATAATAATAATAATAATAAATAATAGTAACTAATGGAATATTATTATTATATAAAAAATGATAAGCAGGCTGACATTAGAAAAGTCTGCAAAGATTTACATGAACTAATGCTGACTGAAACAAGCAGAACCAGGAAAACATTGTACATAGTAACAGCAAGATTATGCAAAGATCAGCTTCTCAGCAGTTCGGGGATCCAAGTAATCCCAATAAACTTTGGATGAGAAATGCCATTCAAATACAGAAATAAAAAATTCTGAACAAATTAGTCTGTAGAATGAATGTAATCAAACATTATTGAGCTCTAAGAAATTATAAAAAAATGTAAACAGATTTAGAAATACTTGGGAAGTTTTATTAGTTGATGGAATGAGAATTGAGCACATTCAGGATATTAAACTTAAAGTGACCATTGTAATGTAAATAAAAACAACAGCAGATGACTTAAATTATTAATACAATAGTAGACCACTTAAATTGTCAATGTTGTGTACAACCATGATAGCAGAAGAAAATAAAACATTTTCTCCTTTTGCCAGAGAAATGATGTAATAGAAATACTGTTCAGACAAGACCAATGTGGGGATTTGTTTTGCTTGACTTTATTTATTTGTTATAAGAGTGAGAGGGGAATTGGCAGGTAATGAGAATGATGATTAAAAAAAAAAAAAGATAATCAGTACACTCATTAATAAAATATTTTTTTTAAACTACATAGGTCATATAAGCCAATCTGATAGTTTGAGGTGATATCCCAGAGTTGTTTTAGTTTGTATTTCCCTAAACAATAGTGATTGAGAGAATATTTTAATATATCTTTTATCCACTCATCAGTTGGGTAATAACTTGTATTTTTATCAATTTGGCTTAGTTCTTTATATATTATTGTGTCTTGTGTGATGAGATCTAGATTCAGGGAACCAAAATGAGATTAGGGTTCTTGGTGGTCAAGGAGTTAGATAATGAAGTTAGTGACTTTTGGGTTCAGGGAACCAAATGAAGAGGTTTGACTCCCCTAAAGGATTTGGTGCATGGGTAGGGAGTTTTGGGAACCCCTTTCTGGTAGCACAGAGGTCCTTTGTAAAGAAATTTATGAACCCAAAAAGCTAGACTGATAAATAGAAGTTTATTATAGGCATTGGGAAGTCAGCCTTTACTGTGTATGAATAGAAAGGCTGAATTCCTTAGTGGCAAGGTCCATATAGGGGAATAAAGTAGTAGAGGAGTCCTGGGAGAGAAGTAAAGTTTCTCGTAGAGAGATCCCAATAGAAAAGTATAAAGTCTCATTAGGGAAACAGGTGAGGATAAAGAGAGGATAATGCTGAAAGAGAATATCATTCCAGTGGGCAGAGGTTTCCATGGCATGGCATGACATGTTAGGTCCTCTGCAAGAAGAAGATTTAAAATTGTCTCTTTTATAATAGAAGCCTTTGGCTAAAAACTGAGACCTGCTCCCCCTCCTGATGGGGGCTGGTGGGTGGAGTTTGAGCTGGAATTGAATAGAAAATCTTTAACTTAATAGGGCCGGAATTCTCTAGCTCAGGACTCAACCAACCCCACCTAGATAACAGAATGAAGCTGTTTGTCCTCAGGTGGGGTCTTTACAATGGCAGGATTCAAGGAGAAAGTGTCCTTGAAGGAGCTTCTCAAGTGCCCTACCTTATGGCTCATTCCCAGAGTCAGAGAGAGAGAAAGAGAAAGAGTTTGGGGGCTCCCCTTGTCATTGTGTACCTAATTTATTCCACTGATGTACCATGAGGTTTTCTTGTCAAAGAAAATAGAATGGTTTTCCATTTCTTTCCTTAGTGGATTAAGGCAAACAGGTTAAGGGACTTGCCCAACGTCAAAACTAGTAAGTTTTTGAAGACTGGTTTTGAATTCAGGTCTTCTTAATTCCCAATTCAACACTTTATCCACAGAGCCATCTAGCTATTCCATAGGAGTAGTTATAAGCAAAACAAATTCCACTTTCAGAATTTGCAGTGTGAAAGATAATTAAAAGGAAAGAGAGTGGTCAGAGCAGGACAAAAGAATTAAGAAGAATATGGAAGCAGAAACATATCATTGAGGTTAAGCAATTCCCTTTTTTGACACCTACTTCTTTGTTCATTTGTAATGAAGGATGAGGGACTAACTAAGAAAGAAATATATTAAGACAGAATTGAGGAAACATAATTAGCAGCATAGGTATAAGCATGAATGAATTCTACCACAAAATGGAAGAGAATCACAAAATGCATTAGAAAGCCAAATTTAATGAGATGTTTGTTGCTATCAGAAACATACTTTAAAAATAATGGTTTATATAGTGTTAAATGAGGTGTTGAATCAAGATCTCTTATGCCTCATGCGAATTTCTTTGTTCTTCCCTCCCTTTTCTTTTCTTTTCTTTTCAGTCTAAGTATCTGGAGTAATATTGTCTTCCTAAACTGCCTCATCTAGAGTTTTGTGTTTATCTCTGGGTCACAGTTTAAAAAGAAAATTGATACAGTGGAGAGAATTCAAAGATGGCCAACAAGTTGGTGAAGGACTTTAGAGTCCATGTCATATAAGGATAGGTTGTAAAGGATATTAAGCTTGAAGGGAGGAAACTTGGGTGATGTGGAGAGATTGATAACTGTATTTACAATATTTAATGGGCTCTTGTTTGGGTTTAAAGGATAAACCAAGAGCAATAAGTGGAATAATAGCTAATATTTAATTACTGCTTAAAGGCTTGCAAAATGTTTTAGATATATTATCTTATTTAGTCTTCACAATAACCCTATGACATATGTACTATTAGTATTCCCATTTTGTAGATGAGGAAATGTGTCTAGAAGTATTGAATGACCTGCACAGAAGTTGCAAATAAATGCATTTATGCTTAATAAAAGGGTAAATTACAATGAAAAAAAAAAAAAAAAACAAAACCAGAATGTCCTGCCTTGACAGGTAAAAGGTCCCCTTCCTTATAAGTCTTTAATCAGAATCTTGATGACTACTTCTCAGATATGTTATGAGGAATTTTTTTCTCTCATGAGATAGACTAGATAACTTTTAAATTCCCCTAGAACTCTTAGTTCCTGTGATTTTTTTTTAAAGACTTTTAATGAGGTTAGGTATGTTGTTATTGGTGGCTGTGAAAGTTGCACTGTAAAATAGAAATATTTTATTTTTTTTAAAAAATGTTATCTGGAGTAAAATCACGGAAGAATAAAGTTTTGTGGAATGTGGATGACCAGAACACAGAATAAGATGAATTCTAGTCTGACTTTCCACTAATTAGTTTTGTGATTTTAGAGCAATTACAACTTTTGGGAGCCTTAATTTCATCATCTTTAAAATGAGATTAAAATAGAATTCTAATAATGTCTATTATAGCTGTTACTTTTAATGATTTGTAGCTTTGAACTCTCTACTCTTAAAATTGAAGATTTAAAATGGGAACTTTCTGAGTTTAGGGGCTGAACTCCCTAGGGTTTTTTAAATTTTTTTTTCCCTCTTCATAAAATTTATATTTTTAGTGACTTTAGTTACTTCCTGTTGGCACACTGTTTAGGCCATAAATAGTTATTTCATATTATTTGTCCTATTTTTCAGTAGTCATCTGTAATTCTGTCTGAAACCATTGTTATATGTTCTTGACAATATTTAACTTTACTTTTTGAACCTAATTCTATCTTCCATGTTGTTCCTTCATTGTAGTACTATAATATTAATGTTATAACCAAATGTTCATTTATATAATAGTCAAAATATGTATAACAGATTTTTCTTTGAGCTAAATGTATATGTGTATGTATATTTATTTATAGGAGTTTAAATAATATTGTAAGAATAATTTGATTTCACTTAAGGCAAAAACTAAGGAAATATTAATTAAATCTTAGTCAAAGACGTAGTCATTGTGAGATATTGATGAACTGAATGAGTAATACTATTCAAAACAGATTTTTTTTTTCTTAGCTATATCCATTAAAAATGCAGTCTGATCTTTTATAGTTAATTACTCAACATCTCGTATATTATTTATTACAGCACAGAAAATTGCTTTTTTTCAAGTTGCCTTATTTAAGACAATTGGTTGTCTGGGTTGGAAATACTTTTAAAAGTGGGTTTTCCTCCTTTGAGTTTTCAGGGTGGGCTAAACATTAATAAATAGCGCCATGTTTATTTTTTTTAACTTTTATTTTATAATGGGCATTGGAATTCTCATCAAAAGATCCCACAGGGCTACTTTTTAATAGACTTCATCTGTTAGGAAGATTTTTGTAGAAGACATTATAAAAAGTGTAAACAAAATACATATATTAAGTCATTTATTCTTCTAGGATACCTTATGAAATATTATTTATTAAAATATTTCAAGAATCTGGAATTTTAGGGGGGTTTCTTACTCACTTATGATGATTGCAGCTCCTTTTTAATTTAGTTGACGCTACGTCAATTCTCTGGCTTTGTGGCCCTGTTAGAATTTCTAGTCTGATGGCAATTATCTATATATAATAGTAAGGCATCAGAGAAGGATTTTAGTAAGAGTTTATAAATTAAAAATTCACTGTTTAAAGTGAATGTGATTTTTCTGACTAAGGTTGTAATATTGAATATCCTTTTGCAAGCACATGTAGACCAATATGAAGTAATAAAAAGAAATTTGAGTTCTATTTTCATTTTTACCCCTAAGTAGCTGTGTCTTGTTGTTATTCAGGCATAGACTCTTTGTGACTCTATTTGGGGTATTCTTGGTAAAGATGCTGGAGTGATTTGCCATTTTCTTCTCCAACTCATTTTACAGATGAGGAACTGTGACAAACAGGTGGCTTGGCCAGAATTACATAGCTAGTAAGTAGCTGAAGTCAAATTTGAACTCAAGAAAATGTATCTTCCTGATATTGTGCTATTTAGTTGCCCTTTGTACTTTTTGGTAAGGCTGAATATTGTGTTGATATTTATGGGTCCATTAGTTATTGGTTAAGTTTCATTTATAATGACTGGGCATGTTTGAAGTGTGTCCATTTTCTTTGTTTAATAAAAATGTCATGTATACCATTTTTTTGTTCCCACTATATATGTATAATGTTCTTTTTCTTGAAGTTCAATTATGATGAAACTTTTTTTACATTTCTATGTCTCAAAAAGGATATAAAATTACTTAGCCAAATTTGGTTAAAGTGGTTGTTTTCTTGTAGCCTCTTGTCAAAAGAGAGAAGACTATCAGACTGAAAAATAGCACCTGGAAAACACATTTTAAGGCCTGTATCTTTTTTTCTTTTTTTCCCCCTGAGGCTGGGGTTAAGTGACTTGCCCAGGGTCACACAGCTAGGAAGTGTTAAGTGTCTGAGACCACATTTGAACTCAGGTCCTCCTGAATTCAAGGCTGGTGCTCTATCCACTGCGGCACCTAGCTGCCCCGGCCTGTATCATTTTCAGAATTATTCCTGACTTTACATTTTGGATTGAGATAAAATGCCCTTTCATGTATTTGTTCTGATAATATGGCCATTCAGACTCCTCTCAGTCACTTTTTTAAAAGTACTTTCCCCATGATCCATGTCTTATATAGTTCAAATTTTAAATTTCTTAAGAAGCTTTTCTTAATTGGTTCTGCCTGTTCTCCAATCTAAGGATTTTGAAAGTCTTTTTTTTTGTCACATCCCTATCAGCATAAATAATTTTATGTACCCAAATACACACATCTATATCCATATCCATTTATGAATTATATACAGGTACTATTATTGTATCTATTTATTCTACATATATATTAAAATACAAAAATAATAAAATTAAAAAATATGATCTAAAGATTAAAAAACTTATTTTTTCTTTTTATGAAGTAACTTAATTGATGAACAATATAATTTTGATTTCATAATTTGAAAGCAAATGTGATTGAATATATTTCATTTTGGGGGAAAATTCCTATGCATGATTAGGGAAGATGTGTAAATAAAAACTGCTTTTTTAGTAAGTATTCAGTTAACTTCATCTGTATAGTTATCTAAACTTATGCATTTCTTTTTAAAAATACATTTCAGTGCAAAATATAACAATTAGATAAATTGTAACAGTCAATGAACATAACTTTTCAACAAATTTTTTCTCAGTGACTGCATTTCATCTAAGTGAAATGTTTTTGATTTCTAATAAACAGAAAGTTTTCAATATAAATCCATTTCTTTTTCATTATTAATCTTGATGGATATTTAAGTACTACTTCTTTTGTATTTGAATTATTGGCTTGATAAAAGGAGAAGAAAAAGGACATTTATTTATAGAAGAAAAATAACATTCTTACAGAAAATTTAAAAAAAATATATGAGGAGAGATGTAAACTGTTGAAATGACTGGAAAGAGAACTTCACCTCAGTTGATTATCTTGAAATGACTTCTTTGAGGAGAGTTCTGCAAAGAAGTCTGTGGAAGACTGTAGTCCATCATGTAATTAAACAATGTAATTAAACATGTAATTTAAACATGTAATTAAAAAAATAATTCTGGAACTTTCAGTTGACACAATTATAAATCTTGTTAACTGGAAACTATGGAAACATAATTCAAGGGGTTTTATTTCGTAAGGGAAAGATGAGTAACCACCAAAAAGCCTTTGTTTTCAGGCTTTAGAGATAGTTTAAAAAGGCATCAGGTTGGAGTTAAGAAACTAGCAAGAGAAGAACTTTGAAAACAAGCTTTAGACTGAAATGGCAGAAGAATATAGAAGGTTACTTGTTGGGAAACAGCTACCAACTTGACTGCTAATTTGCTTATTGGAAAAGTTATTGCTTTGATGATTGACTAGAGAAAGACGGGAGTAGCTACTCTAAGTTCATTGGCTGAGAGTAAATTCAGATGATTTATCAAGGACTTTTAAGTTTTTTACTCTCCAGAATTACATTATGCTTGAGAGAGGGAAGTCTCTCAAAGGTGCTCTTCTGCACTCTTTTAAGTTATTTTTGACAGAGACAAAGTAAGGGAAAAATACTTTTTTTTGGATAACTTTTTATTGATAGTACATATGCATGGGTAATTTTTTATAACAATATCCCTTACACTCACTTCTGTTCGACTTTTCCTTTCCCTCCCTCCACCCCCTCCCCTAGATGGCAGGCAGTCTTATACATGTTAAATATATTCTAGTATATCCTAGATACAATATATGTGTGCAGAACCTAACAGTCCTCTTGTTGCACAGGAAGAATTTGACCCAGAAAGTAAAAATAACCTGAGAAGAATAACAACGCAAACAGTTCACACTCATTTCTCAGTGTTCCTTCTTTGGGTGTAGATGATTCTTTCTATCATTGATCAATTGAAAATTAATTAGAACTTCTTTTTGTTGAAGATATCCATTTCCATCAGAATACGTCCTCATACAGTATTATTGTTGAAGTGTATAATGATCTCCTGGTTCTGTTCATTTCACTCAGCATCGGTTTGTGTAAGTCTCTCCAAACCTCTATCCATCCTCCTGGTCATTTCTTACAGAACAATAATATTCCATAATATTCATATACCATAATTTACCCAATCATTCTCTAATTGATGAGCATTCATTCATTTTCCAGTTTCTAGCCATTACAAAAAGGGCTGCCACAAACATTTTGGCACATACAGGTCCCTTTCTCTTCTTTAGTATTTCTTTGGGATATAAGCTCAGTAGTACCACTACTGGATCAAAGGGTATGCACAGATTGATAACTTTTTGGGCATAATTCCAGATTGCTCTCCAAAATTGTTGGATTCTTTCACAACTCCACCAACAACCAGTGTCCCAGTTTTCCCATATCCCCTCCAACATTCAACATTATTTTTTCCTGTCATCTTAGCCAATCTGACAGGTGTATAGTGGTATCTCAGAGTTGTCTTAATTTGCATTTCTTTTTTTTTTAATAATAATTTTTATTATATATATATATATTTTATAATATTATCCCTTGTATTCATTTTTCCAAATTATCGCCTCCCCTCCCTCAATTCCCTCCCCCCGATGACAGGCAATCCCATACATTTTACATGTGTTACTATATAACCTAGATACAATATATGTGTGTAAATACCATTTTCTTGTTGCACAATAAGCATTAGATTCCGAAGGTACATGTAACCTGGGCAGACAGATATTAGTGCTAACAATTTACATTCACTTCCCAGTGTTTCTTCTCTGGGTGTAGCTACCTCTGTCCATCATTGATCAACTGGAAGTGAGTTGGCTCTTCTTTATGTTAAAGATTTCCACTACAATCAGAATATATCCTCATACAGTATTGTTGTTGAAGTGTACAGTGATCTTCTGTTTCTGCTCATTTCACTCAGCATCAATTGATGTAAGTCTCTCCAGGCCTCTCTGTATTCCTCCTGCTGGTCATTTCTTACAGAGCAATAATATTCCATAACTTTCATATACCATAATTTACCCAACCATTCTCCAACTGATGGACATCCATTCATCTTCCAGTTTCTAGCTACAACAAAAAAAGCTGCCACAAACATTTTGGCACATATATGTCTCTTTCCGCTCTTTAGTATTTCTTTGGGATATAAGCCCAGTAGTAGCACTGCTGGGTCAAAGGGTATGCACAGTTTGATAGCTTTTTGGGCATAGTTCCAAATTGCTCTCCAGAATGGCTGGATTCTTTCAAAACTCCACCAGCAATGTATTAGTGTCCCAATTTTCCCACATCCCCTCCAACATTCATCATTATTTCTTCCTGACATCTTAGCCAATCTGACAGATGTATAGTAGTATCTCAGAGTTGTCTTAATTTGCATTTTTCTGATCAGTAGTGATTTGGAACATTCTTTCATGTGAGTGGATATAGTTTCAATTTCTTCATCTGAGAATTGTCTGTTCATATCCTTTGACCATTTATCAATTGGAGAATGGTTCGGTTTCTTATAAATTATGGTCAGTTCTCTATATATTTTGGAAATGAGACCTTTATCAGAACCTTTAACTGTAAAAATATTTTCCCAATTTGTTACTTTCCTTCTAATCTTGTTTGCATTAGTATTATTTGTACAGAGACTTTTTAGTTTGATGTAATCAAAATCTTCTATTTTGTGATCAATAATGATCTCTAATTCTCTTCTGGTCATAAATTCCTTCCTCCTCCACAAGTCTGAGAGATAGACTATCCTCTGTTCCTCTAATCTATTTATTATCTCCCTCTTTATGCCTAAATCATGGACCCATTTTGATCTTATCTTGGTATATGGTGTTAAGTGTAGATCCATATCTAATTTCTGCCATACTAATTTCCAATTTTCCCAACAGTTTCTTCCGAGTAATGAATTTTTGTCCCTAATGTTGGTATCTTTGCGTTTGTCAAAGATTAGATTGCTATAGATGTGCCCTTTTTTGTCCTTTGTATCTAATCTGTTCCACTGATCTACCGTTCTATTTCTTAGCCAGTACCAAATGGTTTTGGTGACTGGTGCTATATAATATAGCTTTAGATCAGGTACACTTAGACCACCTTCCTCTGAGTTTTTTTTTTTCAATAGTTCCCTTCCAATTCTCGACCTTTTATTCTTCCATATGAATTTTGTTGTTATTTTTTCTAGGTCATTGAAATAGTTTCTTGGGAGTCTGATTGGTATAGCACTAAATAAATAGATTAGTTTGGGGAGTATTGTCATCTTTATTATATTCTCTTGGACTATCCAAGAGCACTGAATGTCTGTCCAGTTATTTAAATCTGACTTTATTTTTGTGGCAAGTGTTTTGTAATTTTTCTCATATAATTCCTGACTTTTCTTTGGTAGATGGATTCCCAAATTCTTTATACTCTCAACATTTGTTTGGAATGGAATTTTTTCTTTGTATCTCTTGCTGTTGCATTTTGTTAGTGATATATAAAAATGCTGAGGATTTATGTGGATTTATTTTGTATCCTGCCACTTTGCTGAAATTTTGAATTATTTCTAGTAGCTTTTTAGCAGAGTCTTTGGGGTTCTCTAAGTATACCATCATGTCATCTGCAAAAAGTGATAGTTTGATTTCCTCATTTCCTACTCTAATTATACGACCTCCTTCCCTTTACTACACCCCCCTTTTTTTCTTTTATATCAGTAAAGTGAAATTATCCTTTAGTACTTTTTATATACCCACAACGGAGTTACAGTTCTCAAGGGTTCTGTGTACCTTTTTCTGTTTCTCTTCAGTCTTGTGGATGTAGATCAAATTTTTTTTTTAAGTCTGGTTTTTTTCTTAGAAACATATAGAATTCCTCTATTTCATTGAATGACCATCTTCTTCCATGGAAAAAGATACTAAACTTAGCTGGGTAGTTCATTCTTGGTTGCAGTCCTTGATCTTTTGCCTTACGGAATATCAGGTTCCAGGCCCTTCTATCTTTTAATGTGGAGGCAGCCAGATCTTGAGTGACCCTTATTGTGGCACCTTGGTATTTAAATTGTTTTTTTTCTAGCTGCTTGCAGGATTTTCTCCTTTGTGTGGTAATTCTGCAGCTTAGCCACAATATTCCGTGTTGTTCTTTTTTTTAGGGTCTATTTCAGAAGGAGTTCGATGAATTCTTTCCTCATCTACTTTCCCTTCTGTTTCTATTATCTTTGGACAATTCTCTTTGATAATTTCCTGTAAAATAGAATCTAGGCTCTTTTTTTGGTCATAGTTTTCTGGAAGTCCAATGATCCGCAGATTATCTCTCCTAGATCTATTTTCCAGGTCTATAGATTTTCCCAGTAAGTATTTGACGTTGTTCTCCAGCTTCTCATTTTTTTGGTTTTGTTTGACTGATTCTTGGGTTCTCTGTGAATCATTCATTTCTATTTGTTCCATCCTGACTTTTTTTTTTTTTTATTATATATATATTTTATAATATTATCCCTTGTATTCATTTTTCCAAATTGCCCCCCCTCCCTCTATTCCCTCCCCCCGACGACAGGCAATACCATACATTTTACATGTGTTACAATATAGTCTAAGTACAATACATGTGTGTGAATATCATTTTCTTGTTGCACAATAAACATTAGAATCCGAAGGTACATGCAACCTGGGCAGACAGATATTAGTGCTAACAATTTACATTCGCTTCCCAGTGTTCCTTCTCTGGGTATAGTTATTTCTGTCCATCATTGATCAACTGGAAGTGAGTTGGATCTTCTTTATGTTGAAGATTTCCGCTTCCATCAGAATACATCCTCATACAGTATTGTTGTTGAAGTATACAGTGATCTTCTGGTTCTGCTCATTTCACTCAGCATCAGTTGATTTAAGTCTCTCCAACCCTCTCTGTATTCCTCCTGCTGGTCATTTCTTACAGAGCAATAATATTCCATAACCTTCATATACCACAATTTACCCAACCATTCTCCAACTGATGGACATCCATTCATCTTCCAGTTTCTAGCTACAACAAAAAGAGCTGCCACAAACATTTTGGCACATATATGTTTCTTTCCGCTCTTTAGTATTTCTTTGGGATATAATCCCAGTAGTAGCGCTGCTGGGTCAAAGGGTATGCACAGTTTGATAACTTTTTGGGCATAATTCCAGATTGCTCTCCAGAATGGCTGGATTCTTTCACAACTCCACCAGCAATGTATTAGTGTCCCAATTTCCCCACATCCCCTCCAACATTTATCATTATTTGTTCCTGTCATCTTAGCCAATCTGACAGGTGTGTAGTGGTATCTCAGAGTGGTCTTAATTTGCATTTCTCTGATCAGTAGTGATTTGGAACACTCTTTCATGTGAGTGGATATAGTTTCAATTTCTTCCTCTGAGAATTGTCTGTTCATATCCTTTGACCATTTATCAATTGGAGAATGGTTCGGTTTCTTATAAATTATGGTCAGTTCTCTATATATTTTGGAAATGAGACCTTTGTCAGAACCTTTGTTTTTAAAAATATTTTCCCAATTTGTTACTTCCCTTCTAATCTTGTTTGCATTAGTATTATTTGTACAGAAACTTTTTAGTTTGATGTAATCAAAATCTTCTATTTTGTGATCAATAATGATCTCTAGTTCTCCTCTGGTCATAAATTCCTTCCTCCTCCACAAGTCTGAGAGGTAGATTATCCTCTGTTCCTCTAATCTATTTATTATCTCCCTCTTTATGCCTAAATCATGGACCCATTTTGATCTTATCTTGGTATATGGTGTTAAGTGTGGATCCATATCTAATTTCTGCCATACTAATTTCCAGTTTTCCCAACAGTTTTTTCCGAATAATGAATTTTTATCCCTAATGTTGGAATCTTTGGGTTTGTCAAAGATTAGATTGCTATAGATGTATCCTTTTTTGTCCTTTGTATCTAATCTGTTCCACTGATCTACCGGTCTATTTCGTAGCCAATACCAAATGGTTTTGGTGACTGCTGCTATATAATATAGCTTTAGATCAGGTACACTTAGACCACCTTCCTCTGAGTTTTTTTTCATTAGTTCCCTTGCAATTCTTGACCTTTTATTCTTCCATATGAATTTTGTTGTTATTTTTTCTAGGTCATTAAAATAGTTTCTTGGGAGTCTGATTGGTATAGCACTAAATAAATAGATTAGTTTGGGGAGTATTGTCATCTTTATTATATTCGCTCGGCCTATCCAAGAGCACTGAATGTCTTTCCAATTATTTAAATCTGATTTTATTTTTGTGGCAAGTGTTTTGTAATTTTTCTCATATAATTCCTGACTTTTCTTTGGTAGATGGATTCCCAAATATTTTATACTCTCAACATTTGTTTGGAATGGAATTTCTCTTTTTATCTCTTGCTGTTGCATTTTGTTAGTGATATATAAAAATGCCGAGGATTTATGTGGATTTATTTTGTATCCTGCCACTTTGCTGAAATTTTGAATTATTTCTAGTAGCTTTTTAGCAGAGTCTTTGGGGTTCTCTAAGTATACCATCATGTCATCTGCAAAAAGTGATAGTTTAATTTCCTCATTTCCTACTCTAATTCCTTGAATCTCTTTCTCGGCTCTTATTGCCGAGGCTAGCGTTTCTAGTACTATATTGAATAGTAATCCATCCTGACTTTTAAGAAGTTATTTTCTTCTTTCACAGTTTTTAGTTCTTTTTGTAAATGCCCAATTTCGTTTTTAAATGAATTATTTTGCTCTATTGAATTTTTTCCATTTCCCTAATTTTTTTTTTGAGAATTATTTTCTTTTTCCAATTCAGAAATTCTATTTTCTTGAGACTTTTTTATCTTTTCCAATTCAGAAATCCTACTTTCCTGTGATTTTTTAACCTTTTCTAATTCACTAATTTTGTTTCCCTGCATCTCCTGTGAATTCTTTATTTTTTCCAACTCCAATTTCAGGACGTTGTTATTCTCTATCATAGCTTCCCTTTCCTTTCCCCATTTTTCTTCAAACTCTCTTAACTTTTTAATAGTGTCTTCTAGGAGAGAGTTATGTGATGGGGGGCAGGAATCGTTCCCCTTTAGGTTGTTATCTGCTGACTCTCTGCTGTTAACTTCCTCGGGGTTGGATACCCGCTGTTTCTCTGTGTAGAAGGAATCTATAGTTTTTCTGGCTTTTTTGTTCATATTTAAAAAATCTTTTGGGGTCTGTCCCTGGGGTAGGAAATTATTTATTTACTTCTTTACCAGTTTCCTCCCAGACTGGATGGATGCAGCGGCTTTTGCACCTGAGCTAAGATAGAGTTCTGGGAGAGAGTTCCCCACCCCCTCCCTGGAAGTGCCTCAGAGGTGACTAGCACTGCTTTGCCCCGAGGGCGCTGTGTTTTAGATGCTTCCCTGAGGTTGAGATTGAACAGTAAAGACTGAACAAAGCCTAGCCTATGTGTCCTGGTGGGGCGTGGATGTCTGCAGCAGGTGACCTAAAAAGCCCCTGTGCTCAAACTGGAAGTGTCTGCCAGAAACCATGGTCACTAATTCAAAGGTTCTGCTTCTCTGGGACTTCCGGATCTGAATTCCACTCCCTCCAGCTAAGCTAGGCTGTGTGTGTTGCCTTGGGCCGTATCCACCCACTTGTCAATATCTTTTTTTTTTTTTTTTTTTTTTTTAATTTTTATTTTATTTTATAATTATAACATTTTTTTGACAGTACATATCTATGGGTAATTTTTTACAACATTATCCCTTGCACTTACTTCTATTCCGATTTTTTGCCTTCCTCCCCCAACTCCCTCCCCCAGATGGCAAGCAGTCTTATATATGTTAAATATATTACAGTATATTCTAGATACAATATATGTGTGTAGAACCAAATTTTTTGTTGCACAGGAAGAATTGGATTCAGAAGGTAAAAATAACAGTTTACACACATTTCCCAGTGTTCCTTTTCTGGATATAGCTAGTTCTGTCCATCATTAATCAATTTGAATTGGATTAGCTCTTCTCTATGTTGAAGAAATCCACTTCCATCAGCATACATCCTCGTACAGTATCATTGTTGAAGTGCATAATGATCTTCTGGTTCTGCTCGTTTCACTCAGCATCAGTTGATGTAAGTCTCTCCAAGCCTCTCTGTATTTCTCCTGTTGGTCATTTCTTACAGAACAATAATATTCCATAACATTCATATACCATAGTTTACCCAACCATTCTCCAATTGATGGACATCCATTCATCTTCCAGCTTCTAGCCACTATGAAAAGGGCTGCCACAAACATGTTGGCACATACAGGTCCCTTTCCCTTCTCTAGTAGTTCCTTGGGGTATAAGCGCAGTATGGCTGGGTCAAAGGGTATGCACATTTTGATAATTTTTTGGGCATAATTCCAGATTGCTCTCCAGAAAGGTTGGATTCTTTCACAACTCCACCAACAATGCATCAGTGTCCCAGTTTTCCCACAGCCCCTCCAACATTCATTGTTATTTGTTCCTGTCATCTTAGCCAATCTGACAGGTGTGTAATGATACCTCAGAGTTGTCTTAATTTGCATTTCTCTGATCAATAGTGATTTGGAACAGTCTTTCATATGAGTGGAAATAGTTTTAATTTCATCATCTGAAAATTGTCTGTTCATATAATTTGACCATTTAACATTTGGAGAATGGCTTGATTTCTTATAAATTAAAGTCAATTCTCTGTATATTTTGGAGATGAGGCCTTTATCAGAACCTTTGCTTTTAAAAATATTTTCCCAATTTGTTAATTTCCTTCTAATCTTGTTTGCATTAGTATTATTTGTACAGAGACTTTTTAGTTTGATGTAATCAAAATCTTCTATTTTGTGATCAATCTCTAATTCTCTTCTGGTCATAAATTCCTTCCTCTTCCACAAGTCTGAGAGGTAGACTATCCTCTGTTCCTCTAATCTATTTATTATCTTCCTCTTTATGTCTAAATCATGGACCCATTTTGATCTTATCTTGGTATATGGTGTTAAGTGTGGATCCATATCTAATTTCTGCCATATTAATTTCCAGTTTTCCCAACAGTTTTTTCCAAATAATGAATTTTTATCCCTAATGTTGGTATCTTTGGGTTTGTCAAAGATTAGTTTGCTATAGATGTACCCTTTTTTGTCCTTTGTATTTAATCTGTTCCACTGATCTACCGGTCTATTTCTTAGCCAATACCAAATGGTTTTGGTGACTGTTGCTTTATAATACAGTTCTAGATCAGGTATAGCTAGACCACCTTCATTTAATTTTTTTTTCATTACTTCCCTTGAAATTCTCTACCTTTTGTTGTTCCATATGAATTCTGTTGTTATTTTTTCTAGGTTATTAAAATAGTTTCTTGGAAGTCTGATTGGTATAGCACTAAATAAATAGATAAGTTTAGGGAATACTGTCATCTTAATTATATTCGCTCGGCCTATCCAAGAACACTGAATGTCTTTCCAATTATTTAAATCTGACTTTATTTTTGTGGCAGGTGTTTTGTAATTTTGCTCATATAATTCCTGACTGTCCTTTGGTAGATATATTCCCAAATATTTTATACTATCGACTGTTATTTTGAATGGAATTTCTCTTTGTATCTCTTGCTGTTGGATTGTTTTGGTAATGTATAAAAATGCTGAGGATTTATGTGGATTTATTTTGTATCCTGCGACTTTGCTAAAATTCTGAATTATTTCTAATAGCTTTTTAGCAGAGTCTTTGGGGTTCTCTAAGTATACCATCATGTCATCTGCGAAAAGTGACAATTTGATTTCTTCATTTCCTACTCTTAATTCCTTGAATCTCTTTCTCGGCTCTTATTGCCGAGGCTAGAGTTTCTAGTACTATATTGAATTATAATGGTGATAGTGGGCAACCTTGTTTCACTCCTGATCTTACAGGGAAAGGTTGCAGTTTATTTCTATTGCTTTCTATATGCTTACTGACGGTCTTAAATATATGCCCCTGATAATTCTAAGGAATAGTCCATTTATTCCTATACTCTCAAGCGTTTTTAGTAGGAATGGATGTTGGATTTTATCAAATGCTTTTTCTGCATCTATTGAGATGATCATATGGTTTTTATTAGTTTGATTATTAATATGGTCAATTATACTAATAGTTTTCCTAATATTAAACCAGCCCTGCATTCCTGGTATAAATCTCACTTGGTCATAGAGTATTATCCTGGGGATGATTTTCTGAAGTCTATTTGCTAATAATATCTTATTTAAGATTTTAGCATCAATATTCATTAAGGAAATTGGTCTATAGTTTTCTTTCTCAGTTTTCGATCTACCTGGTTTAGGTATCAGTACCATGTCTGTGTCATAGAAGGAATTTGGTAGGACTCCTTCAATCCCTATTTTTTCAAATAGTTTACATAGCATTGGAGTTAGTTGTTCTTTAAATGTTTGGTAGAATTCACCTGTAAATCCATCTGGTCCTGGGGACTTTTTCTTAGGAAGTTGGGTAATAGCTTGGTCTATTTCTTTTTCTGAGATGGGACTATTTAGACTACTTACTTCTTCTTCTGTTAATCTGGGCAAGCTATATTTTTGAAGGTATTTTTCCATTTCATTTAAGTTATCGAATTTATCGGCATAAAGTTGAGCAAAGTAGCTCCTAACTATTGTTCTACTTTCCTCTTCATTAGTGGTGAGTTCACCCTTTTCATTTTCAAGACTATCAATTTGCTTTTTCTCTTTCCTTTTTTTAATCAGGTTTACTAAGGGTTTGTCTATTTTGTTGCTTTTTTCATAAAACCAACTCCTAGTTTTATTAATTAATTCAATAGTTTTTTTACTTTCAATTTTATTAATCTCACCTTTTATTTTTTGAATTTCAAGTTTTGTGTTTGTCTGGGGGTTTTTAATTTGTTCCTTTTCTAGCAATTTTCGTTGTATGCCCAATTCGTTGGCCCTCTTTTTCTCTATTTTATGCAAGTAGGCCTGTAGAGATATAAAACTTCCCCTTATTACTGCTTTGGCTGTATCCCACACATTTTGGTATGATGTCTCACTATTGTCATTTTCTTGGGTGAAGTTATTAATTATGTCTATGATTTGCTGTTTTACCCAATCATTCTTTAGTATAAGATTATTTAGTTTCCAATTATTTTTTGGTCTATTTTCCCCTGGCTTTTTATTAAATGTAATTTTGATTGCATTGTGGTCTGAAAAGGATGCTTTTACTATTTCTGCCTTACTGCATTTGATTTTGAGGTTTTTATGCCCTAGTATATGATCAATTTTTGTATAGGTTCCATGAACTGCTGAGAAGAAAGTATATTCCTTTCTGTCTCCATTTAGCTTTCGCCAAAGATCTATCATATCAAACTTTTCTAGTATTCTATTTACCTCTTTGACTTCTTTCTTATTTATTTTGTGTTTTGATTTATCTAATTCTGAGAGTGCAAGGTTGAGATCTCCCGCTATTATAGTTTTGCTATCTATTTCCTCTTGCAGCTCTCTTAATTTCTCTTTTAAAAATTTAGATGCTGCACCACTTGGTGCATATATGTTTAATATTGATACTTCTTCATTATTGATGCTGCCCTTTAGCGGGATATAATGCCCTTCCTTATCTCTTTTAATTAGATCAATTTTTGTTTTTGCTTGATCTGAGATGAGGATGGCTACTCCTGCTTTTTTGATTTTGCCTGAAGCATAGTAGATACTGCTCCACCCTTTTACTTTTAGTTTGCATGTCTCACCCTGTTTCAGGTGTGTTTCCTGTAAACAACATATAGTAGGATTCTGACTTTTAATCCAGTCTGCTAACTGCTTCCTCTTTATGAGGCAGTTTGCCCCATTCACATTTATGGTTAGAAGGACTAATTCTATATTGCTTGCCATCCTATTAACTCCTGCTTATGCTTTTCCCCTTTCCTTCCCTCTTACCCTCCTACCCACTATTAAACTGGTGAACACCACTTGCTTTTCACAGCCATCCCTTTTTAGGATCCCTCCCCCACCTTAAAGATCCTCCCCTTATTTTACCCCTTTTCCTCGAAATCTGTATTCCCTTCTCCTTAGCTTACTCCTTCCCTTTCACTTTTCAATGAAGTGGAAGAAGTTTCACCATAAATCGAATATGTCTATTGATACACGCTATGTTCATCTCCCTCCTTTCTTTCTCTCAGATATAATAGATTACCTTTGCCTCTTCATGAGATGTAGTACCACCATTTTACACTTTTTTATGATATAATCTCCTTTCTACCTCTAGTTTCTAAGACAAATTGTACATATGTTCTTTACATATTTTTTTTGACAGAAGTATAGTTCTCAAGATTTCTTTTTACCTTTTTAGAAATCTCTTGAGTTCTGTATTTGAAGATCAAACCTTTTATGTAGGTCTGGTTTTTTCATCAAAAATAGATGGAATTCCTTTATTTCATTAAATGTCCATCTTCTTCCCTGGAAAACGATGCTCATTCTTGCTGGGTAAGTTATTCTTGGCTGCATACCAAGTTCCTTAGCCTTTCGGAATATCATGTTCCAGGCTCTGCGTTCTTTTAATGTGGACGCTGCTAGATCCTGGGTTATCCTTATTGTGGATCCTCCATATCTGAATTGCTTTTTTCTAGCAGCTTCCAATATCTTTTCCTTTGTCTGATGGTTGTTGAACTTGGCCACTATATTTCTTGGCGTTTTGATTTTAGGGTCCCTTTCAGTAGGTGATCGATGAATTTTTTCAATGTCTATTTTACCCTCTGTTTCCAGAATGTCTGGGCAGTTCTCTTTGATAATTTCCTCCTAAATGGTGTCCAAGCTCTTTTTTTCCTCCCCTTTTTCAGGGATTCCGATTATTCTCAAATTGTCTCTCCTGGATCTGTTTTCCAGGTCTGTTGTCTTTCTGGTAAGGTACTTGACATTCTTTTCAATTGTTTCATTTCTCTGGTTTTGCTTGACTACCTCTTGGTTTCTCCTTGAGTCATTCATTTCTACTTGTTCCAGTCTAATTTTCAATGATGTATTTTCTTCACTCACTTTTTTTATATCTCTTTGTAATTGTCCAATTGAGTTTTTATCTTCTATGGAATTTTTTTCCATTTTATCCATTTTATTTTTTAGAGAGCTGATTTCTTTTTCCAGATCACTAATCCTGTTTTCCTTGGAGTTGTTTACCTTTTCCAGCTCACTAATCTTGTTTCTCAATGATTTGATTTCTTTATCCACTCTGTCTTTGAATGCATGGGATGACTTCTCCAGGCTCTCTTGCCATCTTCCTTTTCCTTTTCCCATTTCTCTTCCCGCTCTCTTGTGAGAGCCTTTTTGATTTCCTCTATGAGGTTCTTTTTTATTGAGGAGCAGCTTATATCCCTCCCAGGGGATACATCTGGGGACAGTCTGTTCCCAGTCTCCTCAGCATTTGAAGTCTGCTCCCTCTCCACACAGAAGCTGTCAATGGTTAGAGCCCTTTTGAATTTTTTGTTTATTTTGTCAGAGTAGGAATCAAAGAAAACAAACTTACAAGAGAAACAATTGGTCTGTTTTGCGGGGGATGGGGCTGGATGGTATTAATGGGCTTCTTCTTCAGACTGGGGATAGGGCAGCAGAGAGCCACTAACAGAACAGCAATGACTGTACTGAGTCTGCGCTCTGAGGCTCCAAGAACGCACCGAGTCAGTCCAGGTGGGGCTTGGGGGTGGCCGGGCTCTGAGAGACACTGGCTTTCTGGGGTTTTAATCTTCACCTCTGGTGTTTACACCCTCTCCGTTGCTCCTGGCTTGCTGCCAAGACGGAGCATCCACACTGGGGCAAAAGCCCTTTCACAGAAACGGCAGAGATCACACCCCTCCCCCTCTGGTCTGAGCTGTGTGAGCTGCCTGTCTTGCTCTGGCTGCCTGCCCTCAGTCTGCGCCCAGTCTGATTGACCCTCCCCCAAGCAAACACAGACCTTTTCTGGCGACTTTCAAGGATGTCTTCTCTTGGTGATTATTTGTGGATTTCTTTCTGGGTCAAGCATTAAGTCAGAGGCTTGTCATGAAGTAAGTTCTGAGAGAAAACGAGGAGCTCAAGCAGTTGTCTCCCTCCACACCGCCATCTTGCCAGTGTTCTTTTTCTAGATCTAGCTGATTCTGTCCATCATTGATCAATTGGAATTGGATTAGCTCTTCTCTATGTTGAAGATAACCACTTCCATCAGAATACATCCTTGTACAATATCATTGTTGAAGTGTATAATGATCTTCTGGTTCTGCTCATTTCACTTAGCATCAGTTGATGTAAGTCTCTCCAAGCCTCTCTGTCTTGTTGGTCATTTCTTACAGAGCAATAATATTCCATAACCTTCATATACCATAATTTACCCAATCATTCTCCAGTTGATGGACATCCATTCATCTTCCAGCTTCTAGCCACTATGAAAAGGGCTGCCACAAACATTTTGGCACATACAGGTCCCTTTCCCTTCTTTAATATTTCCTTGGGATATAAGCCCAGTAGTAGTATGGCTGGGTCAAAGGGTATGCACGTTTTGATAACTTTTTGGGCATAATTCCAGATTGCTCTCCAGAATGGTTGGATTCTTTCACAACTCCACCAACAATGCATCAGTGTCCCAGTTTTCCCAAAAATAACATTCATCGTTATTTGTTTCTGTCATCTTAGCCAATCTGACAGGTGTGTAATGATATCTCTTTTTTTTTTAAATTTTTTTATTTTATTTTATAATTATAACATTTTTTGACAGTACATATGCATGGGTAATTTTTACAACATTATCCCTTGCACTTACTTCTATTCAGATTTTTTCCCTTCCTTCCCCAACCCCCTCCCCCAGATGGCAAGCAGTCTTATATATGTTAAATATATTACAGTATAATTTAGATACAATATATGGGTGTAGAACCGAATTTTTTGTTGCACAGGAAGAATTGGATTCAGAAGGTAAAAATAACAGTTTACATTCATTTCCCAGTGTTCCTTTTCTGGATGTAGCTGGTTCTGTCCATCATTAATCAATTGGAAGTGTAATGATATCTCAGAGTTGTCTTAATTTGTAATTCTCTGATCAATAGTGATTTGGATCACTTTTTCATATGAGTGGAAATAGTTTTAATTTCATCATCTGAAAATTGCCTGTTCCTATCCTTTGACCATTTATCAATTGGAGAATGGCTTGATTTCTTATAAATTAAAGTCAATTCTCTGTATATTTTGGAGATGAGGCCTTTATCAGAACCTTTAACTGTAAAAATGTTTTCCCAATTTGTTACTTCCCTTCTAATCTTGTTTGCATTAGTTTTGTTTCTGCAGAAACTTTTTAATTTGGTGTAATCAAAATGTTCTATTTTGTGATCAATAATGGTCTCTAGTTCTCCCTTGGACACAAACTCCTTCCTCCTCCACAAGTCTGAGAGGTAAACCATCCCATGTTCCTCCAATTTATTTATGATTTCGTTCTTTATGCCTAAATCTTGGACCCATTTTGATCTTATCTTAATATGTGGTGTTAAATGTGGGTTCATGCCATACTAATTTCCAGTTTTCCCAGCATTTTTTGTCAAATAATGAATTCTTATCCCAAAATTTGGGATCTTTGGGTTTGTCAAACATGAGATTGCTATTTTTATTCACTATATTGCCCTGTGAACCTAACCTATGCCACTGATCAACTAGTCTATTTCTTAGTGAATACCAAATAGTTTTGGTGACTGTTGCTTTATAATACAGTTCTAGATCAGGTATAGCTAGACCACCTTCATTTAATTTTTTTTTCATTACTTCCCTTGAAATTCTCTACCTTTTGTTGTTCCATATGAATTCTGTTGTTATTTTTTCTAGGTTATTAAAATAGTTTCTTGGAAGTCTGATTGGTATAGCACTAAATAAATAGATAAGTTTAGGGAATACTGTCATCTTAATTATATTCGCTCGGCCTATCCAAGAACACTGAATGTCTTTCCAATTATTTAAATCTGACTTTATTTTTGTGGCAAGTGTTTTGTAATTTTGCTCATATTATGCTTTTTAGCAGAGTCTTTGGGGTTCTCTAAGTATACCATCATGTCATCTGTGAAAAGTGATAATTCGTTTTCCTCATTTCCTACTGGATAGGGGGGTAAGAGGGAAGGAAAGGGGAAAAGCATAAGCAGGGGTTAATAGGATGGCAAGCAATATAGAATTAGTCCTTCTAACCATATATGTGAATGGGGCAAACTGCCTCATAAAGAGGAAGAGGTTAGCAGACTGGATTAAAAGTCAGAACCCTACTATATGTTGTTTACAGGAAACACACCTGAAACAGGGTGAGACATGCAAACTAAAAGTAAAAGGGTGGAGCAGAATCTATTATGCTTCAGGCAAAACCAAAAAAGTAGGAGTAGCCATCCTCATTTCAGATCAAGCAAAAACAAAAATTGATGTAATTAAAAGAGATAAGGAAAGGCATTATATCCTGCTAAAGGGCAGCATCAATAATGAAGCAGTAGCAATATTAAACATATATGCACCAAGTGGTGCAGCATCTAAATTCTTAAAAGAGAAATTAAGAGAGCTGCAAGAGGAAATAGATAGCAAAACTATAATAGCGGGAGATCTCAACCTTGCACTCTCAGAATTAGATAAATCAAACCACAAAATAAATAAGAAAGAAGTCAAAGAGGTAAATAGAATACTAGAAAAGTTTGATATGATAGATCTTTGGCGAAAGCTAAATGGAGACAGAAAGGAGTATACTTCCTTCTCAGCAGTTCATGGAACCTATATAAAAATTGATCATATACTAGGGCATAAAACCCTCAAAATCAAATGC
The DNA here is from genome assembly GCF_048593235.1 of Sminthopsis crassicaudata. Taxonomy (NCBI): domain Eukaryota; kingdom Metazoa; phylum Chordata; class Mammalia; order Dasyuromorphia; family Dasyuridae; genus Sminthopsis; species Sminthopsis crassicaudata. The sequence goes on along the minus strand of NC_133621.1, from coordinate 241,718,044 downwards.
AGTAAGGCAGAAATAGTAAAAGCATCCTTTTCAGACCATGATGCAATCAAAATTACATTTAATAAAAAGCCAGGGGAAAATAGACCATCAAACAAAGGATAAAATACTGGAAGCTTTTAATCCAGTCTGCTACCTGTTTCCTCTTTATGGGGGAGTTTACCCATTCACATTTATAGTTAGAATGACTAATTCTATATTGATTGCCATCCTGTTAGCCCCTTCTTATGCTTTTCTCTTTTACTTCCCTCTTACCCCCCTACCCAGTATTAAACTTGTGAGCACCACTTGCTTTTCACAGCCCTCCCTTCTCAGTATCCCTCCCCCACCTTAATTTCTGTATTCCCTTCCCCTTTCCTTACTCCTTCCCTCTCACTTTTCACTGAATTCGAAGAAGTTTCACCATAATCCAATATGTCTATTGATACACACTATGTTAATCCCCCTCCTTTCTTTCTCTCAGATATAATAGGTTACCTTTGAGATGTAGTACCACCACTTTATCCTTTTTTATGATATAATTTCCTTTCCACCTCTAGTTTCTAGGACAAATTATACATGTGTTCTTTACTTATCTTTATGGCAGAAATATAGTTCTCAAGATTTCTTTTTACCTTTTCACAAATCTCTTGAGTTCTGTATTTGAAGATCAAACATTTTGTGTAGATTTGGCTTTTTCATCAAGAATAAATGGAATTCCTTTATTTCATTAAATGTCTATCTTTTTCCATGGAAAAGGATGCTCATTTTTGCTGGGTAAGTTATTCTTGTCTGCATACCAAGGTCCTTAGCCTTTTGGAATATCATGTTTCAGGTCCTTTGTTCTTTTAATGTTGATGCTGCTAGATCCTGGGTTATCTTTTTGTGGTTCCTCCCTATCTGAATTGCTTTTTTCTAGCAGCTTTTTGATTTCCTCTATGAGAGTGTTATGTCTTGAGGAGCAGATCATATCCCCTTTATGGTATTCCTCTCAAGACAATCTGCTTTTAGTCTCCTCATTGTTTGAAGTCTGCTCTCTCTCCATACAGAAGCTGTCAATGGTTACATCCCTTTTAATTTCTTTGTTCATTTTGTCAAAGCAGGAATCGAAGAAAACAAATTGAGAAGAGATACAGTTGGTCTGTTTTTGGGTGGGGTATGAGGCTGGGTATTACTGGGCTACCTCTACAGACTTTGGGAGATAGTAGCGAGGCACAAATAAACAGTGATGGCTGTGCTGCCTCTGTGCTCTGAGGTTCTAAGAATGCACTGAGTCACCCCCGGTAGGGGTGGGCGTGGCCAGGTCCTGAGTGATGCTAGCTTTCCAGGATTTTATTCTTCACCTCCGGTGTTTATACCCTCTCCTCTGATCCTGGCTTGCTGCCAAGAAGAAACATCTACACTGGGGTAAAAGTCTTTTTGCAGAAACGGAAGAGATCGCACCCCTCCCCCCTCTGGTCTTAGGTGTGTGAGCTGACTGCCTGGCTCTTGCTGCCTGCCCTCAGTCTGCGCCCAGTCTGTTTGTCCCCTCCCCCGAGCAAACACAGACTTTCTCTGGCGAATTTCAAGGATTGCTTCTGTTGGTGATTATTTGTGGGTTTCTTTTCTTGTCAAGCATTGATTCTTAGGCTTGTCATGAAGTAAGTCCTGAGAGAAAATGTGGAGCTCAAGCATCTGTCTGCTGCCATCTTGGCCGGAAGTTTCCCATCATATCATTTGCAAAGACTGGTAATTTGGTTTCCTCATTACCTACTCTTAATTCCTTTAATCTCTTTTTCATCTCTTAATGAATTTCTAATACAACATTGAACAGTAATGGTGATAGTGTGTAACTTTGTTTCACTCCTGATCTTATTGGTAATAGTTCCATTTCATCCCCATTCCATATAATGCCTACTGATGGTTTTAAATAGATGCTACCTGATATTTTAAGGAAAATTGCATTTATTCCCATAATCTTAATGTTTGTCTAGTCAAGTTAAGCAAAATCCTTGGTCTATATTCTTGTTCTTTAGGGGTAGAAGTGAAGGGGATGGATATGTGATCTCCAATACCTCCTTTCTCCTTCTCTACCACCAAACTGAGTCTGGCTTGTCTTACCCCACCCCCTAATAATTCCCACCATTCTCTGTATGCACCAAATTTTGAACCAGCACAGAATAGTGGGAAGGGCCATTTTCCAATCATATGCTAATAGGGTATTGTCCAGTTGGTAATTAGCCTTAAGTACTCTGTTGTCAGATCTCAGAGCATCAACTCAGAGTTTCAGCTCTTTACATTGACCCCACCCTGCATTCCTGGTATAAATCCTACTTAGTCATGGTGTATTATCCTGGAGACAATTTTCTGTAATCATTTATTTAAGATTTTTGCATCAATCTTCATTAGAGAGATTGGTATATATATATATATATATATATATATATACATATATATATGTATGTATGTATATATATTCTGTTTTCATCCTACCTGGTTTTGGTATTAGTTCTATGTCTGTGATATAAAAGAAATTTGGTAGGAGTCCTTCATCCCTATTTTTTTCAAACAGTTTATGCAGTTTATGTAGCATTGGACTTAATTATTCTTTAAATGTTTGGTAGAATTCACATGTAAATCCATCTGGTCCTGGGCATTTTTTCTTAGGGAGTTGATAAATAACTTGTTCTATTTCTTTTGCTAAATTGGGATTATTTTAGCAGTTTACTGTGAATCTGGGCAATCTATATTTTTGTAGGTATTCCTCCATTTCACTTAAGTTATCAAATTTATTGGCATAAAGATGGGCAAAATAACTCCTAATTATTGCTCTACTTTCCTCTTTAGTACTGGAAAGTTCTCCTTTTTCATTTTTGGGTCTAAAAATTTTATTTTCCTCTTCATTTTTCTAATCAAATTTACTAAAGGTTTTTCTATTTTTTTTTCTTCATAAAACCAATGCAGTTTTATTTACTAGTTCAATAGTTTTTTTTTTTTTTTAAACTTTCAATTTTCTTAATCTCTATGTTTATTTTGAGAATTTCAAGTTTAGTTTTTGGGGGTTTTTAATTTGCTTTTTTCCTAGCTTTTTTTTTTTTTTTTCATTTCTCTATTTTATATAAGTAAGCCTCTAGAGATATAAAATTTCCCCTTTTTATCACTTGTTAGAATTCTTACAAAGTGCTAAATCCCTGGAATGGATAGAGACATGGTACTTAATAGTTCTCTAGTTCAGTAATGTACTTTCTAGAATTCCACATGATTTACACTGTTAAGAGAGCATATATAAGGAGGAACTCCCACAAGACCATATGTAAAGTTCTGTTGTCTCCAGAAACTGCCGATCGCTCTCTGGGAGGAGATCTGCTGTCTCAACTCAATCTCTCAGCCAGATTCTTCTTCCTGTAGAGAGCTGCCAACTCTGACCTACAGTAGAGACTCCTCTTCCTATAGAGTGCCGCCCTCTTTTATACTCCCAGAGAATATGCATGTGAGAATTCAATGGGTTGTGGGGAAATACTTCCACCAATGAAGTTGCTCCTCTTAGAATTCCTAAGGTGTAAACTCCCTTTAAAGGCCGGAGCCAGAGAACTGTCAAGTCAGCTTGAGTTCTCACCTTGTAATTGTCCAGACAACTTGAGTTCTCACCTTGTCACTGTCTAGACAACCTGAGTTCTCACCTTGTCACTGTCCAGACAACCTGAGTTCTCACCTTGTAATCTTAACACTTAGACTTCTGGGAGATTCACAAGTCAGAAACCCACAAACCTACTCTCTGGGAGGAGGAATTAAGATTCATTCCAACTTCCACCTTTGTGCTGGCTGGAGACATTGGGAGGATGTGAGGCTGAACCTGGTTGGAGACATTGGCAGGACGAGAGGCTGGAGACTGAAGGATAAACCTTTGGATTTGGAGACATTCAGAGAGAGCTCTTGGAACCAAGAAGAAAGATAGGCCTCTAAGAAAGCTAACCAGGTCCAGGAAAAGATTCAAGACTTTGAAGGAGAAAGAAAAGGATTTGGTTGCATTTGAGCTGAACTGAACTGAAAAGGCTGCCTCCAGAAGCCCTCCAAGAAATCTGCTCCCAGAGAACATTATAATTTAGGGAAGAACATTAAAATCATTTTGGCTGCATCCCACAAATTTTGGTGTGTTGTCTCATTATTGTCATTCTCTTGGATGAAATTATTAATTGTGTCTATGATTTGTTATTTCACCCATTCGTTTTTTAGGATGAGATTATTTAGTTTCAAATTACTTTTTGGTCTATTTTTCCTTGACTTTTTATTGTATGTAAATTTTTTTGCATCATGATCTAAAAAGAATGCATTTATTACTTCTGCCTTTTTGCATTTGATTTTGAGGTCTGCATGTCCTAGTATATGATCAATTTTTGTATAGGTTCCATGAACTGCCGAGTAGAAAGTATACTCCTTTCTGTCTCCATTCAGTTTTCTCCAAACATCCATCATACCTAACTTTTCTAGATTCTGTTTATCTCTTTAACTTCTCTCTTATGTATTTTGTTGTTTGATTTATCTAGTTTTGAAAGTACAAGGTTGAGTTCTCCCACTATTATAGTTTTGCTGTCTATTTCTTGTAGCTCTCTTAACTTCTCCTTTAGGAATTTAGATGTGATACCACTTGGTCCATATATGTTTAGTATTGATATTGCTTTATTATCTTTGGCACTGTTTAGTAAGATATAGTTTCCTTCCTTATCTCTTTTAATTAGATCAATTTTTGCTTTTGCTTGATCTGAGAGCAGGGTGGCTACCTCTGCTTTTTTGACATTATCTATAGCATAGTAGATTCTGCTCCAGCCTTTTAACTTTATTGCATATGTATCAACCTGCTTTAAATGTGTTTCTTCTAAACAACATATTGTAGGATTCTGGCTTTTAATCCAGTCTGCTGTCTGCTTATTCTTTATGGGAGACTTTACCCCATTCACATTTAAGGTTAAAAGTACTAATTCTGTATTTCCCTCCATCATATTATCTCTAATTATACTTTTCTCTTTCCTTTTCCCCTTACCCCCTTCCCTAGTATTTAACTTATGAGCACCACTTGACTCACGCAGCCCTCCCCCTAAGAATCTCTCTTCCTTAGAGTCTCTTCCCCTTTCATATACCATTTTCCACTACTGTTTCTGTATTCCCTTCTATAGCCTATCCTTATCTTTTTTGCTTTTCCCCTCCCACTTTTCAATGAGGGCAGAGAAGTTTTTTTTTGTAAACCAAATATGTCTAATATTTTCTCTTTGAGCCAAATCTGATGAGATTAAAATTCACACAATGTTCATCCCTCTCCCTTCTTTCCTTCGGGTTTAATAAGTTTCCTTTGCCTCTTTGTGAGATGTAATTTCCCTCTGATTACCTCCACTTTTCCCTTTTTCTAGTACAATCACCTTTCCACCTCTACTTTTTTTATATTATAATAGTAAAATGAAATTATACATGCACTTTCTATGTATGCCCATAACAGAAATACAGTTCTCAAGAGTTCTTTTTATCTTCTTATACTTCTCGAGTCCTATATTTTGAGGTCAGATTTCTTTTTTTAGCTCTTATTTTTTAATCAGGAATAATGGGAATTCACCTGTTTCATTGCATGTCCATCTTCTTCTTTGGAATAAAATGCTCAGTTTAGTGGAGTAATTTCTTCTTGGCTGCATTCCAAGTTCCTATGCCTTTCAGAATATAAGATTCTAGGCCCTTTGATCATTTAAGGTTGGAAGCTGCTAGATTCTGGCTAATCCTTATTGCGGCTCCTTTATTTTTAATTTTTTTTTTCCTGGTTGCTTGTATTTTTTCTTCAGTTCAATAGTTCTGGAATTTAGCCACAAAATTCCTTGGAGTTTTAATTTTGGTGTCTCTTTCAGCAGGTATTTGATGAATTCTTTCAATGGCTATTTTACCTTCTGATTTTTGACATCTGGGTAATTCTCTTTGATGATTTCCTGAAAAATAGTGTCCAGACAGTTTTTTTCATCATGATTTTTAGGGAGTCCAGTAATCCTTAGATTATGTCTCTTAGATCTATTTTCCAGGTCTAAGTTTTGCCTTATGCTTGTTTTTTGTATGTTTGCCTTATGTAAGTTTTTATATGTTTTTTAGTTTTTTCATTTTTTTGGTTTTGCCTGACTGATTCTTGATCATTCGTTTCCATTTGTTCAGTTCTTATATTTAATGAATTATTATCTTTACTTAATTATTATAATTTATTTATTTATTTATTTGTATTTGTCCATTTGAGATTTTAATTGAGTTGTTTTGTTGTTTGGAATTTTTTTTAATTTCAAAAAAAAAAAATTTTTAAGTAGTTATTTTCTTTTTCCATTTCACGAATTCTGTTTTCCTGGAGGAGTTCTTTACCTTCTTATTTCACATTTTTAGGTAGTTATTTTCTTTTTACACTTTATCAACTCTTTCTTTTAATGAGTTATATGTCTTTTGCAAACTCTTTTGCACAGTTTTCCTTTCCTTTCCCTATTTTTCTTTTAAGTCTCTTTTAAGATAGTTTTTAATTTCTTCTAGGAGAGCCTTATGTGGTGGAGATCATGTTATATTACCTTTTAGGGCTTCATTTGGAGACGGTCTGCTTTTAATCTCCTTGGGTTTGAAATGTTTTTCTCTTTTACTATAGAAGCTGTCTATTGTATAGTTTTATTCATTTTTTTATTCTTTTTTATAATTATAACATTTTCTTTGACAGCACATATGCATAGGTAATTTTTTTTTTTACAACATTATACTTTGTACTCCCTTCTGTTCCGAGTTTTTCCCCACCTTCCCTCCACCCCCTTCCCTAGATTGCAGGCATTACCATACATATTAAATATCTTATAGTATATCCTAGGTACAATATATATATGTGCAGAACTGAATTTTGTCATTGTTGTTGTTGCAAAGGAAGGATTTTATTCCCAAGGTAAAAATAATCTTGGAAAAGAAACAAAACAAAACAAAACAATGCTCACAGTTTACACTCATTTCCCAGTGTTCCTTTTTTGGGTGTAGCTGATTCTGTCCATCATTGATCAATTGGAATTGGATTAGCTCTTCTCTATGCTGAAGATATCGACTTCCATCAGAATATATCCTCATACAGTATCATTATTGAAGTGTATAATGATCCCCTAGTTCTGCTCGTTTCACTCGGCATCAGTTGATGTAAGTCTCTCCACACCTCTCTGTATTCCTCCTGTTGGTCATTTCTTACAGAAAAATAATATTCTATAGCATTCATATACCATAAATTACCCAAGCATTCTCCAATTGATGGACATCTATTCATTTTCCAGTTTCTAGCCACTATGAAAAGGGCTGCCACAAACATTTTGGCACATACAGGTCCCTTTCCCTTCTTTAGTATTTCCTTGGGGTATAAGCCCAGTAGTAGTATGGCTGGGTCAAAGGGTATGCACATTTTGATAACTTTTTGGGCATAATTCCAGATTGCTCTCCAGAATGGTTGGATTCTTTCACAACTACACCAACAATGCATCAGTATCCCAGTTTTCCCACAGCCCCATCCAACATTCATCGTTATTTGTTCCTGTCATCTTAGCCAATCTGACAGGTGTGTAATGGTATCTCAGAGTAGTCTTAATTTGCATTTCTCTGATCAATAGTGATTTAGAACACTCTTTCATATGAGTGGAAATAGTTTTAATTTCAACATCTGAAAATTGTCTGTTCATATCCTTTGACCATTTGTCAATTGGAGAATGGCTTGATTTCTTATAAATTAAAGTCAATTTTCTGTATATTTTGGAGATGAGGCCTTTATCACAACCTTTAACTCTACAAATGTTTTCCCAATTTGTTACTTCCCTTCTAATCTTGTTTGTATTAGTTTTGTTTCTGCAGAAACTTTTTAATTTGGTGTAATCAAAATGTTCTATTTTATGATCAATAATGGTCTCTAGTTCTCCCTTGGACACAAACTCCTTCCTCCTCCACAAGTCCAAGAGGTAAACCATCCCATGTTCCTCCAATTTATTTATGATTTCGTTCTTTATGCCTAAATCTTGGACCCATTTTGATCTAATCTTAGTATGTGGTGTTAAATGTGGGCCCATGCCTAGTATCTGCCATATTAATTTCCAGTTTTCCCAGCAGTTTTTGTCAAATAATGAATTCTTATCCCAAAATTTGGGATCTTTGGGTTTGTCAAACACTAGATTGCTTTTTTTATTCACTATCTTGCCCTGTGAACCTAACCTATTCCACTGATCAACTAGTCTATTTCTTAGCCAATACCAAATGATTTTGGTGACTGCTGCTTTATCATATAGTTCTAGATCAGGTACAATTAGGCCACCTTCAGTTGATTTTTTTTTTTTTTTTTCATTACTTCCCTTGAAATTCTCGACCTTTTGTTGTTCCATATGAATTCTGTTGTTATTTTTTCTAGGTTATTAAAATAGTTTCTTGGGAGTCTGATTGGTATAGCACTAAATAAATAGATTAGTTTGGGGAGTATTGTCATCTTACTTATATTCACTTGGCCTATCCAAGAGCACTGAATGTCTTTCTAATTATTTAAATCTGACTATTTTTGTGGCAAGTGTTTCAGAATTTTGCTCATATAATTCCTGACTCTCCTTTGTAGATATATTTCCAAATATTTTATACTATCAACCATTATTTTGAATAGAATTTCTCTTTCTATATCTTGCTGTTGCATTGTGTTGGTAATGTATAAAAATGCTGAGGATTTATATGGATTTATTTTGTATCCTGCAAGTTTGCTAAAATTCTGAATTATTTCTAATAGCTTTTTAGCAGAGCCTTTGGGGTTCTCTAAGTATACCATCATGTCATCTGCAAAGAGTGATAATTTGATTTCCTCATTTCCTCATTACGCTTAATTCCTTGAATCTCTTTCTTGGCTCTTATTGCCGAGGCTAGAGTTTCTAGTACTATATTGAATAGTAATGGTGATAGTGGGCAACCTTGTTTCACTCCTGATCTTACAGGGAAAGATTCTAGTTTATTGCCATTACATATGATGTTTACTGAAGGTTTTAAATATATGCTCATTATTATCTTAAGGAATAGTCCATTTATTCCTATACTCTCAAGCGTTTTTAGTAGGAATGGATGTTGGATTTTATCAAATGCTTTTTCTGCATCTATTGACCTGATCATATGGTTTTTATTAATTTGATTATTAATATAGTCAATTATACTAATAGTTTTCCTAATATTAAACCAGCCCTGCATTCTTGGTATAAATCCCACTTGGTCATAGTGTATTATCCTGGGGATGATTTTCTGAAGTCTATTTGCTAATATCTTATTTGAAGCATTGATATTCATTAAGGTTTTCAATCTACCTGGTTTAGGTATCAGTACCATGTCTGTGTCATAAAATGAATTTGTTAGGACTCCTTCAATCCCTATTTTTTCAAATAGTTTATATAGCATTGGAGTTAGTTGTTGTTTAAATGTTTGTTAGCATTCACATGTAAATCCATCTCGTCCTGGGGATTTTTTCTTAGGAAGTTGGGTAATAGCTTGATCTATTTCTTTTTCTGAGATGGGACTATTTAGACAACTTACTTCTTCCTCTGTTAATCTGGGCAAGCTATATTTTTGAAGGTATTCTTCCATTTCATTTAAGTTATCGAATTTATTGGCATAAAGTTGAGCAAAGTAGCTCCTAACTAGTGTTCTAATTTCCTTTTCATTAGTGGTGAGTTCTCCCTTTTCATTTTCAAGACTAACAATTTGCTTTTTCTTTTTCCTTTTTTTAATCAGGTTTACTAAGGGTTTGTCTATTTTGTTGGTTTTTTCATAGAACCAACTCTTAGTTTTATTAATTAATTCAAAATTTTTTTATTTTCAATGTTATTAATCTTACCTTTTATTTTTTGAATTTCAACTTTTGTGTTTGTCTGGGGGTTTTTAATTTGTTCCTTTTCTAGCAATTTTCGTTGTAAGCCCAATTCGTTGGCCCTCTCTTTCTCTATTTTATGCAAGTTGGCCTGTAGAGACATAAAACTTCCCTTTAATCCTGCTTTGGCTGTATCCCACACATTTTGGTATGATGTCTCATTATTGTCATTTTCTTGGGTGAAGTTATTAATTATGTCTATCATTTGCTGTTTTACCCAATCATTCTTTAGTATAAGATTATTTAATTTCCAATTATTTTTTGGTCTATTTTCCTCTGGCTTTTTATTAAATGTAATTTTGATTGCATTGTGGTCTGAAAAGGATGCATTTACTATTTCTGCCTTACTGCATTTGATTGAGGTTTTTATGTCCTAGTATATGGTCTATTTTTGTATAGGTTCCATGAACTGCTGAGAAGAAAGTGTACTTCTTTCTGTCTCCATTTAGCTTTTGCCAAAGATCTATCATATCAAATGTTTCTAGTATTCTATTTACTTCTTTGACTTCTTTCTTATTTATTTTATGGTTTGAGTTTTCTAATTCTGAGAGTGCAAGGTTGAGATCTCCCACTATTATAGTTTTGCTGTCTATTTCTTCTTGCAGCTCTCTGAATTTCTCTTTTAAGAATTTAGAGGCTACACCACTTGGTCCATATATGTTTAATATTGATACTGCTTCATTATTGATGCTACCCTTTAGCAGGATATAATGCCCTTCCTTATCTCTTTTAATTAGATCAATTTTTGTTTTTGGTTGATCTGAGATGAGAATGGCTACCCCTGCTTTTTTGACTTTGCCTGAAGCATAGTAGATTCTGCTCTACCCTTTTACTTTTACTTTGAATGTATCACCCTTTTTCAGGTGTGTTTCTTGTAAACAACATATAGTTTTTTCCCCCTACATCTATTGAGAATATCACATAATTTCTGTTAACTTTGTTATTAACACAATCAATTATGCTAATAATTTTCCTTATATTGAACTATCTTTTTATTCCTGGTATAATTCTCATGTGGTCAGAGCCTAGTATTTCTGCTGAGAAGTTGTTGTAATCTATTTGCAATGTTTTATTTAAAAATTTTTATCAATATTCAATAGGTAAATTGGTCTATAATTTTCTTTCTCTGTTTTGAGTCTTTGTTATGGAGTTATCAACATCTAATTTGCAATTTGGCAGGCCTCCTTATTTGCCTATTTTTCCAAATATTTATAATTATTTGAATTAATTATTCTTTAAATGTTTGATAGAATTCACTTGTAAATCCATCTGACCCTGGAGGGTCATTCTTAAGCAGTTAATTGATGGCTTGTTCAGTTTCTTATTTCTAAAATGGAGCTACTTAAGCATTTTTTTCTTCTGTTAATTTAGGTAATTACTATTTCAGTAAAACCTTATCTTTATTAATGCTTTAATTTCTTCATTGGTAGTAAATTTATTCTTCATTTTAAATGCTAATACTTTCATTTTTTTCTTTCCTTTTGCTAATCAAATTAATCAAAGATTTATCTATTTTGTTGATTTTTTTTCAAAAAACAACCCTTTGTTTTTATTAATTAGTTCAATAGTATTTTTACTTTCAGTATCTAATTTGATATTTAATTGGAGTTTTTAGTTGTTGTTTTTTAGCTTTTTAAAAATTACATGCCAGAGTCATTGTTTTCTTCTTTCTGTTTTATTCATTTAAATATTTAAAGATAAAAAATTTACCATAATACGTACTTTGGTTGCATCTCCTAAGTTTTGGTATGTTGTCTCGTTGTCATCCCTCTTAAATAAAATGTTTGATTGTTTCTCTGATTTCTTGTTTGACTTACTCCTTTTTTTTAGGATTAGATTGTTTAATTTATTTTTGGCAAATATATTGGTTTGCCATTTCCTTCCTTTTTTCTTTTCTTAGCTTACTAAATTTTTTTTTTACTTAATAATTTTTATTATATATATGTATATATTTTATAATATTATCCCTTATATTCATTTTTCCAAATTATCCCCCCCTCCCTCTATTCCCTCCCCCCGATGACAGGCAATCCCATACACTTTACATGTGTTACAATATAACCTAGATACAATATATGTGTGTAATTACCATTTTCTTGTTGCACATTAATTGTTAGCTTCCGAAGGTATAAGTAACCTGGGTAGATAGATAGTAGTGCTAACAATGTACATTCGCTTCCCAGTGTTCCTTCTCTGGGTATAGTTATTTCTGTCCATCATTGATCAACTGGAAGTGAGTTAGATCTTCTTTATGTTGAAGACTTCCACTTCCATCAGAATACATCCTCATACAGTATTGTTGTTGAAGTGTATAAGTGATCTTCTGGTTCTGCTCATTTCACTCAGCAACAGTTGATTTAAGTCTCTCCAATCCTCTCTGTATTCCTCCTGCTGGTCATTTCTTACAGAGCAATAATATTCCATAACCTTCATATACCACAATTTACCCAACCATTCTCCAATTGATGGACATCCATTCAACTTCCAGTTTCTAGCTACAACAAAAAGAGCTGCCACAAACATTTTGGCACATACAGGTCCCTTTCCACTCTTTAGTATTTCTTTGGGATATAATCCCAATTACAGCAATGCTGGGTCAAAGGGTATGCAGAGTTTGACAATTTCTTGGGCATAGTTCCAAATTGCTCTCCAGAATGGCTGGATTCTTTCACAACTCCACCAACAATGTATCAGTGTCCCAGTTTTCCCACATCCCCTCCAACATTCATCATTATTTGTTCCTGTCATTTTAGCCAATCTGACAGGTGTATAGTGGCATCTCAGAGTTGTCTTAATTTGCATTTATCTGATCAGTAGTGATTTGGAACAGTCTTTCATATGAGTGGAAATAGTTTCAATTTCATCATCTGAGAATTGTCTGTTCATATCCCTTGACCATTTATCAATTGGAGAATGGTTTGGTTTCCTATAAATCAGGGTCAGTTCTCTATATATTTTGGAAATGAGACCTTTGTCAGAACCTTTCCTTTTAAAAATATTTTCCCAATTTGTTACATCCCTTCTAATCTTGTTTGCATTAGTATTGTTTATACAGAAACTTTTTAGTTTGATGTAATCAAAATCTTCTATTTTGTGATCAATAATGATCTCTAATTCTCCTCTGGTCATACATTCCTTCCTCCTCCACAGGTCTGAGAGGTAGACTATTCTCTGTTCCTCTAATCTATTTATGATCTCATTCTTTATGCCTAAATCATGGACCCATTTTGATCTTATCTTGGAATATGGTATTAAGTGTGGATCCATATCTAATTTCTGCCATACTAATTTCCAATTTTCCCAACAGTTTCTTCCGAGTAATGAATTTTTGTCCCTAATGTTGGTATCTTTGCATTTGTCAAAGATTAGATTGCTATAGATGTGCCCTTTTTTGTCCTTTGTATCTAATCTGTTCCACTGATCTACTGTTCTATTTCTTAGCCAGTACCAAATGGTTTTGGTGACTGCTGCTATATAATATAGCTTTAGATCAGGTACACTTAGACCACCTTCCTCTAAGTTTTTTTTCATTAGATCCCTTGCAATTCTCGACCTTTTATTCTTCCATATAAATTTTGTTGTTATTTTTTCTAGGTCATTAAAATAGTTTCTTGGGAGTCTGATTGGTATAGCACTAAATAAATAGATTTGTTTGGGGAGTATTGTCATCTTAATTATATTCGCTCGGCCTATCCAAGAGCACTGAATGTCTGTCCAGTTATTTAAATCTGACTTTATTTTTGTGGCAAGTGTTTTGTAATTTTGCTCATATAATTCCTGACTGTTCTTTGGTAGATGGATTCCCAAATACTTTATACTCTCAACATTTGTTTGGAATGGAATTTCTCTTTGTATCTCTTACCGTTGCATTTTGTTGGTGATATATAAAAATGCTGAGGATTTATGTGGATTTATTTTGTATCCTGCGACTTTGATAAAATTATGAATTATTTCTAATAGCTTTTTAGCAGAGTCTTTGGGGTTCTCTAAGTATACCATCATGTCATCTGCAAAGAGTGATATTTTGATTTCCTCATTTCCTACTCTAATTCCTTGAATCTCTTTCTTGGCTCTTATTGCCGAGGCTAGAGTTTCTAGTACTATATTGAATAGTAATGGTGATAGTGGGCAACCTTGTTTCACTCCTGATCTTACTGGGAAAGGTTGCAGTTTATTTCTATTGCATATTATGCTTACTGAAGGTCTTAAATATATGCTCCTGATTATTCTAAGGAATAGTCCATTTATTCCTATACTCTCAAGCGTTTTTAGTAGGAATGGATGTTGGATTTTGTCAAATGCTTTTTCTGCATCTATTGAGATGATCATATGGTTCTTATTAATTTGATTATTAATATGGTCAATTATACTAATAGTTTTCCTAATATTAAACCAGCCCTGCATTCCTGGTATGAATCCTACTTGTTCATAGTGTATTATCCTGGGGATGATTTTCTGAAGTCTTTTTGCTAATATCTTATTTAAGATTTTAGCATCAATATTCATTAAGGAAATTGGTCTATAATTTTCTTTCTCAGTTTTTGATCGACCTGGTTTAGGTATCAGAACCATGTCTGTGTCATAAAAGGAATTTGGTAGGACTCCTTCATCCCCTATTTTTTCAAATAATTTATATAACATTGGGGCTAATTGTTCTTTAAATGTTTGGTAGAATTCACATGTGAATCCATCTGGTCTTGGGGATTTTTTCCTGGGGAGTTGATTAATAGCTTGTTCCATTTCTTTTTCTGAAATGGGACTATTTAAGCAATTTATCTCCTCCTCTGTTAATGTAGGGAGCCTATATTTTTGGAGGAAGTCATCCATTTCACTTAATTTATCAAATTTATTGGCATAAAGTTGGGCAAAGTAACTCCTTATTATTTCTCTAATTTTCTCTTCATTGGTGGAAAGATCCCCCTTTTCATTTGTAAGACTAACAATTTGATTTTCCTCTTTCTTTTTTCTGATCAGATTTACCAAAGGTTTATCTATTTTATTGGCTTTTTCATAAAACCAACTCTTGGTTTTATTTATTAATTCAATAGTTTTTTTACTTTCAATATTATTGATTTCTCCTTTTAATTTTTGTATTTAAGTTTAATTTTTGGTTGGGGGTTTTTAATTTTGTCTTTTTCTAGCCTTTTAAGTTGCAAGCCCAATTCGTTAATCTTCTCGTTCTCTATTTTCTTCAAATAAGCCTCTAAAGATATAAAATTTCCCCTTATTACTGCTTTAGCTGCATCCCACAGATTTTGGTATGATGTCTCATCATTGTCATTATCTTGGGTGAAATTATTAATTGTTTCTATAATTTGCTCTTTCACCCAGTCATTCTTTAAGATGAGATTATTCATTTTCCAATTACTTCTTGGTCTATTTATCCCTAACTTTTTACTGAATGTAGCTTTTATTGCGTTGTGGTCTGAGAAGAAGGCATTTATTATTTCTGCCTTCCTACATTTAATTTTGAGATCTTTATGACCTAATATATGGTCAATTTTTGTATAGGATCCATGAACTGCTGAGAAGAAAGTATATTCATTTCTATTGCCATTTAGTTTTCTCCAAAAGTCTATCATACCTAGTTTTTCTAATGTTCTATTTACTTTTTAAATTTCTTTCTTGTTTGTTTTGTGGTTTGATTTGTCTAAATCTGAGAGTGCAAGGTTGAGATATCCCACTATTATAGTTTTACTGTCTATTTCTTCTTGCAACTATCTTAACTTTTCCTTTAGAAAGTTAGATGTTATACCACTTGGTGCATATATGTTTAGTATCAATATGGCTTCATTATTTATGCTACCTTTCAGCAGGATATAATTTCCTTCCCTATCTCTTTTAATTAGATCAACTTCTGCTTTTGCTTGATCTGAGATAAGGATAGCTACCCCTGCTTTTTTGGCTTTACCTGAAGCATAATACATTCTGCTTCAACCTTTTACCTTTGCTCTATATGTATCTCCCTGCTTTAAGTGTGTTTCCTGTAAACAACATATTGTAGGGTTCTGATTTTTGATCCAGTCTGCTATCCGTCTCCGTTTGATGGGAGCGTTCATCCCATTCACATTTACAGTTAAAATTACTAAGTCTGTATTTCCTGCCATCATATTATCCCAAGATTATGCTTTTTCCCTTGACCCCCCTGAACCCCTTCCCCAATATTTAATTTATAGACCCCCCCTTGTGATGCACAGCCCTCCCTTTTTTTTTAGTATCCCTCCCCCCTCCCTCCACATCCCTTCCCTTATTCTCCTTTTCCTTTTCCCTTTTCCTCTCCCCCCTTTTAATGAGGTGAGAGAGAATTCTCTGAAAAAGAAATATGACAATTATTTACTCTTTGACCCTCTTCTGATGAGAGTAAGATTTACACAATGATTCTCCCCCTCTCTAAATTCCCTCAGATATGGTGTATTTTCTATGCCTCTTCCTGGGATTTAGTTTCCCTCTTTTTATCACACCCTCCCCTTTTTTCTGATACTACCCCTTCCCTTTACTACATCCCTACCTTTTTTTTTCTTTTATATCAGTAAAATCAAATTATCCATGCGTACTTTCTATATACCCACGACAGAGATATAGTTCTCAAGGGTTCTGTGTACCTTTTTCTGTTTCTCTTCAGTCTTGTGGATGTAGATCAAATTTTTTGTTTAAATCTGGTTTTTTTCTTAGAAACAAATGGAATTCCTCTATTTCATTGAATGACCATCTTCTTCCATGGAAAAAGATGCTAACCTTAGCTGGGTAGTTTAATCTTGGTTGGAATCCTTTATCTTTTGCCTTTTCGAATATTAGGTTCCAGGCCCTTCTGTCTTTTAATGTGGAGGCAGCCAGATCTTGAGTGACCCTTATTGTGGCACCTTGGTATTTAAATTGTTTTTTTCTAGCTGCTTGCAGGATTTTCTCCTTCGTGTGGTAATTCTTCAGCTTAGCCACAATATTCCATGGTGTTCTTTTTTTAGGGTCTATTTCAGAAGGAGTTCGATGAATTCTTTCAACATCTACTTTCCCCTCTGTTTCTATTATTTCTGGACAGTTCTTTTTGATAATTTCCTGTAAAATAGAATCTAGGCTCTTTTTTTGGTCATAGTTTTCGGGAAGTCCAATGATCCGCAGATTATCTCTCCTAGATCTATTTTCCAGGTCTATAGATTTTCCCAGTAAGTATTTGACGTTGTTCTCCAACTTCTCATTTTTTTTTGTTTTGTTTTGTTTGACTTATTCTTGGGTTCTCTGTGAATCATTCATTTCTGTTTGTTCCATCCTGACTTTTAAGGAGTTATTTTCTTCTTTCACAATTTTTAGTTCTTTTTGTAAATGCCCAATTTCCTTTTTAAATGAATTATTTTGCTCTATTGAATTTTTTTCCATTTCCCTAATTTTTTTTTTTGAGAATTATTTTCTTTTTCCAATTCAGAAATCCTATTTTCTTGGGACTTTTTTATCTTCTCCAATTCTCCTATTTTCCTGTGATTTTTTTTACCTTTTCTAATTCACTAATTTTGTTTCCCTGCATCTCCTGTGAATTCTTTATTTTTTCCAACTCCAATTTCAGAACGTTGTTATTCTCTATCCTAGCTTCTCTTTCCTTTCCCCATTTT
Source organism: Sminthopsis crassicaudata (assembly GCF_048593235.1). Lineage (NCBI taxonomy): Eukaryota > Metazoa > Chordata > Mammalia > Dasyuromorphia > Dasyuridae > Sminthopsis > Sminthopsis crassicaudata. The sequence goes on along the minus strand of NC_133621.1, from coordinate 241,700,581 downwards.
TCTTCAAACTCTCTTAACTTTTTAATAGTCTCTTCAAGGAGAGAGTTATGTGATGGGGGGCAGGAATCATTCCCCTTTAGGTTGTTATCTGCTGACTCTCTGCTGTTAACTTCCTCGGGGCTGGATACCCACTCTTTCTCTGTGTAGAAGGAATCTATCGTTTTTTTGGGCTTCTTGCTCATACTTAAAAAATCTTTTGGGGGTCTGTCCATGGGGTAGGAAATTATTTATTTATTTCTTTACCAACTTCCTCCCAGACCGGATGGATGCAGCGGCCCCTGTGCCTGAGCTAAGAGAGAGCTCTGGGAGAGAGTTCCCCACCCCCTCCCTGGAAGTGCCTCAGAGGTGATCAGCACTGCTGTGCTTTTAGGGCGCTGTGTTTTAGCGGCTTCCCTGAGGTTGAGAGTGAACAGTAAAGACGACTCAGAGCCTAGCCTATGTGTCCTGGCGTGAATGTCAGCAGCAGGTGACGTGAAAAGCCCCTGTGCTCAAACTGGAAGTGTCTGCCTGAAACCACAATCCCTAGTTCAAAGGTTCCACTTCTCTGGAACTTCCGTTCCACAGTCTCCAGCCAGCCGAGCCAGGCACTATGAGTTACCGCCCCGCCCACTTTTCAATCTCTTAAGTACCCTGAGGTAAAAGCCTGGATTGCCTATGTTGGCCACACCCCCGGTGCCGAGATCTGCTGAGTCACCCCTGGGATCCAGGAAGATCCAATCTAGTTTTAAATTTTAAAATGGCTTATATTTCTCTTCTGAACTGCTGTTTTATAAGCAGAGAAGAGCTAACTGCCTGTGCCAGATTCTTTTATCTCGGTGGATTCTCTTATCCCAGAGCCCTGCCCAGCGCAACCGGCGCAGTGTGCCACTACCCCACAGTCTGTGCTGGCCTCTCTTCTTCCTCTCCTGGGAGCTGACCTTTCCTGCTGAAACTCCAGATTGTCTTCAGCTGGTAAGTCGTGCTTCCAGTCCTTGTGGATTCTATCAGTCCAATGCTATTTCTGAGGCTGATTAAATCTAGTTTGTTGTGAGGGAAGAAAGGAGCTTACACAGTGGTGTGTATCTTCTCTGCCATCTTGGCTCCGCCCCCTCCATCCTATCCTTAGAAGTGTTCTTTTTTTTTTTTTTTGATCCATCTTGCTTACTACCTTACTCTGTATCACCCTTCCCCCTTTCTGTTACCTTTTTTCTCTAGTTTTTACTTCCCTTTTCTTTTTTCTTTCTCCTACTTCTTTATAGGATTAAATAAATTTCTTTACTTAACTGAATGATTAAATTTCCTCTTTTAGCTAAAACTGCTCAGATCAAGTTTCATTCAATGCTCATCCCAGTACTTTCTTTCCCTCAATTGCAATTAAATGTTTGTATCCCTCTTCATGTTTTATAACTTGTCTTATTGTATCTCTGCTTTCCTCTTCCCCCAGTATAGTATTTTTTTCTTTAATGTCTTTTTTTTTTTTTTATATCATCACATCAGAGTTTATTCACAGTCACGAAATCTATCCATGTGATGCTTCCCTCTCTCTCTCCTAGTAACAGATACAGTGCTCAAGAGTTACAAATATCATTTTCCCATCTAGGAAAGTAAACCATTTAAGTAACATATAATTCATATTAATATGTTATGCATTTTATATAACAACATTTAATATAATATATAAGATAAAATAATAAAAAATACATTTTCTTCTGTTTACCTTTTTGTGCTTTTCTTAAGTTTTGTTTTTGTAGATTGAATTTTCTGTTTAGTTCTTGTTTTTTTTTTCTTCTTTTTTTGCTCATGCATATATCTTGTAAATAATAGTTCTTGTTTTTTCAATAGAAATTATTGCAAGTCTCTTACTTTGTTGAAGATCCATGGCCTCCCCTGAAAGATGATGCTGAGTGTTGCTGGGTAGTTAATTTATGGTTGTAACTCTAGGTCTTTTGTCTTCTGGAACATGATATTCCAGGACCTCTGAGCCTCATTGTAGAAGCTGCCAACTCCTGTATAATCCTGGCTGTTTCTCCTTTATTTGAATTATTTTTGTCTGTGAGCTTGCAGAATTTTTTTTTTCCTTGTAATTGTAATTCTAGAATTTTGCAACAATGTTCCTTAAAGTTTTTCCTTGTGGGAAAACCATTGTCCTAAGCTTTCTGTGTAGGTTTGTGTTAGGATTACAAGGTGAGAACTCAGATTGTCTAAACAATTCTCTAGCTCAGAATTCACATTTTTGGTTCAGGCCTTTGAAAGGAGTTTGCACCTTTGGACTTTTGGGGGAGAATTTACATATTTAAAAGAGTTTGCACCTTTAAGAGGAACAAGTTCATTGGTTGAAGTATTTTTCACAAGCCCCATTGAGATCTCATTAGCCCATTCTCTGCTAGGATAAAGGAGGAGGGCAGTAGGGCAAGGGTTAGTCTGACTGAGAGGCTAGTCTGGCTGGGAGACAGAGTTGAGACGGCAGTCTTGAAGGACAACTTAGAGATGCCTGGACCTTCACATTTTGGCGCCCAACGTGGGGCTGAACTTATTCTGAACCCTTCAGAGTGAGCTAGCCCGAACCTTGACATTTTGGCATCCGAACAGGGACAGACAAGATCCTGATTCCAGTGGAAAAGCCTCCGATCCAGTTCTCAGTGGAAAAGTCTCTCTGACCCAGAAGTGTGAGTAACAAGGAAACATTGTTAAAGAGCTAAAGTAGAATTTCAATGAAATAGGGCAAATGCCTTCTGTTCAAGGAAAATGTTTAGAGAGCATTACCAAGGTTATGAAAAACCAAGGATTAATTATAATTTTGGAGGAGATTACTGAACTTTTAAAAACTGTGCAGGTCATATGTCCTTGTTTTTCTCTGGAAAAAGAATTGTATCCAGATGAGTGAAAATTAGTAGGAGAGCAATTATGTGAACACTACAATTCCAAACCAAATTCAATTTCCAAAGATACACTTCATACCTACATTTTAATCCTAGTGGCTTTAAAAATTGTTATTCTAAAGAAAAAGAAGAAGGAGCAAAATGGGGAGGTGTCAACTAAACTATGTGAAAAGGATGAATCAGATTACAATGAAATTAAGTACAATTCTGAGCAACAGGAGCATTTCCCATCTCCTCCCTCAATTAACCCTTCAGGGGTGGAGCAAGAAGGAGGAGGGCAAGAGGCAGAAATACAAAGAGAATTGCCTGTTAAGCAGCCTATGACAAGATTAGAAAAAGCATTGGTTAAAGCTAAGAGAGAAGGACAGGATATAAGTGATTTTATACATGCATATCCTGTGTTTGAAGAGATTGACTCTGTAGGTCAAAAAAGGAAAGATATACACCTTTAGATTTGAATAAAATTAAAGTCTCCCCCTTTCTTTTGATTTAGAACATAGGGTGGTCATGACCTTGAAACATAAATCCATCAATATGGGAGGTATTACACATAATTACATAAATTACATAAATGCATAGTAACATAACACATGCTAGAAGTGATGTAACAAATAATATGATCAAATAATCATAAATTGAGAATTTATACATGTCCATAAGTCCATTGTCCATTAGTCTCATCTTGTGTTAGGAAATCCAATGATTCCTGCTGGTTTTAAAGTTCTTTAACAATCTTCTTATTAGCCATGCTCTTTCAGTGTCAGATGTTTTTTTAGATTTTCTCCTTTGTTTTGAGGTCTTTCTCTTTTTCTGTTTCTCTCTGATGGACAAGGCATATACGACTCGGCACCCATCTGATTCCTTCTCCATCTGAAGAAATATAAGCAAATCCTCTCCCCCAAGTAGTTAACCTATCTAATTTCCTCCTATTTACCACTTTCTAAGTCTCTTCTGGCGATTAAATTAGAGCTGTTTGCACTGGACATTGCCCTGTTGGTTTAAAAGGTCTGTATTCTTTCCAAGTGTAATCCATTTCTGCTATCTGATTGCTTTTTGGCTGACTTATCAGGTAATCCCTTTCTGCCATGTGATTGCTTTTCTGCTGGTTGATCAAATCAGAGTCCTGACCTTCTAAAGGCTCTTTGAGTGTAACCTCAGCTGCCATCATGCTCAACCTATTTTTTGATTGATATCTTGGAACTGGCCTTCGCCTCTCATTTCCCTGGAACAATCTACATTCGGAGGCCCAGTGGAAGCCCTTGTGACATTTTGGACATGGGGTTTTAGGTCTTCTCTCATCCTGTCTTCTCACTCTATCTCCATATCTACACTGAGCTCTTTGATATCCAATTTTTCCACATTGAAATCATTGCTGAGTTTCTCTAGAAGTCCCTTGCCAGGAGGGACCCTGTCTTTCCATGTTCATAATAGTCTGGGTGTAAAAAGCATTTGTTCCTACTGTATGATTTATTGGCATTTTCCTTAGCCAGATGTCTGGTCATTATTTCTGTGGCTGCATTTTCTCCAATAGTTCTTTTGATAGCAGTTTGCAAACTTCCCACAAAATCCGCAAAAGGTTCATTGGGACCTTGTTTTTTTTAGTGAAAGCCTCCCCCTTATCTTTCTGTCCGGGCAGGGCACACCAAGCTTTTATTGCAGTCTTAGAAATTTGCTCATACACTGTCTTGGTATATTTAATCTGTTCTGAATTCTTTCCATACTGACCTTCACCAGCTAATTGCTGAAAAGTGAATTGTGTGTTAACTCCTGTTTCCAAATTGCATCTGACTTGGATCTTGCATAATTCATGAAACTCTGCAAGCCACAACAGATTTTGTCCAGGTTCTAAACATGTCCTTGCTATGGATTTCCAATTATTCGGGGTTAGGACTTCATAAGACAAACCATCTGGTAACAATTTAACATAAGCTGATGTAGCCCCATAAAGGGTACAACCTTTTTCAAATCTTTAATTTTATTCAAATCTAATCTTCTCCTTTTTTTGACCTACAGAGTCAATCTCTTCAAAAACAGGATATGCATGTATAAAATCACTTATATCCTGTCCTTCTCTCTTAGCTTTAACCAATGCTTTTTCTAATCTTGTCATAGGCTGCTTAACAAGCAATCCTCTTTGTATTTCTGCCTCTTCCCCTCCTCCTTCTTGCTCCACCGCTGAAGAGTTAATTGAGGGAGGAGATGGGAAATGCTCCTGTTGCTCAGAATTGTACTTAATTTCATTGTAATCTGATTCATCCTTTTCACCTAGTTTAGTTGACACCTCCCCATTTTGCTCCTTCTTCTTTTCCTTTAGAATAACAATTTTTAAAACCACTTGGATTAAAATGTAGGTATGAAGTGTATCTTTGGAAATTGAGTTTGGTTTGGAATTGTAGTATTCACATAATTGCTCTCCTACTAATTTTCACTCATCTGGATACAGTTCTTTTTCCAGAGAAAAACAAGGACATATGACCTGCACAATTTTTAAAAGTTCAGTAATCTCCTCCAAAATTATAATCAATCCTTGGTTTATCATAACCTTGGTAATGCTCTCCAAACATTTTCCATGAACAGAAGGCATTTGCCTAATTTCACTGAAAGGTTTGAGTCTTGGCTTTGAGCACAGGGACCTTTGTGTTTGCAGTGGGTAGCTTTGCTTGCTCTTTTCTTTTTTTTTTTTTTTTTTTTTTTTTTAATTTTTTATTTTATTTTATAATTATAACATTTTTTTGACAGTACATATGCATGGGTAATTTTTTACAACATTATCCCTTGCACTTACTTCTATTCAGATTTTTCCCTTCCTCCCCCAACCCCCTCCCCCAGATGGCAAGCAGTCTTATATATGTTAAATATATTACAGTATAATTTAAATACAATATATGTGTGTAGAACCGAATTTTTTGTTGCACAGGAAGAATTGGATTCAGAAGGTAAAAATAACAGTTTACATTCATTTCCCAGTGTTCCTTTTCTGGATGTAGCTGGTTCTGTCCATCATTAATCAATTGGAATTGGATTAGCTCTTCTCTATGAAGAAATCCACTTCCATCAGCATACATCCTCGTACAGTATCATTGTTGAAGTGTATAATGATCTTCTGGTTCTGCTCGTTTCACTCAGCATCAGTTGATGTAAGTCTCTCCAAGCCTCTCTGTATTTCTCCTGTTGGTCATTTCTTATAGAACAATAATATTCCATAACATTCATATACCATAGTTTACCCAACCATTCTCCAATTGATGGACATCCATTCATCTTCCAGCTTCTAGCCACTATGAAAAGGGCTGCCACAAACATTTTGGCACAAACAGGACCCTTTCCCTTCTCTAGTAGTTCCTTGGGGTATAAGCCCAGTAGTAGTATGGCTGGGTCAAAGGGTATGCACATTTTGATAACTTTTTGGGCATAATTCCAGATTGCTCTCCAGAATGGTTGGATTCTTTCACAACTCCACCAACAATGCATCAGTGTCCCAGTTTTCCCACAGCCCCTCCAACATTCATCGTTATTTGTTCCTGTCATCTTAGCCAATCTGACAGGTGTGTAATGATACCTCAGAGTTGTCTTAATTTGCATTTCTCTGATCAATAGTGATTTGGAACACTCTTTCATATGAGTGGAAATAGTTTTAATTTCATCATCTGAAAATTGTCTGTTCATATCCTTTGACCATTTATCAATTGGAGAATGGCTTGATTTCTTATAAATTAAAGTCAATTCTCTGTATATTTTGGAGATGAGGCCTTTATCAGAACCTTTAACTGTAAAAATTTTTTCCCAATTTGTTACTTCCCTTCTAATCTTGTTTGCATTAGTTTTGTTTGTGCAGAAACTTTTTAATTTGGTGTAATCAAAATGTTCTATTTTGTGATCAATAATGGTCTCTAGTTCTCCCTTGGACACAAACTCCTTCCTCCTCCACAAGTCTGTGAGGTAAACCATCCCATGTTCCTCCAATTTATTTATGATTTCGTTCTTTATGCCTAAATCTTGGACCCATTTTGATCTAATCTTAGTATGTGGTGTTAAATGTGGGTCCATGCCTAGTTTCTGCCATAATAATTTCCAGTTTTCCCAGCAGTTTTTGTCAAATAATGAATTCTTATCCCAAAATTTGGGATCTTTGGGTTTGTCAAAGATTAGATTGCTATTTTTATTCACTATCTTGTCCTGTGAACCTAACCTATGCCACTGATCAACTAGTCTATTTCTTAGCCAATACCAAATGGTTTTGGTGACTGTTGCTTTTTATTTATAGCTTTAAATCAGGTACACTTAGACCACCTTCCTCTGACTTTTTTTTCATTAGTTCCCTTGCAATTCTTGACCTTTTATTCTTCCATATGAATTTTGTTGTTATTTTTTCTAGGTCATTAAAATAGTTTCTTGGGAGTCTGATTGGTATAGCACTAAATAAATAGATTAGTTTGGGGAGTATTGTCATCTTTATTATATTCGCTCGGCCTATCCAAGAACACTGAATGTCTTTCCAATTATTTAAATCTGACTTTATTTTTGTGGCAAGTGTTTTGTAATTTTGCTCATATAATTCCTGACTCTCCTTTGGTAGATATATTCCCAAATATTTGATACTATCGACTGGTTTTTTGAATGGAATTTCTCTTTGTATCTCTTGCTGTTGGATTGTGTTGGTAATGTATAAAAATGCCGAGGATTTATGTGGATTTATTTTGTATCCTGCGACTTTGCTAAAATTCTGAATTATTTCTAATAGCTTTTTAGCAGAGTCTTTGGGGTTCTCTAAGTATACCATCATGTCATCTGCGAAAAGTGACAATTTGATTTCTTCATTTCCTACTCTTAATTCCTTGGATCTCTTTCTCGGCTCTTATTGCCAAGGCTAGAGTTTCTAGTACTATATTGAATAGTAATGGTGATAGTGGGCAACCTTGTTTCACTCCTGATCTTACTGGGAAAGGTTCTAGTTTATCACCATTACATATGATGTTTACTGAAGGTTTTAAATATATGCTCCTTATTATTTTAAGTAATAGTCCATTTATTCCTATACTCTCAAGCGTTTTTAGTAGGAATGGATGTTGGATTTTATCAAATGCCTTTTCTGCATCTATTGAGATGATCATATGGTTTTTATTAATTTGATTATTAATATGGTCAATTATACTAACAGTTTTCCTAATATTAAACCAGCCCTGCATTCCTGGTATAAATCCCACTTGGTCATAGTGTATTATCCTGGGGATGATTTTCTGAAGTCTATTTGCTAATATCTTATTTAAGATTTTAGCATCAATATTCATTAAGGAAATTGGTCTATAGTTTTCTTTCACAGTTTTCGATCTACCTGGTTTAGGTATCAGTACCATGTCTGTGTCATAGAAGGAATTTGGTAGGACTCCTTCAATCCCTATTTTTTCAAATAGTTAACATAGCATTGGAGTTAGTTGTTCTTTAAAGGTTTGGTAGAATTCACCTGTAAATCCATCTGGTCCTGGGGACTTTTTCTTAGGAAGTTGGTTAATAGCTTGGTCTATTTCTTTTTCTGAGATGGGACTATTTAGACTACTTACTTCTTTCTCTGTTAATCTGGGCAAGCTATATTTTTGAAGGTATTCTTCCATTTCATTTAAGTTATCGAATTTATCGGAATAAAGTTGAGCAAAGTAGCTCCTAACTATTGTTCTAATTTCCTCTTCATTAGTGGTGAGTTCACCCTTTTCATTTTCAAGACTATCAATTTGCTTTTTCTCTTTCCTTTTTTTAATCAGGTTTACTAAGGGTTTGTCTATTTTGTTGGTTTTTTCATAAAACCAACTCTTAGTTTTATTAATTAATTCAATAGTTTTTTTACTTTCAATTTTATTAATCTCACCTTTTATTTTTTGAATTTCAAGTTTTGTGTTTGTCTGGGGGTTTTTAATTTGTTCCTTTTCTAGCAATTTTAGTTGTAAACCCAATTCGTTGGCCCTCTCTTTCTCTATTTTATGCAGGTAGGCCTGTAGAGATATAAAACTTCCCCTAATTACTGCTTTGGCTGTATCCCACACATTTTGGTATGATGTCTCATTATTGTCATTTTCTTGGGTGAAGTTATTAATTATGTCTATGATTTGCTGTTTTACCCAATCATTCTTTAGTATAAGATTATTTAGTTTCCAATTATTTTTTGGTCTATTTTCCCCTGGCTTTTTATTAAATGTTATTTTGATTGCATTATGGTCTGAAAAGGATGCATTTACTATTTCTGCCTTACTGCATTTGATTTTGAGGTTTTTAAGCCCTAGTATATGATCAATTTTTGTATAGGTTCCATGAACTGCTGAGAAGAAAGTATATTCCTTTCTGTCTCCATTTAGCTTTCGCCAAAGATCTATCATATCAAACTTTTCTAGTATTCTATTTACCTCTTTGACTTCTTTCTTATTTATTTTGTGGTTTGATTTATCTAATTCTGATAGTGCAAGGTTGAGATCTCCCGCTATTATAGTTTTGCTATCTATTTCCTCTTGCAGCTCTCTTAATTTCTCTTTTAAGAATTTAGATGCTGCACCACTTGGTGCATACATGTTTAATATTGAAACTGCTTCACTATTGATGCTTCCCTTTAGCAGGATATAATGCCCTTCCTTATCTCTTTTAATTAGATCAATTTTTGTTTTTGCTTGATCTGAGATGAGGATGGCTACTCCTGCTTTTTTGGTTTTGCCTGAAGCATAATAGATTCTGCTCCACCCTTTTACTTTTAGTTTGAATGTCTCATCCTGTTTCAGGTGTGTTTCCTGTAAACAACATATAGTAGGATTCTGACTTTTAATCCAGTCTGCTAACTGCTTCCTCTTTATGAGGCAGTTTGCCCAATTCACATTTATGGTTAGAAGGACTAATTCTATATTGCTTGCCATCCTTATGCTTTTCCCCTTTCCTTCCCTTTTACCCTCCTATCCAGTATTAAACTGGTAAACACCACTTGCTTTTCACAGCCCTCCCTTTTTAGGATCCCTCCCCCACCTTAAAGATCCTCCCCTTATTTTACCCCTTTTCCTCGAAATTACTGTATTCCCTTCCCCTTAGCTTACTCCTTCCCTTTCACTTTTCAATGAAGTGGAAGAAGTTTCACCATAAATCGAATATGTCTATTGATACACGCCATGTTCATCTCCCTCCTTTCTTTCTCTCAGATATAATAGGTTACCTTTGCCTCTTCATGAGATGTAGTACCACCACTTTATACTTTTTTATGATATAATCTCCTTTCTACCTCTAGTTTCTAAGACAAATTGTACATATGTTCTTTACATATTTTTTTTTGACAGAAGTATAGTTCTCAAGATTTCTTTTTACCTTTTTTAGAAGTCTCTTGAGTTCTGTATTTGAAGATCAAACCTCTTATGTAGGTCTGGTTTTTTCATCAAAAATAGATGGAATTCATTTATTTCTTTAAATGTCCATCTTCTTCCCTGGAAAACGATGCTCATTCTTGCTGGGTAAGTTATTCTTGGCTGCATACCAAGTTCCTTAGCCTTTCGGAATATCATGTTCCAGGCCCTGCGTTCTTTTAATGTGGATGCTGCTAGATCCTGTGTTATCCTTATTGTGGATCCTCCATATCTGAATTGTTTTTTTCTAGCAGCTTCCAATATCTTTTCCTTTGTCTGATGGTTCTTGAACTTGGCCACTATATTTCTTGGCGTTTTGATTTTAGGGTCCCTTTCAGTAGGTGATCGCTGAATTTTCTCAATGTCTATTTTACCCTCTGTTTCCAAAACGTCGGGGCAGTTCTCTTTGATAATTTCCTCGAAAATGGTGTCCAAGCTCTTTTTTTCCTCCCATTTTTCAGGGAGTCCGATTATTCTCAAATTGTCTCTCCTGGATCTGTTTTCCAGGTCTGTTGTCTTTCTGGTAAGGTACTTGACAGTCTTTTCAATTGTTTCATTTCTCTGGTTTTGCTTGACTCCCTCTTGGTTTCTCCTTGAGTCATTCATTTCTACTTGTTCCAGTCTAATTTTCAATGATGTATTTTCTTCACTCACTTTTTTTATATCTTTTTGTAATTGTCCAATTGAGTTTTTATCTTCTATGGAATTTTTTTCCATTTTATCCATTTTATTTTTTAGAGAGCTGATTTCTTTTTCCAGCTCTCTAATCCTGTTTTCCTTGGAGTTGTTTACCTTTTCCAGCTCACTAATCCTGTTTTCCTTGGAGTTGTTTACCTTTTCCAGCTCACTAATCTTGTTTCTCAATGATTTGATTTCTTTATCCATTCTGTCTTTGAATGCATGGGATGACTTCTCCAGGCTCTCTTGCCAAGCTTCCCTTTCCTTTTCCCATTTCTCTTCCAGCTCTCTTGTGAGAGCCTTTTTGATTTCCTCTATGAGGTTCTTTTGTATTGAGGAGCAACTTGTATCCCTCCCAGGGGATACATCTGGGGACAGTCTGTTCCTAGTCTCCTCAGCATTTGAAGTCTGCTCCCTCTCCACACAGAAGCTGTCAATGTTTAGAGCCCTTTTGAATTTTTTGTTCATTTTGTCAGAGTAGGAATCAAAGAAAACAAACTGACAAGAGAGTCGGGAGTCTGCGGGGGATAGGGCTGGATGTTATTAATGGGCTTCTTCTTCAGACTGGGGATAGGGCAGCAGAGAGCCACTAACAGAACAGCAATGACTGTACTGAGTCTGCGCTCTGAGGCTCCAAGAACGCACCGAGTCAGTCCAGGTGGGGCTTGGGGGTGGCCGGGCTCTGAGAGACGCTGGCTTTCTGGGGTTTTAATCTTCACCTCTGGTGTTTACACCCTCTCTGCTGCTCCTGGCTTGCTGCCAAGACGGAGCATCCACACTGGGGCAAAAGCCCTTTCACAGAAACGGCAGAGATCACACCCCTCCCCCTCTGGTCTGAGCTGTGTGAGCTGCCTGTCTTGCTCTGGCTGTCTGCCCTCAGTCTGCGCCCAGTCTGATTGACCCTCCCCCGAACAAACACAGACCTTTTCTGGCGACTTTCAAGGATGTCTTCTCTTGGTGATAATTTGTGGATTTCTTTCTGGGTCAAGCATTAAGTCAGAGGCTTGTCATGAAGTAAGTTCTGAGAGAAAACGAGGAGCTCAAGCAGCTGTCTGCCTCCACGCCGCCATCTTGGCCGGAAGTCTTTGCTTGCTCTTTTCAAGAAACAGCCTGGGTTCCTAGAGTTTGTCTTCTGAACTGGGATTGGAAGCTGCCCTACTGATCTGCTTTTGTACTGAGCAAGGACTGAGGGTGTTAGTTGCTGTTTTGTTCTAATTAAGACCCTCTCTCTGACTTTCCCAAAGTCTGTCTGAACTGGGCTGAATACCCTTTTCTTCTCAGTGAGTCTGACCTTTCCTGAAATTTTTCCACTCTATCTTGAGCTGAAGAGTGGTTTCATTCCATCGGATTGTGTTCAGAGGATTAATTTGATGTGGTTTTCAGGGGAAACTAGGAGAGGTGGAATAGCTTCCTGGCTTTAATCTGCCATTTTGGCTCTACCTCCATAAGTAGATTTCCCTCATTTATGATTTCATGTCATGTCATTGCTGGATCAAAAGGTAGGCAGACAATTTTTAGCCTTTTGGGCATATTTCCAAATTGCTCTTCAGAGTGACTTAATCATTAACAACTCTACCAAAAATATATTTGCGTCCCAATTTTACTACATCTCCTCCAACAGTTATCATTTATCATTATTTTTACTCTAATTTTAGTCAATCTGATAGATATGAGTGGGTACCTCAGTGTTATTTTAATTTGAATTTTTCTAGTTGTGATTTAGATCATTTTAAAAAATATGACCATAGATAGCTTTACATTCTTCATTTGAAAACTGTCTCTTCATATCCTTTTACTCATTTATCAATTGGGGAATGACTAGTATTTTTTATCAATTTTGAAACCATTTTCTTATCTGTATATTTTAGAAATGAGATTTTTATCAGAATCATTGGCTACAGAAATTTCAAGCTTTCTGTTTCTCTTCTAATCTTAGCTGCATTGGTTTTGTTTGTACAAAATCTGTTTAATTTAATATAAACAAAATTACCCACTTTTGTATTTTGTAATTTTCTCTATTTATTGTTTGTTCATAAATTTCTCACATCTTCAAAGATCTGACAAGTAAACTGAAAGCTTGATCTTTTATGTCTAAAGCAGAAACCCATTTGAATCTTAAGATTGCATAGAATGGTATATATTCATCTATGCCCAGTTTCTGCCATATTATTTTTTAATTTTCTCAAAAGTTTTTAAGTGATGAATTCTTATCCTAGGAATTAGAGTCTTTGGATTTAACAAACAATAGAATACCATAGTCATTGTCTATTGTGTCTTTTGTGGCTAACCTGTTTTACACATCCATCATTCTGTTTGACACTGTACCAAATGGTTTTGATGATTGTCAGTTTTTTATACAGTTTTAGGTCTGGTACAATTAGGCCACTTTCCTTTGCATTTTTAATTTATTTACTTAATATTTCTGGCCTTTTGTTCTTGCAGATAAATTTTGATATTTTTTCTAGTTGTATAAAATAAATTTTTGGTTATTTGGTATGGCACTGAATAAATTAATTTAGATAGAATTATCTTTTTTATTCTGTTAGGTGGAACAACTCATGAGTGGTTTATATTTGTCCCTTTGCTTGGACTTTATTTTAGTGAAAACTATTTTGTAATTGTGTTCATATAGGTTCTGGCATTGTCTTGGCAGGTAAACTCTAAAATGTTTTATATTGTCTAATTATTTTAAATGGGAGTTGTCTTGATGCTGGCCTTTGTTGGTAATACTGATGATTTAGGTAGATTTATTTTATAACTTGCAACCTCACTAAAGTTCATTTTTTCCAATAGGTTTTTTAATGGATTCTCTAGTATTCTTTATGTCTACTATCATATTATCTGCAAAGAGTGATAGTTTTCTTTCCTTGCTGCCTAACTGTAATTCCTATAATTTCTTTTTTTTTAATTGCTAAATTTCTAGTCAATATTAAATAATAGTAGTTATAAGTGGTATCCTTATTTCATCCCTGGTCTTATTGGGAATGCTTCTAGTCTATTCCCATTGTATATAATGCAAGAGTAAAAAAGTAGAGGCTGAAAATATACTGTTTTCTATGGGTTTTAATATTGAAAGGGAAGAGAGTTATAAGATAGTAATAGTTAGAAGATTCTCTCTTATTTGAATGAGTAGATGTTGGGTAAGGATCCATTAAATAAAGCTCAAACAGAGGGATCTTGATATAATGATTGATAGGGCAAGTTCTTGGAAAAGACAGGAGACCATTGTTATTTATTTTTATATATAATTTGAAAAAAATTGGTCTTCATCCTCTGAAACAGAGGGAAATAGAAATTTTCAAAAATGCTGTGTTGGATTTTAAAAACCCCCAGACAAACACAAAACTTGAAATTCAAAAAATAAAAGGTGAGATTAATAAAATTGAAAGTAAAAAAACTATTGAATTAATTAATAAAACTAAGAGTTGGTTTTATGAAAAAACCAACAAAATAGACAAACCCTTAGTAAACCTGATTAAAAAAAGGAAAGAGAAAAAGCAAATTGATAGTCTTGAAAATGAAAAGGGTGAACTCACCACTAATGAAGAGGAAATTAGAACAATAGTTAGGAGCTACTTTGCTCAACTTTATGCCGATAAATTCGATAACTTAAATGAAATGGAAGAATACCTTCAAAAATATAGCTTGCCCAGATTAACAGAGGAAGAAGTAAGTAGTCTAAATAGTCCCATCTAATTTCCATTAACTCAAATCACTATTGATCAGAGAAATGCAAATTAAGACAACTCTGAGGTATCATTACACACCTGTCAGATTGGCTAAGATGACAGGAACAAATAACGATGAATGTTGGAGGGGCTGTGGGAAAACTGGGACACTGATGCATTGTTGGTGGAGTTGTGAAAGAATCCAACCATTCTGGAGAGCAATCTGGAATTATGCCCAAAAAGTTATCAAAATGTGCATACCCTTTGACCCAGCCATACTACTACTGGGCTTATACCCCAAGGAACTACTAGAGAAGGGAAAGGGTCCTGTATGTGCCAAAATGTTTGTGGCAGCCCTTTTCATAGTGGCTAGAAGTTGGAAGATGAATGGATGTCCATCAATTGGAGAATGGTTGGGTAAACTATGGTATATGAATGTTATGGAATATTATTGTTCTATAAGAAATGACCAACAGGAGAAATACAGAGAGGCTTGGAGAGACTTACATCAACTGATGCTGAGTGAAACGAGCAGAACCAGAAGATCATTATACACTTCAACAATGATACTGTACGAGGATGTATGCTGATGGAAGTGGATTTCTTCAACATAGAGAAGAGCTAATCCAATTCCAATTGATTAATGATGGACAGAACCAGCTACATCCAGAAAAGGAACACTGGGAAATGAATGTAAACTGTTATTTTTTCCTTCTGAATCCAATTCTTCCTGTGCAACAAAAAATTCGGTTCTACACACATATATTGTATCTAAATTATACTGTAATATATTTAACATATATAAGACTGCTTGCCATCTGGGGGAGGGGGTTGGGGGAGGAAGGGAAAAAATCTTTATAGAAGTAAGTGCAAGGGATAATGTTGTAAAAAATTACCCATGCATATGTACTGTCAAAAAAAATGTTATAATTATAAAATAAAATTAAAAATTAAAAAAAAATAATTTCCATTAACTGTTTTATTCTGTTTTTCATTCTGAACTTTCAAGTATGTTTTTAAGAATATTTTTTACATATATCAGAAAATAATCCTATTTGAACATGTTCAGCATGTATTGCATATTTTAACATGTTAATGTGTTTTGTTTTGTTTTGGTTTTTGGTAATTTTTAAATTTTATTTTTACTAGTATCTGGAGTCCACATCCCCCCACCTGTTTCTCCTGAGAGTCTTCTGGAGCAGTCTTTGTCTTCAGCTTATCTTATTTCTTCTAAGCCTATCATTTCATCACAGGATAGTACTCTGGTTGTTCCACAAACCACCAACAATATGGTAAGTCCAGCTAGATTTAAAGATTTTTAAATAGATTTTTGATAGAAATCTGTATTGCTACCTAAAAACCATTTGTGTGTGTGTGTGTGTGTGTGTGTGTGTGTGTGTGTGTGTGTGTGTGTGTGTGAGAGAGAGAGAGAGAGAGAGAGAGAGAGAGAGAGAGAGAGAGAGAGAGAGAGAGAGAGAGAGAGAGAGAGAGAGAGAGAGAATAAGCCAGCTGGTAGTTCAGGTAAATAGTATTTTTTTTTTTTAAAGAAATAGACAATATAGTGGGCAGGTAGGTGCTCAGGAAGACTTGAGTTGACATCCAGCCTCAAACACTAGCTCTATGAGACTGCATAAGACACTTTTTTTTTTTAACCTCACTTTATTCATCTGTAAAATGAATGGGCAGTGAGATAGTGCAGTGAATTTAGTGTTAGATTTTAAATCGGGAAGAGAAGAAAATTCAGGGCTGAGGGCATGGGTAATTTTACAGCACTGACAATTGCCAAACCTTTTGTTCTAATTTTTCCCCTCCTTCTCCCCCCCCACCCCCGACGATGGCTGGTTGACCAATACATGTTAAATATGTTAGAGTATAAATTAAATACAATATATGTATACATGTACTTTGAAATAGTGCCTTTGAAGGAAATCCAAAATGCAGGTGGACAAAATTAGAGGGATTGGGAATTCTATGTAGTGGTCCATAGTCATTATCTAGAGTTCTTTTTCTGGGTGTAGCTGGTTCAGTTCATTACTGCTCTACTGGAACTGATTTGGTTCATCTCATTGTTGAAGATGGCCACATCCATTAGAATTGATTATCATATAGTATTGTTGTTGAAGTATATAATGATCTCCTGGTCCTGCTCATTTCACTCAGCATCAGTTCATATAAGTCTCTCCAGGCTTTTCTGAAATCATCCTATTGGTCATTTCTTACAGAACAATAATATTCCATAATATTCATATACCACAGTTTATTCAGCCAATCTCCAATTGATGGGCATCCACATAATTTCCAGTTTCTGGCCACCATAAGAGGGCTGTGAGGCAACTTCCTTAACCTTCAAGAGCCATAGTATGTCATTTATAAAATAGGAAAAATATCTTCCTTATTACTGCAGAACTATTGTAATGCTATTATGAAATTATGAGGACAAAAAGCCTTTTACCCCATTGGATCTGAAGCTGCCTTTAAGCATTATGACACAATGAATAAAGTACTGAACTTGAACTCGGGAAGAATCATTTGGCTGAGTTCAAATCCAGTCTGAAGCATGTGTTAGCTATGTTACCATAGACAAGTCACTTAATCCTGTTTGCCTCAGATTCCTCATCTGCAAAATGAGCTAGAGAAAGAGATGGGCTTACTGCTCTAATATCTTTTCCAAAAAAACCTCAGATAAGGTCATGAAAAGTCAGATTCAACTGAAACGACTGAACAACAAAAACAACACATTTTTTGTATCAGTTATTCTACTTCTAAATTGCATGTGTTAAAGTTGAATAGATCACAATCTATAGTAGACTAAAATATTTCCATAGTATCAAAATTAAGTAATAGAATGACATTTTATTGTAGGAAAAGATAATCTTTTGTTAGGGGACACTATCTGAAGATAAAATGTAAATGATATTGCATTTAAAGAGGTTCAGATTCTGGAATACTAGGGTTCAAGTTTTATCTGTTACATATACTGGACAAATTATTTAACTTAATCATTTCTCCAACGAACTTTCTAAGACTTATATTGGGGAGTGAGCTATAACAATGCTAATGTTAGTATAGGAAGTTTCTTGATAGTTCTCTATGCAGTTAAAAAGAAATCATGCAATTTTAGTTTTCATTGCATTTTTAAGAATGATGGTCAAAAATTTTGCTTGCTTAAAAAAATTCAAGTATTAAAAATAATTTGAAGAACAATTCTGAATCTTCAGGTGTATCGAAATCGAGTCAAAATGTAAGTTTATCTTTTACAAGGATTATCATAGAATGGATATACTTAGTGCTCAGACCATTCATTTGAACTTGTGTGTGTGTGTGTGTGTGTGTGTGTGTGTGTGTGTGTGAAACTTGTATAAATAGCTAAAGGACTCCAAATGAGAAAGTATATAAGGTGAGTGTGATTTCCAGAGTGTTATAGATAATCTAAAAGCATCTGTTTCTGTCCTTAGATGCCCGTCATCATTTTGAAATCACGATAGCCTTTCAGTGTGATTTGATTAGCTTCAAAGAAGCACATAGAGATTTTTGTAGAAACATCTAAGAGCTGTGATTGTTTGACCAAAATGTGGCTGTAAATGTATTGTTTTTTGCAAGTACTTTACCTTACCTAGAAAAAATTTATAAAGTTTCTTTGATGCATTGTAAATCAATCAATAAACACCTTAGAGGAAAATTTGAAGGTTTAAATAATTTTACAATCTTTGCTAAAGTATGGTTCAAGTACCCTTGAGATATTTTTATTTACTGGTATATTGTAACCTTTCCTCCTTTGATTTTTTTTCCCCACATGGATTAGGTTCAGTCATCAACAAAAAGTATCGATCATTCAGTTTTTCCATTGGATTTAACTGACGAAAAAACTCATGAAACAATTTCACTTGTGGATGGTAGTGCTGAGGATCACCAAGCTATTGAGTTAAATATTGAACTTCGACAAAAAGTTGCAAGCTTGAAGGTTAAACTTAAAGCTTCTGAAGAAGAAAAACAGAGAATTAAAAAGGTATGGTATTTTGCTGCATAAGCTTTTGAAACTTGTTGAAAGGAATCCTACTGTTACTAAAAACTTATCAAAGGAAACTAATACTCTAATGCCATGAACATATTTTTGACCATTGAAATGAAAAGGGGAAAACTTAGATAAATCATTTGTAAAGTGAAAAAATCACAATGCACAAGAAGTTGTTAAATTTAGTTGAATTTTTAACTTGATTTGTTATATATGTAACTATATATAGATTTACATATACATATAAGTGCACATATAATTATACATAAGTATGCATGTTATATATAATTATGTATGTATAACTATATGTAATTAAATATTAGATATACATACAGATCTATATGAATGTATATGTGTGCATATATATTACATACGTGTATATACATATATACACACATACACATATACATACAAATATACATGTGTAGTGTGTAGGTATATTCAAAGAAAAGTAGTACTTTTGGTGTGAGGGCTATTCAGTCCTTTTCAGAGCTTTCTCTACTTTTGGTGTTCACCTGATTCATTCAACTTTTACCTATGGCTCTAAAAGTCTGTAGAATGGGCAGTGGCCACATTCCAGAAAATTTTGGCAGACAGGCTAAACCATATTGAGGGAAAGCAAAGGGTTTCAAACTTATTGGTAAATTAATCCCCAAATATATAAAGACTTCCTGCAATGGAATAGGTGCTTGAGAACACTTTGTTCTAGCCATCATGAAGGTTGATGAAGTAGATGCTGTGGCATGTTTCAAGCTTGGTTAGTCATTAAAGACACCAAGGTCATCTGCCAAATTCTAAACCAGTCATCTTGATTTGCTCATGACTCTGAAAGAGAGTGAGACTGATGACTTCACACAACTCTGCCTCAAATCCCAATTTATGCACAAGTTAAAACACATCATCCAGATGTTTCTGAAATCAGCCTCCTCATCACTTCTTATAGAACAATAGTATTCCATTACTTTCATATACTATAACTTATTCAGCCATCATGCAGTCATCCAGTCAATTTTCAATTTCTTGCCATCACAAACAATGCTACAAACATTTTTGCACTTATGGGTTCATTTCCCTCTTTTATGATTTCTTTGGAATACAGACTTAGTAGTGGCACTGCTGGATGAAAGGGTAGGCACAATTTTATAGCCCTTTGGACATAGTTCCATATTGCTTTTCAGAATGGTTGGGTCAGTTCATAAGTCTACCAATAATGTATTAGTGTTCCAGTTTTTCCATATCCCCTCCAACATTTATCATTATATTTATTTATTTAGTGTTATACAAATCAGACTCCCAAAAAACTATTTTAATGACCTAGAAAAAATAACAACAAAATTCATATGGAAGAACAAAAGGTCGAGAATTTTAAGGGAAGTAATTAAAAAAAAAATCAACTGAAGGCCTAGTTGTACCTGATTTAGAACTATATGATAAAACAGCAGTCACCAAAACCATTTGGTATTGGCTAAGAAATAGACTAGTTGATCAGTGGAATAGGTTAGGTTCACAGGGCAAGACAGTGAATAAAAATAGCAATCAAGTGTTTGACAAACCCCCAGATTCTGGGATAATAATTCATTATTTGACAAAAACTGCTGGGAAAACTGGAAATTAGTATGGCAGAAACTAGGCATGGACCCACACTTAACACCACATACTAAGATAAGATCAAAATGGGTCCATGATTTAGGCATAAAGAATGAGATCATAAAGAAATTGTAGGAACATGGGATGGTTTACCTCTCAGACTTGTGGAGGAGGAAGGAATTTGTGATCAAAGGAGAACTAGAGATCATTATTGATCACAAAATAGAAAATTTAAATTACATCAAATTAAAAAGTTTTTGTACAAACAAAACTAATGCAAACAAGATTATAAGGGAAGTAACAAATTGGGAAAACATTTACAGTTTAAATGGTCAAAGGATATGAACAGACAATTTTCAGATGATGAAATTAAAACTTATTTCCACTCACATGAAAGAGTGTTCCAAATCACTATTGATCAGAGAAATGCAAATTAAGACAACTCTGAGATACCACTACACACCTGTCAGGTGACAAGAACAAATAATGATGAATGTTGGAGGGCATGTGAGAAAAGCGTGACACTGATGCCTTGTTGGTGGAGTTGTGAAAGAATCCAACCATTCTGGAGAGCAATCTGGAATTATGCCCAAAAAGTTATCAAAACGTTAATCAAACCTTTTGATCCAACAGTGCTACTACTGCACTTATATCCCAAGGACATACTAAAGAAAGGAAAGGGACCTGTATGTGCCAAAATGTTTGTGGCAGCCCTTTTTGTAGTGGCTAAAAAATGGAAAATGAACGGATGCTCATCAATTGGAGAATGTTTGGGTTAATTATGGTATATGAATGGTTTGGAATATTATTATTCTGTAAGAAATGACCAACAGGATGAATACAGAGAGGCTTCAACTGATCATGAGTGAAGCGAGCAGAACTAGGAGATCATTATACACTTCAACAATGATACTGTATGAGGATGTATTCTGATGGAAGTGGATATCTTCAACATAGAGAAGAGCTAATCTAATTCCAATTGATCAATGCTGGACAGAATCAGCTACACCCAGTAAAGGAACACTGGGAAATGAGTGTAAACTGTTAGCATTTTTTGTTTTTCTCCCCAGATTATTTTTACCTTCCGAATCCAATTCTTCCTTTGCAACAACAACAACAACAAAATTCGGTTCTGCACATATATATTGTACCTAGGATATACTATAAGCTATTTAATATGTATAGGAATGCCTGCCATCTAGGGGAGGGGATGGAGAGAAGGAGGGGAAAAATTCAGAACAGAAGGTAGTACAAGGGATAATGTTGTAAAAAAAAAATACCTATACATATATACTTTCAAAAAAAAGAATGTTTTAATTATTAAAAAAAAAAGACTAATTCTATATGGCTTGCCATCCTGTTAACCCCTGCTTTTGCTTTTCTCCTTCCTTCCCTCTCACCCCCCTACCCAGTATTAAACTTGTGCACACCAGTTGCTTTTCACAACCCTTCATTTTTAGTATCCCTTCCCTGCCTTAAAGTTATTCTTCCTATTTTACCCCTTTTTCTCACAATTTCTGTATTCCTTTCCCCTTAGCTTACTCCTTCCTTCTCACTTTTCAATGAAGTTGAAGAAGTTTCACCATAAATCAAATGTCTATTAATACATACTATGTTCATCCCCCTCCTTTATTTCTCTCAGATATAATAGGTTACCTTTGCTTCTTCATGAGATGTAGTACCACCACTTTACCCTATTTTATGTTTACAATTTCCTTTCCACCTCTAGTTTCTAGGACAAATTATATACGTGTTCTTTACATATCTTTATGGCAGAAATATAGTTCTTAAGATTTCTTTTTACCTTTTTAGTTCTGTATTTGAAGATGAAACATTATGTGTAGATCTGTTTTTTTCATCAAGAATAGATGGAATTCATTTATTTTGGTAAATGTCCATCTTCTTCCAGGGAAAGGGATGTTCATTTTTTCTGGGTAAGTTATTCTTGGCTGCATGACAAGATACTTAGCCTTTCGGAATTTCATATTCCAGGCCCTTCATTCTTTTAATGTGGATGCTGCTAGATCCTGGGTTATCCTATTGTGGCTCCTCCATATCTGAATTGCTTTTTTCTAACAGTTTCCAATATTTTTTTCCTTCGTCTGATGGTTCTTGAACTTGGCCACTATATTTCTTGGCGTTTTGATTTTAGGGTCCCTTTTAGTAGGTGATCGATGACTTTTTTTCAATATCTATTTTACTTTCTGTTTCCAAAATGTCTGGGTAGTTCTCTTTGATAATTTCCTGGAAAATACTGTCCAGGCTCTCTTTTTCCTCACATTTTTCAGGGAGTCCGATTATTCTCAAATTATCTCTCCTGGATCTGTTTTCCAGGTCTGTTGTCTTTTTAATTATTTCATTTTTCTGTTTTTGCTTGACTACTTCTTGGTATCTCCTTGAGTCATTCATTTCTACTTGTTCGAGTCTAATTTTCAATGATGTATTTTCTTCACTCACTTTTTTATATCTTTTTGTAATTGTCCAGTTGAGTTTTTATCTTCTATGGAATTTTTTCCCATTTCATCAATTTCTCTGTCTTTAAATGCGTGGGATGACTTCTCCAGACTCTCTTGCCAAGCTTTCTTTTCCTTTTCCCATTTCTCTTCTGTCTCTCTTGTGAGAGTCTTATGTATTGAGGAGCAGATCATATCCCCCTTGGGGGATTCCTCTGTATACAGTCTCTTTTAGTCTCCTCATTGTTTGAAGTCTGCTCTCTCTCCATCCAGAAGCTGTCAATGGTTAGAGCCCTTTTAAATTGTTTGTTCATTTTGTCAGAGTGGGAATCAAAAACAAAACAAAACAAAACAAATTGATGAGAGACAATTGGTCTGTTTCAGGGCGGGGGGGGGGGGGGGCTGGGACTTGATAGTGTTACCAGGCTTCCTATACAGACTGTGGGAGATAGCAGCGAGGCACTAACAGGACAGTGATGGCTGTGCTGCCTCTGTGTTCTGAGGCTCTAAGAATGCACTGAGTCACTCCAGGTGGGGGTGGGCGTGGCTAGGTCCTGAGAGATGCTAGCTTTCCAGGGTTTTATTCTTCACCTCCAGTGTTTATACCCTCTCCTCTGATCCTGGCTTGCTGCCAAGAAGAAACATTTTGAAGAAATGGAAGAGATCGTATCCCTCCCCCCTCTGATCTGAGCTGTGTGAGCTTCCTACCTTGCTCTTGTTGCCTGCCCTCAGTCTGTGCCCAGTCTGTTCTTCCCCTCCCTCCAGCAAACACAGACTTTCTCTGGTGAATTTCAAGGATGTCGTCTGTTGGTGATTATTTGTGGGTTTCTTTTCTGGTTAAGCATTAATTCCGAGGCTGGTCATGAAGTAAGTCCTGAGAGAAAACACAGAGCTCAAGTAGCTATCTGCCTCCACACCGCCATCTTCCCAAGAAACTATTTTAATGACTTAGAAAAAATAACAACATTCATCTGGAAGAACAAAAGGTGAAAAGGGAACTAATGAAAAAAAAAATCAAATTCAAGTGGCCTAGCTATATCTGATCAGCAAAGCCATTTGGTCACCAAAGCCATTTGTTATTGGCTAAGAAATAGACTAGTTGATTAGTGGAATAGGTTAGGTTCACTGGACACAATAGTCAATAACTATAGCAATCTA
Organism: Sminthopsis crassicaudata; assembly: GCF_048593235.1. Classification (NCBI taxonomy): domain Eukaryota; kingdom Metazoa; phylum Chordata; class Mammalia; order Dasyuromorphia; family Dasyuridae; genus Sminthopsis; species Sminthopsis crassicaudata. The sequence continues at coordinate 241,676,803 of NC_133621.1, read as the reverse complement.
GTGTTTGACAAAAAACCACTGGGAAATTGGAAATTAGAGTGGCAGAAACTAGGCCTTGACCCACACTTAACACCATACACCAAGATAAGATTAAAATGGATTCATAATCTCAGCATTAGGAATGAGATTATATGTAAAATAGAAGAATAAAAGATAATTTACTTCTCAGATCTGTGGAGGAGGAAGAAATTTGTGACCAAAGAAGACCTAGAGATCATCATTGATCACAAAATAAAAAGAATTTGTTATGTCAAGTTAAAAAGCTTTTCTACAAACAAGACTAATGCAGACAAGATTAGAAGGGAAGCAATAAACTGGAAAAAACATGTTTACAGTTAAAGGTTCTGTTAAAGGCCTCATTTCCAAAATATATGGAGAATTGACTCTAATTTATAAGAAATCAAGCCATTCTCCAATTGATGGAAAAAATGATGAATGTTAGAGGGGATGTGGGAAAACTGGGACACTGATACATTGTTCATGGAATTGTAAAAGGATACAACAATTCTGGAGAGCAGTTTGGAACTATGCTCAAAAAGCTATCGAACTGTGCATACCATTTGACCCAACAGTGTTTGTACTGGGTTTATTTGTGAAAGAGATCGTAAAGGAAGGAAAAGTACCCACATGTGCAAAAATGTTTGTGGCAGCACTTTTTGTAGTGGCAAGAAGCTAGAAACTGAATGGATGGCTATCAATTGGAGAATTCTAGAATAAATTATGGGTATATGAATGTCATGGAATATTATTTTTCTGTAAGAAATGACCAGCAGCATAATTTCATAGAGGCTGGAAAGATTTATATGAACTGATGCAAAATGAAATGAGCAGAACCAGGAGATTATACATAGCAACAGTAATAATATACAGTGATCGATTCTGATGGATGTGGCTTTTTCCAATGATGAGATGATTCAAACCAATACCAATTGCTCAGTAATGAAGACAGGCATCTACACCCAAACAGAGGATTGTCGTAACCGAGTGTGGACTACAACATAGCATTCTCACTCTTTCTGTTGTTGTTTGCTTAGATTTTGTTTTCTTACCAGTTTTTTTTCCCTTCTTGATCTGATTTTTCTTGTTCAGCAACATAACTGTATAAATATGTATATAGGATTTAACATATATTTTAACATATTTAACATGTAGTGGACTACTTGCCATCTGGGGGGTTGTTGGGGAAAGGAGGTGATAATTTGGAACAGAAGGCTTTGCAAGGGTCAGTGTTTAAAAATTACCCATCCACGTGTTTTGTAAATGAATACTTTTTAATAATAAAAAGTGATATTATAAGCACATTAGAAGAACAAAGGATAGTTTACTTCTCAGATCTGTGGAGAAGGGATGGCTTTGTGGCAAATTACTGGAGTTCATTATATACAAAACACAAAATAAATAATTTTCATTATATTAAGTTAAAAAGGTTTTGTACAAACAAAACTGATGCAGACAAGTGTAGAAGGGAAGCAATAAACTGGGAAAATAATTTTACATTCAAGGATTTTAATTTCTAAAATATATAGAAAATTCCCTCAGATTTATAAAAATTAAAGCCATTTTTCCAATTGATAGATGGTCAGAGGATATGAACAGAAAATCTTCAGATAAATAAATTGAAACCATTTCTAGCCATATGAAAGGTGCTCTAAATCACTATTGATCAGAGAAATGTAAATTAAGAAAATTCTGAAGTACTAACTACACATCTTTCAGGTTGGCTAAGATGGCAGGAAATGATAATGATGAATGTTGAAGGGAATGTGGGAAAATTGGGACACTAATACATTGTTGGTGGCATTGTGAAATGATACAACCATTCTGGAGTGTAATTTGGAAGGGCTATCAAAATGTGCATCCCTTTATTCCAGCAGTGTCTCTACTGATTTGTATTCCAAAGATATTATTAAAAAGGAAAAGGATTCACATGTGCAAAAATGTTTATAGCAGCCCTTTTTGTAGTGGCAAGAAACTGGAAATTGAGTGCTGGCCCATCAGTTGTAGAATGGCTGAATAAATTGTGGCATGTGAATGTTATGGAATATTATTGTTCTATAAGACATAATCAGCATCATGATTTCAGAGAGGCCTGGAGAGACTTCCATGAACTTATTCTAAGTGAAATGAGCAAAACAAGGAGATCAGTACACATAGGAACAAGATTATACAATGATCAATTATGATGGATATGGCTCTTTTCAACAGTGCAATGATTCAGACCAGTTCCAATTATTTTGTGATGAAGAGAGCCATTGACACCCAAAAAGAGGACTGGGGGAACTGAGGATGGATCACAGCATAGCCTCTTTACTCTTTTTGCTGTTGTTTTATTGCACTTTATTTTCTTTCTCAATTTTTTTTTCTTTTTGATCTGATTTTTCTTGCGCAGCAAGATAAATGTAAAAATATGTGTTTGTATATATATAGTAGATTTTCAGATGTACCCATTTTCTTTTTCTATCTAATACTTCTGTATCATTTCTTCTTCTGAAACTTATTTTTATAGCATCATTGCTATTTTTATCTTTTCCTAGGCAGTTTTGCTTTTTTAGAGTCAGGTCATATTTGCCCTACACTTTGTTTTGAACTATTCAATTTCTGATGTCACATTATTTATACTTCTTCCTATAAAACATAAACAATTTGTCCTTTTTTAATTCCCTTAAAATTATTCTTTGATGTTTAATCTTATATGTTAAATTTTTTAGTTGAGTTCAGATTTGGTTGAGAGAAAATCCTGAAAATATGTGAGTTCATTAAATGTCCATTTTTGTTGTTGTTCAAGGTCATTCTTAGTTTTGCTGGATAAGATCTTTGGCCACAGATTTGGTATTTTGAATCTGCTGATAAATTCTGTACAATTCTAATTGTATCTCCAGCATATTTAAATTTTTACTTGTTTGGGGGCAGCTAGGTGGCACAGTGGATGGAGCACCAGCCTTGAATTCAGGAGGACTTGAGTTCAAATCTGACCTTAGATACTTACCACTTCCTAGCTGGGCAAGTCACTTAACCCCAGCCTAAAATTAAAAAAAAAAAAAATTCTGTTTCTATGGTCCCTTTCCTAACTATTTCACATTAGTACCTCATTAAAAAGGTAATGGGAGGATGGGGAAGAGTTGTGTCTATGTAAGCAATTAAACAAACAAACAAACAAACAAACAAACAAATAAATAAATAAATAGATAGATAGATAAATAAATAGATAGATAAATAGATAAATAAATAAATATATGCACATATATACATATATATGTATGTATATATAAAATAAATTTTTATTTGTTGGTATCTTGTAAAATTTCTTTTTCATCTGAGGATTTTGAAGTTTAGCAGTAATGTGTTTTCCTTATAGGATCTCTTGAAGGTGGTGTTCAGTGGAGTTTTTCAATTTCTATTTTCTCCTCGTGTTGTAATTACTTCAAGACAATTGTCTTTTCTTTGATTGTTACTTGCATTATTTTGTCAAGCCTTCTTATTTTGGTTATAGATCTGAATAGTCCAATTATTTTTATATTTTCTCTTCTTGAGCTGTTCTCCAGATCTGTTGTGTTTCTTTTATAATTATTATAATTTTCATTCTTTATGTTTTGTTTTTTTTTTTTTTTTTTTTTTGATCTCATAACTTTATTGACTTCTCCTTGACCAGTTCTAATTTTCAAAGAATTGTTTTCTTCTTTAAGACTTTGGATCTCCTTTTCTAGTTGGTTGACTTTCTTTTCATAATTTATTGTTTTTCTTGAGTGATTTCTCTTTTTTTTCCTCTTTCTCTCTGTCTCTGTCTTTCTCTGTCTCTCTCTCTCTCTCTTCCTCCCTCTCTTCTCCCTTCCTCCCTCCGTTCCTTCCTTCCATCTGTCCTTCCATTTGTCCATCCTTCTTTTCCCCTAAATTTCTTTCATTTGATTTTTAAAATATTTCTTGAATTCTTCAGTATATTCTTTCTGGGCAAGTAATCATTTAATATTATTGTTTCTGTTAGTAGATGCTTTATTTATTTTACTTTTTTACTTCACTTCATGTGAAGATGAACACTAGTTTTTCTTGTTTCCATAGTAAATTTCTATGTTTGTTTTTTTCCTTTGCTCATTGAAAAAAAGTTAATACAAATCACTATTGATCAGAGAAATGCAAATTAAGACAACTCTGAGGTGTCATTACACACCTGTCAGATTGGCTAAGATGACAGGAACAAATAACGATGAATGTTGGAGGGGCTGTGGGAAAACTGGGACACTGATGCATTGTTGGTGGAGTTGTGAAAGAATCCAACCATTCTGGAGAGCAATCTGGAATTATGCCCAAAAAGTTATCAAAATGTGCATACCCTTTGACCCAGCCATACTACTACTGGGCTTATACCCCAAGGAACTACTAGAGAAGGGAAAGGGACCTGTCTGTGCCAAAATGTTTGTGGCAGCCCTTTTCATAGTGGCTAGAAGCTGGAAGATGAATGGATGTCCATCAATTGGAGAATGGTTGGGTAAACTATGGTATATGAATGTTATGGAATATTATTGTTCTATAAGAAATGACCAACAGGAGAAATACAGAGAGGCTTGGAGAGACTTACATCAACTGATGCTGAGTGAAACGAGCAGAACCAGAAGATCATTATACACTTCAACAATGATACTGTACGAGGATGTATGCTGATGGAAGTGGATTTCTTCAACATAGAGAAGAGCTAATCCAATTCCAATTGATTAATGATGGACAGAACCAGCTACATCCAGAAAAGGAACACTGGGAAATGAATGTAAACTGTTATTTTTTCCTTCTGAATCCAATTCTTCCTGTGCAACAAAAAATTCGGTTCTACACACATATATTGTATCTAAATTATACTGTAATATATTTAACATATATAAGACTGCTTGCCATCTGGGGGAGGGGGTTGGGGGAGGAAGGGAAAACATCTGAATAGAAGTAAGTGCAAGGGATAATGTTGTAAAAAAATTACCCATGCATATGTACTGTCAAAAATGTTATAATTATAAAATAAAATAAAAAATTAAAAAAAAAAGAAAAAAAGTTAATAAAAACTTATTAGTGTAACCAACTTTATTCCTGGTGTGAGATGGAAGGAAGAAGAAAAGTTTTAAAAAAAATAAATTAAAACTTATTAGTGTAACCATCTCTATTCCTGGTATGAGAAGGAGAAAATTTGCATGTTAATTTTTTTTTAAAAAGTGAATGTTAAAAATAATTTTAAAAAGAAGATGGAAAATACCAGTTTATTTATTATCCAATCATACATATTAAATGGTTAAAAAATACAGGAATATTTCAACAAATAAGGGCCATGTCCAGTGTCTCATTTCTAGGAAAGTTACAATGTTCATTTATGTGTGAATATAAAAGTCCTTTGTAAATACAGGGGTATCCAGAACTCTTGTAAATATATAAAATCTAGTATAATTAGTCTTCTGCATTTAACCTATATATAATATTCTGCAATTCTTAGCAAAAAAAAAAAAAAAAGCAGAGAGTCGATTTTGATTTTGATTTTTTTTTTCCTTTAGGAGTTAGAAACATTGGTGGAAAAGCATAGAGTTCTAGAAAAAGGCATCCTAAAAGAAAAAGAAGATGAAGTAATGTTTCTTCAGGATAAATACAAAATGCTTCAGGTAAACTTTCTTTTTCACATTTAACTTTTAACAAATTTAACATTTATAAAATTATTATCATTTTAATGAAGGTACTCTGTAAATATTGAGAATGAATATTCAATTAATCTGCTCTAACCAAGTTTCCATCAGTAAGTATTGGTAAATTTTTAAAATGGCTATTTAGATTAGCTGAATTTAGTATGAAATCTTGATGACCATTAGCTGGAGAGTAGGGCATTGTTGGAACCAAAAAGATGGAAGGAATTGGCTAGAAAAGATTCTGTTTGATTTAATAATATAATTTTCAATAACTCAATAATATCAATAATTTAATTCAACATTAATAATAATAATAATAACATTTTTTGATTAATTCACTAGTCACAAGTTGATATTTAATATAATGCATTTTCTAAGCCTTTTTGATAAGATTTTGTTAGGATTACTAGGTGAGAACTCAGGTTGTCTGGACAGTGATAAGGTGAGAATTCAGGTTGTCTGGACAATTACAAGGTGAGAACTCAGGTTGACTTGATAGAAGGAGCAAGCTCATTGGCTGAAGTGGTTCTTCCCAGAAGCCCTTGCATTATCCCACGCCCATTCTCTGGGAGGATAAAAGAGGCAACATTGGGCCAGGAGAGAGATTGGACTGGAGAAGGACAAGAGTTAAAGAGGAGAAGTCTCTGCATTACATCAGGCCTGATGGGGCTCTCTGCAGGAAGAGAAGTCACTTCTCTGGACAACAGTTAACAGCAACTGCCTGGAGACAATGGTTCGCTACAAGAAAAGAAGAATCTGTCTGAGAGATTTGAGTAGACACAGCAGATCTCTTCCCAGAGAGCGATCCGGCAGCTTCTGGAGACGACAGCTCGCTACAAGGTTTATCATCAGTAATGATAAATTATTATCAAAAAATAGTCTTGCCCTACAAAGAACTTAATTTTTTTTTTTTTACATTTACATTTAATTTACATTACATTTAAAATGAGAAAGTAGTTGGAATTGCATGTCTTGGAGTTTGGAAGAAACAAATCTCAAAAGTAAATTAAAAATGCAGGGACTAAATATGAGCAAAAGAAAAATAAACAAAAGTAAAGTTAATATGGAGATAACCAGAAACCCCACCCAAAGGAAGACTTGGGGGGAGGTGAGATTGTCATGAATGTCTCTCATACTCTACATAAATAGTTTTTCCTAAGATAAATACCAAAGAATGTTTTCCCCAAATTCCTGCTTTTGTTTCTTCAAAGGATTAGGGGCAATGAATAGAACATTGTGGCCTTAAGTGGATATGATCCCTGTTAGCAAAAACTCTAGAGCCTTTTCATTCTTACAAAGGAAAGGTTTTAATGAAAAGGTTTTACCCAGTTAGTACAGGTACTAACAAAACTGAAAGCAGTTTGAAGTCCCTGCAAGAAGGCATATGTGTAGGCCTTTTTAACAGTCCTTTCAGAATTTACATGCCAGGGAGCTATATGAGGGAATGCAGGAGTTGGGGAATTAAAGATGCCATGGTCAGGGGTAAATGGTAGCAGCACAGGTAGCTGAATCTGTAAATCTGGTTTTTTCTTTTTTTTTTTTTTTTTTTTTTTTTGGCCTGATTTCCTTTATAAAACAACAGAAACCTTTCTAAGTCCATGGACAACTTGCAGTAATTGTCCCCCTGCATACTTAATGGGGGATTATTTGGTTGTCAAAAATCCCCTTTCTTTCCATACAGCCCTCATAAGCATGCAAAATATTCAAGGCTTATTTGTAATCAGTATAAATATTCACTCTCATTCAGTTCTCCAATTCTAAAACTCTGATATGCTCTGAAACCAGAATCTCCAAAGATTGGCCCAAGATGAGTTTAGAAGCTTTCTTAATTAGGTCTGTGGTAGCTAGCTCTAAGATAGGAGGCAAAGACACCAAGTTTCTTTGAGAACCAAAGAGTCTGGGATGGAGGTCCTGCTCTTGCCTTCCATCAACATACAGTATAAAAGGCTTTAGATAGGGCTAAGGCTGGGGCAAGAAAAGCTTTTGGGTCCTAAAAAGTTTAGCCTGATCAGGGCCTTCCTCTCTCTCAGTGAGCCAAAATAAGGTGGGGGTGGCCCAAATACTTAGGCAAAGTGGGCCTTCAGACAAAGAAATTCTCTCTCCAGAAAGCTAACAAGTTAAAGGTTATATAGCAACATCCAGAGAAGCCTCCAGGGCTGGATTGCAGACATATTGTGCCTCATATTTTCCACTGACCATTTGCTCAGTTTTCAGAAATTTACTGAAATTTATAAAAGGAAAAAGTGGGGTTCTCAGTCAGGGAATCAAATGATGAGGTCTCGATTTTGGGGTTCCAAGTCAGGGAACTAAATGATGAGATTAGGGTTCTTGGTGGTCAGAGAATTAAATGATGAGGTTAGTGGCAGGATTGGGTTCAAAGAACCAAATGAAATTTGGCTTCCCTAAATTCTCTTGGGATTTGATGCATGGGTAGGAAATTTTGGGAATCCTCCTTCTAGCAGCACAAAGATCCTTTGTAAAGGAATTTACGAATCTGAAAAGCTAGACTTATGAAGACCAAGTTATCACCCTGGATGCCTTGGAATAGTCAGGATAAGCAAAAGCCCTTGATCTTTGGTAGAAATGAAGGGAATGGACGCAGGATCTCCATGACCTCCCTTCTCCTCTACTGCCAAAGTGACCCTGGCTTGTCTTACTCCACAAAAGATCCAGCCAGTGCAGAATAATGAGAAGGGCCATTTTCCAAGCATTGTCTGATTCCAGTGCATCAACTCAGAGTTTTAGCCCTTTACATCATCCACTTTCTTTTGTTTTAGAACACAGGTGGTCACACTATCTCTGACTTCTCAGGGACGTGAGAACACCAAAAAGGAGGTGATCATGCCCCTCCTGACTTCTCAGGAAGGGAGGTGAAAGCATTAAAAAGGAGATGATCATGCCCTCCCTGACTTTTCAGGAAGGGAAATGAAAAACACCAAAGGGAAGTGGGGAGTCAAGCCAGATATTGCTAGCAGATTTCTGGGCTGAAGGGTTTTATTAGAACCAGGTTCCAAACAAACCCATCAGCATTGGAGGTATTACACAAGCACATAGCAATAGCGCACAGGCTAGTGATGACTCTCCCTACAGTCAGTACAAGCTCAATAAGGTATAACAAACATGAATTGCACATGCAAGTAGTGATATAATAAATAGTATAAATTAAACAATTTCCAGAAATCCTAGAAGGAGGGTATGGAGGGTATGTAAACAACAATCACATATGTGCCTTCTTCAGCAGCTAAGAGATAACTAATCTATTGTCCCTTGTTTCATATGTCAGGGAATCTAGTGATCCCCACAAGTTTTTGAAGTCCTGCAAGTCTTTTTATGTGTTAGGGAATCCAATGATTGCTGAGGGTTTTGAAGTCCTACAATAGTCTTATCATGTCTCAGAGAATCCAATGATCCCTGACGGTTTTGAAGTCCAACAATTTTTGATGTCCATGAGTCAAATGCCATAACTCCTATGCTCTTTCAATGGTGGGCCCAGTCAGCAACAGAACCACCGAATGTTTCTTGGGTCTTCTCCTTTGTTTCAAGGGTCTGTTCCATCTCTCTCCAATGGACAAGGAGAATACGGCTTGTTGGCACCCATCTGATTCCTTCTCCATCTGTGGAGATACAAGCAAACCCTTTCCCCAAGCAATTAACCTATCTGGTGCCTTCTATTCACCACTTTCTGGGTTTCTCCATATCACTTGGCAATTATCTAAAGATAGTAGAGCTGCATGCACTGGACACTGCCCTTCCAGTGAGTTATAAAACTGGTCTGCCAGAGCCAGTGCATCTTTGTCAAAAATCAAGAAGTTAATAGTTTAAAGAGCTAGATATAGAAGTTCTCTAGGGTTACCTGTGCTCCCCGTTTCTTTTGTTTTGGGAGGAGCGTCTTAATGTCTCTGTTTCTCCTCAGTACTATTGCCTGTCCTTGAGAATTAAAGGGTATGCTTCCTCTCTTGTTATTCCAAATTGTAAACATAAAGCTCAAGCAGCCTGATGATATTTAAAATGAGATTCTTGGGCTTCCTGAAATAAAGGAATATTGCCCAACATGGTTAGAATGGTATCTGCCTTTGAATTACCATCAAAAATAAGACCTGGAAGTCCACTATGAGAGTGGACATGCAAGATATAAATCTTACTGGATGCTTTCTCACTTGCTCTTGAAGTTCCTTAAAAAGCGGATATATTAAAGGCTACCAAATTTATTTGGTCTATGGCAACTCTTTGTACCACACCTACTAAAAGGTTGAATAAGACATTATATTTATATCTCCTGAATAATTAGTAAGAGCTAGAATGATTGCATACAATTCATTCTGCTGAGTGAACTGAAAAGGAGTTCTGACTCTCTCTTGAGAGAGTCATGAGAGTATGTAGCACAAAAATTATGTTTTGATGTATTTATAAAGATAGTTGGTCCTTTAAGAGGAACTTTAGAAACTTTTTCTTTAAGAATCCATCGCCAATGATGTAATAATAAGGTTATCTTTAATGGAGACCTATGTGTAAAATTTGGAGCCGTAGCCGATAAAATTTGCCACCCTGGGATGGTTTCACAGCATACATTAATTTGTGCATTAGTATAAAAGGTGTATATCTTATCAGGTCTTATCCCAGATAAATGTACTGCTTGCTTAATGGCTTTTAATAAAATTCTAACCACAAGCACTGTTTAAGGAGTAAGGCTTTATTCTGCTTCTGCTGAGAGATTCACCCACTCTATCACACTGTCTCTTTGATGAAAGACTGCTGTGGGTACCTCTTGTGTAGCAAAAAATGATATCTCCAAGGGATTTTGAGTGACTCTTTCAACCACATTGAATAAAGTTTCTCTCAAAGCCTCTTGTGCTTCTTTTGTAAGCTGGCATGGTGAGTTTAAAGCACTGTCTCCCCTTAAAATGTCATATAATGGTTGCAATTGATAGGTAGTCAAGCCTAACACTGGACACATCTATTGGACATCTATCAATTTCTGAAAGTCATTTAAGGTGTTTAACTTCTCTGTTCTTAAGGAAAGTTTTTGTACTTCATATCCTAAATATTAAAAAGGAGCATTTCTTTGAATTTTTTCTGGAGCTATGTGCAATTTGTAATTTCTTAATGTTTCTATGGTCTTTTGTAGACATGCTTCTAACATTTGTTCCTCAGGTGCACATGCCAATATATCATCCATGTAATGTAATAACATTACTTTTGGAAATACTTTTCTTCCTGTAGTAAGAGCAGTAGCAACATGCATTTGACACATAATAGGGCTATTTTTCATTCCCTGTGGCAAAACTGTCCATTCATATCTTTTATAAGGCTCAGCTAAGTTAACGCTGGGCGCTGAAAAGGCAAATTTTTCCATATCCTCCTTATCTAGAAGGATAGAATAGAAACAATCCTTAATGTCTCTAACTCAAAGAGGCCATTCTCTAGGCAGTTGAGTAGGAGATGGAAGTCCAGGATGAAGAGTTCCCATAGTTTCCACATGTTCATTTACCTTTCTTAAATCAGTCAACATCCTCCATTTTGCAGATTTCTTTCTTAGAACAAATACTAGGGAATTCCAAGGACTTATGAAAGGTTGTAAGTGTCCTTGTTCAAGTTGCTCCTGTACTATATCTAATAAGGCCTGGAATTTATCACTAGCTAATAATACACACTGGTGTATCAGTTTTCCATTGGATAGGAACAGGTGAAAGTGTAGGCAGGCCTTCAATAGCAGCCCTGCCTAAAAAACCGAAGTACTTATTTTTAATCCTAATTGTTGTAAAATGTCTCTTCCCCAAAGATTGATGGGGATTTTTTCAACTATAAAAGGAGTAAAAACTACTGTTTCACCTTCAAATATCCATCTCAAAGGGGTAGCACTAACTTCAGCTGCTATTGATCCTCCTACACCAGACATGTAGGTGTCTGCCTTAATCTTTGGCCAGTGATTGGGCGACTTGACATCTCTAATGACTATATGATCTGCACCTGTGTCAACAGTCCTTCTAATGATATGTCATTTATTTATTTATTTATTATTATTATTTTTTTTTTTAGTGTGATTGGGCTTTTATTTTTTTTTTAATTTTTTTAAATAATTTTTTATTATATTTTTTTATAATATTATCCCTTGTATTCATTTTTCCAAATTATCCCCCCCCTCTCTCTACTCCCTCCCCCCGATGACAGGCAATCCCATACATTTTACTTGTGTTACAATATAACCTAGATACAATACATGTGTGTAAATACCATTTTCTTGTTGCACAATAAGCATTAGATTCCGAAGGTACATGTAACCTGGGCAGACAGATATTAGTGCTAACAATTTACATTCATTTCCCAGTGTTTCTTCTCTGGGTGTAGCTACCTCTGTCCATCATTGATCAACTGGAAGTGAGTTGGATCTTCTTTAGGTTGAAGATTTCCACTTCCATCACAATACATCCTTATACAGTATTGTTGTTGAAGTGTACAGTGATCTTCTGGTTCTGCTCATTTCACTCAGCAACAGTTTATTTAAGTCTCTCCAAGCCTCTCTGTATTGCTCCTGCTGGTCATTTCTTACAGAGCAATAATATTCCATAACCTTCATATACTATAATTTACCCAACCATTCTCCAACTGATGGACATCCATTCATCTTCCAGTTTCTAGCCACTACGAAAAGAGCTTCCAGAAACATTTTGGCACATATAGGTCCCTTTCCGCTCTTTAGTATTTCTTTGGGATATAAGGCCAATAGCAGCAATGCTGGATCAAAGGGTATGCACAGTTTGATAACTTTTTGGGCATAGTTCCAAATTGCTCTCCAGAATGGCTGGATTCTTTCACAACTCCACCAGCAATGTATTAGTGTCCCAGTTTCTCCACATCCTTTCCAACATTCATCATTATTTGTTCCTGTCATCTTAGCCAATCTGACAGGTGTGTATTGGTATCTCAGAGTTGTCTTAATTTGCATTTCTCTAATCAGTAGTGATTTGGAACACTCTTTCATGTGAGTAGATATAGTTTCAATTTCTTCCTCTGAGAATTGTCTGTTCATATCCTTTGACCATTTATCAATTGGAGAATGGTTCGGTTTCTTATAAATTAGGGTCAGTTCTCTATATATTTTGGAAATGAGACCTTTGTCAGAACCTTTGTTTTTAAAAATATTTTCCCAATTTGTTACTTCCCTTCTAATCTTGTTTGCATTAGTATTATTTGTACAGAAACTTTTTAGTTTGATGTAATCGAAATCTTCTATTTTGTGATCAATAATGATCTCTAGTACTCCTCTGGTCATAAATTCCTTCCTCCTCCACAGGTCTGAAAGGTAGACTATCCTCTGTTCCTCTAATCTATTTATTATCTCCCTCTTTATGCCTAAATCATGGACCCATTTTGATCTTATCTTGGTATATGGTGTTAAGTGTGGATCCATATCTAATTTCTGCCATATTAATTTCCAGTTTTCCCAACAGTTTTTTCCGAATAATGAATTTTTATCCCTAATGTTGGTATCTTTGGGTTTGTCAAAGATTAGATTGCTATAGATGTACCCTTTTTTGTCCTTTGTATCTAATCTGTTCCACTGATCTACCGGTCTATTTCTTAGCCAATACCAAATGGTTTTGGTGACTGCTGCTATATAATATAGCTTTAGATCAGGTACACTTAGACCACCTTCCTCTGAGTTTTTTTTTCATTAGATCCCTTGCAATTCTCGACCTTTTATTCTTCCATATGAATTTTGTTGTTATTTTTTCTAGGCCATTGAAATAGTTTCTTGGGAGTCTGATTGGTATAGCACTAAATAAATAGATTAGTTTGGGGAGTATTGTCATCTTTATTATATTCTCTCGGCCTATCCAAGAGCACTGAATGTCTTTCCAATTATTTAAATCTGACTTTATTTTTGTGGCAAGTGTTTTGTAATTTTTCTCATATAATTCCTGATTTTTCTTTGGTAGATGGATTCCCAAATACTTTATACTCTCAACATTTGTTTGGAATGGAATTTCTCTTTGTATCTCTTGCTGTTGCATTTTGTTAGTGATATATAAAAATGCTGAGGATTTATGTGGATTCATTTTGTATCCTGCACTTTGCTGAAATTTTGAATTATTTCTAGTAGCTTTTTAGCAGACTCTTTGGGGTTCTCTAAGTATACCATCATGTCATCTGCAAAAAGTGATAGCTTGATTTCCTCATTTCCTACTCTAATTCCTTGAATCTCTTTCTCGGCTCTTATTGCCGAGGCTAGCGTTTCTAGTACTATATTGAATAGTAATAATAGTATTATTTAATAATAGTATTTATAATTTGGTCTTTTTCTAGCCTTTTAAGTTGTAAGCCCAATTCGTTAATCTTCTCTTTCTCTATTTTCTTCAAATAAGCCTCTAAAGATATAAAATTTCCCCTTATTACTGCTTTAGCTGCATCCCAAAGATTTTGGTATGATGTCTCATCATTGTCATTATCTTGGGTGAAATTATTAATTGTTTCTATAATTTGCTCTTTCACCCAGTCATTCTTTAAGATGAGATTATTCAGTTTCCAATTACTTTTTGGTCTATTTACCCCTAACTTTTTACTGAATGTAGCTTTTATTGCATTGTGATCTGAGAAGAAGGCATTTATTATTTCTGCCTTCCTACATTTAATTTTGAGATCTTTATGTCCTAATATATGGTCTATTTTTGTATAGGATCCATGAAGTGCTGAGAAGAAAGTGTATTCCTTTCTATTGCCATTCAGTTTTCTCCAAAGGTCTATCATACCTAGTTTTTCTAATGTTCTATTTACTTTTTTAATTTCTTTCTTATTTGTTTTGTGGTTTGATTTGTCTAAATCTGAGAGTGCAAGGTTGAGATCTCCCACTATTATAGTTTTACTGTCTATTTCTTCTTGCAGTTCTCTTAACTTTTCCTTTAGAAAGTTAGATGCTATACCACTTGCTGCATATATGTTTAGTATTGATATGGCTTCATTATTTATGCTACCTTTCAGCAGGATATAGTTTCCTTCCTTATCTTTTTTAATGAGATCTACTTCTGCTTTTGCTTGATCTGAGATAAGGATAGCTACCCCTGCTTTTTTGGCTTTACCTGAAGCATAACAGGCTCTGTTCCAGCCTTTTACCTTTACTCTGTATCTCCGTGCTTTAAGTGTGTTTCCTGCAGACAACATATTGTAGGGTTCTGATTTTTGATCCAATCTGCTGTCTCCGTTTGATGGGAGCGTTCATCCCATTCACATTTACAGTTAAAATTACTAATTCTGTATTTCCTGCCATCATATTATCCTCAGATTATGCTTTTTCCCTTGACCCCCCTGATCCCCCTCCCTGATATTTAATTTACAGACCCCCCTTGTGACGTGCAACCCTCCCCTTTTTTTTTTAGTATCTCTCCCCCCTCCCTCCAAGTTTCTTCACTTATTCTCCTTTTCCTTTTCCCTTTTCCTCTCCCCCCTTTTAATGAGGTGAGAGAAAGTTCTCTGAAAAACAAATATGTTAATTATTTACTCTTTGAGCCTCTCCTGATGAGAGTAAGATTCACACAATGATTCTCTCCCTCACTAAATTCCCTCAGATATGGTGTATTTTCTTTGCCTCTTCCTGGGATGTAGTTTCCCTCTTTTTATCATTCCTTCCCCTTTTTCTGAAACGACCTCCTTCCCTTTACTACACTCCCCTTTTTTTCTTTTATATCAGTAAAGTGAAATTATCCTTGAGTACTTTTTATATACCCACAACGGAGTTACAGTTCTCAAGGGTTCTGTGTACCTTTTTCTGTTTCTCTTCAGTCTTGTGGATGTAGATCAAATTTTTTTTTTAAGTCTGGTTTTTTTCTTAGAAACATATAGAATTCCTCTATTTCATTGAATGACCATCTTCTTCCATGGAAAAAGATGCTAAACTTAGCTGGGTAGTTCATTCTTGGTTGCAGTCCTTGATCTTTTGCCTTACGGAATATCAGGTTCCAGGCCCTTCTATCTTTTAATGTGGAGGCAACCAGATCTTGAGTGACCCTTATTGTGGCACCTTGGTATTTAAATTGTTTTTTTTTCTAGCTGCTTGCAGGATTTTCTCCTTTGTGTGGTAATTCTGCAGCTTAGCCACAATATTTCGTTTTGTTCTTTTTTTAGGGTCTATTTCAGAAGGAGTTCGATGAATTCTTTCCACATCTACTTTCCCTTCTGTTTCTATTATCTTTGGACAATTCTCTGATAATTTCCTGTAAAATAGAATCTAGGCTCTTTTTTTGGTCATAGTTTTCTGGAAGTCCAATGATCCGCAGATTATCTCTCCTAGATCTATTTTCCGGGTCTATAGATTTTTCCAGTAAGTATTTGACGTTGTTCTCCAGCTTCTCATTCTTTTTTGTTTTGTTTGACTGATTCTTGGGTTCTCTGTGAATCATTCATTTCTATTTGTTCCATCCTGACTTTTAAGGAGTTATTTTCTTCTTTCACAGTTTTTAGTTCTTTTTGTAAATGCCCAATTTCGTTTTTAAATGAATTATTTTGCTCTATTGAATTTTTTTCCATTTCCCTAATTTTTGTTTTTGAGAATTATTTTCTTTTTCCAGTTCAGAAATTCTATTTTCTTGAGACTTTTTTATCTTTTCCAATTCAGAAATCCTACTTTCCTGTGATTTTTTAACCTTTTCTAATTCACTAATTTTGTTTCCCTGCATCTCCTGTGAATTCTTTATTTATTCCAACTCCAATTTCAGGACGTTGTTATTCTCTATCATAGCTTCCCTTTCCTTTCCCCATTTTTCTTCAAACTCTCTTAACTTTTTAATAGTGTCTTCTAGGAGAGAGTTATGTGATGGGAGGCAGGAATCGTTCCCCTTTAGGTTGTTATCTGCTGTCTCTCTGCTGTTAACTTCCTCGGGGTTGGATACCCGCTCTTTCTCTGTATAGAAGGAATCTATAGTTTTTCTGGCTTTTTTGCTCATATTTAAAAAATCTTTTGGGGTCTGTCCCTGGGGTAGGAAATTATTTATTTACTTCTTTACCAGCTTCCTCCCAGACTGGATGGATGCAGCCGCTCTAGCACCTGAGCTAAGATAGAGCTCTGGGAGAGAGTTCCCCATCCCCTCCCTTGAAGTGCCTCAGAGGTGATTAGCACTGCTGTGCTTTGAGGGCGCTGTGTTTTAGCTGCTTCCCTGAGGTTGAGATTGAACAGCAAATATGGCACAAAGACTAGCCTATGCGTCCTGGTGGGGCGTTGATGTCTGCAGCAGGTGATGTGAAAAGCCCCTGTGCTCAAATGTCTGCCAGAAACCGTGGTCCCTAGTTCAAAGGTTCTGCTTCTCTGGGACTTCCGGATCTGAGTTCTACTCCCTCCAGCTAAGCTAGGCAGTGTGTGTTGCCTTGGGCCGTATCCACCCACTTGTCAATCTCTTAACTATTCTCAGGAGGGAGCTGAGGCCACACCCCCTGGTGCCGAGATCTGCTGAGTCACCCCCAGGGTCCTGGAAAATCAAATCTATCTGAATTTTTAAGGTATTTTAGCTTTCTCTTCTGAACTGCTATATTATAAGCAGAGAAGAGCTAACAGCCTGTGCCAGATTCCTTTATCTCTAGTGGCTTCTCTGATCCCAGAGCCCTTCCCAGCGCTATCGGCGCAGTATGCTAGCACCCAGCCGTCTGTGCTGGCCTCTCTTCTTCCTCCCCTGGGAACTGACCTTTTCTGTTGAAACTCCAGATTCTCTTCAGCTGGTAAGTCGTGCTTCCAGTCCCTGTGGTATCTATCAGTCCAGGGCTATTTCTGAGGCTGATTTATCTAATTGGTTTTGAGGGAGTGAGGACGTTCACAGAGTCGTGTGTTTCTTCTCCGCCATCTTGGCTCCGCCCCCGAGTGACCCTTATTGTTGCACCTCAGCATTTGAATTTTTTTTCTTTTTTTTTTGACAGCTTATAATATTTTTTTCCTTAGTTTGATAGTTCTGACATTTGGCCACAATATTCCTTGGAGTTTTTATTTTAGGGTCTTTTTCAGAAGGTGTTCGATTAATTTTTTCAATGCCTATTTTACCTTCTTGTTCTATTACATCTGGGTAGTTCTCTGATGATTTCCTGTTAAATAGTATCTAAGCTCTTTTTTTCATCATAATTTTCAGGAAATCCAATAATCCTCAGATTATCTCTCCTAGATCTTTTTTCAGGTTGGTTGTTTTTCCAAGTAGATATTGAACGTTTTTTTCTTAATTTTTCATTTTTTTTTAATTTTGTTATTTTTTTAAAATTTTGCTTGACTGATTCCTGGTGTCTCAATGAATCATTCATTTCTATTTCTTCAGTTCTGATTTTTTTAATGAGCTATTTTCTTCATTAGCTTTTTTTTACTTCTTTTTGTATATGTTCAGTTGAGCTTTTAAATGAGTTGTTTTGTTGTATGGAATTTTTTTCCGTTTCACTAATTATTATTATTTTTTTTAATCAGTTATTTTCTTTTTCCAATTCACAAATCCTGCTTTCCTGGTAGTTCTTTATCTTTTCCAGTTCACAAATATTACTTTCCTGGAAGTTCTTTACTTTTTTAATTCACACATTCTGTTTCACTGCACTTCCTGGTAGTTTTTCACCTTTTCCAATTCACATTTCAGGAAGTTGTTACTCTCTTGCATAGCTTCTCTTTCCTTTCCCCATTTTTCTTTTTGCTCTCTTTTAAGGTTTCTAATAATCTCTTCTAGGAGAGCCTTTTGTGTTGGGGACCAGCGATTATATGTAGAATGTCTGGTATTAGTCTCCTTGGGAGACCCCAAGGAGGTTGCAAACCTGCTCTCTTTTTGTATAGAAACTATCATCCTTTTGATTTTTTTTTACTCATTTTTTAAAGCCTGTAGGGTCTGCCTTCATTGCCAGGAGGCTACCAGCTTCCTTTGCAGAATAGGGATAGATTTATGGCTGGCCTGCCAATCAGCTACAAAGTGGCCAGGTACAGGAGTTCTCTGGGAAATAGTTCCCCACCAGAAATGACTCAGGCCTGCACAGTGGAGCTTCAGAGGTGCCCTGTGAAGAACCCCACTGTGTGGATTAATGATTGCCCTCAGTCAAGAGGCTGAACTATGAAAGTGTCACTATCCCAAGCCTAAACCTGCTGTGGGCCTGTGGGTATTATCAGTTGCCCCGCGAATAGTCCTGCAAGGCACCAGAAGTGGTTCTGCTCAGGGAAGCACAGTTGTGCTGGGGAAGTTCTATTGCCCTAGGCTGAGCCCCCCTCTGTGCAGATTATAGGCTGCCCTGGGCTGCACTCACCTGCTGTTCAGATTAGTGACTGCCCCGGCATGTGCAGCAGAATGTAGCTGCACAGTTGTGCTGATCTATGCTGAATCACTTCCAGTTTTGGGGGGTACAGCCAGATCCTGTTAGGTTCTGACGTTTTTAGAATACCCTGGACCTCTTGCTCTAATCTCTCTGCTGGTCCACTGCTTTGCAATAAAGGCAAAGCAGTCAGCCTATATCAGAGTTGTCTTCACTACTTTTCTAGTCACAAAGGCTACTCCGCTCTTGGTCACCTCAGGACACCAGTCTCTCCTATCTGCCTTCCTATGCTGGTCTGTTCCCGCCCCTCAGGACAAACCTGCTCTTATAGTCCTCCAGATTATCTTTGGCTGGTAAGTACCTTTTATCTTTGTGAATTTCGCCAATAGAACACTATTTTTGAGGCTGAATTCAACAATTGGTCGTGAGGGTATGAGAGGAGCTTAGAAAGTTGTGTATGCCTTGTCTGCCATCTTGGCCCCGCCCAAATCATTTTTTTTTTTAAGTTTTATATTATCACCTAACATAACTAATATCTAAATAACTTTGGACTAAATTTCATAAAACTTATACATATAAAATTTTAAAGCATAGGTCATAATTTTTACAAATTACCCAGTATATATTTTAGAAAGCAACATACTTCATCTAATTAGGGGATACAAACATATGACCCCATAAGGTAAGCTACCAGAACTTTGTTTTAATAACCAATTTTTTTAAAAACTTAAAAATACAGATTTTAATTTCTAGTAGTGTTTCAGTATTTGCGTACAAATTTCTAAGATTTGTACTTAAACAAACTCACAATTCTAGTACATACCATTTAATAGTGATTGTCTCATATAATTGTAAGAAATTCATAATATAAAATTTACAACTCATCTTGATATTTGAAGTGGCCTTAAACTCAACATTTCTGATGTAAAACCCAGTCATTGTAAGTTGTTCCTACTTAACAGAGTTGTAGATTATCCGTAAATTCATTTATTCTTTGGGACTTATGTAACTCAAGTTATTTTTCAGGGATAATAACGGTACAAAATAGTTTTAAAAAGCTTAACAAACTTATAATTTAAGAGGAATTCCAGAAGAAAGCTCCATTTCCTATCAGTTTACATTCTTTGATTGACATCAGCTTTCTTTGTTCTGTTTTACTTCTCTCCATTCAAAGCTGCTTCTCAAGTCTCCAGACTTTTAAAATGCAAACCTAATGGAGATTATAAGGTTTTACTCTTTTTTTTTTTTTCCTCTGTGAATCAGAAAAGGTTTGTGGACTAGGGTGTTTGTTTTAAAAGTAGTAGAGTGCATTTCTCCTCCCCCTTCCCCTGTCAGTGCAAAAGGATTACAGTTTATATAAAAACTGCTTTTAGTATCATATTTTAAATAACAAATTTCACTGAACTAATTGAGCATAATTTCTTTCTCTCACTGTCACACCTTTATCCATGTGTCCTTGCTGCAATCAGGGAATAAGGGAAGGGGAAAGAAAGTTAAAGAGACTCTGTTTATTCTGTGCACTATCATCCTCCTGGAGGTCTTAATTTATTTGAATTTGCTTCTAAATTACTTTACAAAACACACAAAATTCATTTATCTCAATATTGGTATTATATGTTGGTCACATCTAAAAACCCATTTAAAATGACCAAATATAAAGCAATTAAATCTAATAAAGAAGTTAACACTCATATAGAATTTGTTTTATGCCAAGCACTTTTGCAATCTTGAAATGACCAATTGACAAACTCCCCAGTCATTTCTCTAAAAAATTAGCTAACTTTTTCTCTGCAGCCCCGAACGTGGCCAGAGCTGAAGTCTACAGGAAAAAGTCAGGCCTTTTTTTTTTTTTTTTGTTTTTTTTTAAATAAAAAACAAAACACAAGATCTAGCTCACAGAACAGACCTGACACAGACATTCTGCACAAAGACACAAACATAGACAAAAATTACATGGAAGAGAACTATCCCCACACAAGACAACAACATCTCATCAAGTGTACACTCTGATGGTATTTTAGATTTCTTTTTTGCGCCAAAAATTTGGTTTGGACTGCTCCTTCCCCATTTCCTTCTGGGGAGAGCAGCCCCAATCTCATGTTTTGAGGTCCTCTAATACCAAGAGCCAACCTTTTGGCTCAGAACCCTAAGTCTGGAGGGGTCACTCCCCATCCCGCAGTCATTCAGAGTGCCCCTGGCTCTGTGATGTTTATCAGGACTTCCTTCTGGCTTACTAGGCGGCACCCTTTAACCTTGGATCACCAAGCCTTGATGCTCTCAGGATTCCCTTCTGCCTAAGCACAACCCAAGAAATAGGCAGTGCCCTCTCCTTGGGGAGAGCCCCAATCTCTGGACTACTTCTTCCCTTTTACCATTGGATTATGTCCACACAAGTTACAATGTTGCCCTTGGACTTCTTCTGAGATTTCTACTTCTGTTTCTATTTGAGTGCCTCTCTTCAGGCCTGTACTTCACAAAAAGAGAGGCTAAGAGTCTGATCTCAAGTTTGGTTAGAGAAAACCCAATCTGGCACCTTGTATCAGAACCCAAGCCATCTCTTTGGGAAGCCAAAGATTCTGGATGAGACCCAAACTGGCTTACTCAGAGGCATCTTCAGATACAAATGGAAGCATTTATTTGGTCCTTGCAAGGGAAGGAGAGCCCCAAGTACAGCTGAACAGACATAGAACCCTTAAGCTCCTATTTCCCAGCATTGTGCCTGGCCTAGTGAGCTGGAAATGGTAAATTTGGTTAAATAAGAAAAGACCTGGGTTCATTGGATGGACTGAAAAGCAGGTAACCATTGACCATTGGTCAGCAATAGTGTCTACTTTCTGTGGCTCATGTGACTTCCTGAAGCTTAAGCCTAGGGTTTGACCCACTTCATCTCATAGACTTTGTGACATCTCCACCTGGTCCCATTCAGCTATATTCTTAGGGAAGACAAATTGTACTTTCATTATAATATACATCAGCACAAAATGAACTTTATTAGTTGGCCCTATTGTTAAGCATTTAGTTAGAAGCACCAAAAGCACTTTATCCTAAGACTTCTTTCTACTGTCTAATGAACTCTGTAACTACAATTTAGAGTATCACTTTACTCTCAGCTCTCCCCAGCTTACAACCTCTATTCCTCTCATCCAATTTGTTGTTGCTGAGCATGGAATCTCAGATCTTTGATAGTGCATCTAGAGCTGGGAGTGCATTTTGTAGAGAAATCCTGAATTTTTTAATCTAAAATATTCCATGAGGCAGGCAGAGAAGAGTACTGATTATTTTGGCCTTTTGATCTTAATTGGATAAATCACACACCCTTGGTTGAAGTCTCTGATAATTTGCTAAATTATGTGCAGACAAAACCATTAATACCTCACTATTACTGTATCCAATCAGAAAGCCTATTTTTTTCTTATAAAACCCTTATCTGTACCAGCTTTCCTTGTTAATACTACTCTTATGGATTTAGCCCACTTAGTAGTGTAATAAAATTTTTCCTCTTAATTTGGAGAAGGTCTAAACCTACAAATTCTTCTGAGATACCTTGTGACAACAACCCCGTATACTTTTGAGGTCCAAATCCCTGAACCCCACAATTTCCAAGTGTCAATTTTACCTTTATGCTATCTCTTATATACTCCCCCTTCTCTCCTTTAACATTGACACTATACTGATATAAGCCAGTTTCTCTTTATGCAACGATTTTTAAAATAGCTTGCTGTTGCTCTCCCTATCAAAAGTTTCTCCCCACTCCAGTCTATCCTTTACCTAGCCACCAAAGTGATTTTCCAAATTACAGGTCTGATTTCCCTCAGCATATTCCATTGATACCTTTTTGCCTCTAATATTAAATATAAAATTCTCTATTTTTAACCAAGTCTTCCCTCCCCTCCTCTTTCTAGTCACCTCTTTTTTTTCTCATGAACTCTTTGATTTATATCTTTGATTTTATTTCTTAAACAGCCTTAACTGAACTGTGGGCATTTTCATATCTGCCCCTCATTTATGAAATATTTTCCTTATTCATTTCTGCCTCCTAGTTTTCCTGATTGTGTTTATAGTACCAGCACATATTGTACCTTTTACAAAAACTTTAATCAATCTATCAATCTTTTCCTCTGTTGTGTATTTCCTGTGTTTCATATATATGTGTGTGTGTGTGTGTGTGTGTGTGTGTGTGTGTGTATGTGTGTGCGCACACGCGTAGCTTGTATTTGTACCTAATTTCTAGCATGGGGTATTTGCCCCTTTAGAGTATATGCTCCTGGAGAGCAGTGACTGTGTTTTAGCCTTTTTTTTTTTTTTGTATAGCTAATGTTGAGCACTGTGACTGTCACATATTAGTAAATATGTGACACTTAGTAAATGTTTACTAAATACCATATGACCCAAGGAATGGCTCCTACTGACAATTCAAACAGGACTTGTAACATAGGGTTATTATACCAAGATACTTCTTACAAAAATAAAAAGGAGTGGGTGGTTGGGAGTTGTAGGGGGAAGGTTAATGGGGAGGAAATGTGGCTGTTTGTTTAATTTCAGGAAGGGAATGACATATATTTTCTGTTTTCATGGCACTGGACTCTAAAGTTCTGAAGCAGAAATGATGTTCTTTGGGTTTATTGGCTGATTTAGTTGATATAATTTCTTTTATGTTTTGTCTAACTCGGGATGGTAGAATTAGATGATTCAGTTTAAGCATGAGAACAATTCCCCTCTGTTTTTACTTTGATTTACCACATAACTGTTAAAAAGTGATTTTAGGATTTTAAAGAAGTGGTATTACAAAGATTTTCCATTTCCATAGCTCTTTTTAAGAAGAGAAAGTTTTCCTTTTTTACCCTAACTATATAATTTATGTGGCATGATCTTTGCTTTGAAATATAGATTTGCATTTTGTGTCTTTTTTTCCCCTTCTCCAATTTTGGTTGCTGAGCTATTCTTTTAAGGGAAATTAAAGGCTATTGGTTTTTGTGAACTTCATTTGATGAATTTTTATTTAGGAAATAACTTTGTAGTTTATTTCATCTTCATTTACCTCTTTCTGTCAACAATTTCCTGATTGTACCAAAAAATAATCATGAGTAAAGTGTGTTCTGATTTAGAGAAATTTTATTGATTTTTAATATAAAGACTTTTGTTTCCATTTTCAATTTAAAAATTTTATATCGGCTTCATATCATTTCTGGAATAAATCACATCATCAAGATTAAATCTGATGAATGGGAAATTAAATTGTGGATTAACTTATTTTCACTCCTAAATTGCAGTGTGAATAGAATTTTTCATGACTTAAGTCAAGTATAGTTTTAGCTATTTTTTATTAATATTGATATAGAGATCTCATTATAGGTATGCAGATAACTTTAAAAGCAATAGACTGCATATGCCCTAAATAAAACCGGTACATAATACTTGGCTGTTTAGAGGAAAAAACAGATTAATTATATCTGGAGGATATTGGATTGGATAAATCAGTGAAAAATTACCATGAAGATGGATTTGATCTGATAGTAGAGTAGAAATTGTGTTCTGAGGGCATAAACAAGTATTTGTTAATTATTTATCTTGGTCTAGATATTGTAATAAGTACTGAAAGTGTCTGCTCTCAAGAAGCTTACATTTGAATGATAATGCTAGTTAATTAAAAAAGAGAGGCAGCAGCTAGGTTTATTGTGGATAGAGTCTAGAAGACTCTTTGATGAGCACAAATCTAGCCTCGGATATTTGTTAGCTATTGGACCCTGGGCAAGTCACTAATCTTGTTTGCCTCAGTTCCTTAACTGTAAAATGAACTGATTAAGGACATGGCAAACTACCTCAGTATATTTGCTAAGAAAACCCCCAAATGACAGAACAAAAATTGAGAAAGAAAAAAAAAAAAAAAGAGAAAGGGAGTTTATAACGGAAAAGGCATAAGGCCCCCATGATAGAATTGGTGGTGAAATCACAAGAGTGAGAACAGCTTAGGAGAATAATAAATCTCAGCTAGTCTAAGCCAAAATAAAAACGGGACTTTTCAATGGGAAAAGGCAGATGAAAAAGCCACAGTATTGGTGGTGAAGTCCAGATAGTCACAAGCAAAAACCAGAGAAGGGAATATTGTATTTGAATAAGTATTCTAGAAAAAAGATTTGACATTATGAGCAAAATATCATGGTAGGAAAGTTACTGTCAAGATGGGAAATAGATCTCTTTGGGTGGAGAATGGAATATAGGAAAGAGTAGTTTGTGATAACATTGGAGTCAAATTTTAGTGTATCAAATTCTATTATAACAAAGAGGAACTTTTATCAGTTAAGGTCTCAGTTGGCTAGTCTTCCATGGCTCACAAGTGTAATACTCTCTCTAAAATGTGATGTTCTCTGTTGAGGTTTTCTTGGGTCTCTGGAGGCAGCCTTCTTTTCAGTTCAGTCATCACCACAAGTGCGGCCAGGGATTAAAATCCAAATCTTTTATTGTCTCTTTCCAAGTCTTGTCTCCTTTCTTGGGGCCTGGTTAGCTTTCTTATAGTCCTATCTCTCTCCTTGTTTCTGTGGGCTTGAGCTCCTGCCTCCTTCTCTGCCCTCTGAATCTCTCCGAATCCAAAAGTTTGTGCTTCAGCCTCCAGCCACCACAAAGGTGGGCTATGGAATGAATCTGTCTCAGCCTCTGAGAGCTTCTAGTGCTCTTGTTCTTTCTGGCCTTAAGAGCTTCTTGCTTATATGCTATACAATGAGTATAAACCAATCATTTTATCACTAGGAAACCATTATTTGTTGTAGGATTAAATCAATGGTAAACTAGATTTAACCATTGTCTCCTCAATTCCAATTAGTATTTTGTTTCAAATTCTGGCCCATAACATCTCATTGGAGGATCAAATCAATTATATTGAACTATGCTAAATTAGATAACTATTGTATCTATCAATTCTACGACTTAGTACCTTGTAAGAATCCTTTGTTTCAATTTCAGAGTTCTGGCCCATAACATATCCCACTTTCTTTTGTTTTAGAACATAGGTGGATTCTCCAATTGATAAATGGCCAAAGGATATGAACAGACAATTCTCAGATGAAGAAATTGAAACTATTTCTAGTCATATGAAAAGATGCTCCAAATCATTATTAATCAGAGAAATGCAAATTAAGACAACTCAGAGATACTACTACACACCTGTCAGATTGGCTAGAATGACAGGGAAAGGTAATGCAGAATGTTGGAGGGGATGTAGGAAAACAGGGACACTGATACATTGTTGGTAGAACTGTGAATACATCCAGCCATTCTGGAGAGCAATAGAGAACTATGATCAAAAAGTTATCAAACTGTGCACACCCTTTGACCCAGCAGTGTTACATATATGGGCTTATATCCCAAAGAGATCTTAAAGAAGTTAAAGGGAGCTGTATGTGCAAGAATGTTTGTGGCAGCCTTCTTTGTAGTGGCCAGAAACTGGAAACTAAGTGGATGCCCATCAATTGGAGAATGGCTGAATAAATTGTGGTATATGAATATTATGGAATAATATTGTTCTGTAAGACATTACTAGGTGGGGGCGGAGCCAAGATGGCGGAGAAGAAACACACAACTCTGTGAACATCCTCACTCCCTCACAACCAATTAGATAAATTAAGTCTCAAAATAAGCCCAGGACTGATAGATACCACAAGGACTGGAAGCACGACTTACCAGCTGAAGAGAATCTGGAGTTTCAGCGGAAAAGGTCGGTCCCCAGGGGAGGAAGAAGAGAGGCCAGCACAGACGGTGGGGTAGTGGCACACTGCGCTGGTTGCGCTGGGGAGGGCTCTGGGATCAGAGAAGCCACTGAGGTAAAGGAATCTGGCACAGGCTGTTAGCTCTTCTCTGCTAATTATTTAGCAGTTCAGAAGAGAAAGCCAAAATATTTTAAAACTCAGATTAGATTTTCCAGGACCCTGGGGGTGACTCAGCAGATCTCGGCACCAGGGGGTGTGGCCTCAGCTACCACCTGAGAATAGTTAAGAGATTGACAAGTGGGTGGATACGGCCCAAGGCAACACACACTGCCTAGCTTAGCTGGAGGGAGTGGAACTCAGCTCCAGGAAGTCCCAGAGAAGCAGAACCTTTGAACTAGGGACCGCAGTTTCTGGCAGACACTTCCAGTTTGAGCACAGGGGCTTTTCACGTCACCTGCTACAGACATCCACGCCCCACCCGGACACATAGGCTGGGCTTTGTGCTGTCTTTACTGTTCAGTCTCAAATCTCAGGGAAGCCGCTAAAACACAGCGCCCTCAAAGCACAGCAGTGCTAATCACCTCTGAGGCACTTCCAGGGAGGGGGTGGGGAACTCTCTCCCAGAGCTCTATCTTAGCTCAGGTGCAAAAGCTGCTGCATCCATCCAGTCTGGGAGGAAGCTGGTAAAGAAGTAAATAAATAATTTCCTACCCCAGGGACAGACCCCAAAAGATTTTTTAAATATGAGCAAAAAAGCCAGAAAAACTATAGATTCCTTCTATACAGAGAAAGAGCGGGTATCCAACCCCGAGGAAGTTAACAGCAGAGAGACAGCATATAACAACCTAAAGGGGAATGATTTCTGCCCCCCATCACATAACTCTCTCCTAGAAGAAACTCTTAAAAAATTAAGGGAGATTGAAGAAAAATGGGGAAAGGAAAGGGAAGCTATGATAGAGAATAACAACGTCCTGAAATTGGAGTTGGAAAAAATAAAGAATTCACAGGAGATGCAGGGATACAAAATTTATGAATTAGAAAAGGTTAAAAAAACACAGGAAAGTAGGATTTCTGAATTGGAAAAGATAAAAAAGTCTCAAGAAAATAGAATTTCTGAATTGGAAAAAGAAAATAATTCTCAAAAAAAATTAGGGAAATGGAAAAAAATTCAATAGAGCAAAATAATTCATTTAAAAACGAAATTGGGCATTTACAAAAAGAACTAAAAACTGTGAAAGAAGAAAATAACTCCTTAAAAGTCAGGATGGAACAAATAGAAATGAATGATTCACAGAGAACCCAAGAATCAGTCAAACAAAACAAAAAAAAATGAGAAGCTGGAGAACAACGTCAAATACTTACTGGGAAAATCTATAGACCTGGAAAATAGATCTAGGAGAGATAATCTGCGGATTATTGGACTTCCAGAAAACTATGACCAAAAAAAGAGCCTAGATTCTATTTTACAGGAAATTATCAAAGAGAACTGTCCAGAGATAATAGAAACAGAAGGGAAAGTAGATGTGGAAAGAATTCATCGAACTCCTTCTGAAATAGACCCTAAAAAACCAACACCACGGAATATAGTGGCTAAGCTGCAGAATTACCACACAAAGGAGAAAATCCTGCAAGCAGCTAGAAAAAAACAATTTAAATACCAAGGTGCCACAATAAGGGTCACCCAAGATCTGGCTGCCTCCACATTAAAAGATAGAAGGGCCTGGAACGTGATATTCCGTAAGGCAAAAGATCAAGGACTGCAACCAAGAATGAACTACCCAGCTAAGATTAGCATCTTTTTCCATGGAAGAAGATGAAACATTCAATGAAACAGAGGAATTCTATATGTTTCTAAGAAAAAAACCAGACTTAAACAAAAAATTTGATCTACATCCACAAGACTGAAGAGAAACAGAAAAAGGTACACAGAACCCTTGAGAACTGTAACTCTGTTGTGGGTATACAAAAAGTACTCAAGGATAATTTGATTTTACTGATATAAAAGAAAAAAAGGGGGGTGTAGTAAAGGGAAGGAGGTCGTTTCAGAAAAAGGGGAAGGAATGATAAAAAGAGGGAAACTACATCCCAGGAAGAGGCATAGAAAATACACCATATCTGAGGGAATTTAGTGAGGGGGAGAATCATTGTGTGAATCTTACTCTCATCAGAAGAGGCTCAAAGAGTAAATAATTAACATATTTGTTTTTCAGAGAATTTTCTCTCACCTCATTAAAAGGGGGGAGAGGAAAAGGGAAAAGGAAAAGGAGAATAAAGGAAGGGACTTGGAGGGAGGGGGGAGGGATACTAAAAAAAAAGGGAGGGTTGCGTGTCACAAGGGGGGTCTGTAAATTAAATATCGGGGAGGGGGATCAGGGGGGTCAAGGGAAAAAAGCATAATCTGGGGATAATACGATGGCAGGAAATACAGAATTAGTAATTTTAACTGTAAATATAAAATGGGATGAATGATCCCATCAAACGGAGACGGATAGCAGATTGGATCAAAAAGCAGAACCCTACAATATGTTGTCTACAGGAAACACACTTAAAGCAGGGAGATACATACAGAGTAAAGGTAAAAGGTTGGAGCAGAGCCTATTATGCTTCAGGTAAAGCCAAAAAAGCAGGGGTAGCTATCCTTATCTCAGATCAAGCAAAAGCAGAAGTAGATCTCGTTAAAAAAGATAAGGAAGGAAACTATATCCTGCTGAAAGGTAGCATAAATAATGAAGCCATATCAATACTAAACATATATGCAGCAAGTGGTATAGCATCTAACTTTCTAAAGGAAAAGTTAAGAGAACTGCAAGAAGAAATAGACAGTAAAACTATAATAGTGGGAGATCTCAACCTTGCACTCTCAGATTTAGACAAATCAAACCACAAAACAAACAAGAAAGAAATTAAAAAAGTAAATAGAACATTAGAAAAACTAGGTATGATAAACCTTTGGAGAAAACTGAATGGCAATAGAAAGGAATATACTTTCTTCTCAGAAGTTCATGGATCCTATACAAAAATAGACCATATATTAGGACATAAAGATCTCAAAATTAAATGTAGGAAGGCAGAAATAATAAATGCCTTCTTCTCAGATCACAATGCTATAAAAGCTACATTCAGTAAAAAGTTAGGGGTAAATAGACCAAAAAGTAATTGGAAACTGAATAATCTCATCTTAAAGAATGACTGGGTGAAAGAGCAAATTATAGAAACAATTAACAATTTCACCCAAGATAATGACAATGATGAGACATCATATTTTATATCTTTAGAGGCTTATTTGAAAAAAATAGAGAAAGAGAAGATTAACGAATTGGGCTTACAACTTAAAAGGCTAGAAAAAGACCAAATTATAAACCCCCAACCAAAAATTAAACTTGAAATACAAAAATTAAAAGGATTAATCAATAATATTGAAAGTAAAAAAAACTATTGAATTAATAAATAAAACCAAGAGTTGGTTTTATGAAAAAGCCAATAAAATAGATAAACCTTTGGTAAATTTGATCAAAAAAAAGAAAGAGGAAAATCAAATTATTAGTCTTACAAATGAAAAGGGGGATCTTTCCACCAATGAAGAGGAAATTAGAGAAATAATGAGTTACTTTGCCCAACTTTATGCCAATAAATTTGATAACTTAAGTGAAATGGATGACTTCCTCCAAAAATATAGGCTCCCTAGATTAACAGAGGAGGAGATAAATTGCTTAAATAGTCCCATTTCAGAAAAAGAAATAGAACAAGCTATTAATCAACTCCCCAGGAAAAAATCCCCAGGGCCAGATGGATTCACATGTGAATTCTACCAAACATTTAAAGAACAATTAGCCCCAATGTTATATAAATTATTTGAAAAAATAGGGGATGAAGGAGTCCTACCAAACTCCTTTTATGACACAGACATGGTACTGATACCTAAACCAGGTAGATCGAAAACTGAGAAAGAAAATTATAGACCAATCTCCTTAATGAATATTGATGCTAAAATCTTAAATAAGATATTAGCAAAAAGACTTCAGAAAATCATCTCCAGGATAATACACTATGATCAAGTAGGATTTATTCCAGGAATGCAGGGCTGGTTTAATATTAGGAAAACTATTAATATAATTGACCATAAGCCAAATTCTCTAGTAACAAATTCTTTAATAACATCTTAATTCTCTTAGTGATGTCTCAGTGATGATGTACCCCCATAAAGAGTGCAACCCTTTTTCAAATCCTTAATTTTTTCCAGATCAAAAGGAGTGTATCTTCTCTTTTGTTGACCTGAAGAGTCAAACTATTCAATCACAAGCTATGCATTTATTATTAAATCAGATATATCCTATCCTTTTTTCTTAGCCTTAACCAGTGCCTTTTGTAATCTTGTCATAGTCTGCTTCATAGATGATGCTGATTGTGTTACTGCCTCTCCCCCTCTTTTTTCTCTCTGCACCCATGAAGGGTTCATTGAGGGAAGTACTTCAGGGGATGGGGAATGCCCTAATGGCTTGTGCTGTGAAGCAACATACTCAGAATTGTACTTAACAACATTCTTGTCTAATTCTTCATCCTTTTCATTTAGTTGTCTGGATCCTCCCTCTCCTGCTTTCTTCTTTTTCCTTATTCTATAACTTATATAATTTCCTAAAGCCACTTGTATTTAATAATATGTATAAAGTGTTTCTTTGGAAATTGAGTCAGGTTCATTATCACTGTAGTATTGACATAGTTTTCCTCCTACTAATTTCCACTCCTCTGGATTCAATTTTTTTTCCCTTAGAGAACCAAGGAGATGTGTACTATACTGTTTCTAAAAGTTCAATGATCTGCTCCCAAGTTAAAACCAAACATTGGCTTTTCATAAGTCTGACAATGCTCTCTACACATTTTCCTTGAATTGGAAAAGAAGGCTTTCTAAACATCTGTCCCATTTTAGCTTAAGTACTACTTTAGCCCCTTAACAAAGTTTCCTTGTCTATTTTTCTATTCGTCCTAATTTTTGGGTCGAGGTGACTTTTCCACTGAAATCAGGATCAGAGGCTTTTGCACTGAAATTAGGATCATGACAGCACCACATTCGGGTGTCAAAATGTAATGTTCTCTCTAAAATATAATGTTCTTTGTTGATGTTTTCTTGGGGTATCTGGAGGCAGCCTTCTTTTCAGTTCAGTAATCACCACAAGTGCAACCAGGGATTAAAGTCCAAATTCTTTATTGTTTCTTTCCAAGTCTTGTCTCCTTTCCTGGGGCCTGATTAGCTTTCTTTGTAGTCTTACCTCTCTCCTTGTTTCTATGGGCTTGAGCTCCTGCCTCCTTCTCTGCCCTTTGAATCTCTTCGAATCTGCAAAAGTTTGTGCTTCAGCCTCCAGCCACCACAAAGGTGGGCTATGGAATGAATCTGTCTCAGCCTCTGAGAGCTTCTAGTGCTCTTATCTCTTCTGGCCCTGAGAGTTTCTTGCTTATATGCTATACAATGAGTAGAAACCAATCATCATATCACTAGGAAACCATTATGTTGTAGGATTAAATCAATGGTAAACTAGATTTAACCATTGTCTCCTCAATTCCAATTAGTATCTTGTTTCAAGTTCTGGCCCATAACATCTCCTTGGAGGATTAAATCAATCATACTGAACCATGCTAAATTAGATAACTATTGTCTTCATCAATTCCACTGACTTAGTACCTTGTAAGAATCCTTTGTTTCAATTTCAGAGTTCTGGCCCATAAAACACAAGTACTCTTTTCTACTCTGGAACTGCAATCTAAAAGTCTGAATGGGCAACACAACAAAGTTCTAAACCAAGTGTCAGCTCACCCAGTGTCTAATCATTAGTTGGACACTCCTATTTCTAGGCTGAGAGTTCTTGAAATTGCAGCTCCCACAAATTACAGCCACCTGCAGACATACCAGTAACTAATTTGGTGTTACAAATCTCTCCTGAACACATCCTAAATTGTCTTTGACTAGAGCAACGTCTTGTCCTGATCATTGCTGCACTAGAACTCTGTTTGAAATGTAAAGTTTAAAATTATCTGAACAGGAATGTTAAGAATGACTAGGTTGCAGTTTCTAATCTTCCATTTTAGCTCCTGAGTCTTAATAGTTACTATAGTTGCTAAATTCTAGTCGTTCCAAATTAGATTTCCATGTTTATTTTAAGTTTATAACAATACTCTAATCAAATATAAAACCTTTTTCCTCATCACAAACTTAATAATATGTTTATATAATCTTCTGAAAAAAGAGATAAATGACTATTTTCGACAATCATTCTAGTTTACCTTCCTATTTTCTCTAATGAGTAGCCATTAAAAATTAAAAATTTGTGCAACTGAATTTTTAAATTTTATTATTATATTTTTATTTATTGAAATGAATACAAAAATAATAAAAAATAGAAAAAAGAAAGAAAGAAAAGGAAAATAAAAACAAACAAAACATTGTTTTGTGATCAGCAAAACAAAAGGGAGGATTCAAAATATATAATAATAAATTTCCAATTCAAGAAAGCACTTGTAATAATCCTCTCCAGCAATTGTCTTTATCTTTTCCTGTCATCTTAACCCAATCTGACAGGTATGTAATAATATCTCAGAGTTGTCTTGATTTGCATTTCTCTGATCAATAGTGATTTGGAGCGCCTTTTCATTGGCTACACATAGTTTCAATTTCTTCATCTGAAAACTGTCTGTTCATATCCTTTGACCATTTGTCAATTAGAGAATGGCTTGATTTCTTATAAATTTGAGTTAATTCTCTTTATATTTAAGAAATGAAGCCTGTATCAGATGCTTTGGATATAAAAAAAGTTTTCCCAGTTTATTGCTTCCTTCTAATCTTGTCTGCATTAGTTTTGCTTGTACAAAAACTTTTTAACTTAATATAATCAAAATTATCTGTTTTATGATCAGTGATGATCTCTAGTTCTTCTTTGATCATAAATTCTTTCTTCATCCACAAATGTGAGAAACTATCCTATGTTCTAATTTGTTTATAGTATAATTCTTTATGTCTAGATGATGAACTCATTTCGACCTTGTCTTGGTATATGGTATTAGGTTTGGGTCTGTGCCTACTCTCTTTTCTGCCATATTAATTTCCAATTTTCCCAGCAGTTTTTGTGAAATGATGAATTCTTATCCCAAAAGGTGGGACTTTTCGGTTTGTCAAATATTAGATTGTTATAGACATTGGCTACTTTGTTCAGTGAGCCTAACTTATTCCACTGATCAACTAATCTGTTTCTTAGTCAGTACCAAATGGTTGTGATGACAAATGCTTTATAATATAATTTTAGATCTGGTACAGCTAGGCCACCTTCATTTGCTTTTCTCTTCATTAATTCTTTTGAAATTTTGACCATCTTCCAGATGAATTTTGTTGTTGTTGTTGTTTCTAGTTCAGTAAAATAGTTTCTTGGGAGTTTCATTGGTATACCACTAAATAAATAAATTAGTTTAGGGAGTATTGTCATCTTTATTATATTTGCTCCACCTAGCTACAAGCACTTTATATTTTTCCAATTGCTTAGATTTGACTTTATTTGTATGGAAAGTGTTTTGTAGTTTTGCTCATATATCATATAGTTCCTGACTTTCCCTTGGTCGATAAATTCGCAAAATTTTATATTATCAACATTTATTTTATATTATTTTGTTTTTGTTTATTTTTTAATTTTGTTTTTTATTAATTTTTATAGTTATAACATTTTCTTTGACAGTACATATGCATAGATAATTTTTTTTTAACAACATTATCCCTTGTACTCCCTTCTGTTCCGAGTTTTTCCCCTCCTTCCCTCCAAACCCTTCCCTAGATGGCAGGCATTCCTACACATATTAAATATCTTATAGTATATCCTAGGTACAATATATATGTGCAGAACCGAATTTTGTTGTTGTTGCAAAGGAAGGATTTTATTCGCAAAGTAAAAATAATCTGGGAAGAGAAACAAAACAAAACAATACAATGCAAATAGTTTACACTCATTTCCCAGTGTTCCTTTTCTGAATGTAGCTGATTCTGTCCATCATTGATCAATTGGAATTGGATTAGCTCTTTTCTATGTTGAAGAGATCCACTTCCATCAGAATACATCCTCATACAGTATCATTGTTGAAGTGTATAATGATCCCCTAGTTCTGCTCATTTCACTCAGCATCAGTTGATGTAAGTCTCTCCAAGCCTCTTTGTATTCCTCCTGTTGATCATTTCTTACAGAACAATAATATTCCATAACATTCATATACCATAATTTACCCAACCATTCTCCAGTTGATGGACATCCATTCATTTTCCAGTTTCTAGCCACTATGAAAAGGGCTGCCACAAACATTTTGGCACATACAGGTTCCTTTCCCTTCTTTAGTATTTCCTTGGGATATAAGCCCAGTAGTAGCACTGCTGGTGAAAGGGTATGCACATTTTGATAACTTTTTGGGCATTATTCCAGATTGTTTTCCAGGATGGTTGGATTCTTTCACAACTCCACCAACAATGCATCAGTGTCCCAGTGTTCCCACATCCCCTCCAACATTCATCATTATTTGTTCCTGTCATCTTAGCCAATCTGACAGGTGTGTAGTGGTATCTCAGAGTTGTCTTAATTTGCATTTCTTTGATCAATAGTGATTTGGAACACTCTTTCATGTGAGTGGAAATAGTTTCAATTTCATCATCTGAAAAATGTCTCTACATATCCTTTGACCAGTTATCAATTTGAGAATGACTTGGTTTCTTATAAATTAAAGTCAATTCTCTGTGTATTTTGGAGATGAGGCCTTTATCAGAACGTTTAACTGTAAAAATGTTTTCCCAATTTGTTACTTCCCTTCTAATCTTGTTTGCATTAGTTTTGTTTGTGCAGAAACTTTTTAATATGGTGTAATAAAAAGTTTCTATTTTGTGATCAATAATGGTCTCTAGTTCTCCCTTGGACACAAATTCCTTCCTCCTCCACAAGTCCGAGAAGTGAACCATCCCATGTTCCTCCAATTTATTTATGATTGCGTTCTTCATGTCTAAATCTTGGACCCATTTTGATCTTATCTTAGTATGTGGTGTTAAATTTGGGTCCATGCCTAGTGTCTTCCATACTAATTTCCAGTTTTCCCAGCAGTTTTTGTCAAATAATGAATTCTTATCCCAAAATTTGGGATCTTTGGGTTTGTCAAACACTAGATTGTTATTTTTATTCACTATCTTGCCCTGTGAACCTAACTTATGCCACTGATCAAGTAGTTTATTTCTTAGCCAATACCAAATGGTTTTGGTGATTTCCTCTATGAGATTCTTTTGTATTGAGAAGCAGCTCGTTTCCCCCTTAGGGGATTCCTCTTGGGATAGTCTGTTTTTAGTCTCCTCAGTGTTTGAAGTCTGCTCTCTACAAAAGCTGTCAATGGTTAGAGCCCTTTTGAATTTTTTGTTCATTTTGTCAGAGTAGGAATCAAAGAAAACAAACTGACAAGAGAAACAATTGGTCTGTTTTGCGGGGGATGGGACTGGATGGTATTAATGGGCTTCCTCTACAGACTGGGGGGGGGAGGGTAGTAGTGAGGCACTAACAGGACAGGGATGGCTGCACTGAGTCTGTGCTCTGAAGCTCTGAGAACTAGCTGAATCAATCCAAGTGGGGTTTGGGGGTAACCGGGTTCTGAGAGACACTAGCTTTCTGGGATTTTAATCTTCACCTCCAGTGTTTACACCCTCTCCACTGATCCTGGCTTGCTGCCAAGACGGAGTATCCACAGTGGGGTAAAAGCTTTTTCATTGAAACGGGAGAGATCGTACCCCTCCCCCTCAGTTCTGAGCTGTGTGAGCTGCCTGTCTCGCTCTGGCTTGCCTGCCTCGCTCTGGCTTGTCTGCCCTCAATCTGTGCCCAGTCTGATTGACCCTCTCCCGAGCAAACACAGACCTTTTCTGGCGAATTTCAAGGATGTCTTCTCTTGGTGATTATCTGTGGATTTCTTTCTTGGTCAAGCATTAACTCTGAGGCTTGTCATGAAGTAAGTTCTGAGAGAAATCGCAGAGCTCAAGCAGCTGTCTGCCTCCACACCACCATCTGGTCCGGAAGTATCTCTAGTGCTTTTAATAGGAATGCATGTTGTTTTTTTATCATACTTTTTCTGCATCTATTGAGATGATCATATGGGTTTTGTTAATTTAGTTATTGATATAGTCAATTATGCTAATGATTTTCTTAATATTGAACCAGTCTTGTTATAAATCCTACTTGGTTGTGGTGTATTATTTTGGGGATGATTATCTATAATCTCTTTGCTAAGATTTTGTTTTAAGATTTTTGCATCAATACTCAGGGAGATTGGTCTATAATTTTCTTTCTCTCTTTTTGTTGTACCTGGTTTAGGTATCAGTTCCAAGTCTGTGTCATAAGGAATTTGGTAGGAGTCCTTCATTATTGATTTTTTTCAAATATTTCATATAGCATTGGAGTTAATAGTCTTTCAATGTTTGATATAATTTACATGTAAATCCATCTGATCCTAGAGGATTTTTCTTAAGGAGTTGATTAATAACTTGTTCTATTTCTTTTTCTAAAATGGTACTATTTAAGGAATTTATTTCCTCTTCTGTTAATTTGTGTCATCTTTCTTTTTATAGGTATTCTTCCATTTCACTTTGGTTATCAAATTTATTGGCATAATGTTGGGCAAAATAACTCCTGATTATTGTTCTAGTTTCCTTTTCATTGGTGGATAGTTCTCTCTTCATTTTTGAGACTAACGATTTGATTTTCCTCTTTACTTTTTTTGATGAAATTTATGAAAAATTCCTACTATATGTTGTTTACAGGAAACACACCTGAAACAGGATGAGACATTCAAACTAAAAGTAAAAGGGTGGAGCAGAATCTATTATGCTTCAGGCAAAACCAAAAAAGCAGGAGTAGCCATCCTCATCTCAGATCAAGCAAAAACAAAAATTGATCTAATTAAAAGAGATAAGGAAGGGCATTATATCCTGCTAAAGGGAAGCATCAATAGTGAAGCAGTATCAATATTAAACATGTATGCACCAAGTGGTGCAGCATCTAAATTCTTAAAAGAGAAATTAAGAGAGCTGCAAGAGGAAATAGATAGCAAAACTATAATAGCAGGAGATCTCAACCTTGCACTCTCAGAATTAGATAAATCAAACCACAAAATAAATAAGAAAGAAGTCAAAGAGGTAAATAGAATACTAGAAAAGTTTGATATGATAGATCTTTGGCGAAAGCTAAATGGAGACAGAAAGGAATATACTTTCTTCTCAGCAGTTCATGGAACCTATACAAAAATTGATCATATACTAGGGCATAAAAACCTCAAAATCAAATGCAGTAAGGCAGAAATAGTAAATGCATCCTTTTCAGACCATAATGCAATCAAAATAACATTTAATAAAAAGCCAGGGGAAAATAGACCAAAAAATAATTGGAAACTAAATAATCTTATACTAAAGAATGATTGGGTAAAACAGCAAATCATAGACATAATTAATAACTTCACCCAAGAAAATGACAATAATGAGACATCATACCAAAATGTGTGGGATACAGCCAAAGCAGTAATTAGGGGAAGTTTTATATCTCTACAGGCCTACCTGCATAAAATAGAGAAAGAGAGGGCCAACGAATTGGGTTTACAACTAAAATTGCTAGAAAAGGAACAAATTAAAAACCCCCAGACAAACACAAAACTTGAAATTCAAAAAATAAAAGGTGAGATTAATAAAATTGAAAGTAAAAAAACTATTGAATTAATTAATAAAACTAAGAGTTGGTTTTATGAAAAAACCAACAAAATAGACAAACCCTTAGTAAACCTGATTAAAAAAAGGAAAGAGAAAAAGCAAATTGATAGTCTTGAAAATGAAAAGGGTGAACTCACCACTAATGAAGAGGAAATTAGAACAATAGTTAGGAGCTACTTTGCTCAACTTTATTCCGATAAATTCGATAACTTAAATGAAATGGAAGAATACCTTCAAAAATATAGCTTGCCCAGATTAACAGAGAAAGAAGTAAGTAGTCTAAATAGTCCCATCTCAGAAAAAGAAATAGACCAAGCTATTAACCAACTTCCTAAGAAAAAGTCCCCAGGACCAGATGGATTTACAGGTGAATTCTACCAAACATTTAAAGAACAACTAACTTCAATGCTATGTAAACTATTTGAAAAAATAGGGATTGAAGGAGTCCTACCAAATTCCTTCTATGACACAGACATGGTACTGATACCTAAACCAGGTAGATCGAAAACTGAGAAAGAAAACTATAGACCAATTTCCTTAATGAATATTGATGCTAAAATCTTAAATAAGATATTAGCAAATAGACTTCAGAAAATCATCCCCAGGATAATACACTATGACCAAGTGGGATTTATACCAGGAATGCAGGGCTGGTTTAATATTAGGAAAACTATTAGTATAATTGACCATATTAATAATCAAATTAATAAAAACCATATGATCATCTCAATAGATGCAGAAAAGGCATTTGATAAAATCCAACATCCATTCCTACTAAAAACGCTTGAGAGTATAGGAATAAATGGACTATTCCTTAAAATAATAAGGAGCATATATTTAAAACCTTCAGTAAACATCATATGTAATGGTGATAAACTAGAACCTTTTCCTGTAAGATCAGGAGTGAAACAAGGTTGCCCACTATCACCATTACTATTCAATATAGTACTAGAACCTCTAGCCTTGGCAATAAGAGCCGAGAAAGAGATCCAAGGAATTAGAGTAGGAAATGAAGAAATCAAATTGTCACTTTTCGCAGATGACATGATGATATACTTAGAGAACCCCAAAGACTCTGCTAAAAAGCTATTAGAAATAATTTAGAATTTTAGCAAAGTCGCAGGATACAAAATAAATCCACATAAATCCTCAGGATTTTTATACATTACCAACACAATCCAACAGCAAGAGATACAAAGAGAAATTCCATTCAAAATAACAGTCGATAGTATCAAATATTTGGGAATATATCTACCAAAGGAGAGTCAGGAATTATATGAGCAAAATTACAAAACACTTGCCAGAAAAATAAAGTCAGATTTAAATAATTGGAAAGACATTCAATGTTCTTGGATAGGCCGAGCGAATATAATAAAGATGACAATACTCCCCAAACTAATCTATTTATTTAGTGCTATACCAATCAGACTCCCAAGAAACTATTTTAATGACCTAGAAAAAATAACAACAAAATTCATATGGAAGAATAAAAGGTCGAGAATTGCAAGGGAACTAATGAAAAAAAAGTCAGAGGAAGGTGGTCTAAGTGTACCTGATTTAAAGCTATATTATAAAGCAACAGTCACCAAAACCATTTGGTATTGGCTAAGAAATAGACTAGTTGATCAGTGGCATAGGTTAGGTTCACAGGGCAAGATAGTGAATAAAAATAGCAATCTAATCTTTGACAAACCCAAAGATCCCAAATTTTGGGATAAGAATTCATTATTTGACAAAAACTGCTGGGAAAACTGGAAATTAGTATGGCAGAAACTAGGCAGGGACCCACATTTAACACCACATACTAAGATTAGATCAAAATGGGTCCAAGATTTAGGCATAAAGAACGAAATCATAAATAAATTGGAGGAACATGGGATGGTTTACCTCTCAGACTTGTGGAGGAGGAAGGAGTTTGTGTCCAAGGGAGAACTAGAGACCATTATTGATCACAAAATAGAACATTTTGATTACACCAAATTAAAAAGTTTCTGCACAAACAAAACTAATGCAAACAAGATTAGAAGGGAAGTAACAAAAATGGGAAAAAATTTTTACAGTTAAAGGTTCTGATAAAGGCCTCATCTCCAAAATATACAGAGAATTGACTTTAATTTATAAGAAATCAAGCCATTCTCCAATTGACAAATGGTCAAAGGATATGAACAGACAATTTTCAGATGATGAAATTAAAACTATTTCCACTCATATGAAAGAGTGTTCCAAATCACTATTGATCAGAGAAATGCAAATTAAGACAACTCTGAGGTATCATTACACACCTGTCAGATTGGCTAAGATGACAGGAACAAATAACGATGAATGTTGGAGGGGCTGTGGGAAAACTGGGACACTGATGCATTGTTGGTGGAGTTGTGAAAGAATCCAACCATTCTGGAGAGCAATCTGGAATTATGCCCAAAAAGTTATCAAAATGTGCATACCCTTTGACCCAGCCATACTACTACTGGGCTTATACCCCAAGGAACTACTAGAGAAGGGAAAGGGTCCTGTATGTGCCAAAATGTTTGTGGCAGCCCTTTTCATAGTGGCTAGAAGTTGGAAGATGAATGGATGTCCATCAATTGGAGAATGGTTGGGTAAACTATGGTATATGAATGTTATGGAATATTATTGTTCTATAAGAAATGACCAACAGGAGAAATACAGAGAGGCTTGGAGAGACTTACATCAACTGATGCTGAGTGAAACGAGCAGAACCAGAAGATCATTATACACTTCAACAATGATACTGTACGAGGATGTATGCTGATGGAAGTGGATTTCTTCAACATAGAGAAGAGCTAATCCAATTCCAATTGATTAATGATGGACAGAACCAGCTACATCCAGAAAAGGAACACTGGGAAATGAATGTAAACTGTTATTTTTACCTTCTGAATCCAATTCTTCCTGTGCAACAAAAAAAAATTCGGTTATACACACACATATTGTATCTAAATTATACTGTAATATATTTAACATATATAAGACTGCTTGCCATCTGGGGGAGGGGGTTGGGGGAGGAAGGGAAAAAATCTGAATAGAAGTAAGTGCAAGGGATAATGTTGTAAAAAATTACCCATGCATATGTACTGTCAAAAAATGTTATAATTATAAAATAAAATAAAAAATTAAAAAAAAATTTATGAAAAATTTATCTATTTTGTTGGTATTTTTATTTTTATTTTTTTAAATTAAAAAAAAAAAATTTTTTTCTGAAGCTGGGGTTAAGTGACTTGCCCAGGGTCACACAGCCAGGAAGTGTTAAGTGTCTGAGACCAGATTTTAACTTGGGTCCTCCTGAGTAGGCTGGTGCTCTATCCACTGCACCACCTAGCTGCCCCTGTTGGAATTTTTATGAAACAAACTCTTAGTTTTATTTATTAATTCAATGTTTTTTTACTTTCAATTTCATTAATCTCTCCTTTTAATTTTAGATTTTTAAGTTTGGTGTTTGATTCAGGGCTTTTAATTTGTATTTTTCTAGCTTTTTTAGTTGTAAGCACAATTTATTGATCTTTTATTTCTCTATTTTATGCAAGTAAACCTCTAGAGATATAAAATTTCTCCTTATTACTGCTTTGGCTGCATCCCGCATATTTTGGTATGTTGTCTCATTATTATTCTCTTAGATGAAATTATTGACTATGTCTATGATTTGCTGTTTCACCCATTCATTCTTTAGAATGAAATTATTTAGTTCCAATTTCTTTTTAATTTATTTTCTCCTGGCCCTTTATTGAATGTAATTTTTTTTTGCATCATGATCTGAGAAAATGGATTTACTATTTCTGACTTTCTGCATTTGATTTTGAGGTTTTGCATCCTAATATTTGGGCAATTTTTTTAGGTTCCTTTAACTGCCGAAAAGAAAGTGTCCTCCTTACTGTCGCCATTTAATTTTCTCCAAAGATCTATCATAATCTAGTTTTTCTGGTCTTCTATTATGTAATTTCTAGAGGTAAATAGAATACCTCTTTAACTTCTCTCTTATTTATTTTGTGATTTGATTTATCTAGTTCCGAGAGAGCTAGGATGAGATCTCCCACTAGTATAGTTTTGCTGTCTATTCCTTTTTGTTATTCTCTTAACTTTAGAAATTTAGATGTTACAGCACTTCGTTACATATATGTCTAATATTGATATTTCTTCATTATTTATGGTACCCTTTAGCAAGATTTAGTTTCCTTCCTTATCTCTTAATCAGATCAGTTTTTGCTTTTTCTTGAACTAAGATGAAGTTGGCTACCCCTGCTTTTTTTTTTTTTTTTTT
The DNA here is from genome assembly GCF_048593235.1 of Sminthopsis crassicaudata. NCBI lineage: Eukaryota > Metazoa > Chordata > Mammalia > Dasyuromorphia > Dasyuridae > Sminthopsis > Sminthopsis crassicaudata. The sequence goes on along the minus strand of NC_133621.1, from coordinate 241,634,191 downwards.
CACTTCATCTGTGTATCACTGTGCTTTAAATGTGTTTTTTATAAACAACATATTGTAGGAGTCTGCCTTTTGATTCAGTCTGCTATCTACTTACGTTTTATGGGGAGTTTACTGCATTCACATTTACATTTAAAACTACTAATTTTGTTTTTCCTGATATCTTGTTAACCCCAAATTATACTTTTCTCTTTCCTTTTTCCCTTTCCCACCTCTCCAGTATTTTACTAATGAGCACTATTTGCCTCAAGCAGTCCTCCCCCTTTAGAGACACTCCTTCTTTTTTATATCTTTCTCTTACTATTTCTCTTTTCCCTTCTATTTAGCTGACCTCTTCCTTTTTCTCCTTTTCCTTTTCACTTCTCTATAAAATGAAAGATGTTTCTCAGTGAAACCAAATATATCTAATATTCTTTCTTCTGGCCATATCTGATGAGAGTATGATTCAGATAATATTTTTCATCTTCCCTTCTTTCCCTCAGTTATAATATGTTTTCTTTGCCTCTTCTTTAGATGTAATTTCTCTTATTTTATCTCCTTTCTCTTCTTTTTCTGTTACAATCCCTTTTCCTTCTTTAGTTTCCTTTTTAATATTATAACAATAAAATCAGTTTATACATTTATTATCAGTGTATACCCATAATAGAAATAAGTTCTCAAGACTTTTTTTTTCCTTTTTACCTTTTTACGCTTCTATTGAGTTCTATATTTGGAGGTCAGATTTTTTTTGTTTAGCTCTGGTCTTTTCATCAAAAATACATTGAATTCACCAATTTCATTGAATGTCCATCTTCTTCCCTGAAAATACTCAGTTAACAGGGTAATTTATTTTTAGCTGCATTCCATGATCTTTTGACTTCTACAATATCAGATTCGTGGTCCTTTTATCTTTTAAAATTGAAGCTGTTAGGTCTTGAGTAATCTTTATTGTGGATCCTTACTATTTGAATTGTTTCTTTATGGCTGCTTGCAATATTTTTCCTTTGTTTTATAGTTCTCTTTCAGGAAGTGTTCAGTAAATTCTTTCAGTGGTCATTTTACCTTCTGTTTCTATGACATCTGGGCAGTTCTCTTTGATGATTTCCTGAAAAATAGTATCTAGCTTCTTTTTTGTTGTTGTTTTTTTTTTCATCATATATTTCAGGGAGTCCAATAATCCTTAGATTTTCTCTCCTAGATCTATTTTCCAGGTTGGTTGTTTTCCCCATTAGATATTTTACATTGTTTTCTATTTTTTCATTTTTTTTTTGGTTTTACTTGATTGTTGTTTTCTTATTGAGTCATTTGTTTCCATTTGCTCAATTCTGAATTTTAGTGTTATTTTCTTCATTCACTTTTTTTTTTACTTCCTTTTAGATGTCCAATTGAATTTTTGAATGAATTATTTTGTTCTATGGATTTTTTTTTTTTTTTTCTAATTTCACAGATTCTGTTTTTCTGGGAGTTATTTTCTCTTTTCATTTTATCAAATCTATCTTTTAATGAATTATATGCCTTTTCCAAACCCTCTTGCAAAGTTTTCATTTCCTTTCCCCATTTTTATTCTAGCTCTCTTTTGAGATCTTTTAAAATTTCTTCTAGGAGAGCCTTGTATGATAGGGACTAGGTTATATCACCTTTTGGACCTTCAAATGGAAAGATCTGCTTTTAGTCTCCTTGGTGTTTGAAATCTGTTTTTCTTTTTCACCATAAATACTGTCTGTGGTCAGACTTTTCTTTGCTTTTGTGCTCATTTTTCTATAAAAGTTAAGGTCTGCTTTTAGGTTAAGGGAGGTTTTCCAAGTGTCTTCTATAAGCAGCTGCAGCTGTGTCTGCATTGAGCCTATGCTGACTCACTCCAGATGCTGGGTGGATATGGCCAAGTCCCTGGAGATTCTGGCATTTCAGAGTTTAGTATTTACCTTTTGTGTTTGTGTTAGATGTTTTATAACTTCTCTGCTGATCTAATAGCTTATAACCAGGGCAGAGTAACCAACACTGCTGTAAATTCCTCCCATAGATTCTCTTTCTTGGTTGAGTCTACACTGTCCTGTGCAGTCCACATTTCTGTGGCTCTGGGCTATCTGAGTTGATGTCTGTGCTTGTGCTTGGCTGGCCTCCCTCCTTGTACATTTGAAACAGACCTTTTCTGGGCATCTTCGGAAGTATTTTCTGCGGTAATTTGTTGCACTCCCAGTATTTGTGGATTCTGCCAGTCCAGAACGAATTCAGAGGTTGGATTTGCTAAATAGTCTGAGGGTTGTAGGAGATATTCAGGAAAAAAAAAAAGTCTACTCTGCCTTCTTGACTCAACCCAAACTGACTGATTTTTGTTGTTGTTGTTGTTGTTGTTGTTGTCAATTTCAATATCCTTATTTTATTTTTATTTTTATTTTTTTTTATTCATTTTTCCAAATTATCCCTTCCCTCCCTCCACTCCCTCCCCCCGATGGCAGGTAATCCCATACATTTTACATGTGTTACAATATAACCTAGATACAATATATGTGTGTAAATACCATTTTCTTGTTGCACATTAATCACCAGCTTCCGAAGGTATAAGTAACCTGGGTAGATAGACAGTAGTGCTAACAATGTACATTCGCTTCCCAGTGTTCCTTCTCTGGGTGTAGTTATTTCTGTCCATCATTGATCAACTGGAAGTGAGTTGGATCTTCTTTATGTTGAAGATTTCCATTTCCATCAGAATACATCCTCATACAGTATTGTTGTTGAAGTGTATAGTGATCTTCTGGTTCTGCTCATTTCACTCAGCAACAGTTGATTTAAGTCTCTCCAAGCCTCTCTGTATTCTTCCTGCTGGTCATTTCTTACAGAGCAATAATATTCCATAACCTTCATATACCACAATTTACCCAATAATTCTCCAATTGATGGACATCCATTCAACTTCCACAAACTGACTGATTTTCAAAGACTTAAAAGGAATTTTAGACAAAATTGCCAACATTTGTTGGGTTGTGGAGACAATAAGGGAGTTGCAGGAAAAACATATATATCTGCTTCCTTTAACTCTGAATCACAACACGATGTGGCAGATACTCAAAAAGTATCAGATCATATTGTCTGCTGAGTCTCAAGTTTGGGCTAGCTTCTCTGAAGGGCTCAGAAACAGTCCTAGTCAGGATAAGCAAAAGTCTTTGCCCCACGTTGGGCGCCAAAATGTTATGTCCTGTTGTCTCTAAATTGTAATCCTTCTCTGGGAGGAGGTTTTGTTTTCTCTGTGAATCCTTTTCTCTGTAGGCAGGTTTCTTGGGAGGCTTCTGGAGCCTTCAGCCAGAGTGAAGGTAGCATCTTGAATCCTCTTCTTCCTGAATTCTTGCTCTGAATCTCCTCGAGCTTTCCTGAAGTTCTCCCGGGAAGTCTTGTTCTTCTCCCAGTCTAGACTGTCTCCTTCCAGGTTGCTGTCCAAACTCAATCTCTCAGGAGGCAGCCTTGGTATCTCCTTATATCCTCCCAGAGAACAGTCTTGTGGGTATTCCAAAGGTGTAAACTCCTTTAAAGGTGCAAACTCCTTTTCAGAAGTCTAAAGATGTAAACTCCTTTAAAGGTGTGAACTAAAGGTGTGTACTCTGAGCTAGAGAATTAAGTACTGACTTATTGCCTCGTAAGAACCTAACAGCTGAGGAACCTGTATGAGGCTAAAAAAGCAGCAGGTACAACCAAATATGAAATAATCTGATTGTTTAAAATTGGGAAACAAGTAAAATAAACAAATAACTTGTCACCTTATTTTTTTAATTTACATTGAGAGAACATCATTCATGATTCCAGAGTGGATGAATTAAAAGCTGGAATTAAGTTTACTGGAAGAAATATCAATAATGTAAAATATGCTGATGATACCACTCTGATGGCAGATAGTGAAGAGAAATTGATGAAGGTTAAAAAAGGAATAAGCTTGAAGCTTAACATAAAAAATTTAGGATCTTGGGAAATTGTGCCATCACTTCCTGGCAAATAGGGAGGGAAGAAATGGCAGCATTGTCAGATTTTTTAATTATTAGGCTCAAATATCTCTGCAGATGGCAACTGTAGTCACATCATTAAAAATATTGATCTTTGGAAGGAATACTTTTGCAAATCTGGATAGCATACTAAAAAATACAGATATCACTATAAAGTCCATATAGTTAAAGCTCTGATTTTTCCAGTAATAATTTATGATTTTGAGGGTTGGATTTTAAGGAAAGCTACAGTGTCAGTGCTTTCAATTTATGGTGCTGCAGAAGACTTTTGAGATTTCCTTGGACAACAAGTGGATCAAATCAGTCAATAATTAAAGAAATTAATTTAAACCCTTTATTGGCAAGTCAAATTCTGAAGATGAAGCTCCAATGCTTTGGCCACATAATGAAAAGACATGACTCATAGGAAAAGACTGATGTTAGAAAAGGAATAGGAAATAGTAGAAGATGAGATTGATACATAATCTTATGGAAGCAACAGACATGGGCTTGGACAGACTTTGGTAGATAATGGAAGATAAAGGTCTATTATCCATGGTATATTGGGTTCACAAAATGTCAGGACTAAATGACTAAACAACAAAAACATCCAAAAATATTATTGTGAGAAAATCTTATGGTCCTAATTTTTATTGTTAGCATTTGTCTTAAACTAACTCCTAAAATATCAAACATACAAGGAAGTAAAACAGAATGTGGATTAAGAAGTAGTAATTTCCTGGAGCTATCCAAAATAGCCATTGCCCAAAGATGTGATCTAGAAAATTAGTCACTTTTTTTAATTAATTGGAAGGAGAAAATAAGAATGAATTTGTCCTCTCACTTTGTTTTACTTTTACCTTAACCCACAAACTTTGCTATATAGTGACACCTGCTGGTTAAGAATAATGATTTATTATTTCATTGGTGTGCTTCTCTTACTAAGGAATTTCTTGGTAAGGAAACTTCCTCTACCTATTCACGTGATACTTTCAGACTTTTAGTTTTAGAGAGTTGCCTCTATTCATGAGAGATTAAATGACTTGCCCATATTCACACAGTCAGAGAGGATGGTTAGAGACTGGTTCTTCTTGGCTTATGTGCCCATTCTTTATTCACTATGCTATGTTACCTCTTACATGTATAGTGTACAATTTTGAGAGGAGTGCACTAGCAACTAGGAATATCAGGAACAATTCCACTGAAACTATTTTTATTTCCTCTCTTATTTTTCTTCCTCACTTTCATAATTACAAGAAAAAAAAACAAGTTTGCTTAGCTTATGAATGATGCTATTTGATTAATCATTTGGTTGTCCTTATTTGTTGATAATCTTATGAAGGAAATCTTTGCATACTTAATAAAAGCTTATTAAAATAAAATATTTATCAACGGTAAACTTAAATGGAAAAAAAAAAGAAGCTTAGCAGATAAGGTATTTGAATTGGAACCTGCCTTGGATTCAAATTGTAATGTTCGGGCTAGCTTTCTGGAGGTCCTTCGGACAGGTCTTGGTCTCAGCAAGATAGACACCATGAGAACGGTCAGCACCAGAGTCTACAGTCTTTATTCTGGCCCAGTCTTGATCTTAGTGGAGGAGTGCAGGAGGCAGGAGAGTGACCAGGAGGATGGTCAAGCATTGGAATGTGTCATTTCTAATTCTTCTTAGCCCTTAAATACCCTATTACAATTACAACATTATATCATACTGTTATGTGTGAACTAGAGAACCATTACATCACCAGGCTAAGTACTAAGTATATGTATACTATAGAATCATTATAGAATTATGAGTTAATACCTTATTGCAAGTATCCTTGTTTCAAGTATATTTCTCCAAAGTTCCTGTCCTTTACATCAAATTGTATCTTTAACACTTGTTTAAGTAGGTTATCTACTACTCTCTGTGTACAATTTATGTGGAGAGAGTTCCTATATTAGAATTTTCATATACTAACAGAAAACTTCACGTCTTTCATCTATTTTTATCAGCTGAAATAGATATTAGTCAAGGAAGTTTCACAATGATGGATATTTTTATAGTCCTTGTTTGTATGACATTAATTAATATGCCTTTTCTATACATAGTCATCAGGTAACAAGTCATTTAGAATAGTCATTATTTCTGTATAATTATTTATTTCTTTAAGTATAAAAACAAAAACAAAAACAAAAAACTTAACTACTCTGGATGGAATTTTTTGAAAAGTTTTTGGAGTAAGATCTACAAAACTTTCCCCTCACATGTGACATGCCCAAAAAAGTTAGCCCAGTCTTAAGGTAGTCTTTAGTTTATATCCAGTCAAAAAACCATTGCTTATGATCTTTCATAGATGTTTTTACTTTTACTTGTCACCCTGGGGACATAATTATTTTTTAAAGAAAAAGCATTTAATGAATAAGCCTGTTACTGTAATGAAAGAACTTTCCTCTATAAACTTGGAACATATTTTCACACATATAGATTTGTTATCAATGAAAGAGTAGATATATCTAGAGAATACATATGAATGAACAAACTTAAAGGCTATATGTTTGAAAATAATATTTTAAAATAATAAAAGATATATTTTTTAAAAAGATAGATCTTTTAGTGGTATCCTTGATTTGTGCATTTTTCTAGTTACATGTGATGTTTAATCTCTGCCAGACATTACTCCATATGGCTGTGCAAATTGTTTCTGCTAACAACTTTTGGAATTCAATTGGAGCTCAGGTACTATAGCTTCCTCATAAGAAAGATATATAGGCTCTATAATGTTTCTCTTTAAGCTAAAATTTCAGAGGCTTAAGGAAAAAATATTTAGGAGAAAAATGATTAAAAATCAATGGACTACCAGAAACCTTATTTCAAAAAATCTTAAAAAGAAAACTCTCTAGATCTTTGAGAAACACAGAACAAAGCAAAATGGAAGGAATCTATTAGTCATGTCCTGCTAAAACAACAAAAACCAAAATAAATATTCCCAAGGGCATCATAGCCAACATCTAGAGCTTAAAAAAATTAATGTCAGCATCCAGAAAAAAAGGAATTCAAGAATAAGAATTCAAAATACAGTGTAGCTCATACATGATTTAGCAGCCACCATTATAAAGGAATGGAAAACTTGGAATATGATATTCCACAAGGCAAAGGCTATGGAATGAACATCCAAGAATAACTTTACCCAGCAAAACTGGTTATAGTACTACAGGGGAAACACAGGCCTTTAGTGAAATAGAGTACTTCCAAGCATTACTAATAAAAAGACTAGAGTTGCAAAAGAACTTTGAAATTAAAAGTTAGGCATTAAAAGGAACATAAAGAGCTTAAAATAAATAATGATAATTGACTACAAGGATTAACTGCTTATATTCTAATATTTGAAAACTACCATCATTGAGGATGACTGAAGAATTCTATTAAAAGAAAGCCTAGGAATAAAGGAATAGATCTTGAATTTCAGAAAAAGAGAAAGGAATAGGACAAGGGTAGAAAGGAAGGGCAAAGAAGATTAGGGAAAATTAGCTCACGATTATGATCTATAATTTTAGACAGTGTATAAAAACAAAGAGGGAGTTAAAATAGCAACTGACACCTGAGCCTCAATCTAATCTGAACTGATTAAAAGAAGGATGAATACCTACATGCATGCATGTGTGCACGCGCACACACACACACACACACACACACACACACACACAGAGTTACATAGTTGGTATAGAAATATATTTCTTTCAACAGTGAAATAAGGAAAGGAGACAAGTGAGGAAGACAACATTTTTAACTGATTGAAAATAACCAAATATAATTCCAGGATTGTTGGGATTTGATACTTTAAGATGTTTCTCAAATTCCTATAGAATCATTCTTCCAAAATTATTTGGTATCCAGTAGACTGGAGTGAACCTTGTTTCATCTTCTTTTATGGCTCAGAAACTGCATCACTATTTGGAATAGTTTTATGCTATATAATAATTTTGACTGTTAAAAAGTCGTTAAAAGAAAAATAAAGTACTTTGTCGAATAAAATTCTCAAAATTGGTTATGAGCCAAAGCCCTTCTTCAACTACAGGAAATTCATTTCCAAATCTATCCACCTGATCCTAATGAATTATCCCTCTGTAAAAAGAGAAGGGGAGAAAAAAGTGGTCTATCTTTGCCAAAATGTTATGTAGGAAAATCTCTTTCTTTTTGATCCAAAGTTTGATGGTTATTTTAACCAAGTATGTTTAGGGGATGGAGAAAGAGCCTGGAAGTCAAAAAGACCGAGGTTCAAGTTGTGAGTTTAGTTTCCTGTTACTACAACCCAGTTATTTAACCTTTTACTGCCCTAAATTATGCTTGCAAGTTTCAGAATATTTACTTATTCACTCTGGTAGAGTGTTTTAAGTTACAGAGGTATTTCTTATAGTTATTGATAAAAAAAAAAATGAACTTATTTTCTTTTGATTCTTTTATGAAGATAGTAGATATCCCCATATTAACTGTTATGGGCCAGAACTTGAAACAAGGCGCTAAGGCTTATGTATTTAGTTCACACCTTTAAAGGAGTTCACACATTAGAGTGAGCATATATATAAGAAGCCCACTAAAGGACAAGCCTACTCTTGAAGGTGGAGTCAGATTCATTCCATCTTCCACCTTTGTGTTGTCTGGGGACTTCACGAGATTCAGAGCCAGGATTCACAAATCTGCAGAAAGAAGGAAGATATAGAAGTGGTGACAGGAGAACACTGAAACCAAGATCTGGAAGGCCTCTAGAAAACTAGCCAAGCCCCAAGTGAAGGAGATAAGATTTGGAAAGAGACAGTAAAGGATTTGGACTTTAATCCCTGGCTGAATTTGGAGTGATTATTGAACTGAATTGAAACTAAGGCTGTTCCCAGAAGAATCCCAAGAAACCTGCTCCCAGAGAACATTACAATTTAGAGAACAGAACATTACAAATAACTTCTGTACAAAAACTTCATTTATTTACCTGTTGCTATATTTATGCCATTCAAAGTTTGTTCCCAACTTTAATTGTAAACTTCTTCAGAATGAGGGGGAAAGTACATATTATACATTAGAGAAGATGCTAGGTACTGGAGAAATAAATGTAAAACAATGTAGTCCCAGTTCTCAAGAAATTTAAGCAACATAATAAACAGTAAAATATATATTTATATGTCTGTGTGTGTGTGCATGTATATGTATTCCAGAAATGGGAGTTAATTGTCCCTATAAATCAACAAAGTTAATGCTCATATATACCTAAGGGTATAAAGGGCTTCTTTATCTTGTTAATTATCTGAAGACTTGAGAAGTCACAGTATTTCACTTGGATTGATCAGACATCCTTTTATATGAGGAATAGGAGAGTATTACACCTTTCACTGTATTTTTGTTGCAAGTCCTTACTATACCTAGGGCTAAATAAACTTTATTTTGCTAACTCTTCAGTGATAAATGAGTACCTCATTTTTGTTCCAAAATTAAATTTGAACTATTTGAATTTTTGTTTTTCTTCCCAGATTATTTTTACCTTCTGAATACAATTCTTCCTGTGCAATACAAAATTCGGTTCTGCACACATATATTTTATCTAGGATATACTATAACACATTTAACATGTATGGAACTGCCTGCCATCTAGGGGAGGGGATGGAGGGAAGAAGGGGAAAATTTGAAATAGAAGTGAGTGCAAGGGATAATGTAAAAAATTACCCATGCATATGTACTGTAAAAAAAAAGTTATAATTATAAAATTAATTTAAAAAAACAAAATTAAATTTGAACAGGCTTATTTCTGAAAAAGGCAAACAAACAAAAAACAAATAAATATAATTTATAATTCATTCTCAGAAAAGAAAATAGAATGGTCTATAAAGAAATATTCAAAAGGAGTAGGAAAGAAGACAACTATTGGTCCTGTTGCATGTAGAGATAAATGTTGATGATTAATAAAGTTCTCTAAAGTTCTACAAATAAACTATCATATCATCTTTAAAAAGTAATACTTTTGTTTCCTTTTTCCTTATATTTGTTTCTTGAAATTATTTTTCTTATGATTATAAATAGCATTTCTTTATATAAAACCAATGAGTGGTGATTATAATGGAAATGTATGCTTGATTCTTGATATTAATGGGATGGATTCTAGTTTATTCCTCATTTAATGCTGGCTCATGATTTAAAAAAATACTAATTTATTTTTAACACTTAACACTATATCTTCGTCCCATTCCTCCCTAAATCATTGGGAAGGCAAGCTATGATCATATCATATCATTATGTATGAAATCATGCAAAACATTTCCAAATTAGGCATGTTCCAAAAAAAAAAAAAAAGAAAAAAAAAGAAAAAATACACTTCATTCTGTGCTCAGAGTTTATCAGTTTTTTCTCTGGATCTAAATAGCATTTTTATTATAGATTTTTTTTTTGTATTGCCTTGGTTCATTGGACTTATTAGGTTATCTAAGTCTTTTACAATTGATCATCTTTTAAATATTGCTCTTGCTATGTACAGTGTTCTCCGGATTCTCCTTAACTTCACTTAAAAAAAAAAAATTGTGAGTCAAGGCATTGGGTTTAAAGTGACTTGCTTAAGGGTCTCAAAGCTAGTAGATGTTAAGTGATCAATGCTGGATTTGAATTTAGGTCTTCCTGATACCAGAGCCAATGTTCTTTTCTTGATACCTCTTTCTGCTTAGTCAGTTCATATTAGTTTTCTCAGGTTTTTCTAAAAGTCATCCTGCTCATTATTTCTTTTTTTTTCAATTTTTTATTAATTTTTATAATTATAACATTTTTTTGGACAGTACATATGCATAGGTAATTTTTTTTACAGCATTATCTCTTGTACTCCCTTCTGTTCTGAATTTTTCCCCTCCTTCCCTCCACCCCCTCCCCTAGATGGCAGGCATTCCCATACATATTAAATATCTTATAGTATATCCTAGGTACAATATATATGTGAAGAACTGAATTTTGTTGTTGTTATTGTTGCAAAGGAAGAATTGTATTCAGAAGATAAAAATAATCTGGGGAGAAAACAAAAACAAAAAAATAATAATAATGCTCACAGTTTACACTCATTTCCCAGTGTTCCTTTTCTGGATGTAGCTGATTCTGTCCATCAATGATCAATTGGAATTGGATTAGCTCTTCCCTATGTTGAAGATATCCACTTCCATCTGAATACATCCTCATACAGTATCATTGTTGAAGTGTATAATGATCTCCTAGTTCTGCTCGTTTCACTCAGCATCAGTTGATGTCTCTCCAAACCTCTCTGTATTCATCCTGTTGGTAATTTCTTACAGAACAATAATATTCCATAACATTCATATACCAAAATTTACCCACTCTTTCTCCAATTGATGGGCCTCCGTTCATTTTCCAATTTCTAGCCACTATAAAAAGGGCTGCCACAAACATTTTGGCACATACAGGTCCCTTTCCCTTTTTTAGTATTTCCTTGGGATATTTGACTGCTGGGTCAAAGGGTATGCACAGTTTGATAACTTTTGGGGCATAATTCCAGATTGCTCTCCAGAATGGAGAGCAATTAACACCACATACTAAGATAAAATCAAAATGGGTCCAAGATTTAGGCATAAAGAATGAAATAATAAATAAATGAGAGCAACAACTCTCAGACTTGTAGAGTAGGAAGGAATTTGTGGCCAAAGGAGGACTAGAGACACAACATTTTGATCAAAAAATAGAACATTTTGATTACACCAAATTAAAAAGTTTCTGCACAAACAAAACTAATGCAAACAAGATTAGAAGGGAAGTAACAAATTGGGGAAAACATTTTTACAGGTAAAGGTTCTGATAAAGGCCTCATGTCCAAAATATACAGAGAATTGACTTTAATTTATAAGAAATCCAGCCATTCTCCAATTGATAAATGGTCAAAGGATATGAACAGACAATTTTCAGATGATGAAATTGAAACTATTTCCACTCACATGAAAGTGTTCCAAATCACTATTGATCAGAGAAAAGCAAATTAAGACAACTCTGAGATATCATTACACACCTGTCAGATTGGCTAAGATGACAGGAACAAATAATGATGAATGTTGGAGGGGCTGTGGGAAAACTGGGACTATATATAATAGTGATTTGGAACACTTTTTCATATGAGTGGAAATAGTTTTGGTCTGTTTTCGCCTAGATTTTTATTAAATGTAATTTTAATTCCATTGTGGTCTAAAAATGATACATTTACTATTTCTTCCTTACTGCATTTGATTTTGAGGTTTTTATGTCCTAGTGTATGATCAATTTTTGTATAGGTTCCATGAACTGCTGAGAAGAAAGTATACTCCTTTCTGTCTCCATTTAGCTTTCGCCAAAGATCTATCATATCAAACTTTTCTAGTATTCTATTTACCTCTTTGACTTCTTTCTTATTTATTTTGTGCTTTGATTTATCTAATTCTGAGAGTGCAAGGTTGAGATCTCCCACTATTATAGTTTTGCTGTCTATTTCTTTTTACAGCTCTCTTAATTTCTCTTTTAAGAATTTAGATGCTGTACCACTTGGTGCATATATGTTTAATATTGATAATGCTTCATTATCTATGCTACCTTTAGCAGGATATAATGCCCTTCCTTATCTCTTTTAATTAGATCAATTTTTGTTTTTGCTTGATCTGAGATGAGGATGGCTACCCCTCCTTTTTGACTTCACCTGAAGCATAGTAGATTCTGCTCCACTCTTTTACTTTTATTTTGAATGTCTCACACTTTTTCAGGTGTATTTCTTGTAAACAACATATAGTAGGATTCTGGCTTTTAATCCATTCTGCTAACTGCTTCCTCTTTATGAGGCAGTTTACTCCACTCACATTATGGTTAGAATGACTAATTTTATATTGTTTGCCATTCTGTTAACCCTTGCTTATGCTTTTCTCCTTTCCTTCCGTCTTACCCCCCTACCCTGTATTAAACTTGTGAACACCACTTGCTTTTCACAGCCCTCCCATTTTAGTATCCTGGCCCCATCTTAAAGTTCCTCTTCCTATTTTACCTGTTTTTCTCACAATTTCTGTATTCCCTTCCCCTTAGCTTACTCCTTCCCTCTACTTTTCAGTGAAATGGAAGAAGTTTCACCATATGTCTATTGATATACACTATGTTCATCTCCCTCCTTTCTTTCTCTCAGATATAATAGGTTACCTTTGCCTCTTCATGAGATGTAGTACCATCATTTTACCCTTTTTCTGATATAATTTCCTTTCCACATCTAGTTTCTAGGACAAATTATACATGTGTTCTTTACATATCTTTATGGCAGAAATATAGTTCTCAAGATTTCTTTTTACTTTTTTAGAAATCTCTTGAGTTCTTTATTTGAAGATCAAACATTTTGTGTAGATCTGTTTTTTTCTTCGAGAATAGATGGAATTCATTTATTTCATCAAATGTCCATCTTCTTCCCTGGAAAAGAATACTCATTTTGGCTGGTTAAGTTGTTCTTGGCTGCTAAGTTCCTTAGCCTTTTGGAATATCATATTCCAGGACCTTCATTCTTTCAATGTGGATGCTGCTAGATCCTGGGTTATCCTTATTGTGGCTCCTCTATATCTGAATTGCTTTTTTCTAGCAGCTTCCAGTATTTTTTCCTTCATCTGATGGTATAAGCAACTTGGGTACAAAGACAGTAGTGATAACAGTTTACATTCTATTCCCAGTGTTCCTTGTCTGGGTTTAGTTATTTCTATTCATCATTGATCAACTAGAAGTGAGTTAGATCTTCTTTATGAAGAAGATATCCACTTCTATCAGAATATTTCTTCATAAAGTATTGTTGTTGAAGTGTATGGTGATCTTCTGGTTCTGCTCATTTCACTCAGCATCAGTTCATGTAAGTCTCTCCAAACCTATCTGTATTTATCCTGCTGGTCATTTCTTCCAGAGCAATAGCATCTCATAATATTCATATATCATAATTTACCCAATTATTCTCCAATTGATGGACATCTCTTAATTTTCTAGTTTCCAGCCACTACGAAAAGAGCTGCCACAAACATTTTGGCACATACAGGTCCCTTTCTCCTCTTTAATATTTCTTTGGGATATAAGCCCAGTAGTAGCACTGCTAGGTGAAAGGGTATGCACAGTTTGATAGCTTTTTGGGCATAGTTCCAAATTGCTCTCCAAAATGACCAGGTTCTTTCATAACCCCACCAACAGGGCATTAGTGTCCCAGTTTTCCCACATCCCTTCCAACATTCATCATATTTGTTCCTATCATCTTAGCCAATCTGACAGGTGTGTAGTGGTATCTCAGAGTTGTCTTAATTTGCATTTCTCTGATCAGTAGTGATTAGAACACTCTTTCATATGAGTGGATATAGTTTCATTTTCATCATCTGAGAATTGTCTGTTCATATCCTTTGACCATTTATCAATTAGAGAATGGTTTGGATTCCTATAAATTAGGGTCAGTTCTCTATATATTTTTTAAATGAGTCCTTTATCAGAAACTTTAACTGTAAAAATATTTTCCCAATTCGTTACTTTCCTTTTAATCTTGTTTGCATGACAAGCTTGTTTGTACAGAAGCTTTTTAGTTTGATGCAATGAAAATCTTCTATTTTGTGATCAATAATGAGCTCTAGTTCTCCTCTGGTCATAAATTCCTTCCTTCTCCACAGGTCTAAGAGTTAGACCATCCTCTGTTCCTCTAATCTATTACCATCCACTGTTCTTCTAATCTATTTATGATCTCATTCTTTATGCCTAAATCATGGACCCATTTTGATCTTATCTTGGTATATGTTGTTAAGTGTGGATCCATATCTAATTTCTGCCATCTAATTTCAGTTTTCCCAACAGTTTTTTTTCCAAATAATGAATTTTTATCCCAAATGTTGGTATCTTTGGGTTTGTCAAACACTAGATTGTTCTAGTTGTACCCTTTTTTGTCCTTTGTACCTAATCTGTTCCACTGATCAACTGGTCTATTTCTTAGCCAATACCAAATGGTTTTGGTGACTGCTGCTTTATAATATAGCTTTGGATTAGATACACCTAGACTACCTTCATGTGACTTTTTTTTTTTTTTTTCATTAATTCTCTTGAAATTTTCAACCTTTTATTTTTCCATATGAATTTTGTTGTTATTTTTTCTAGGTCATTAAATAGTTTCTTGGGAGTCTGATTGGTATATCACTAAATAATTAGAATAGTTTGGGGAGTATTGTCATCTTTATTATATTCGCTCGGCCCATCCAGGAGCACTGAATGTCTTTCCAATTATTTAAATCTGACTTTATTTTTGTGGCAAGTGCTTTGTAATTTTGCTCATATAATTCTTGACTTTGGTAGATGGATTCACAAATATTTTATACTCTCGACATTTGTTTTGAATGGAATTTCTCTTTGTATGTCTTGGTGTTGCATTTTGTTGGTGATGTGTAAAAATGCTAAGGATTTATGTGGATTTATTTTGTATCCTGCAACTTTGCTAAAGTTGTGCATTATTTCTAATACCTTTTTATTAGAATCTCTGGGGTTCTCTAAGTATACCATCATATCATCTGCAAAGAGTGACAGTTTGATTTCCTCATTACCTACTGTTATTCTTTCATCTCTTTCTCGACTTTTATTCCTGAGGTTAGCATTTCTAATACATATTTGAATAGTAATGGTGATAGTGGGGAACCTTGTTTCACTCCTGATCTTACTGGGATTAGTTCCAGTTTATCTCCATTGCTTATTATGCTTACTGACTGTCTTAAACATATGCTCCTTACTATTTTAAGGAATAGTCCACTTATTCCTATACTCTCAAGTGTTTTTATTAGGAATGGGTGTTAGATTTTATCAAATGCTTTTTCTGCATCTATTGAGATGATCATATGTTTTTATTAATTTGATTATTAATATGGTCAATTATACTAATAGTTTTACTAATATTAAACCAGCCCTGCATTCCTGGTATAAATCCTACTTAATCATGGTGTATTATCCTGGGGATGATTTTCTGGAGTGTTTTTGCTAATATTTTATTTAAGATTTTAGCATCAATATTCATTAAGGAGATTGGTCTATAGTTTTCTTTCTCCATTTTCTACTTGCCTGGTTTTGGTATAAGTACCATGTCTGTGTCATAAAAGGAGTTTGGTAGGACTCCTTCATCCCCTATTTTTTCAAATAGTTTATATAAAATTGTCGATAATTGTTCCTTAAATGTTTGGTAGAATTCAAATGTAAATCCATCTGGTCCTGGGGATTTTTTCCTGGGGCGTTTATTAATAGCTTGTTGTATTTCTTCTTCTGAAATGGGACTATTTAGGCTGTTGACCTCCTCCTCTGTTAATCTAGGAAGCCTATATTTCTGGATGTAATCATCCATTTCACTTAAGTTATCAAATTTATTGGCATAAAGATGGTCAAAGTAATTCATTATTTCTCTAATTTCCCCTTCATTTGTGGAAAGATCCCCCTTTTCATTTTTAAGACTAACAATTTGATTTTCCTCTTTCCTTTTTCTGATCAGATTTACCAAAGGTTTATCTTTTTTATTGGATTTTTCATAAAACCAAGTCTTGGTTTTATTTATTAATTCAATAGTGTGTGTGTGTTTTTTTTGTTTTGTTTTGTTTTGTTTTTTACTTTCAATATTATTGATTTCTCCTTTTAATTTTAGTTTTTCAAGTTTAGTTTTTGGTTGGGGTTTTTAATTTGTTTTTTTTTTTCCTAGCTTTTAAAATTGCAGGCCCAATTAATTCAATAATCTTCTCTTTCTCTATTTTATTCAAATAAGCCTCTAAAGACTTAAAATCTCCCCTTTTTACCGCTTTAGCTGCATCCCACAAATTTTGGTATATTGTCTCATCATTTTCATTATCTTGGGTGAAATAATTAAATGTTTCCATAATTTGCTGTTTTACCCAGTCATTCTTTAAGATGAGATTATACAGTTTCCAATTAAGTTTTGGTCTATTTACCCCTAACTTCTTATTGAATGTAGTTTTTATTGCATTGTGATCTGAGAAGAAGGCATTTACTATTTCTGCCTTCTTGCATTTAATTTTAAGATCTTTATGTCCTAATATATGGTCAATTTTTTTATAGGTTCCATGAACTGCTGAGAAGAAAGTATACTCCTTTCTATCACCATTCAGTTTTCTTCAAAGGTCTATCATACCTAGTTTTTTCTAATGTTCTATTTACCTCTATAATTTCTTTTTTATTTGTTTAGTGGTTTGATTTATCTAATTCTGAGAGTGCAAGATTGAGATCCCCCACTATTATAGTTTTGGTGTCTGTTTCTTCTTGCAACTCTCTTAACTTTTCCTTTAGGAATTTAGATGCTATACCACTTGGTGCATATATGTTTAGTATTGATATGGCTTCATTGTCTATGCTTCCTTTTAGCAGGATATAGTTTCCTTCCTTATCTCTTTTGATTAGATCAATTTCTGCTTTTGCTTAATCTGAGATAAGAATGGCAACCCCTGCTTTTTTTGCTTTATGTGAAGCATCATAGATTCTGCTCCAACCTTTTACCTTTACTGTGAATGTATCTCCCTGCTTTAAGTATGTTTCCTGTAAACAACATATTGTAGGGTTCTGACTTTTGATCCAGTCTGCTATCCACCTCCATTTATTGGGAGAGTTCATCCCATTCACATTTACTGTTAAAATTACTAATTCTGTATTTCCTGCCATCATATTATCCCCTGATTATGCTTTTTTCCTCCCTTCTTCCCCGTGAACCCCTTCCCCAGTATTTAATTTGTAGACCTCACTTGTGACGGGCAGCCCTCCCTTTTTAGTATCCCTCCCCCCTCCTTTTAAGTCCCTTCCCCTTTCTTGTACCCTTCCTTTATTCCCCTTTTACTTTTTCCTTTTCCTCTCCCCCTTTTAATGGAGAGAGAATTCTCTGAAAAACAAATATGTCAATTATTTACTCTTTGAACCAATCTGATGAGAGTAAGATTCACACAGTGTTTCTCTCCCTATCTAAATTCCCTCAGATGTAGTAGATTTTCTATGCCTCTTCCTGGGATGTAGTTTTCCTCTTTTTATCTGTCCTTCCCCTTTTTCTGATACTTTCCCCTTCCCTTTACTATTTCCCCTTTTTTTTTTATATTAGTAAAATCAAATTATCCATGTGGACTTTCTGTATATCCACAACAGTGATACAGTTCTCAAGAGTTCTTTTTACC
Organism: Sminthopsis crassicaudata; assembly: GCF_048593235.1. Taxonomy (NCBI): domain Eukaryota; kingdom Metazoa; phylum Chordata; class Mammalia; order Dasyuromorphia; family Dasyuridae; genus Sminthopsis; species Sminthopsis crassicaudata. Next base: position 241,616,084 of record NC_133621.1, on the reverse strand, counting down.
TTTTTCTGTTTCTCTTCAGTCTTGTGGATGTAGATCAAATTTTTTGTTTAAGTCTGGTTTTTTTCTTAGAAACAAATGGAATTCCTCTGTTTCATTAAATGACCATCTTCTTCAATGGAAGAAAATGCTAAACTTAGCTGGGTAGTTTATTCTTGGTTGCAATCCTTGTTCTTTTGCCTTTTGGAATATCAGGTTCCAGGCCCTTCGATCCTTTAATGTGGAGGCAGTCAGATCTTGTGTGACCCTTATTGTGGCACCTTGACATTTGAATTGTTTTTTCCTAGATGCTTGCAATATTTTTTCCTTAGTTTGGTAGTTCTGCAGGTTAGCCACAATGCTCTGTGGAGTTCTTTTTTTAGGGTCTTTTTCAGAAGGTCTTCAAAGAATTCTTTCAACGCCTATTTTCTCTTCTATTTCTATTATCTCTGGACAGTTCTCTTTGATGATTTCCTATAAAATAAAGTCTAGGCTCTTTTTTTGATCATAGTTTCCGGGAAGTCCAATGATCCTCAGATTATCTGTCCTAGATCTATTTTCAAAGTCCATAGTTTTTCCCAGTAAGTATTTGACATTATTCTCCAGGTTTTCTTTTTTCTTTTTCTTTTTTTTTTTTTTCTTTTGTTTTGTTTGACTGATTCTTGACTTCTCAATGAATCATTCATTTCTATTTGTTCAGTCCTGATTTTTAATGAGTTATTTTCTTCATTCACATTTTTTAGTTCTTTTTGTATATGCCCAATTGAGTTTTTAAATGAATCATTTTGCTGTGTTGAATTTTTTTTTTATTTCACTAATTTTTTTTAGTGAGTTATTTTCTTTTTCCAATTCAGAAATCCTACTTTTCTGTGATTTTTTAACCTTTTCTAATTCACAAATTTTGTTTCCCTACACTTCCTGTGAATTCTTTATTTTTTCCAACTCAAATTTCAGGACGTTGTTATTCTCTATATAGCTTCTCTTTCCTTTCCCCATTTTTCTTCAAACTCTCCTAACTTTTAAATAGTCTCTTCTAGGAGATAGTTATGTGATGGGAGGCAGGTATCATTCCCCTTTAGGGTGTTATCTGGAGACTCTCTTCTGTTACCCTCCTTGGGGTTGGATACACGTTCTTTCTCTGTATAGAAGGTGTCAATTGTTCTCTTCAGCTTCTTACTCATTGTTAAAAATCTTTTTTGGGGTCTGCACTTGGGGTAAGAAATTTATTTATCAGCTTTTTCCCAGATGGGGATAGGTTGGCTCCTGTGTCTGGAATAAGAGAGAGCTCTGGGAGAGAGTTCCCCTCCCCCCCTTGAGGTGATTTAGAGATATTTAGCACGGCTGTGCTACATGGAGTGCCCCATAAAGGACCCTTGCTGTGTGGCCTAGCGACTGCCCTGAGGCTAGAGCCTGAACAGTAAAAGTGTCACAAACCCTAGCCCAAGCCTCCCTGGGGCCGTGGATATTAGCAGCTGATGTGAAAAGCCCCTATGCTCAAACCGGAAGTGTCTGGCCGGAGAACACAGTTCCTGCTTTGGTTCCGCTATTATGGGAGTTCTGCTGCTGCTGGAGTTTTGCTGCAGAGAAATTCCACTGCCTCAGGCTGAGCCTGCACTATGTGGATTAGAGGCTGCCCCGAGCTTTGTCCCCCCTCTGTTCAGGTTCTTAACTGTTATAAGAAAGAGCCCCGGACAGCAGAAGGCAGCTGCACAGCCATGCAGAGATCTTTAGGTCGCTTCCGGTTTGGGGTGATAATATTATCTGGCTATTGCTTTAACATGCTGTTGATTTCTCTTCTGATCTGCTATTTTAAAAAGCAGAGTAGAGCAAACAACCTATGCCAGGTTCTTCTATCTCAGTGGCTTCCCTGATCCCAGAGTTCTCCCAGCCTGTTTGACACAGTGTGCTAGCCCCAATTCAACACTGTCTATGCTGATCTTTTTTTCTTTTTTCCTCCCCTCGGAAATGACCTTTTCTGTCGAAATTCCAGAATCTCTTCGTCTGGTAAGTTGTGCTCTAATCCTTGTGTTTTTTATCAGTCCAGTGTTATTTATGAGGCTGATTTAACTAGTTGGTATTGAGGGAAGAAGGGAGCTTACAAATTCGCATGTATCTTCTCTGCCATCTTGGCTCTGCCCCCTGCGACCCCTGTTCTTTTTAATTTAACTGTAGCATTTTGAATATACTCCAACTCCTTATTTTAACTCAGTGTGTCTTTCTTTCGAAAGTCACACACTTTTCTGTTGAAAGGTGTAAGGAACATAATGTTTCATTCTGATTTATAATTCATTTTCTTATCTATTTTTGTTTTATGAGTGAATTCATTTTACTCACATTCACAGTTATGATTTCTTAATGTATATTTCTTTTTATGCTATTTTCTTTTTTAAAAAATATTCCTCTCTCTTCTTTTTTACCCTTTCCCTTTTCAAAAGTGTATTTAACCATTCCTTCCCCCCTTTTCTTTCTTCCAGAGCATTTTTATTTCTCATCTCTCCATTTTTTTTTCATTCCATCATAATTGGCTCATACTTTTGTTCTGTATAGAGACACCTTCTAACTGTGGTAATAGTGATAAATTTATTAAATTTTACATGTGTAATTTACCCATATTGTATAACAGCCTAACCTTATGGAGGTTGTAGTTTGATTTTCTTTCATGCTTATGATTTTATGCTTTTCTGGAGTCTTGAATTATTATTAAAATTATATTTAAAGGCAAGTTTTAATATTTGATTTTATAAAATTTCAAATTCAAAATTTTCTCACATCCTCTCCAAAATTTATTATTTTTCTTTTCTTTCATATTACTCAATCTGATATATATGAGGATGTATTTGAGAGTTGTTTTAATTTCCAGTTATCTAATCAAAAATGATTTAGAGAATTTCTTTTTTTTTTTTTTTTTTTTTTATTATATATATATTTTATAATATTATCCCTTGTATTCATTTTTCCAAATTGCCCCCCCTCCCTCTATTCCCTCCCCCCGACGACAGGCAATAACATACATTTTACATGTGTTACAATATAGTCTAAGTACAATACATGTGTGTGAATATCATTTTCTTGTTGCACAATAAACATTAGAATCCGAAGGTACATGCAACCTGGGCAGACAGATATTAGTGCTAACAATTTACATTCGCTTCCCAGTGTTCCTTCTCTGGGTATAGTTATTTCTGTCCATCATTGATCAACTGGAAGTGAGTTGGATCTTCTTTATGTTGAAGATTTCCACTTCCATCAGAATACATCCTCATACAGTATTGTTGTTGAAGTGTACAGTGATCTTCTGGTTCTGCTCATTTCACTCAGCATCAGTTGATTTAAGTCTCTCCAACCCTCTCTGTATTCCTCCTGCTGGTCATTTCTTACAGAGCAGTAATATTCCATAACCTTCATATACCACAATTTACCCAACCATTCTCCAACTGATGGACATCCATTCATCTTCCAGTTTCTAGCTACAACAAAAAGAGCTGCCACAAACATTTTGGCACATATATGTTTCTTTCCGCTCTTTAGTATTTCTTTGGGATATAATCCCAGTAGTAGCGCTGCTGGGTCAAAGGGTATGCACAGTTTGATAACTTTTTGGGCATAGTTCCAGATTGCTCTCCAGAATGGCTGGATTCTTTCACAACTCCACCAGCAATGTATTAGTGTCCCAATTTCCCCACATCCCCTCCAACATTTATCATTATTTGTTCCTGTCATCTTAGCCAATCTGACAGGTGTGTAGTGGTATCTCAGAGTGGTCTTAATTTGCATTTCTCTGATCAGTAGTGATTTGGAACACTCTTTCATGTGAGTGGATATAGTTTCAATTTCTTCCTCTGAGAATTGTCTGTTCATATCCTTTGACCATTTATCAATTGGAGAATGGTTCGGTTTCTTATAAATTATGGTCAGTTCTCTATATATTTTGGAAATGAGACCTTTGTCAGAACCTTTGTTTTTAAAAATATTTTCCCAATTTGTTACTTCCCTTCTAATCTTGTTTGCATTAGTATTATTTGTACAGAAACTTTTTAGTTTGATGTAATCAAAATCTTCTATTTTGTGATCAATAATGATCTCTAGTTCTCCTCTGGTCATAAATTCCTTCCTCCTCCACAAGTCTGAGAGGTAGATTATCCTCTGTTCCTCTAATCTATTTATTATCTCCCTCTTTATGCCTAAATCATGGACCCATTTTGATCTTATCTTGGTATATGGTGTTAAGTGTGGATCCATATCTAATTTCTGCCATACTAATTTCCAGTTTTCCCAACAGTTTTTTCCGAATAATGAATTTTTATCCCTCATGTTGGAATCTTTGGGTTTGTCAAAGATTAGATTGCTATAGATGTACCCTTTTTTGTCCTTTGTATCTAATCTGTTCCACTGATCTACCGGTCTATTTCGTAGCCAATACCAAATGGTTTTGGTGACTGCTGCTATATAATATAGCTTTAGATCAGGTACACTTAGACCACCTTCCTCTGGGTTTTTTTTCATTAGTTCCCTTGCAATTCTCGACCTTTTATTCTTCCATATGAATTTTGTTGTTATTTTTTCTAGGTCATTGAAATAGTTTCTTGGGAGTCTGATTGGTATAGCACTAAATAAATAGATTAGTTTGGGGAGTATTGTCATCTTTATTATATTCGCTCGGCCTATCCAAGAGCACTGAATGTCTTTCCAATTATTTAAATCTGATTGTATTTTTGTGGCAAGTGTTTTTTAATTTTTCTCATATAATTCCTGACTTTTCTTTGGTAGATGGATTCCCAAATACTTTATACTCTCAACATTTGTTTGGAATGTAATTTCTCTTTGTATCTCTTGCTGTTGCATTTTGTTAGTGATATATAAAAATGCCGAGGATTTATGTGGATTTATTTTGTATCCTGCCACTTTGCTGAAATTTTGAATTATTTCTAGTAGCTTTTTAGCAGAGTCTTTGGGGTTCTCTAAGTATACCATCATGTCATCTGCAAAAAGTGATAATTTAATTTCCTCATTTCCTACTCTAATTCCTTGAATCTCTTTCTCGGCTCTTATTGCCGAGGCTAGCGTTTCTAGTACTATATTGAATAGTAATGGTGATAGTGGGCAACCTTGTTTCACTCCTGATCTTACTGGGAAAGGTTGCAGTTTATTTCTATTGCATATTATGCTTACTGACGGTCTTAAATATATACTCCTGATTATTCTAAGGAATAATCCATTTATTCCTATACTCTCAAGAGTTTTTAGTAGGAATGGATGTTGGATTTTGTCAAATGCTTTTTCTGCATCTATTGAGATGATCATATGGTTCTTATTAATTTGATTATTAATATGGTCAATTATATTAATAGTTTTCCTAATATTAAACCAGCCCTGCATTCCTGGAATAAATCCTACTTGATCATAGTGTATTATCTTGGAGATGATTTTCTGAAGTCTTTTTGCTAATATCTTATTTAAGATTTTAGCATCAATATTCATTAAGGAGATTGGTCTATAATTTTCTTTCTCAGTTTTCGATCTACCAGGCTTAGGTATCAGTACCATGTCTGTGTCATAAAAGGAATTTGGTAGGACTCCTTCATCCCCTATTTTTTCAAATAATTTATATAACATTGGGGCTAATTGTTCTTTAAATGTTTGGTAGAATTCACATGTGAATCCATCTGGCCCTGGGGATTTTTTCCTGGGGAGTTGATTAATAGCTTGTTCTATTTCTTTTTCTGAAATGGGACTATTTAAGCAATTTATCTCCTCCTCTGTTAATCTAGGGAGCCTATATTTTTGGAGGAAGTCATCCATTTCACTTAAGTTATCAAATTTATTGGCATAAAGTTGGGCAAAGTAACTCCTTATTATTTCTCTAATTTCCTCTTCATTGGTGGAAAGATCCCCCTTTTCATTTGTAAGACTATCAATTTGATTTTCCTCTTTCTTTTTTTTGATCAAATTTACCAAAGGTTTATCTATTTTATTGGCTTTTTCATAAAACCAACTCTTGGTTTTATTTATTAATTCAATAGTTTTTTTACTTTCAATTTTATTGATTTCTCCTTTTAATTTTTGTATTTCGAGTTTAATTTTTGGTTGGGGGTTTATAATTTGGTCTTTTTCTAGCCTTTTAAGTTGTAAGCCCAATTCGTTAATCTTCTCTTTCTCAATTTTCTTCAAATAAGCCTCTAAAGATATAAAATTTCCCCTTATTACTGCTTTAGCTGCATCCCAAAGATTTTGATATGATGTCTCATCATTATCATTATCTTGGGTGAAATTATTAATTGTTTCTATAATTTGCTCTTTCACCCAGTCATTCTTTAAGATGAGATTATTCAGTTTCCAATTACTTTTTGGTCTATTTACCCCTAACTTTTTACTGAATGTAGCTTTTATTGCATTGTGATCTGAGAAGAAGGCATTTATTATTTCTGCCTTCCTACATTTAATTTTGAGATCTTTATGTCCTAGTATATGGTCAATTTTTGTATAGGATCCATGAACTGCTGAGAAGAAAGTATATTCCTTCCTATTGCCATTCAGTTTTCTCCAAAGGTCTATCATACCTAGTTTTTCTAATGTTCTATTTACTTTTTAAATTTCTTTCTTGTTTGTTTTGTGGTTTGATTTGTCTAAATCTGAGAGTGCAAGGTTGAGATCTCCCACTATTATAGTTTTACTGTCTATTTCTTCTTGCAGTTCTCCTAACTTTTCCTTTAGAAAGTTAGATGCTATACCACTTGGTGCATATATGTTTAGTATTGATATGGCTTCATTATTTATGCTACCTTTCAGCAGGATATAGTTTCCTTCCTTATCTTTTTTAACAAGATCTACTTCTGCTTTTGCTTGATCTGAGATAAGGATAGCTACCCCTGCTTTTTTGGCTTTACCTGAAGCATAATAGGCTCTGTTCCAACCTTTTACCTTTACTCTGTATGTATCTCCCTGCTTTAAGTGTGTTTCCTGTAGGCAACATATTGTAGGGTTCTGCTTTTTGATCCAATCTACTATCCGTCTCCGTTTGATGGGATCGTTCATCCCATTTACATTTACAGTTAAAATTACTAATTCTGTATTTCCTGCCATCGTATTATCCCCAGCTTATGCTTTTTTCCCTTGACCCCCCTGATCCCCCTCCCCGATATTTAATTTACAGACCCCCCTTGTGCCGCACAACCCTCCCTCTTTTTTTTTGGATCCCTCCCCCCTCCCTCCAAGTCCCTTCACTTATTCTCCTTTTCCTTTTCCCTTTTCCTCTCCCCCCTTTTAATGAGGTGAGAGAAAATTCTCTGAAAAACAAATATGTTAATTATTTACTCTTTGAGCCTCTTCTGATGAGAGTAAGATTCACACAATGATTCTCCCCCTCACTAAGTTCCCTCAGATATGGTGTATTTTCTATGTCTCTTCCTGGGATGTAGTTTCCCTCTTTTTATCACTCCTTCCCCTTTTTCTGAACCGACCTCCTTCCCTTTACTACATCCCCCTTTTTTTCTTTTATATCAGTAAAATCAAATTATCCTTGAGTATTTTTTATATACCCACAACAGAGTTACAGTTCTCAAGGGTTCTGTGTACCTTTTTCTGTTTCTCTTCAGTCTTGTGGATGTAGATCAAATTTTTTGTTTAAGTCTGGTTTTTTTCTTAGAAACATATAGAATTCCTCTGTTTCATTGAATGACCATCTTCTTCCATGGAAAAAGATGCTAAACTTAGCTGGGTAGTTCATTCTTGGTTGCAGTCCTTGATCTTTTGCCTTTCGGAATATCAGGTTCCAGGCCCTTCTATCTTTTAATGTGGAGGCAGCCAGAGCTTGGGTGACCCTTATTGTGGCACCTTGGTATTTAAATTGTTTTTTTCTTGCTGCTTGCAGGATTTTCTCCTTTGTGTGGTAATTCTGCAGCTTAGCCACAATATTCCGTGGTGTTCTTTTTTTAGGGGCTATTTCAGAAGGAGTTCGATGAATTCTTTCCACATCTACTTTCCCTTCTGTTTCTATTATCTCTGGACAGTTCTCTTTGATAATTTCCTGTAAAATAGAATCTAGGCTCTTTTTTTGGTCATAGTTTTCGGGAAGTCCAATAATCCGCAGATTATCTCTCCTAGATCTATTTTCCAGGTCTATAGATTTTCCCAGTAAGTATTTGACGTTGTTCTCCAGCTTCTCATTTTTTTTGTTTTGTTTGACTGATTCTTGGGTTCTCTGTGAATCATTCATTTCTATTTGTTCCATCCTGACTTTTAAGGAGTTATTTTCTTCTTTCACAGTTTTTAGTTCTTTTTGTAAATGCCCAATTACGTTTTTAAATGAGTTATTTTGCTCTATTGAATTTTTTTCCATTTCCCTAATTTTTTTTTTTTTGAGAATTATTTTCTTTTTCCAATTCAGAAATTCTATTTTCTTGAGACTTTTTTATCTTTTCCAATTCAGAAATCCTACTTTCCTGTGTTTTTTTAACCTTTTCTAATTCACTAATTTTGTTTCCCTGCATCTCCTGTGAATTCTTTATTTTTTCCAACTCCAATTTCAGGACATTGTTATTCTCTATCATAACTTCTCTTTCCTTTCCCCATTTTTCTTCGATCTCCCTCAATTTTTTAAGAGCTTCTTCTAGGAGAGAGTTATGTGATGGGGGGCAGGAATCGTTCCCCTTTAGGTTGTTATCTTCTGAATCTTTGCTGTTAACTTCCTCGGGGTTGGATACCTGCTCTTTCTCTGTATAGAAGGAATCTATAGTTTTTCTAGCTTTTTTGCTCATATTTAAAAAAAATCTTTTGGGGTCTGTCCCTGGGGTAGGAAATTATTTACTTCTTTACCAGCTTCCTCCCAGACCAGATGGATGCAGCGGCCCCTGCGCCCGAGCTAAGATAGAGCTCTGGGAGAGAGTTCCCCACCCCCTCCCTGGAAGCGCCCCCGAGGTGATTAGCACTACTGTGCTTCCAGGGCGTAGAATAGTGAAGACAGCAGGAAGCCCAGTCTATGTGTCCGGGTGGGGAGTGGATGTCTGCAGCAGGTGACGTGAGAAGCCCCTGCGCTCAAACTGGAAGTGTCTGCCAGAAACCGAGGTCCCTAGTTCAAAGGTTCCGCTTCTCTGGGACTTCCTGGAGCTGAGTTCCACTCCCTCCAGCTAAGCTAGGCAGTGTGTGTTGCCTTGGGCCGTATCCACCCACTTGTCAGTCTCTTAACTATTCTCAGGAGGGAGCTGAGGCCACACCCCCTGGTGCCGATTCTCTGCTGAGTCACCCCCAGGGTGGGGGGGGGGGAATCTAATCTGAGTTTTAAAATATTTTGGCTTTCTCTTCTGAACTGCTAAATAATTAGCAGAGAAGAGCTAACAGCCTGTGCCAGATTCCTTTACCTCAGTGGCTTCTCTGATCCCAGAGCCCCTCCCAGCGCAATGGGCGCAGTGTGCCCCTACCCCACCGTCTGTGCTGGTCTTTCTTATTCCTCCCCTGAGAACTGACCTTTCCTGTTGAAACTCCAGATTCTCTTCAGCTGGTAAGTCGTGCTTCCAGTCCTTGTGGTATCTATCAGTCCTGAGCTAATTTTGAGACTTAATTTATCTAATTGGTTGTGAGGGAGTGAGGACGTTCACTGAGTCGTGTGTTTCTTCTCCGCCATCTTGGCTCCGCCCCCCGAGAATTTCTTTATAGAATTATAGTAGCTTTGATTTTTTTCATTTGAAAACTGCCTATTCATATTCTTTGACCATTTATCATTTGTGGAATGACTTATTGTCATATAAATTTGCCCCAGTACTTTTAATAGTTGAGATATGTGAAGTTTATCAAAGATACTTGCTGAAAAACTGTTTCCCCATGTTCTGCTTTCCTTCTAATCTTGATTGCCTTTTTGTTTGTGCAGAACTGTTTTAATTTAAATAAATAAAAATTAGCCATTTTACATTGTTTGATTATAAATTCTACCCTTCTTAATAGATCAGAGAGGTAAACTATTCTTTGCTTTCATAACTTGCCTCTATTATCAATCATTATGTCTTAATTATGCACCCATTATGACCTTATCTTTGTATATGATATGACATGTTTTTTACTCAGTTTCTGCTATATTTTTTCCAGTTTTCCTAACAATTTTTGTCAAAAAGTAAGTTCTTATCCCACAGATTGGTTTTTTTTTTTTTTTTTTTTTTTTTTTTTTTTTTTTTTTACATTAGATTATTATGTTTTTGACCACTGTGTCTTGTGGGTTTAATCATTAATCCACCACTCCATTTTTTAGGCAATGCCAAATAGTTTTATATTATAGTTATATTATAGTTTGTTTCCTCACTGTCTAGTCTAACTCCTACCATTTCTTTTTTTTTTCTTCTTATTTTTATAGTTAACATTTCTAGTCCAATATTGAATAATAGTGATGAAAAAGCACCCTTGTTTCATTCCTGATCTTATTGGAAAGTCTCCTGGCTTATTCCTATTTTAATATAATAATGGTGACTTATTGATTTATTATGATAATGACATATTAATTATGATTTATTGATTTATATGATAATAATGATTTATTTTAATTTAATTAATGATAAGCACAAGATACTGCTTATCATTTTAAGACTTTTCCTTTTATCCTTATGCTCTCTAGGAGATAAATAAATCCTTTTATTCCTATGCTGTTTAGTGGATAGGTAGGTTGATAAATATTTTGGAATATAGGTTAATGCATATGCATTGTTGTATGGTCCTTTGGGCATAGTTACAAATTGTTCTACAGAATGGCTGAATCAATTTACAACTCCACCCAAGGTGCATCAATCTCGCTTTCCCCTCATCCCTTCCACCAATTGTCTTTTTTTTCTGTTCTATTAGCCAATCCAACAGATATGAAAGAATACTTCAGAAGTATTTTAATTCGTTTTTTTCTCAAATCATTAGTAAATTAGAGCATTTTTTCATATGGCTATAGATAACTTTGATTAATTAATCTTAAAATTGTTCATATCTTGTCATTTGTCAATTGGGGAATGACCAGTGCTTTATAAATTTGATTCAGTTCTCTATGTGTTTGAAAAATGAAGCCTTTATCAGAAAAAATATTACATTTTTCACAGTTATTTTTGTTTATTTTCCTTTGTCCTATTATCCCCCTTTTCCCTCCCTTTTCACCTTTTATTTCCCAAGTGTTTTGCTCTAACTTCTCCCTCCCCAAATCTGTCCTCCCTCCTAGCAAAGCCTTCTCCTACACTTCTTTTATTTCCTTCCTCTCATGCTTGACTGTAGAGTAAGATATATTTCTTTATCTTATTGACATGTGTATGTTATTTCTTCTTTCAGCCAGTTCTGATGAAAGCAAAGTTCACTCACTTTTCCCCTCTTTCCTCCTACTGTAAAAGTTTTTGTTTTGCCTCTTTTCTCACTTTCCCTTTTTCTTAGGACACCCCTTTTAGAGGGCCACAGATAGTGGGGGAATACTGGGTGAAGTATAAAACCCTTCAGCCCAGAGGGAACCTGCTAACATCTGCTTTGGCTCCCCATCTCCCCTAAGGACTCTTGACCTTCCTGAGAAGTCAGAGGGTGGTGACAACTTGTGTTATAATTAAAGCAGAGTGATACCAGGTGGCAAACTACATACAACAGCAAGTTGTTTATATGGTTCCACGTATGCAGTATATACTTAACACATACCCAGTGTGGTTTTTGTTACATAAGGGGATGAGGGTATATAAGCGTGAAAGAATTGGGAATAAACAGACTCCATATTTCCACCCTCCTCAAGAGTCCCACCTCATCACTTCTCCACTAAGACGATATGTTTTAATCACCCCAGCATGGGAGCGGTAAAGTTCTGTAGTCTCTAGATTGTAATTGTTTTCTAGATGGAGATCTCTTGGGGGGGTTCTGGGGAGGCAGCCTTAGTTTTAGTTCCAGTACCAGTAATCCCCAAAATGCAGCCAGGAGTTAAAGTCCAGATCCTTTCTGTCTCTTTCCAAAATCTTATCTCCTTCACTTGGGGCTCAGCTAGTTTTCAGAGTCCTTCCAGATTTTGCCTCTAGTTCTTTGTCTCTTCTAACTTCTTGTCTCTAGCTCCCTCTGAATCCAAAGCCTCCAGCCAGCACGAAGGTAGATGTGGGAATGAATCAGACTCCACTTCTGAGAGTGGGATTGCGGGCTTCTGTGTGCTTGGCCCTAAGAGTTTGTTGCTAATATAGTACACACAGAGTATACACTAATCATTTCATCACTAGGAAACCATTATTTGATGTAGGATTAAATCAGTGCTAAGTTACATTTAATCATTGTCTCCTCAATTCCACTCAGGACCTTGTTTCAAGTTCTGGCCCATAACATCTCCTTGTAGGATCAGATCAATTGTCTCTATTCATTCCAGTCACTTAGCATTTTGTAAAAAATCCTAACAGGAGCTCTAGAAAGCATGGTACATTTTGTCATCCCAACTTGGGGGCTTTAGAAAGCAGGACACAACAACTCCTGTCTCACCACTTAATTTTATTTTATTTTAGATATTATCCCTTCATCACACTTGCCATAATAATGGCCATAATAATGCTAACCACCATAATAATGAGAAAGTTCTTTTGAGTTACAAGTGTCTTCCCTTGGTAGGCAGCACACAGTTTAGCCTTAATAAGTTTCTTATGATTTTCCTTTCTTTTTTACTTTCTTATGGCTTTTCTTGAGTCTGTATTTGAAAGTCAATTTTTCTGTTCAGCTTTTTTTTCTTTTTCTTTTTCTTTTTTTTTTTTCATAAAGAATGTTTGAAAATCTTCTATTTCATTGAATGTCCATTTCCCCTCCACACCACAAGGTAGGAGTCCAGTGCACAATCCCAGTGCAGGTTACATCAGTGAAGCCCCAGGTGGGACTGCAACTCCAGCAAAGTAGTAGTTTGTTGCTTTAGCACACTAGATCTTACAGCTACAGTTGAGTGGGAATACTAGCAGCTCCAGGACAGAAAAGAGTGCTTGTGGTCAGGTCTTTAGAAGGATCTCCGAAAGCAGGTGCACAAAACCCCTGAAGTTTAGGGCAATGAATCCCCACCCTGGAAATAGCCCTGCTTTAACAAAGTGTTAAAAGCCAAATAATAGACTAGGAAAATGAGCAGATGCCCCCCCCCCAAAAAAAAATTCTGACCATTATTATGGTGACAAGGAAACTTACAATACACACTCAAAAGATGATAGCAAAGTCAAAGCTCCTGCATCAAAGCCTCCAAGAAAAACAAGAATGGGCTCAGGCCCTGGAAGAACTCAAAAGGGATTTTGAAAATCAAGTAAGAAAGATAGAGGAAAAGGTAGGAAAAGATTTGAGAGTTGGTACAAAAGGAAATACAAAAAGCTAAAGAGAAGAATGCCTTAAAAAGCAAAATTGGCCAGTTGGGAAAGGATATACAAAAGCTCACTGAGGAAAATAATTCCTTAAAAAATAGAATTGAGCAAATGAAAGCAAATGATTATATGAGAAATCAAGATGCAAGAAAACAAAATTTAAAAAGAAAAAAGAAAAAATTGAAAAATATGTGATATATCTCATTGGAAAAACAACTGACCTGAAAAATAGATCATGGAGAGAGACTTTAAAAATTATTGGTCTACCCAAAAGTCATGATCAAGAAAAGAGGCTAGACATCATTTTTCAAGAAATTATCAAGGAAAACTATCCTGATATTATAGAACCAGAGGGTAAAATAGAAACTGAAAGAACACACCAATCACCTCCCAAAAAAGAAATCCCAAAATAAAAACTCCCAGGAATATTATAATGACATTTTGGACCTCCCAGGTCAAGGAGAAAATATTGCAAACATTCAGAAAGAAACAATTTCAAATATAGCGGAGCCACAGTCAAGATCACACAAGATTTAGCAGCTGCTACATTAAAGGATTGGAGGGTTTAGAATTCAAGAGAGTAATGGAGCTAGGATTATAATCAAGAATCACCTAACCAGCATTGGGGGGCTTCTGGGGAGGCAGCCTTAGTTTTAGTTTCAGTACCAATAATCCCCAAAATGCAGCCAGGAGTTAAAGTCCAGATCCTTTCTGTCTCTTTCCAAAAGAAACAAAGTCCATCAACAAGAGAAATTCCATTTAAAATAACTGTAGGTAATATAAAATATTTGGTAGTCTATCTGCCAAGGCAAAGTCAGTAACTATATGAACACAATTACAAAATATTTTCCACACAAATAGAGTCAGATCTAATCAGTTGGAAAAATAGCAAGTGCTCAAGGGTAGGCCAAGCTAATATAATAAAAATGACAATATTGCTTATTCAGTGGCATACCAAACTTCCAGGAAATTATTTTATAGGATTAGAAAAAATAATAACAAAATTCATTAAGAATAACAAATAGTCAAGAATTTCAAGGGAATAAATGAAAAAATGCAAATAAAGGCAGCCCAGCTGTGTCAGACCTAAAATTATATCATAAAGCAGCATTCATCAAAACCATTTGGTACTTGTTAAGAATAGGTTAAGTTTAACACTATATACTAAGGTAAGATCAAAATGGGTCCATGATTTAGGCATAAAGAATTAGATCATAAATAGATTAGAGGAACAGAGAATAGTCTACCTCTCAGACCTGTGGAGGAGGAAGGAATTTATGACCAGAGGAGAACTAGAGATCATTATTGATCACAAAATAGAAGATTTTGATTACATCAAACTAAAAAGTTTCTGTACAAACAATACTAATGCAAACAATATTAGGAGGAAAGTAAAAAATTGGGAAAATATTTTTACATTAAAGGTTCTGATAAAGGTCTCATTTCCAAAATATATAGAGAACTAACCCTAATTTATAAGAAATCAAACCATTCTCCAATTGATAAATGGACAAAGGATATGAACAGACAATTCTCAGATGATGAAATTGAAATTATATCCACTCATATGAAAGAGTGTTCCAAATCACTACTGATCATAGAAATGCAAATTAAGACAACTCTGAGATACCACTACACACCTGTCAGATTGGCTAAGATGACAGGAACAAATAATGATGAATGTTCGAGGGGATGTGGGAAAACCGGGACAGTAATGCATTGTTGGTGGAGTTGTGAAAGAATCCAACCATTCTGGAGAGCAATTTGGAACTATGCCCAAAAAGTTATCAAACTGTGCATACCCTTTGATTCAGCATTGCTGCTCTTGGGCTTATATCCCAAAGAAATACTGAGGAGGGGAAAGGGACCTGTATGTGCCAAAATGTTTGTGGCAGCTCTTTTTGTTGTAGCTAGAAACTGGAAGATGAATGGATGTCCATCAATTGGAGAATGGTTGGATAAATTATGGTATATGAAGGTTATGGAATATTATTGCTCTGTAAGAAATGACCAGCGGGAGGAATACAGAGAGGCTTGGAGAGACTTACATCAACTGATGCTGAGTGAAATGAATAGAACCAGAAGATCACTATACACTTCAACAACAATACTGTATGAAGATATATTCTGATGGAAGTGGAAATCTTCACTGAATACAGGAATCTAGTTTTTGATTAACCTAAAGACCCCAGCTTGTGTGATAAGAACTCACTATTTGACAAAAATTGCTGGGAAAATTGGAAATTAGTGTGGCAGAAACTAGTTTGACCCACAAAGAACACCCTTTATTAAGATAAGGTCAATTAAGGAGTGATACTCCAAGCAAATTAGAAGGACAAAGGATAGTCTACCTCTCAGCTCTGTGAAGGAGGAAGGAATCTGTGGCCAAAGAAGAAGTAGATATACTAATGTACTTATGGAATGCAAAATGGATAATTTTGATCATATGAAGTTAAAAATGTGGCAAGATAAGAAGAGAGAGACAGTAAACTGGGAAAAATCTTTTACATCCAAGGGTTCTAATAAAGATCTCATTTCTAAAATATATAGAGAATTGATTCACATTTATAAAAATATAAGTCATTTTCCAATTGATAAATGGTCAAAGAATATGAACACACAATTTTCAGATAATGAAGGTAAAGTCATCTATAGTACTATGAAAATATTCTAGAGCATTCACTATCAATTAAATATCAATTAAAGAAATGCAAATTAAGAGAACTTTGAGGAACCACCTCACATCTCTCATATTAAGATGATGGGAAAATATTATGAAAAATATTTGATGGGATGTGAAAAAACTGGGACACTAATGTATTGTTGGTGGACTTGTAAAAAAATCCAACCATTGTGGAGAGCAATTTGGAACTGTGGCCAAAAGATTAAAAAACTCTGCATACCCTTTGAACCAACAATGCCATTACTCGGTCTATACCCTGAGGCAATCATAAAGAAGGGAAAAGGACTTACATGTGAAAAAATGTTTGTAACATTTTTTTGTAATGGCAAAGAATTGGAAAATGATTAGCTTGAGAAGTGCCTAAATAAGTTATGGTATAGGAAAGAAATAGAACATTCTTATTCTATAAAAAAAATGATGAACAAACTGATTTTTAAAATGTCTGAAACAATTTACACAAACATCCTGAGAGAAACAAGCAAAACCAGGAATAAATTATGCATAGTAATAGCAAGATTGGGTGATGATCAACTATGACAGACTTGCATCTTTTCAGTAGTTCAGTGATTCAACGGCTTCCCAATAAAATTTGGATAGAAAATGCCAACCTTTTCTAGTGAGAGAAATATGGAGACTTTTTCTCCTTTTTCTTCTGTTTTCATTTTTTCTAGTTTTCTCTTTTTGTTCTGATTTTTATCTCCCCAAATAATTCTTAAGAAAAAACATTAAGAAAAAAATTGGTTTTATATGTAACTGTGGGAAAATAAATACTCCCCCAATTAATGCCATGCTATATGTAAACATTGTGTTACATATATTTTCATAGCTATATTGTTGTCAGTTCCTCCCATTAGACTATAAATTCCAGATTCAGATGTCTAATCTAAACTTTCTATCTTTCCCTTATAGTTAGCAAGGTAGATCTTTAATAGATATTTGTTGGAAGAATGCTTATGTTGAATAAATACTTTCTTATGAAGCCTGAGAGCCTATCTTTTCTAGGATATTTTCTTAATTCCCCATATTATTTCTGATTTCTTAAAAGCTAGTCCCTACTTTCTACAACTATGCCACATTTCTTTTTTCTCATTTCCAAATGACCTTGCATAGATGTTTAAAGCCCCTTTTAGATGTTGATTGACTCTGCATATGTACTTCAAATTACATTTAGTTTAAGCAATAGACAGTTTTTTTGGATTAGGATAGTGCTTCTCTCTTTGTCCTTGCCCATTTATCTATGTGAGAGAATGTAAAAGAAATTTGGAGTTAGAAAACTGGAAAGATCTGAAGAGATAATAGTGAAAAATTTCAGTTGATTATTCAGAAACTGTTTCAAAAAAGACTATAGCTAAGCCATATCTGGTAAATAGGAATTCTGGTTTCAGCAAAGCATTGTCAAGTAGTGGAGATGTTAGATCATCTAAACATTGAACATACAATAATGATAAGACAAGGTTTTTCAAAGTAGCATAATGATGACAGTAATCTAATTTAGGTCAATGACATCATTTAGAATATGTCAGTCAGACTGCAAATGTACATAATACGTAATGTACATGTACACTGCCATGTGTCCTCTTTGATACCTTTCAAATGTCTACATGGACCATAATTATTTCAATGTGTTTCATATGTATACCCCTATTTTACACTAACAGTATATTTGTAAGGGAGTGTACCTTGGGTTTATGTAGGAAATGTTTTGTTCCTACATTTAAAAACTATATATTTTAATACTTTTTACGCCTTTATTATTATTATAGCTTTTTTATTTACAAGATATATTCATGGGTAATTTTTCAGCATTGGCAATTGCAAAACCTTTTGTTACAATTTTTCCCCTCCTTCCCCTCACCCCCTACTCCAGATGGCAGGTAGACTAACACATGTTAAATATGTTTAAGTATATGTTAAATATAATATATGTATACATATCCATACAGTTATTTTGCTGCACAAGAAGAGTCGTACTTTGAAATAGTGTACAATTAACCTGTGAAGGAAATAAAAAATGCAAGCCGTCAAAAACAGAGGTATTGGAAATGTTATGTAATGGTTCACACTCATTTCCCAGAGTTCTTTCACTGGTGTAGCTGGTTCTATTCATTATTGAACAAATGGAACTGATTTGATTCAGCTATTGTTGAAGAGAGCCAAGTCCATCAGAGTTGATCACCATATAGTATTGTTGCTGAATTATATAATGATCTCTTGGTCCTGCTCATTTCACTCAGCATCAGTTCATGTAAGTCTCTCCAGGACTTTCTGAAATCATCTAGCTGGTCATTTCTTACAGAACAATAATATAACATAACATTCATATAGCACAATTTATTCAGCCATTCTCCAATTGATGGGCATCCACTCAGTTTTTGGCCACTACAAAGGGGCTGCCACAAATATTTTGCACATAAAGGTCCCTTTCCCTTCTTTAAGATCTCTTTGGTATATAAGCCCAGTAGTAATACTGCTGGATCAGAGGATATGCACAGTTTGATAATTTTTTGAGCATAGTTCCAATTCTCTCTTCAGAATGGCTGGATGTATTCACAATTCCATCAACAATGTCCCAGTTTTCCCACATCCCCTCCAAAATTCAGCATTATCTTTTCCTATTAGATTGGCTATCTCAGAGTTGTCTTAATTTCCATTTCTCTGATTAATAATGACTTGGAGCATCTTTTCATATATGGCTAGAAATAGTTTCAATTTTTTCATCTGAAAATTATCTGTTCATATCCTTTGACCATTTATTGGTTGGAGAATGGCTTGATTTCTTATAAATTAGAGTCAATTCTCTATATAGTTTGGAAATGAGGCCTTTATCAGAACCTTTGACTATAAAAATGTTTGACTGCAAAAATGTTTATTGTTTCCCTTCTAATCTTGTCTGCCTTAGTTTTGTTTGTACAAAAGCTTTTCAATTTTATATAATCAGAATTTTCCATTTTGTGATCAATAATGATCTCTAGTTCTTCTTTCGTCACAAATGCCTTTCTTCTCCACAGGTCTGAGAAGTAAACTATCCTATCTTCTTCTAATTTATTTATGATCTCATTCTTTATGCCTAGATCATAAACCCATTTTGACCTTCTCTTGGTGTATGGTGTTAAGTATGAATCCTTGCCTAATTTCTGCCATACTAAATTCCAATTTTCCCAGTAAATTTTGTCAAATAGTGAATTCTTATCCCAAATGCTGGGGTCTTTGGGTTTGTCAAATACTAGATTATTAAGGTTACTGACTATTTTGTCCTTTGAATTTAACCTATTCCACTGATCAACTAGTCTATTTCTTAGCCAGGACCAAATGGTTTTGGTGACTGCTACTTTATAACACAGTTTTAGATCTGATACAGCTAGGCTACCTTCATTTGATTTTTTTTCATTGGTTCCCTTGAAAGTCTTGACCTTGTTTTCTTCCAGATGAATTTTGTTATTTTTTCTAGGTCATTAAAATAGTCTTTTGGGAGTCTGATTGGTATAACACTAAATAAATAGATTAGTCTAGGTAGTATTGTCATCTTTATTATATTTGCTTGACCTATCTAAGAGCACTTAATGTTTTTCCAATTGGTTAGATCTGACTTATTTGTGTGGAAAGTTTTTTGTAGTTTTGCTCATATAGTTCCTGACTTTTCCTTGGCAGATAGATTCCCAAATATTTTATACTATTGGCAGTTACTTTAAATGGAATTTCTCTTTGTAAATGTAACTTTGTAACACTAAATGTTAGTAACATATAAGAATGATGATAATATATGTGGGTTTATTTTGTATCCTGCAACTTTACTAAAGGTGTGTATTATTTCTAATAGCTTTTTAGTAGAATCTCTGGGGTTCTCTAAGTATACCATCATATCATCTGCAAAGAGTGATAATTTGGTTTTGTCATTAGCTTCTCTAATTCCTTTAATCTCTTTCAAAACTCTTATTGCTGAATCTAATACAATATTGAATAGTAATGGTGATAGTAGGCAACCTTGTTTCACTCCTGATCTTATTGAGGATGATTCCAGTTTACCATTATTACATATGATGCTTACTGATGGTTTTAAAGAGATGTTACTGATTATTTTAAGGAAAAGTCCATTTATTCCTATACTCTCAAATGGTTTTAATAGCAATGGATATTGGATTTTATCAAATGATTTTTCTGCATCTATTAAGATGATCATATGGTTTTTGTTGATTTGGTTATTGCTATAGTCAATTATGCTAATAGTTTTCCTAATATTGAATCAGCCCTGCATTCCTGGTATAAATTCTATTTAGTCGTGGTGTATTATCCTGGGGATTATTTTCTGTAATATTTTTGCTAATATTCTATTTAAGATTTTAGCATCAATATTCCTTAGGGAGATTGGTCTGTAATTTTCTTTCTCTGTTTACAACCTACCTGGTTTAGGTATCAGTACCATGTTTGTGTCATAAAAGGAATTTCATAGGACTCCTTCATTCCCTATTTTTTCAAATAGTTTACATAACATTGGAGTTAGTTGTTATTTAAATGTTTGGTAGAATTTATATGTAAAACCATCTAGTCCTGGGACATTTTTCTTAGGGAGTTGATTAATAGCTTATTCTATTTCTTTTTCTAAAATGGGGCAATTTAAGCAATTTACTTCCTCTTCTGTTAATCTGGGAAGCCTATATTTTTGGATGTAGTCATCCATTTCACTTAGGTTATCAAATTTATTGGCATAAAGTTGAGCAAAGTAACTCCTAATTATTGCTCTAATTTCCTCTTCATTGGTGGAAAGTTCTCCCTTTTCATTTTAAAGATTAACAATTTTATTTTTCTCTTTCCTTTTTCTAATCAGATTTGCCAAAGGTTTATCTATTTTATTGTTTTTCCCCCCACAAAACCAACACTTAGTTGTATTTATTAATTCAATAGTTTTTTAAAATTTCAATTTCATCAATTTCTCCTTTTAATTTTAGAGTTAAGTATTTTATTGGAGGGTTTTAATTTGGTCTTTTTCTAGCTTTTTAAGTTGTAAGCCAATTCATTGATCTTCTCTTTCTCTATTTTATGCAAGTAAGCCTCTAAAGATATAAAATTTCCCCTTATTACCATTTTGGCTTTATCCCACAAATTTTGGTATTTTATCTCATTGTTGTCATTCTTTTGGTTGAAATTATTAATCGTGTCTATGATTTGCTGTTTCACCCAACCATTCTTTAGAATGAGATTATTTAGTTTCCAATTACTTTTTGTTCTATTTATCCCTAGCTTTTTGTTGAATATAGTTTTTTATTACATCATGATCTGAAAAGAATGCATTTACTATTTCTGCCTTTCTTCATTTTATTTTGAGGTCTTTATTTCCTAATATATGGTCAATTTTTGTATAGGTTCCATGAACTCCGGAGAAGAAGTATACTCCTTTTTGTCTCCATTCAGTTTTCTCCATAGATCTATCATTCCTAACTTTTTAAATATTCTATTTACCTTTTTAACTTCTTTCTTATTTGTTTTGTGGTTTGATTTATCTAATTTTGAGAATGCAAGGTTGACATCTCCCACAATTATGGTTTTGCTGTCTATTTCTTCTTGCAACTCTCTTAACTTCTCCTTTAGGAAGTTAGATGTTATACCACTTGGTGCATATATGTTTACTATTGGTATTGCTTCATTGTCTTTACCTTTCCAATTTACATTTTAGGAATTGACTTTCTTTTTCCACTTTATCAATTTTTTCTTTAAGTAAATTACATGTCTTTTTTGTATTCTCTTGTAGAGCTTTTCTTTGCTTTCCCCATTTTTCTTCTAGCACTCTTTTAATATCTTTTATAACTTCTTCTAGGAGAACCTTGTGTGATGGGGACCAGGTTACATCTCTATTTGGGGTTTTGTCTGGAGACTGTTAGTCTTCTTGGTGTTGAAAACCTGCTCTCTTTCTGTATAGAAGCTATCAATCTTTAGTGTATACTTGACTTTTTTACTCATTTTTTAAAAGACCTTAGTGCAAGGTGATTACCAGCTTCCTCTGCAGAGCAGGAATACATATATATATACAGAGAGAGAGAGAGAGAGAGAGAGAGAGAGAGAGAGAGAGAGAGAGAGAGAGAGAGAGAGAGAGAGAGAGAGAGAGACAGAGAGACAGAGACAGACAGGACAGTTAGCTATCCTGCAAACGGGCTGTTAAGAGTGGCCTAGCTGGGGAAGTGCTCTGGGAATAGCCCTCACCGGAAGTGTCTGTGCCTTGGGAATAATCTCACTATGTGTGTGGATCCAGTTGCCCTGGTGCTAGCAGCTGAGCAGCAAATGTGTTGCTACCAGGCATAACCCTACTGGAGCTTTGGCTGCCCTGGGGCTAGTGGTTGAGTAGTGAAAGTGTCACTTCCCCCCTTCCCCCCAAGAATCCTGCTGTGTGTGTGGATCAGCAAGAGGGAAGCACTGGAAGTGTTTTTACTCTCGGAAGCACAGCAGCATTGAACTTCTATTGCCCTATCAGAGCCCTCTTTTTATGCAGATTTGTGGCTACCCTGATCAGAGCCCCCCTATTTTACAGATTAGAGGCTGCTCTGAGAAGTATGACTGCCTCAGGCAAAAGCCCTGTGCTGCACAATGGGAATGCACAGCTGTGCTGAGATGCATGCTGAGTCACTTCTGGGTGCTATGTGGTATAGCCAGATCCTGTTAGATTCTGGCGGGTTTTTTTGAGTACACTCTACCTTTGGCTTTAACTTCTCTGCTGATCTACTGCTTTGCAACTAAAGCAGAGCAGCCAACCTCTAGTAGAGTCCTCCCTGCAAATTTTTCATCATGTGTACCCTGTTAGCTCAGTATGTTAGCCTCTGGTTTTACCTCCCTGACTGAGCTGGCCCTTTCCCACTGATCAGCCCAAACCTTTTCTGGCTATCTTCCAGATTATCTTTGGGTGGTAAGTTCCAACATTCATGGATTTTATCAGTCAAGCACTATTTTTGAGACTGAATTTGGTAATTAGTAGTGAAGGTATGAGAGAAGCTTAGAATGTTGTGTGTGTCTTCTCCACCATCTTGGCTCTGCATTTTATTTTTAATATATGAAATAAAGCAATCTTTTCTATATAATAGTAGATTTAAAAAGATGATTGCACATGTAACTGAAAATCTGTTGTGTACAACTTGCTATTCCTTTTAAATACATAATAGATGACAGGAACATTTTTACTTTTTTGCTAGAGATGGCTACCTTTATATCCAAATTTTGTGTGTGTGTGTGTGTGTGTGTGTGTGTGTGTGTTTTGGTATGTAAAGTCATTCTATACATGCTTCATTTTTTTTACTACATTTTTTTTTTTTTTTGGTTAAATGTAATTGTCTAAAAGATTGGTGGAGTGTTTTAAGCTATAAACTTAGAGGAAACAAATATTCATGGTAACTGGAATCTAGAGTAACAATCTCTTGGGGACCCAGCCTGTAAGTTCAGAAATGTCTTCAGGTTCTACTACCAAATAATACTTTCTGTTGTTTTTTACTGTTTAATTATTTGCCTCTTCTGAGAACTCTATAAAAGGTTCTATTTTGGTATGTGTAGGATCTTGTAATTTATGATCTTGCTTTCCCAAAGTTTGTTAATTAATTCTGGTTAAATTGCTTAAGAACCTTGACATGTAATTCTTCTATTTTTTGTTTGTTTTCAGTCACTTGATAAAAGTTTAGATCCTTTAACTGTAGACAAAGTTAGATACTGCTATAGGTTAAAAGACCCCATTTGAAATTTTATGGTTTATTGATTTCACATTTTGTTAGCTAATCTTCCTTTAAATTTTTCTGACTTTTACGTTCCAAAAGTTAATTCATTTAGTGAACTCCATGATTTATTAAAGACTATAGTGTCAC
Source organism: Sminthopsis crassicaudata (assembly GCF_048593235.1). Taxonomy (NCBI): domain Eukaryota; kingdom Metazoa; phylum Chordata; class Mammalia; order Dasyuromorphia; family Dasyuridae; genus Sminthopsis; species Sminthopsis crassicaudata. The sequence goes on along the minus strand of NC_133621.1, from coordinate 241,592,298 downwards.
ATGTATATGATTTGTTTATACACCATTGTTGTTCAGTTATTTTCAGTTGTGTCCAACCCTTTGTGATCCCTTTTGGAGTTTTCTTTTCAAAGACAATAGTGTGGTTTACCTTTTTGTCTCCAACTCGTTTTATAGATGAGAAAACTGAGGCAGAGAGGATTAAAGGATTTGTCACACAACTGGTCAGTATCTGAAGCTGGATTTGAAATCCAGAAGAGGAGCCTTTCTAATGCCAGCATTCTAGGCCACAGAGACATCTAGCTGCTCTGTCATACACATTGAATATTTAATGGACAATTTAATTCAGTAGTGGTAATCTGAAAAGAAACAAGATATACAAGACAAAAAAGGAAGCCAAAATTTAAACTCTTCTTTTCTTTCAGGAACAACATAAGCGCCAATTGGAAGATATGAAGAAAGCTGGCCATGAGACTTTGAGCATTATTACAGAGGAATATAAGGTAAAGGTTATAAGCTTGCTGACTTCTATGCCTTATAAATGCTTGTTGACTTTATATGAAAATAATCTTACTACTGCATTTGTGTATAATTTTCCTTTTGTATCATAATAGTCATATTCTTTTGATTCTGCTTTAATCTGAATATAGTTAGACTATATATGTATGTATACATACATACATATGTGTGTTCAATTATTTCTGTTATGTCCAATTCTTTATACTCCCATTTGGAGTTTTCTTGGCAAAGATATTGTAGTGATTTCATTTCCTTTTTTAGCTCATTTTATATATTAAGAAATTGAGGCAAACAGGGTTAAATAGTTTTCCTAGGGTCACCTAGCTGATAAATTTCTGAATGTGCTATTGAACTCATTTTCTTGACTTCAGACTTGGCACTCTACCCACTTTGCCGTCTGATTTCCCTCTTTCCCTAAATATATTTATTTGTATTCATTCATTGTACATTTTTATGTACTGATATGTGGATTTGTCTCCATACTTTGATTTTTTTTCTCATATAACTTAGTATAATGCCTATCATATAATAGGCACATAAAATGATTGTTAATGTATTGCTTGATGTCTAACTCAGGGCATTTTAAGTAATTCACCTACAAGTATATGTACATGTATATGTATGTGTCTGTATATATACATATATATATATATATATATATATTTGCAGATACATTATTATATATGTATATTTATGTATGCACATACATGTTTATGTGTTTATGTGTGTGTTTGGTAAGTGTTCCATGTGGCCTCTCAGGGAAACAAATGTTCTTTAAGATTATATTAAGACAGGGGGCAGCAAGGTGGCACAGTGGATAGAGCACCAGCCCTGAATTCAGTAGGACCCGAGTTCAAATCTGGTCTCAGACACTTAATACTTTCCTACCTGTGTGACCCTGGGCAAGCCACTTAAACCCAGCCTCAAGGGAAAAAAAAAGATTACATTAAGACTAAGAGATAGTTTTAGAATTATCATATTACCTGAATGCCATGAGAAAAAAAAAAAAAAAAAAAAAAAAAAAAAAAAAGCCTGGATAGCATCTTTCAAGAAGTTATCAAGGAAAATTGCCCTATATTGTAAGAGATCCCAAAATGAAAATTCCAAGAAATATGATAGAATTCCAGAACTCTCAGATCAGGGAGAAAATATTGGAAGGAGTCAGAAAGAAACAATTCACATGTCAAGGAATCACAGTCAGAATTAGTAGCTTCTACTAATTAGTAGTAGTACAAGATTTAGTAGCTTCTACATTAAAAAATCTTGAGGGCTTGGAATATGATATTCTGAAAAGCAAAAGAGCTTGGATCAAGCAAAGAACCAACAAAAGTGAGCATACTTTTTAGGGGAAAAATTAACAGTAAAATAAGGGACTTTCAGACTTTCATGATAAAAAGATAAGTGTTGAAGCATAAAAAAAGATAAACAAGAAAGGAAAAGCAAACATGTTACAGAAAAAGATTTGCTTTGATTAATATTGCTTACATGTCTACATGGAGAGGTTGGAAGGAGTGTATATGGACAAAGAATGCAGATATATCTTGACTTTGATATGATAATTTTAGAAAAAAATTAAGTGGTGAAAAGATTGTGCAGGGAGAAAAGGAAAGAGGAAGGCAGAATGGGGTGAATTATATCACATGGAGAGGACTCAAAGAATTGTCACAGTAGAAGGAAAGAAGAGAAACATTGTTTGAATCTTATTCTTATCAGATTCCTGAAACAGTAATAACATGCACATTCAGGTATAGAAATCTATCTTACAGAATAGGAAAGCAGGAGGAGAAAGGGGGATAAAAGGAAGTGGCAACTGATAGAAAAGAGAGTGTATGAGGGAAGTAGTAGTCAGAAGCAAAATTCTGGTGAGAAAAGGCAGGGTGAAAGAAGAGAGAAAAGTGTAAACAGAGGAAAAATGGGATTGAGGGAAATACAGACTTAGTAATCATAACATAATGAATATGAATAGGATTCACTCTCCTACAAAATAGAAACAGATTGGATTGACTTCCGGCCAAGATGGCGGCGTGGAGGCAGACAGCTGCTTGAGCTCCTCGTTTTCTCTCAGAACTTACTTCATGACAAGCCTCTGACTTAATGCTTGACCCAGAAAGAAATCCACAAATTATCACCAAGAGAAGACATCCTTGAAAGTCTCCAGAAAAGGTCTGTGTTTGTTCGGGGGAGGGTCAATCAGACTGGGCGCAGACTGAGGGCAGACAGCCAGAGCAAGACAGACAGCTCACACAGCTCAGACCAGAGGGGGAGGGGTGTGATCTCTGCCGTTTCTGTGAAAGGGCTTTTGCCCCAGTGTGGATGCTCCGTCTTGGCAGCAAGCCAGGAGCGGTGGAGAGGGTGTAAACACCGGAGGTGAAGATTAAAACCCCAGAAAGCCAGCGTCTCTCAGACCCCGGCCACCCCCAACCCCCACCTGGACTGACTCGGTGCGTTCTCGGAGCCTCAGGGCCCAGACTCAGTACAGTCATTGCTGTTCTGTTAGTGGCTCTCTGCTGCCCTGCCCCCAATCTGTAGAAGAAGCCCATTAATAACATCCAGCCCTATCCCCCGCAAAACAGACCAATTGTTTCTCTTGTCAGTTTGTTTTCTTTGATTCCTACTCTGACAAAATGAACAAAAAATTCAAAAGGGCTCTAACCATTGACAGCTTCTGTGTGGAGAGGGAGCAGACTTCAAATACTGTGGAGACTAGGAACAGAATGTCCCCAGATGTATCCCCTGGGAGAGATATAAGCTGCTCCTCAATACAAAAGAACCTCATAGAGGAAATCAAAAAGGCTCTCACAAGAGAGCTGGAAGAGAAATGGGAAAAGGAAAGGGAAGCTTGGCAAGAGAGCCTGGAGAAGTCATCCCATGCATTCAAAGACAGAATGGATAAAGAAATCAAATCATTGAGAAACAAGATTAGTGAGCTGGAAAAGGTAAACAACTCCAAGGAAAACAGGATTAGTGAGCTGGAAAAGGTAAACAACTCTAAGGAAAACAGGATTAGAGAGCTGGAAAAAGAAATCAGCTCTCTAAAAAATAAAATGGATAAAATGGAAAAAAATTCCATAGAAGATAAAAACTCAATTGGACAATTACAAAGAGATATAAAAAAAGTGAGTGAAGAAAATACATCATTAAAAATTAGACTGGAACAAGTGGAAATGAATGACTCAAGGAGAAACCAAGAGGGAGTCAAGCAAAACCAGAGAAATGAAACAATTGAAAAGACTGTCAAGTACCTTACCAGAAAGACAACAGATCTGGAAACCAGATCCAGGAGAGACAATTTGAGAATAATCGGACTCCCTGAAAAATGGGAGGAAAAAAAGAGCTTGGACACCATTTTCGAGGAAATTATCAAAGAGAACTGCCCAGACGTTTTGGAAACAGAGGGTAAAATAGACATTGAGAAAATTCATCGATCACCTACTGAAAGGGACCCTAAAATCAAAACGCCAAGAAATATAGTGGCCAAGTTCAAGAACCATCAGACAAAGGAAAAGATATTGGAAGCTGCTAGAAAAAAACAATTCAGATATGGAGGATCCACAATAAGGATAACACAGGATCTAGCAGCGTCCACATTAAAAGAACGCAGGGCCTGGAACATGATATTCCGAAAGGCTAAGGAACTTGGTATGCAGCCAAGAATAACTTACCCAGCAAGAATGAGCATCGTTTTCCAGGGAAGAAGATGGACATTTAACGAAATAAATGAATTCCATCTATTTTTGATGAAAAAACCAGACCTACATAAAAGGTTTGATCTTCAAATACAGAACTCAAGAGACTTCTAAAAAAGGTAAAAAGAAATCTTGAGAACTATACTTCTGTCAAAAAAATATGTAAAGAACATATGTACAATTTGTCTTAGAAACTAGAGGTGGAAAGGAGATTATATCATAAAAAAGTATAAAGTGGTGGTACTACATCTCATGAAGAGGCAAAGGTAACCTATTATATCTGAGAGAAAGAAAGGAGGGAGATGAAAATAGCGTGTATCAATAGACATATTCGATTTATGGTGAAACTTCTTCCACTTCATTGAAAAGTGAAAGGGAAGGAGTAAGCTAAGGGGAAGGGAATACAGTAATTTCAATGAAAAGGGGTAAAATAAGGGGAGGATCTTTAAGGTGGGGGAGGGATCCTAAAAAGGGAGGGCTGTGAAAAGCAAGTGGTGTTTACCAGTTGAGTACTGGATAGGAGGGTAAAAGGGAAGGAAAGGGGAAAAGCATAAGCAGGGGTTAATAGGATGACAAGCAATATAGAATTAGTCCTTCTAACCATAAATGTGAATGGGGCAAACTGCCTCATAAAGAGGAAGCAGTTAGTAGACTGGATTAAAAGTCAGAATCCTACTATATGTTGTTTACAGGAAACACACCTGAAACAGGATGAGACATTTAAACTAAAAGTAAAAGGGTGGAGCAGAATCTATTATGCTTCAGGCAAAACCAAAAAAGCAGGAGTAGCCATCCTCATCTCAGATCAAGCAAAAACAAAAATTGATCTAATTAAAAGAGATAAGGAAGGGCATTATATCCTGCTAAAGGGAAGCATCAATAGTGAAGCAGTATCAATATTAAATATGTATGCACCAAGTGGTCCAGCATATAAATTCTTAAAAGAGAAATTAAGAGAGCTGCAAGAGGAAATAGATAGCAAAACTATAATAGCGGGAGATCTCAACCTTGCAGCAAAACTATAATAGCGGGAGATCTCAACCTTGCACTATCAGAATTAGATAAATCAAACCACAAAATAAATAAGAAAGAAGTCAAAGAGGTAAATAGAATACTAGAAAAGTTTGATATGATAGATCTTTGGCGAAAGCTAAATGGAGACAGAAAGGAATATACTTTCTTCTCAGCAGTTCATGGAACCTATACAAAAATTGATCATATACTAGGGCATAAAAACCTCAAAATCAAATGCAGTAAGGCAGAAATAGTAAATGCATCCTTTTCAGACCATAATGCAATCAAAATAACATTTAATAAAAAGCCAGGGGAAAATAGACCAAAAAATAATTGGAAACTAAATAATCTTATACTAAAGAATGATTGGGTAAAACAGCAAATCATAGACATAATTAATAACTTCACCCAAGAAAATGACAATAATGAGACATCATACCAAAATGTGTGGGATACAGCCAAAGCAGTAATTAGGGGAAGTTTTATATCTCTACAGGCCTACTTGCATAAAATAGAGAAAGAGAGGGCCAACGAATTGGGTTTACAACTAAAATTGCTAGAAAAGGAACAAATTAAAAACCCCCAGACAAACACAAAACTTGAAATTCAAAAAATAAAAGGTGAGATTAATAAAATTGAAAGTAAAAAAACTATTGAATTAATTAATAAAACTAAGAGTTGGTTTTATGAAAAAACCAACAAAATAGACAAACCCTTAGTAAACCTGATTAAAAAAAGGAAAGAGAAAAAGCAAATTGATAGTCTTGAAAATGAAAAGGGTGAACTCACCACTAATGAAGAGGAAATTAGAACAATAGTTAGGAGCTACTTTGCTCAACTTTATGCCGATAAATTCGATAACTTAAATGAAATGGAAGAATACCTTCAAAAATATAGCTTGCCCAGATTAACAGAGGAAGAAGTAAATAGTCTAAATAGTCCCATCTCAGAAAAAGAAATAGACCAAGCTATTAACCAAGTTCCTAAGAAAAAGTCCCCAGGACCAGATGGATTTACAGGTGAATTCTACCAAACATTTAAAGAACAACTAACTCCAATGCTATGTAAACTATTTGAAAAAATAGGGATTGAAGGAGTCCTACCAAATTCCTTCTATGACACAGACATGGTACTGATACCTAAACCAGGTAGATCGAAAACTGAGAAAGAAAACTATAGACCAATTTCCTTAATGAATATTGATGCTAAAATCTTAAATAAGATATTAGCAAATAGACTTCAGAAAATCATCCCCAGGATAATACACTATGACCAAATGGGATTTATACCAGGAATGCAGGGCTGGTTTAATATTAGGAAAACTATTAGTATAATTGACCATATTAATAATCAAATTAATAAAAACCATATGATCATCTCAATAGATGCAGAAAAGGCATTTGATAAAATCCAACATCCATTCCTACTAAAAACGCTTGAGAGTATAGGAATAAATGGACTATTCCTTAAAATTATAAGGAGCATATATTTAAAACCTTCAGTAAACATCATATGTAATGGTGATAAACTAGAACCTTTCCCTGTAAGATCAGGAGTGAAACAAGGTTGCCCACTATCACCATTACTATTCAATATAGTACTAGAAACTCTAGCCTTGGCAATAAGAGCCGAGAAAGAGATCCAAGGAATTAGAGTAGGAAATGAAGAAATCAAATTGTCACTTTTCGCAGATGACATGATGGTATACTTAGAAAACCCCAAAGACTCTGCTAAAAAGCTATTAGAAATAATTCAGAATTTTAGCAAAGTCGCAGGATACAAAATAAATCCACATAAATCCTCAGGATTTTTATACATTACCAACACAATCCAACAGCAAGAGATACAAAGAGAAATTCCATTCAAAATAACAGTCGATAGTATCAAATATTTGGGAATATATCTACCAAAGGAGAGTCAGGAATTATATGAGCAAAATTACAAAACACTTGCCAGAAAAATAAAGTCAGATTTAAATAATTGGAAAGACATTCAATGTTCTTGGATAGGCCGAGCGAATATAATAAAGATGACAATACTCCCCAAACTAATCTATTTATTTAGTGCTATACCAATCAGACTCCCAAGAAACTATTTTAATGACCTAGAAAAAATAACAACAAAATTCATATGGAAGAATAAAAGGTCGAGAATTGCAAGGGAACTAATGAAAAAAAAGTCAGAGGAAGGTGGTCTAAGTGTACCTGATTTAAAGCTATATTATAAAGCAACAGTCACCAAAACCATTTGGTATTGGCTAAGAAATAGACTAGTTGATCAGTGGCATAGGTTAGGTTCACAGGGCAAGATAGTGAATAAAAATAGCAATCTAATCTTTGACAAACCCAAAGATCCCAAATTTTGGGATAAGAATTCATTATTTGACAAAAACTGCTGGGAAAACTGGAAATTAGTATGGCAGAAACTAGGCATGGACCCACATTTAACACCACATACTAAGATTAGATCAAAATGGGTCCAAGATTTAGGCATAAAGAACGAAATCATAAATAAATTGGAGGAACATGGGATGGTTTACCTCTCAGACTTGTGGAGGAGGAAGGAGTTTGTGTCCAAGGGAGAACTAGAGACCATTATTGATCACAAAATAGAACATTTTGATTACACCAAATTAAAAAGTTTCTGCACAAACAAAACTAATGCAAACAAGATTAGAAGGGAAGTAACAAATTGGGAAAAAATTTTTACAGTTAAAGGTTCTGATAAAGGCCTCATCTCCAAAATATACAGAGAATTGACTTTAATTTATAAGAAATCAAGCCATTCTCCAATTGATAAATGGTCAAAGGATATGAACAGACAATTTTCAGATGATGAAATTAAAACTATTTCCACTCATATGAAAGAGTGTTCCAAATCACTATTGATCAGAGAAATGCAAATTAAGACAACTCTGAGGTATCATTACACACCTGTCAGATTGGCTAAGATGACAGGAACAAATAACGATGAATGTTGGAGGGCCTGTGGGAAAACTGGGACACTGGTGCATTCTTGGTGGAGTTGTGAAAGAATCCAACCATTCTGGAGAGCAATCTGGAATTATGCCCAAAAAGTTATCAAAATGTGCATACCCTTTGACCCAGCCATACTACTACTGGGCTTATACCCCAAGGAACTACTAGAGAAGGGAAAGGGTCCTGTATGTGCCAAAATGTTTGTGGCAGCCCTTTTCATAGTGGCTAGAAGCTGGAAGATGAATGGATGTCCATCAATTGGAGAATGGTTGGGTAAACTATGGTATATGAATGTTATGGAATATTATTGTTCTATAAGAAATGACCAACAGGAGAAATACAGAGAGGCTTGGAGAGACTTACATCAACTGATGCTGAGTGAAACAAGCAGAACCAGAAGATCATTATACACTTCAACAATGATACTGTACGAGGATGTATGCTGATGGAAGTGGATTTCTTCAACATAGAGAAGAGCTAATCCAATTCCAATTGATTAATGATGGACAGAACCAGCTACATCCAGAAAAGGAACACTGGGAAATGAATGTAAACTGTTATTTTTACCTTCTGAATCCAATTCTTCATGTGCAACAAAAAATTCGGTTCTACACACATATATTGTATCTAAATTATACTGTAATATATTTAACATATATAAGACTGCTTGCCATCTGGGGGAGGGGGTTGGGGGAGGAAGGGAAAAAATCTGAATAGAAGTAAGTGCAAGGGATAATGTTATAAAAAATTACCCATGCATATGTACTGTCAAAAAATGTTATAATTATAAAATAAAATAAAAAATTAAAAAAAAATAGAAAAAAAAAAAAAAAGAAACAGATTGGATTGAAAACCAAACTCTAGAACATGTCTTTTATCAACAGATTTGAAGCAGAGAGACACAGAGAGAAAAGATAAAAGAGTATTATCCTTCAACTGAAGTTAAAAAAAAAAAAAAAAAAAAAAAAAAAAAAAGCAGGGGTCGCAATCATGACCTTAGACAAAGCAAAAGTAGATATAATTGAAACAGAAAAGAAAGTAAACTACATGTTACTGAAAAGTGCCATAAAGTGCCATAGATAACAAAGTAATATTAATATATTTAATATTTATATATATATATATGTACATATATATATATATATACACATAATATATGTAAACAATAGTAAACATATATGCCATAGAGTCTACATTTTTAATGGATAAGTTAAATGAATTACAGGAGAAAATAGGAAATACTAAGGAGAGAGGACCTCAACTTTCTCATCACAGAACTAGATAAATCTAACTAATAAATAAACAGGAAAGAAATTAAGATGGTGAATAGAATTTTAGACAAGTTAGATATGATAGATCCTAGAGAAAACTGAATGGGGATAGAAAGAAATATATTACTTTCTCATTGATACAATGCACTCACATTAAAAACTGACCATGTTTTAAGGCATTAATAACTTCACAATCAAATTGTCGAAAGGAAGAAATATTCAATGCATCCTGTTCAGATCATGAAAAAGTAAAAATTATATTTAGTAAAGGTCCATAGAAAAATAGATTAAAAATTAATTGGAAATTAACTTTAAAGAGTAGGTGAAATATAAAATTATAGAAACAATTGATAATTTCATCAAATTACAATTTCATCATGACAATAATTAGTTAACATAACAAAACTTAGGGGTTGCACCCAAAGTAGTTTTTAGGAAATTTTATGTCTAAATGCTAACGTGAATAAAATAAAGAAAACGTTGTACATTGTAACAGCAATAATGTACTAGAATCAATTGTGAATGAATTAGCTATTCTCTACAATCAACATATTAAATATCACTTTTCCTCCCCTTATTTCCAAATTAAGAAGAGTTGACAAATAAGAGAAAAAATAATGAGGAAGAAACAAACTACAAGAATAGTTACATCTTTGATCCTATAATATGTAAAAGTAGAGGAACAAAGATGCCTCCCATTTTAACAAATATATCTATTATACTATGTCATAGAATAGAGATAAAAATAAGGTTAGACTCAGTAATTTCATTGGCATAGACAACTTCTGGAAATTCTCTATCAATAAAGTTTGACAGGTTTCCTGAATTTTATAATTACCTAGAATACTGAGATGTCAAGTATTTTGCCCAGGGTCATATAGCTAGTATGTGTCAGAAGCAAGACTTGAGCCAAGGCCTTCCTGGATTTTAAATTTTAAATGGAAATTGAAGGGCTGTTGTAATATTTAGTAATAACTTTGAAATATTTAAAATATTTAATTAGTGATTAAAGCATATGCATTAAAATTCTACCTATAACATTACATTTGTGATTGTGGGTGAGCACTTTAACTTTTTTGAGCCTCATTTCCCTGTCAGTAAAATGAGAGTTGGGCTCCCTGGCCTTGTAGATCCCTTTTAACTCTAGAAATATGATTTTGTGATCCTATAAAATCCCTTCCATTCTAGTAGAAGATAGGAATAATCTCCCCATATAGAGAAAAAAGAAAACAAAACAGAAATGTCATATCATGCTGAAACACATGCATTCATAAAAAACTAAAAAGTCAGTTCCACTCTTTGGAGTTCTATTTCAGGAATCTATTCCACAAAGTACACTGACCTCTTTGAAAGAGCATACAGTTTTGTATTTCTGCTAGTTTCTTTACATATTTTGTGATTTTAGAATTAAAAAAAAATGATAGCATGTCTGGTTGACTTGGGACTTTTATATGGGATATTATGAACAAATAAGTGGGGAAAAATAGTTCTTTTTCCATCCTAAGAAGCAGTGTTACAGCATCTGAGGAGAATGGCCTATCCTTATGGCAATTTTACAAAATATCGAAGCAACTGGATATGAGGCATAAAGAGCCTATTACTGTACTTAATTTTAGAAATGGTTTAATTTTAATTTATTGCCAGTGGCACAATAAGGAATTTTCACTGGGAAAACTTTGTGGTATTTGAGGTAGCAACTCTTGTATTACTAGAATCCCTTAACAACAAGACCAGAAGGAACTTTTTCTTCTCTTCTGAAGATTGTTTTGGCTTCCTCAGACTCAAAAGCACTTTATATCTAGATATAGCTATATATAGCTAGACTACACTGATTTTCTATGTTTAGACATATACCTATAATTGACATTTTTGGAATATAAAATATCCTTGTACTATAATACAAACCCATAGAAAAATCTGAGAATCCATGAAATCTTAAGGTACTGAGATTTTTTTTTTTTTTAGCTGAGGCAATTGGAGTTAAGTGACTTGCCCAAGGTCACACACCTAGGAAGTATTAAATGTCTGAGGCCAGATTTGAATTCAGGTCCTCCTGACTTCAGGACTGGTATTCTATCCACTGTGCCATCTAGCTGCCCCAAGGTACCGAGATTTTTAACTAGCCTGCACATGACCTTTCTTGAGTCTAATTAAGAAAAAAACAAAGGACAAATCTCTGAATTTTAAATTCAATATCCTTAAGATTTTATATGACTACTGCTCTCCTGGTTGTCTCAAGAGCATTGGGACCAAATCCATCAGCACTACTCCCCCAAATTCCAAGGATTGAACTCACAGTGTCTGCAGGCCTTTTCATTTCTGCCTGCTTAGACAGAAAAAGACTGAATTTGATCTTTTCTGTAATTTATAAAAAACACAAAAGACAGCATATTCTTCTATGACATCATCCATTTTTCTTTAAAAATGCACTCCTTTGGCAAGAACAAGCTTTTATATTGGAAAGGAAGATGAAGAGAGAGGGAGAGTGGGTGAACCTTACTTTTATCAGAATTGTCTAAAAGAGGAAATAACATATCCACTCAACACAGGTACATGAAAATAGGAAGGGAATGGGATATGGGAAGGAGATAGATAGAAGAAAGGGTATATTGGAGGAAGAAGTGGTCAGTAACAAAATAGGATAAATGGGGGAACTACAGTTGTCAGTAGTGTGAAAAGGATTTTGAGCAAGTTTCTCTGTTAAGACCTTATTTGTCAAAATAAACTGAGTCAAATTTATGAAAAATAAGAGCCATTCTCCATTTGATAAATGATCAAAAAGTAGGGGTATTGTTAGGTCAAAGGCTAGAAAATCATGCCTGTCCTTTGACTTAACAATACCACTACTTGGCATGAATCTCAAAAGATATTTTAAAAAAGAAAGAGAAAAGCATTCTGGGAAGATAGAGGAGTAGTTTAGTAAATTTCAAGCTCTCTATATTTTTTAGTTTTTAGTAGGAATGGATGTTGGATTTTGTCAAATGCTTTTTCTGCATCTATTGAGATGATCATATGGTTCTTATTAATTTGATTATTAATATGGTCAATTATATTAATAGTTTTCCTAATATTAAACCAGCCCTGCATTCCTGGTATAAATCCTACTTGACATGGTGTATTTTCCTGGAGATGATTTTCTGTAGTCCTTTTGCTAATATCTTATTTAAGATTTTAGCAATATTATTCATTAGGGAGATTGGTCTATAACTTTGTTTCTCTGTTTTCAACCTACCTGTTTAGGTATCAGTACCATGTCTTTGTCATAAAAGGAATTTGGTAGGACTCCTTCATTCCCTATAAATCCATCTGGTCCTGGGGGAGTCCATTAATAGCTTGTTCTAATTCTTTTTCTGAAATGGGACTATTTAAGCAATATATTTCCTCCTCTGTCAATCTGGGAAGCCTATATTTTTGGAGGTAGTCATCCATTTCACTTAGGTTATCAAATTTATTGGCATAAAGTTGGGCAAAGTAACTCCTTATTATTGCTCTAATTTCCTCTTCATTGGTGGAAAGTTCTCCCTTTTCATTTTTAAGACTAAGAATTTGATTTTCCTTTTTCTTTTTTTCTAATTAGGTTTACTGAAGGTTTATCTATTTTATTGTTTTTTCATATTATGTATAGATTCAATGTTGTTTTTTTTTTTTGCTTTCAATATTAATTTCTCCTTTTTAGAATTTCAAGTTTAGTATTTAATTGGGGGGGTTAATTTGGTCTTTTTCTAGATTTTTAAGTTGCAAGCTTCATTGATAATCTCTTTCTCTATTTTCTTCAAGTAGGCCTCTAAAGATATAAAATTTCCTTTTTTTTACCGCTTTAGCTGCATCCCACAAATTTTGGTATGATGCCTCATCGTTGTCATTATCTTGAGTGAAATTATTAATTGTGTCTATAATTTGCTGTTTCACCCATCATTCTTTAAGATGAGATTAATTTCCAATTACTTTTTGGTCTATTTACCCCTAACTTTTTGTTGAATGTAGTTTTTATTGCATTGTGATCTGAAAAGAAAGCATTTACTATTTCTGCCTTCCTTTATTTAATTTTGAGGTCTTTATGTCCTAATACATGGTCGATTTTTGTATAGGTTCCATGAACTGCTGGAAGAAAGTATACTCCTTTCTGTCATCATTCAATTTATAGTTTCCTTCCTTATCTCTTTTAATTAGATCAATTTTTTCTTTTGCTTGATCTGAGAAAAGGATAACTATCCCTGCTTTTTTGACTTCACCTGAAGCATAATAGATTCTGCTCCAGCCTTTTACCTTTACTCTCTATGTATCTCCCTGTTTTAAATGTGTTTCCTGTAAACAACATATTATAGGGTTCTGACTTTTGATCCAGTCTGCTATCCACCTCCATTTAATGGCAGAGTTCATCCCATTCACATTTACTGTTAAAATTACTAATTCTGTATTTCCTGCCATCATATTATCACCTGGTTATGCTTTTTTCCCTCTTCTTCCCCATGAACCCCTTCCCCAGTATTTAATTTATAGACCCCACTTTTGATGGTCAGCCCTCCCTTTTTAATATCACTCCTTTTAAGTCCCTTCCCCTTTCTTGTACCCTTCCTTTATTCCCCTTTTACTTTTCCCTTTTCCTCCCCATCCCTTTTAATGAAGTGAGAGAGAATTCTCTGAAAAACAAATATGTCAATTATTTACTCTTTGAGCCTTTTCTGATGAGAGTAAGATTCATAAAATGTTTCTCCCCCTCTCTAAATTTCCTCAGATATGGTATATTTTCTATGCCTCTTCCTGGGATGTAGTTTCCCTCTTTTTATCACTCCTTCCCCTTTTTCTGATACTACCCCCTTCCCTTTACTACTCCCCCCCCCTTTTTTTTTTATCAGTAAAATCAAATTACCATGTGGACTTTTGATCCAGTGTGCTGTCTCTCCTTTATGGGAGAGTTCATCCCATTCACATTTACCCTTAAAATGACTAATTCTGCATTTCTTGCCATCTTCTTATCCCCAGATTATGCTTTTCTTTTTCTTGCCCCCCACCTTATCCCCTTTCCCAGTATTAAACTTATGGGCACCATTTGAATCATGCTGCTCTCCCTCTTTATGATCTCTTCCTCCCCCCTTTGAATCCCTTTCCCTTTCTTGTACCCTTCCCTTATTACTCTTTTCCTTTTCCCATTTCCCACACTTTTTAATGGGGTATGAGAAGTTTCTCTGTAAAACAAATATGTCAATTATTTTCTCTTTGAGCCAAATTTGATGACAGTAAGATTTACACAATGTTCCTCCCCCTCTCTAAATTCCCTCATATATGATAGGTTTTGTTTGCCTCTTTATGGGATGTAGTTTCCCTCTTTTTATCTCTCCTTTTGCCTTTTTCTAACACTATCTCCTTTCCAGTTCTGCTTCCCTTTTTTATGTTATATCAGTAAAATCAAATTATATATCTAGTCTTTATGTATATCTACAAGAGAAATACCATTCTCAAGAACTCTTTTTACCGTTTTGCCTTTCAGAATATCAGATTCCAGGCCCTTGGTTCTTTTAATATGGAAGCAGTTAGATCTTGAGTGATCCTTATTGAGGATCCTCGGTATTTGAATTGTTTTTTTTTCTGGCTGCTTGTAATATTTTTCCTTAGATTGATAGTTCTGAAATTTAGCCACAATATTCCTTGGAAGGTCTTTTTCAGAAGTTGTTTGATGAATTCTTTCAATGCCTATTTTACCTTCTGAGTCTATTACATCTGAGCAGTTCTCTTTGATGATTTCCTGTAAAATAGTATCTAGACTCTTTTTCATCATAATTTTCAGGAAGTCCAATGATCCTCAGTTTCTCTCTCCTAGATCCATTTTCCAAGTCTGTTGTTTTTCCAAGTAGATATTTAACTTTTTTTTAATAGTTTTTCAGTTTTTTTGATTTTGCTTGACTGATTCTTGATGTCTCAATGAATCATTCATTTCTATTTGTTCAGTTCTGATTTTTTTTTTAACCCGAGTTTTTTTTTTCTTTTTCCAATTCACAAATCCTACTTTCTTGGGGGTTCTTTATCTTTTCCAATTCACAAATCATGTTTTCCTGGGAGTTCTTTACCTTTTCCAGTTCACTAATTCTGTTTCTTTGCATTTCTTGGGAGTTCTTTACTTTTTCTAATTAATATTTCAGGAAGTTTTTGCTCTCTTTCATAGCTTTTCTTTCCTTTCCCCATTTTTCTTCTACTTCTTTTTTAAGATTTTTTATAGTTTCTTCTAGGAGAGCCTTTTGTGTTAGGGACCAGGTTGCATCCCCCTTTGGGGTATTGTCTGGAGACTGTCTGCTATTAATCTCCTGGGGGTTGAAAACCTGCTTTCTTTCTGATAAAAGATCATCCTTTTGATTTTTTTTTTACTCACTTTTTTTAAAGCCTTTCAGGTCTGCTTTTAGGACAAGGAGGTTACCAGCTTCCTTTGCAGAGCAGGGATAGGTATATGGACAGTAGCTGTCCTGCCAATAGTCTGCAAAGAGTGGCTGAGCTGTGGGAGTGCTCTGGGAGAAGCTCCACACCTAAAGTGACTAGGCCTGGGTATCACAGGCCGAGCTGTGGAAGTGCCCTTTAAGGCTCTCTTGTGAGAATTAACAAGCAGTGAAAGTATCACTGTTCCCTGCAAAAGCCTGCTTATCCCTCATGGTACCGGAAGTGTCTCTGCCTGAGGAGCTTAGTTGAGCTGGGGAAATTCCAGTGTTCCAGGCTGAGCCCCCCACTGTGCAAATTAGAGGCTGCCCTGGGCTGTGCCCCCTGTCATACAGATTTGTGACTGCCCACCTAGAAAGCCCCCTAGCTGCAGAATGCCACTGCAAAGCTGTGTTATGATCTGTACTGAGTCTCTTCCGGTCCTGGGTGGACACAGCCAGATCTTGTTAGGCTCTGATGTCCTTCGGAGTACCCTCTACCTTTGGCTCTAATTTCTCTGCTGGTCCACTACTCCGCAAACAAAGGAAAACAGTCAGCCTATGGCACAGAGCTCTCTGTAAATCTTCCAAAGATGGAGGCCACCCCAACTCCCAGTTCTATCCTTGCTTGTGCTGGTCTGTTCCCGCTGATCTGGACAAATTTTTTCTGACAATCTTCCAGATTATCTTCAGCTGATAAATTGTGTACTTGCAATCTTCGTGAATTTTACTAGTCAAGTGCTATTTTGGGGGTTGATTTTAAAAATTATTAATGAGGTTATGAGGGGAGCTTACTTAGAAAGTCACATGTGCCTTCTCCGCCATCTTGATTCCCAGCATGCCAGATTATTTTGATGATTACTAATTTAGATTTTGGGATTTTTTTTTTTTTGAGAAGCAATTGCAGGGTCACACAGATAGTACATGTTATGTGTCTGAGCCTGGATTTGAAGTCAGGTCCTCCCAACTCCAAGGCCTGAGCTCTATCCACTATGTTGTACAGCTGCCCCATTATTGCTTTATAATACAATTTATTTGAACTTTGTTATACCTGGGCCATACTGTACCTTCACTTTTTTTTTTTTTAATTGATTCCCTTTATATTCTTGACATCTTTTCTCCTAGATAAATTTTGTTATATGACTTTTTCTAGCTATATAAAATAATCTTGATAATTTTCTTGGTATGCTACTGAATAAATTAATTTAGGTAAGATTGTCATTTTTACTAGTATTCTAGTTATTTAGATACAACTTTATTTGTGTGAAAAATCTTTTGTCATTATGTTCATATAGTACATGAGTTTGTCTTGGCAAGTAGACTGCCAAGTATTTTATATTATCTGCATTGTCTTGGAATTGTCACATTTTTTTACATTTACTCTTGCTTTTTTTTTCCTATTGCATATAAAACAAAATTAAAAAATTAATTTAAATTAATTAATTAACAATTAATAAGAAAATTTAACATTTAAAATAATAGAGTTCCAAATTATTTTCTTTCATCTATACTTTTTTGATATGTTAAGCAATTTAATATTAATTATACATGTGAGGTTATGCAAAATATTTATAGATTAGCCAAAAAAAAAAAAAAAAGGAAAAAAGTACACACACATGCACACACACATGCGCGCGCACACACACACACATGCACTTGCGCGCACACACACGCACACACACACACACACACACACACACATGAAAGAGGCAGTGCAATTGTAGATCATTTTGATGATTACTGCTTTAAATTTGTTCTGTTTTGTTTTGTTTTTATTGAGAGGCAATTGGATTTAAGTGGCTTGCCCAGGGTCACATAGGTTGAAAGTGTTAAGTGTCTGATACAGGATTTGAACTCAAATCCTTCTGACTAGAGGGCCATTGTACCTCTGTACCACTGTACTATTTACTTTCCTCCCAGAAAAAAAGCATATATCAATCTTTATTCAGACACCATCAGTTTTTTTTGTTTGTTTGTTTGTTTTTTTTTTTAATGTGTTATGGGCCAGAACTTTAAACAAGGTGCTAAGTCATTGGAATTAATAAAGGCAATGATTATGTAGCTAGTACTTATTAGAGTTCACACCTTTAAGAGAGCATATATAAGGAGGAGCTCCATCAAGCCTACAGAAACCCACAAGCCCACTCTTGGAGACGGAGTCAGATTCATTCTATATTCCACCTTTGTGCTGGCTGGAGGGTTTGGATTCAGAGGAAGCTAAAGGCAGAAGTTGGAAGAGACAAAGGACTAGTGGCAAGGGCTCTTGGAACCAAGGAGAGAGATAGGCCTTTAAGAAAGCTAACCAGTGGAGCAGAATCTATTATGCTTCAGGCAAAACCAAAAAAGCAGGAGTATCCATCCTCATCTCAGATCAAGCAAAAACAAAAATTGATCTAATTAAAAGAGATAAGGAAGGGCATTATATCCTGCTAAATGGCAGCATCAATAATGAAGCAGTATCAATATTAAACATATATGCACCAAGTGGTGCAGCATCTAAATTCTTAAAAGAGAAATTAAGAGAGCTGCAAGAGGAAATACATAGCAAAACTATAATAGTGGGAGATCTCAACCTTGCACTCTCAGAATTAGATAAATCAAACCACAAAATAAATGAGAAAGAAGTCAAAGAGGTAAATAGAATACTAGAAAAGTTTGATATGATAGATCTTTGGCAAAAGCTAAATGGAGACAGAAAGGAGTATACTTTCTTCTCAGCAGTTCATGGAACCTATACAAAAATTGATCATTTACTAGGGCATAAAAACCTCAAAATCAAATGCAGTAAGGCAGAAATAGTAAATACATCCTTTTCAGACCATAATGCAATCAAAATAACATTTAGTAAAAAGCCAGGGGAAAATAGACCAAAAAATAATTGGAAACTAAATAATCTTATACTAAAGAATGATTGGGTAAAACGGCAAATCATAGACATAATTAAAATAACTTCACCCAAGAAAATGACAATAATGAGACATCATACCAAAATGTGTGGGATACAGCCAAAGCAGTAATAAGGGGAAGTTTTATCTCTCTACAGGCCTACTTGCATAAAATAGAGAAAGAGAGGGCCAACGAATTGGGCTTACAACGAAAATTGCTAGAAAAGGAACAAATTAAAAACCCCCAGACAAACACAAAACTTGAAATTCAAAAAATAAAAGGTGAGATTAATAAAATTGAAAGTAAAAAAACTATTGAATTAATTAATAAAACTAAGAGTTGGTTCTATGAAAAAACCAACAAAATAGACAAACCTTTAGTAAACCTGATTAAAAAAATGAAAGAGAAAAAGCAAATTGTTAATCTTGAAAATGAAAAAGGTGAACTCATCACTAATGAAGAGGAAATTAGAACAATAGTTAGGAGGTACTTTGCTCAACTTTATGCCGATAAATTCGATAACTTAAATGAAATGGAAGAATACCTTCAAAAATATAGCTTGCCCAGATTAACAGAGGAAGAAGTAAGTAGTCTAAATAGTCCCATCTCAGAAAAAGAAATAGACCAAGCTATTAACCAACTTCCTAAGAAAAAGTCCCCAGGACCAGATGGATTTACAGGTGAATTCTACCAAACATTTAAAGAACAACTAACTCCAATGCTATGTAAACTATTTGAAAAATTAGGGATTGAAGGAGTCCTACCAAATTCCTTCTATGACACAGACATGGTACTGATACCTAAACCAGGTAGATCGAAAACTGAGAAAGAAAATTATAGACCAATCTCCTTAATGAATATGGATGCTAAAATCTTAAATAAGATATTAGCAAAAAGACTTCAGAAAATCATCCCCAGGATAATACACTATGACCAAGTGGGATTTGTACCAGGAATGCAGGGCTGGTTTAATATTAGGAAAACTATTAATATAATTGACCATATTAATAATCAAATTAATAAAAACCATATGTCCAATATAATGAGCAGCTCCAATGTAATTGCCAGATGTGGAGAGATCTAGAAAGTGGTAAATAGAAGGGAAGTAGATAGGTTAACTGCTTGGGAGAAAGGGTTTGCATGTATTTCTACAGATGGAGAAGGAATCAAATGGGTGCCAATGAGCTGTATTCACCTTGTCCATCAGAGAGAGACAGAAAAAGAATACAATCTGGAAACAAAGAAGACCTAAGAACAAAATGTAGAGGAATGATTGGATTCCCTAACACAAGATAAGACTGTTGCAGGACTTGAAAACCAGCAAGAATCATTGGATTCCCTAACACAAGATGAGACTATTGCAGGACTTCAAATTATTGGATTTATTGGATTCCTGGCACATGAACTAATGGACAATAGATTCCTTTTGGACTATTTCTAGGACTTATGGACATGGACATGTATAATTCCTCATGTTGATTTATGTTATTTGTTACATCACTACTAGCCTGTGTTATATTACTATGTGCTTATGTAATTATGTGTAATATCTCCCATATTGATGGATTTATGTATATATGTTTTAAGAGTGAGCCCCTTCAGAAATCCACTAATGTGATTTGATTTCTCATTTCCTTTGGTGTTTTCATCTCCCTTCCTGAGATCAGGGAGGGCTTGACCACCTCCTTTTTATGGTGTTTTCATACTTTTTTTGAGTTGTCAGGGAAGGCATGATCACCTTCTTTTTTTTGGGTTCTCACCTCCTTGAGAAGTCAGGGAGGTCATGACCACCTTATGTTCTAAATCAAAAGAAAACAGGAGGAACATAGGATAGTTTACCTCTCAGACTTGTAGAGGAGGAAGAAATTTGTGACCAAAGGAGAACTAGAGATCATTATTGATCATAAATAGAAAATTTTGATTACATCAAATTAAGAAGCTTTTGTACAAACAAAACTAATGCAAACAAGATTAGAAGGGAAGTAACAAATTGGGAAAACATTTTTACAGTTAAAGGTTCTGATTTAAGGCCTCATCTCCAAAATATACAGAGAATTGACTCTAATTTATAAGAAATCAAGCCATTCTCCAATTGATAAATGGTCAAAGGATATGAACAGACAATTTTCAGATGATGAAATTGAAACTATTTCCACTCATATGAAAGAGTGTTCCAAATCACTATTGATCAGAGAAATGCAAATTAAGACAACTCTGAGATATCATTACACACCTGTCAGATTGGCTAAGATGACAGGAACAAATAACGATGAATGTTGGAGGGACTGTGGGAAAACTGGGACACTGATACATTGTTGGTTTAGTTGTGAAAGACTTTAACCATTCTGGAGAGCAGTCTGGAATTATGCCCAAAACGTTATCAAAATTTGCATACCCTTTGATCCAGCAGTGCTACTACTGTGCTTATATCCCAAGGAAATACTAAAGAAGGGAAAGGGACCTGTATGTGCCAAAATGTTTGTGGCAGCCCTTTTTGTAGTTGTTAGAAAATGGAAAATGAATGGATGCCCATCAATTGGAGAATGGTTGGGTAAATTATGGTATATGAATGTTATGTGGAATATTATTGTTCTGTAAGAAATAACCATCAGGATGAATACAGAGAGGCTTGGAGAGACTTACATCAACTGATGCTTAGTGAAATGAGCAGAACTAGGAGATCATCATACACTTCAACAGCAATACTGTATGAGGATGTATTCTGATGGGAGTGGATATCTTCAGCATAGAAAAGATCTAATTCAGTTCCAATTGATCAATGATGGACAAAATCAGCTACACCCAGAGAAAGCAACACTGGGAAATGAGTGTAAACTGTCTGCAGTTTTTGTTTTTTTTCCCAGGTTATTTTTACCTTCTGAATCCAATTCTTCCTTTAAAACAACAACAACAACAACAAAATTCGGTTCTGCACATATATATTGTGTCTAGGATATACTATAACATATTTAATATGTTTGGGAATGTCTGCCATTTAGGGGAGGGAATGGAGGGAAGGAGGGGAAAATTCCGAACAGAAGGAAGTACATGGGATAATGTTGTAAAAAATTGCCTATACATATGTACTGTCAAAAAATGTTATAATTATAAAATTAATTTAAAAATTTAAAAAGTTCAGTTTTATTGATGTTGACTTTGATTTTCATTATCTATTTAGTGTCTAAGTGGAGATCCCTAAATTTTTCTTTTTTTTTAGTTTATTATATGGATGACCAATTCTCCACCCAAATGAACATTATATTATTTCTTCTTTGAGCCAGTTCTGATGAGAATAGGATTCAAGCATTATTCACTTGGTTAATGCCAAATGTCAAGCTGACAAAAACCTGTTGTACAGACCTAGAAAGAAATTGTAACAAAATTCATCAGAATTCAAAAGGAAAGATCAAGAATATTAAGAGAAAGAATGAAAAAAAAATGCAAAGGATGGTAGTCTACCAGTACCAAAGCTAAAACTCTTAATAAGCAACAATCATCAAACCATCTGATACTGGCTAATAAGATGGTAGGTTACTGGAATAGGTCAGATACACATGACAATCAATGACTATAGTAATATCCAAAACCTCCAGTTTCTGGGTTGTGAACTCACTCATTGAAAAATTTTTCTGAAAACCCTAGAAAGTAATGTTAGAAACTTGACAGACTTACATGTGAGTTCCTATACCAAAATAAGGTCAAAATAGGTACATGATTTGGGCATGAATAATGATACTATAAGCAAATTAGGACAGCAAAGGATAGTTTACATAGCAGATTTTTGTAGAAGGGAGGACTTTATGGGCAAAGAAGACCTAGAGAACACTATGAAATATAAAATCGATAATTTTGATTACATTAAATTAAAAAGATTTTGCATAGACAAAACCAATGCAACCAAGATTAGAAGGGAAAATTTGCCAGTGTTTCTGATATTCCCCATTTCTAAAATATATAGAAAATTGATACAAATTTATAAGTATACAAATCTTTTCCCAACTGATAATTGGTCAAAGTATATGAGCAATTTTCAGTTAAAGATAATAAGCCATTTATAGTCATGTGAAAAAATACTCTAAATTACTATTGATTAGAGATATGCAAATTAAAACAACTCTGAAGTACCTTACATAAGGTATCATACTTAGCAGATTTGCTAAGGATAAAAAGATGATAAATGTTGGAGGGGCTGGGGGAAAACTTAGGTGTAGTTTTCTTGATGGTTTTCTGCAGGTCTTTGGTATTAGAATTCTTACAAGGTGCTTAAGTAAGTGGAATTGAGGAGACAGTGGTTAAATCCAGTTTAGTATTGATTTAATCCTACAACAAATAATAGTTTCCTAATAATAAAATGATGCGTATATACTCAGTGTGGAACATTTGAGGAGCTGTCAGGGCCAGAAAGGACAAGTTCACTAGAAGCTCTCAGAGGCGGAGACATATTCATTCCATCTTCCACCTCTGTGTAGAGACTGAAGCACAATCCTTTGTATTCAGAGACATTGGGAGGGAGCAGAAGCCTCTGCAGCAAAGGACTAGTAGAGGGAAATAGGCCTCTAAGAAAGCTAACTAGGAAGGAGACAAGACTTTAAGGAGACAATAAAGACAATAGACAATAAAGACAATAATCCCTGGTTGCACTTGTGATTACTGAACTGAAAAGAAGCCTGCTCCCAGAAAAATGTTGCATTTTACAGAAGAATATTACATTTTGGCGCCGAACATTGGACAGACACGATCCTGATTTCAGTGGAAAAATCTCTGATCCTGATTTAGGTGGAAAAGTCTCCTCAACCCAGAAATTAGGGTGAGTACAAAAATGCACAAGGAAACTTTGTTAAAGGGCTAAAGTAGTACTTCAGCTAAAATGGGACAGATGATTAGAAAGCCTTCTTTTCTAATTCAAGGAAAATGTTTAGAGAGCATTGTCAGATTTATGAAAAGCCAAAGTTTGATTATAATTTGGGAGCAGATCAATAAACTTTTAGGAACTGTACAGTACACATCTCCTTGGTTCTCTATGGAAAAATACTTGGATCTAGAGGAATGGAAATTAGTAGGAGAGCAACTATGTCAATTCTGCAATGAAAATGGACCTGACTCAATTTCCAAAGACACACTTAATACATATAATTTAATACAACTGGCTTTAGGAAATTATATAAGTACTAGAATAAGGAAAAAGAAGAAAGAGCAGGAGGGGAGGATCTAAATAAACTAGGTGAAAAGGATGAAGAATTAGATAAGAATGACTTGAAGTACAATTTCACAGCAGGAGAAATTAGGTCATTCCACATCCCCTGACCTACCCCCCTCAATTAACCCTTCATGGATAGAGGGATGAGGAGGAGGGGGAGAGGCAGTGACAATCAATACTACCTATGAAGTAGCCTTTGACAAGATTACAAAAGGTACTGGTTAAAGCAAAAAATGAAGGACAGGATATATCTGATTTAAAAATAAATGCATACCCTGTGATTGAAGAGCTTGATTCTTCAGGTCAAAAAAGGAGAAGATACTCCTTTTGATTTGGAAAAAAATTAAGGATTTGAAAAAAGGTTGCATTCTTTAATGGGGCTACATCATCTTATGTTAAGATGTTACTAGATAATTTGGATTTTTAAATCCTAACTCCCAGTGATTGGAAATCCATAGCAAGGACATGTTTAGAACCTGTACAAAACTTGTTGTGGCTTTTGGAGTATCATGAATTATGTAGGATTCAAGCCCAATACAATAAGTTAATTGGAGTTAACAGATCAGTTTTGACCAACTAGCAAGTGAAGGTCAGTATGCAGAGTATTGCTCCTGCTGCAACAGAAGCTTGGGGTTCCCTTCCAGGGAAAGATCGAGGTGAAACCTTTGCTGATTTTGTAGGACATTTGCAAACAGCAAATTGGAGAAAATGCAGCTACAAAAATAATGATCAGACAACTGGCTAAGTAAAAGGCCAATGAGGTTTGCAGAAGAATTATATGGGGACTACACAAAGATGCTCCTTTAGAGGAGATCATAAGACACTGTGTCATAGTGGGCACAAATGCTTATTATATCCAGACTATGATGAACATGGGAAGACAGAGTCCCTTTTGGCAAGGGACTTCTAGAGAGAGTCGTCAATATTTTCAATGTGGAAAAATAGGACGTCTGAGCACAATGTAGTTATGGAGATAGAATGAGAAGACAGAGTGATAGAAGACTTAAAATCCTATGTCCAAAATGCCACAAGGGCTTCCACTGCACCTCAGAACATAGACTGACCCAGGGAAATGAGAAGTTGGGTCCAGCTCTGAGACCTAAATCAAGACAGGTGGGGCATGATGGCAGCCAAGGTTACACCTTTAAAAGCTTTAATACTCTGATATGATCAATCAGCCCAAAAAAGAAATCAGATGAGAGAAAAGGATTACATGATCAATCAGCAGAAAAGCAATCAGATGGCAGAAAGGTATTATAATTGGGGAGAACACAGGCTTTTTAACCCAATAGAAGAGCAGTGTCCAGTGCAAACAGCTCTAATGTAATTTCCAGGTGATGAGAAGAGATTTAGAAAGTGGTAAATAGAAGGGACTAGATAGGTTAACTGCTTGGGAGAAAGGGTTTGCTTGTATCTTTACAGATGGACAAGGAATCAGATGGGTGCCAACGAGCACCTGGAGAGAAACACAAAAAGAGAACAATCTTGAAACAAAGGAGAAGACCTAGGAACAAAATCTGGAGGAATCATTGGATTCCCTAACACAAGATAAAACTGTTACAGAACTTGAAAACCAGCAGGAATCATTGTATTACTTGAGATAAAAAATTGTTGATGAAACTATTGCAGGACTTCAAAACTTTCAGGAATTATTGGATTCCTGGCACATGAACTAATAGACAATAGATTCCTTTTGGACTATTTCTAGGACTTATGGAGATGGATAATTCCTCATGTTGATTCATGTTATTTGTTATATCACTTCTAGCCTTTGTTATATTGCTATGTGCTTATGTAATTTATGTAAATATATGTAATACCTCCCATGTTGATGGATTTATGTATAAGTGAGCCCCATCAGAAACCCACTAATCTGATTTGATTTCCCATTTCCTTTGATGTTTTCATCTCCTTTCTTGAGCAGTCAGAGAGGGTGTGATCACCTTCTTTTTTGGGGTTCTCACCTCCTTGAGAAGTTAGGGAGATCATAACCACCTATCTTCTAAAAACAAAGGAAATTGGGAGATGTTAGGATTCTTACAAGGTGCTAAGTAAGTGGAATTGAGGAGACTGTAGTTAAATCTAATTTAGCATTGATTTAATCCTACAACAAATAATGGTTTCCTAGTAATATAATGATTGGTGTATACTCATTGTGGAACATATGAGGAGTTGTCAGGGCCAGAAAGGACAAGTGCACTAGAAGCTCTCAAAGGTAGGGACAGATTCATTCCATCTTCCACCTTTGTGCTGGCTAGAGGCTGATGCACAATCCTTTGGATTCGGAGATATTCGGAGGGAGCTAGAGACAGAAGCTGGCAGAGGCAAAGGACTAGTGGCAGGAGCTTTCAGAACCAAGAGAGAGATAGGCTTCTAAGAAGGCTAACCAGGCCCAAGGAAGGAGAAAAGACTTTGAAGGAGACAATAAAGAATTTGGACTTTAATCCCTGACTGCACTTGTAATTACTGAAATGAAAAAAAAAAAAAAAAAAAAAACCTGCTCCCAGAGAATATTGCATTTTAGAGAAGAATATTATATTTTGGGGCAGCCTTCTTTTCAGTTGAGTAATCACCACAAGAATAGCAGGGCATTAAAAGTCTAAATCCTTTATTATCTCCTTTACAATTGAGTTTCCTTGACTGGGGCCTGGGCTAGCTTTTTGGGGACCTTTCAGAGTATTGGTTTCAATGGGGGAAGTGCAGGAGGCCAGGCCAATTACCATGAGGCTGATGAAGATGGAATGAATCTGAGTTCAAGGGCTTCTACTTCAGCCTCCAGTCCACTTGTCTTCTCTGGCTTTGGCTCCAAGTCTGCCTTTCCATCCCCCCTGGAGAGCCACCAAGAGTCTGACTGAAGGTGGAATGACTCTCGTCCAATCCTTGCTGGCTCCATTATTATAGGTGTCAATCTTGTAGAACTACATTAAGTACACTTACAGATACTGAACTAGAGAACTATTAAGCACCATGCTAAACTAGATAACCATTGTATTTATCAATTCCACCGACTTAACACCTTGTAAGAATCCTTGTATCAGAGTTCTGGCCCATAACAGTTGGATACTAATGCATTGTTGATGGAGTTGTGAAAAGATCCAACCATTCTTGGAAGTATGCCCAAAGGTTATTAAATTGCATACTCCCTGATCCATCAATGTCATTGCTAGGCCTGTATCTCAAAGAAATCATAAAAGAGGGAAAATAATCCACTTGTGCAAAAATGTTTGTAGTAATTTTTTTTAAATGGTGACAAAAAATTAAAAAATGAATAGCTGCCCATCAGTTAGGAAATATCTGAATAAATTATGGTGTATGAAAGTAATGGAATATTATTGTTCTATTAAAATTATGAACAAGATGATTTTAGAAAGGCCTAGAAAGATTAACATGAACTTATACTGAGTGAAGTAAGCAGAATAGGGAAACATTGTATGCAATAAGAAGACGATTGGATAATAGTCAACTATGATAGACTTGGTTCTTTTTATTGAACCCTCTTCCTTTACAAATGAGGAAAATGAATTTCTAGCTGGTTAAGTTATGTGCCCAATGTCATATAAGTAGTAAGATGAAAAGTAGGATTTGAACCTAAGTCATTTGACTGCATAGGGAGTACTTTTTTCACTGTGCCACCTATCTCTTTTTAGAATTATAGACTCAGAGTTAGAAGGAACCTTGAGATCACAGAGTTACAACCTCTACTTTTTATCTATGATAAAAATTGAGTCATTGAGTAGTTAGATGACATGCCCAGGGCCATATACCTAGCTAACCATCTAAACTAGGATCTAAACTCAGACCTTCAGCCCAGTGGCCTTGATAGTAATGAATTAAAGTTGTCTTAATTAAGATAGCCTTTAGATAAAGGTGAAAATGCTTTGTTATTCAGTCATTCCCTGATCTTCACAGCCCAATTTGGAGTTTTCTTGGCAAAGATACTGAATTGGTTTTGCCATTTCCTTCTCTAGTTCATTTATATTTGAGGAAACTGAGACAAATAGGGTTAATACAGCTAGTAAGTGTCTGAAGCCAAATTTGAATGCAAAAAGATAGTCTTCCTGATTCTAGGTGCAGCACCACTTGTCCACTATACATCCCACACTATATATATATATATATATATATATATATATATATATATATATATATATATATATACGCATATATATGTGTACACACACACACACACACACACACACACACACACACACACATATATATGTATATATATATATATATCCTACACTTTAATTAATCTTTAAGCAAAGTTTCGTTTTTCTTATGTTTCCCCCTACCCCTTAAAACTTTTAAAATGACTTGCTGAATTATCAGGTCAGTAATGTCAGAAGGAGTTAAGCTTGAAAAAAGAAAGTTTATGCCTTGCAACATGTTGCGAGACTGCTTTAGAAATACTGAAAATAATTGTCTACCTTCCCCTCCCCCCATTTTAAAGTGAATCATAATGTGGTGTTGATTCCCATTGACCAAATCTGTTGTGAAAACAGAGATTATTTAAGATTTGGCCCATTTTCCATGTTTGCTCATATGTGCTAGAGAGCTGTTTTCTATAAGGCATATGTTTTTTTGTTTCAGCTTAATTTTGTAATTGAGTTGTTTATTACCCCAAATATGGTTTTAAAAAAAAAGTTTATTTTCTATTTGTACATGTATATGTTCAGCTCATATTTAAAATTAAAATACATACACATGTATGTGTGTACATGCACACATGCATACATATACATAAACACACACACACAAATATATACACACGTATTTAAACTATGCAATATAACACCGGGAACAAAGTACAAATAATACACATGGGTAGAGAAATAATAAAGATTTTATCTGAAGTGAGGTAGTAGGTGGGAACAGCATCTTGAAATGATAAATTGATTCTTTTTGTTTTGTGTTGATTTTAATATAACATATTGATACTTTAACCTTTACACTGCTAGATCTCATTTGTCTGATGTCCTTGATTTTATTATTTCTTTTATGAATAGTTTCTTGAGGTCCTTGGCTTGTGCTCTTTGATTTTTATGTCTTAAGATCAGGGGTGTGAATTTCCTGGGGAGTAGAGTTTTTATGTTTAAAATTGCTCAGAGTTTCCATCTGCTTTTATTTGATTTGTGGTCTTGAAGATCATGCTTGGCCCATGGGATATTACAGCGTGCCGAGAGGATGTGGAGTTTTGTCAGCCAGTGAAATATGTCTGGATTTTTTTTTTTAGCAGCTTTCATATGTTTCTCATCCTGTGTGGTCCCCACAAACCTGAATTTATATTTTACAGAACTGGTTACCCTCTTTATCTTCCTCTATGACTTAGTTTTTCTAAAGAGAAGATGTGTGAAGAAGGTATGTGAGCCAAAAAATTATAATCCTGGCTCCAAGAACATTTATAGCCAAGAAAGTTAAAAGAGTGTTATGTGTGATGTGCTGCAAGACATTAAAATGTCTGTCTATTATGCCCTAAATCTAAGATTTCTGATATGCACAAATATTGAAGTGAATTTTCAGTGTGTCACATTTTTCTCATACCAACAGGGGACTTTGTCTTCTCTGTTCAAATTCCCCTTTTTTCCTTGTTTTCAGGCATTACTACAGACTACAGTTAAGCAGCAAGAAGAATCTATTGAAAAACAATATGTCTCTGCCATTGAAAAACAAGCTCGCAAGTGTGAGGAGTTGCTTACTGCTCAGGTAATAAAAATTCACAGCCCCTTATACACACATTGTTATTTTCCTTGATCTCTCCTCTTCTTCCTTGGCACTTTCCCTACCCCAACACACACATACTTGAGTCTGTGTCAATTTATAGGCATCTGTTTTTTTTTGACATGCTCTTAGATTGTTTTTCATGGTTTTCTTTTGGGAAAATAAATTCTAAGTTAAATTGGGTATTTTTCATGATATACTTAAAGTAATTATTAGCATCCTACATAATATATATGAATTAAAATAATGTGTAATGATCTTGATTGCTAACTTTTGGTATTTTTTAACTTGCATAAAGTTAAAAAAATTTAAGACAACTAAGTAATTTTTATAGTTTTTTCCCCTTTTTTATAGGATTGTATTTAGAAACTAGAATTATTAAGGACAGAAACTTTTATTTTTTTGGCATCTGATTCTCAGTTATTTGTTGTTTTTTTATATATAATTGCATAGTGTTCATCTTGACTTAATATTTTTTTAAAGTTTAAAGTATCAACTGACTACATTTATCACATAAGCTAAACAGCTTTTATAAATATGTAATAATCATTGTGTATAATATAAGTCTCATGGCAGTTTGGAGAAAAGTGTGATGAAAATTATCAGGGTTCAATAGAATAACTTCTTTTTAGTGTGTAATCTTAAAGAACAAGAAAAAGACCAGGGTCAGTGAACAATTCCTTGTTCAAAGAAATATGAAAGTGAAGTTTCCTAGGGATTAGTTAAACATTTTCATGTATGAAATTGTCTTAACATTCCTGAGTAATCTGAAACACAACAAAATCTCCACCTTTGAAGCTGATGTTCACTTCTTGGAGGATAAAATGGCAAACTAACAGGGTTAAACAACAAATGTTTATCAAGGTTGTATGAGGGGACAAAAAAGTAATCGGTTACAGCCCAGACAAGAATAACATAACACTGTAATTCTTTGATCTATTAATGTAATTAGAGATTATGTGTCATAATCACTATAGTTTGTGATATATGTAAGTTGCTATAAAATTATTAGGTATATATTAGGTATTATTAGGTAAATAATAATAATAATTATTATTATGAATGTACACTTCTGTAAGGGTCAATGACTCTTCACACCCTGTTAATGAAAAATGTTTGGGAGCAATCATCTTCACAATTTGTTTGGGAAGTAATGGCCTGTAAATGGATTAGAATGAGAATAATAAAATTACTAGATTTTGAGTTTGAAAGAAACCTGAAAAATCATGCCTAATAAACTCATCATTTCAACTAGACAATAGCAAATTAGAATCCATTAAAATGTTTGGAATTAAAAATATTTAGGATATTTATCCTGAAAAGAAAAATCTAAGGGGAGAAATATCATTTCTCTCTTTTGATATTTACATTATAGCAATGTGGGGAAAAAAAAGTTGAGACATTTTGCATAGTCAGTGAGGATATAAATAGGACAAATAGATATATTAGTTATTATTGGTAGTAGGAATAATAGTAGTGGTAGTTTTCATTAAGAGGAATACTAACATTTAAAATTGTTTCAAATGTCCATTAGTTGGAGAATGGTTGAGTAAACTATGGTATATGAATGTTATGAAATATTATTCTTCTATAAGAAATGATAAGCAGGAAGATTTCAGAGAGATCTGGAGAAACTTGCATAAACTGATGCTAAGTGAAATGAGCAGAACCAGGAGATCATTGTACAGGACAATAGCAATATCATACAATGATCAATTCTGATGGACAGTGTCTCTTCAATAATGAGATGATTCAGGTCAGTTCCAGTGGTCTTGTGATCAAAAGAGAGAGGACTGTGGAAACTGAGTGTGGTTTACAACAGAGCATTTTCATTCTTTCTGTTGTTGTTTGCTTGCATTTTATTTTCTTCATCATTTTCTTTTCTGGTTTGATTTGCTTTTTCCTGTAAAACAAGATAAGTGTTGTATAAAATGTATGCATATATTGGATTTAACATATATTTCTACCATGTTCAACATATTTTATTTTCAAAAAAAAACCCCATATTATATTGGACTACTTGCCATCTAGGGGAAGGAGGTGCAAAAAGTGGGGAGGGAGAAACTTGAACACAAGGTTGTGCAAGGGATTTATGTTGCAGAATTATCTATGCATATGTTTTGAAAAATAAAAACCTTTAATAAAAAAATTTGTTTCTAAATGGCTTGCCTCAGAAATTAGTGAATTACCTTTCACTGGAGGTCTTCAATAGAA
The DNA here is from genome assembly GCF_048593235.1 of Sminthopsis crassicaudata. Taxonomy (NCBI): domain Eukaryota; kingdom Metazoa; phylum Chordata; class Mammalia; order Dasyuromorphia; family Dasyuridae; genus Sminthopsis; species Sminthopsis crassicaudata. Next base: position 241,560,453 of record NC_133621.1, on the reverse strand, counting down.
ACTGGATAATCACTGGCTCTGAATGTTATAGAGGAAGTTCCATCTACTGTAATATACTTCAATTTACTAAAATTTGAAAATAATGGTATAGAGAAGCTAATCATTTATGTTCAATTTGTTTCACTTATCTGTGTCAAATCCAGTTAAACCAACAATAATTTGTTGTGTGAGGCACTCTGCACAGCACAGCAAAAATAGTCCCTGGTCTCAAAGAATTCTTATTCTTATTAGGGAGACCACATCCAAATAGCTATGTACAAATAAGATAGTACTCAATCACTGTTCAGTCATGTAGGACATTTTGGGACCCCATTTAGGATTTTCTTGGCAAAGCTACTGGCTTGGTTTGGCATTTCCTTCTCCAGCTCATTTTACAGATGAGGAAACTGAGGCAAAGAAGGCCAAATGATTTGCTCACATACCCAGTAACCGTGTGAGGCCAGATTTGAACTCAGAAAAAGGAATCTCATGACCTCTCTTCCAACTCAACCACTGTGCCACCTAATTTCAGAGGAAAGGTCACTAGTCTGAAGGAGAATCAGAAAAGACATTTTTTATTAAAGCTTTTTTATTTTCAACATATGTATGGATAATTTTCAACATTCACCTTTGCAAAATCTTGTGATACAATTTTTTGCCTCCCTTCCCTTCACTGTTTCCTTTAGAGGCAAGTAATCCAATTTAAATTAAACATACAATTTTTTCTGTACATATTTCCACAAATATGTGGCACAAGAAAAATCAGATCAAAAGGGAAAAAATGAGAAAGAAAACAAAATGCAAGCAAACAACAACAACAAGAGTGAAAATACCATGTTGTGGTCCACAGTCTGTCCCCACAGTGCTCTCTCTGGGTACAGATGACTCTCTTTATTACAAGTTCATTGGAACTGTCCTGAATCATCTCATTGTTCAAAAGAGCTATGTCCACCAGAATTGATTCTAGTATAGTTTTGCTGTTGCTGTAATGGTCTCCTGGTTCTGCACACTTCACTTAGCATCAATTCATGTCTCTCTGAAATCATCTATTGATCATTTCTTACAGAACAGTTATATTTCATAACATTAATATACCATAACTTATTCAGCTATTATTTAACTGATGGGTCTCCACTCAGTTTCCAGGTCCTTGACACTACAAAAAAGGGCTGCCACAAACATTTTTGCACAAGTAAGTCCCTTTCCCTCCTTTATGATCTCTTTGGGATACAAGCCCAGTAGAGACACTGCTGGATGAAAGGGTATGCACAATTTAATAATCTTTAGGGTGTAGTTAAAAATTGTTCCCTATAATGGTTGAATCAGGTGACATCTTCACCAACAACGTATTAGTGTCCCAATTTTCCCTTATATTTTCCTGTCATCTAGACAATGTGAGCAGTGTGTAGTGACACCTTGACATTGTCTTAATTAGTATTTTTCTGATCACTAGTGATTTAGAGCATCTTTTTATATGATTAGAAATAGTTATAATTTCTTCATCTGAAAATTTTTTCATGTCCTTTGACCATTTGTCAATTGGAGAATGGCTTGAATTCTTATACATTTGAGTTAATTCTCTATATTTTAAATACAATATATGTATACATATCCATACAGTTGTTTTGCTGCATAAGAAAACTTGGACTTTGAAATAATGTACAATTAACCTCTGAAGCAAATCAAAAATGCAAGAGGACAAAAACAGAGGGATTAGAAATGCTATGTATTGGTTTACACTTATTTCCCAAAGTTTTTTTTTGCTGGGTATAGCTAGTTCTATTAATTTTTGAACAAATGGAACTGATTTGGTTCATCTTATTGTTGAAGAGAGCCGCATTCCTCAGAATTCATCATCATATAGTATTGTTGTTGAAGTATATAATGATCTCCTGGTCCTGCTCATTTCACTCAGCAGCAATTCCTGTAAGTCTCTCCAGGCCTTTCTAAAATCATCCTGCTGGTCATTTCTTAGAGAACAATAATATTCCATTACATTCATATACCACAATTTATTCAGCCATTCTCCAATTGATTGGCATCTAATCAGTTTCCAGTTTTTGGCCACTGCAAAAAGGGATGCCACAAACATTTTTGAACATACAAGTCTCTTTCCCTTCTTTAAGATCTCTTTGGGATATAAGTTTGGTAGTAACACTGCTGGATCAAAGGGTATGCACAGTTTGATAAGTTTTTGAGCATAGTTCCAAATTGCTCTCAAGAATGGCTGGATGTATCCACAATTTCACCAACAATGTATCAGTGTCCCAGTGTCCACATCCCCTCCAACATTTTACATTATCTTTCCCTATCATTATATTCAATCTGACAGTTGTGTAGTGGTATCTCAGAATTGTCTTAATTTGCATGTCTCTGATTAATAATGACTTGGAGCACCTAATAAATAGATTAGTTTAGGTAGTATTATTATCTTTATTATTTTTGTGCACTCTATCCAAGAGCATTTAATATTTTTCCAATTGGTTATATCTGATTTTATTTCTGTGGAAAGTGTTTTGTAGTTTTGCTCATATAGTTTCTGATTTTCCCTTGGCAGATATATTCCTAAATATTTTATATGGTCTGTAGTTACTTTAAATGGAATTTCTCTTTGTAACTCTAACTGTTGGATTTTGTTAGTGATATATAAGAATGCTAATGACTTATATGGGTTTATTTTGTATCTAAGAATGCTAATGATTTATATGGGTTTATTTTGTATCCTGCAATTTTGCTAAATGTGTGGATTATTTCTAAAAGCTTTTTTAGTAGAATCTCCGAGGTTCTCTAAGTATATCATCATATCATCTGCAAAGAGTGATAATTTGGTTTCCCTATTACCTCCTCTAATTACTTTAATCTTTTTCTTAACTCTTATTGCTGAAACAATTTTAATTTAATGAAATTTAATTTAATGAAATTTAATGAAACATTTCTAATACAACATAGAATAGTAATGGTGATAGTGGGTAACCTTGTTTCACTCCTGATCTTATTGGGAATGGTTCCAGTTTATCCCCATTACATATGAAGCTTACTGATACTTTTAAAGAGATGCTACTGATTATTTTAAGGAAAAGTCCACTTATTCCTCTACTCTCTAGTGTTTTTAATAGGAATGGGTGTTGGATTTTATCAAATGCTTTTTCTGCATTTATTGAGATGATCATATGGTTTTTATTAATTTAATCATTGATATGGTCAATTATGCTAATAGTTTTCCTAATGTTGAACCAGCCCTGCATTCCTGGTATAAATCCTATTTGGTCGTGGTGTATTATCCCGGGGATGATTTTCTGTAATATTTTTGCTAACATTTTATTTAAGATTTTTGCATCAATATTTATTAGGGAGATTGGTCGGTAATTTTCTTTCTCTGGTTTCAACCTACCTGGTTTAGGTATTGGTACCATGTCTGTGTCATAAAAGGAATTTGGTGGAAGTCCTTCATTCCCTATTTTTTCAGATAGTTTATATAACATTGGAGTCAATTGTTCTTTAAATGTTTGGTAGAATTCACATATAAAACCATCTGGTCCTGGGAATTTTTTCTTAGGGAGTATATTAATAGCTTGTTCTATTTCTTTTTTCTGAAATGGGACTATTTAAGCAATTTATTTCCTCCTCTGTTAATCTGCGAAGCCTATATTTTTGAAGGTAGTCATCCATTTCACTTAGTTTATCAAATTTATTAGTATAAATTTGAGCAAAGTAGCTCCTAGTTACTGCTCTAATTTCCTCTTCAGTGGTGGAAAGTTCCCCCTTTTCATTTTTAAGACTAACAATTTGATTTTCCTTTTTCTTTTTTCTAATCAGATTTAACAAAGGTTTATCTGTTTTTTGGGTTTTTTTTTTTTTCATAAAATCAACTCTTAGTTTTATTAATTAATTCAATAGTTGTTGGGTGTTTTTACTTCCAATTTTATCAGTTTCTCCTTTTAGTTTTAGAATTTCAGGTTTAGTATTTGACTGGGGGTTTTTAATTTGTTCCTTTTCTAGCATTTTTAGTTACAACCCCAATTCATTGATCTTCTCTTTATTTTTTTCAAGTAAGCTTCTAAAAATATAAAATTTCCCCTTATTACCGCTTTGGCTGCATCCCACAAATTTTGGTATGTTTTCTCATTGTTGTCATTTTCTTGGGTGAAATTATTAATTGTGTCTATGATTTCTGTTTTACCCATTTATTCTTTAGAATGAGATTATTTGGTTTCCAATTACTGTTTAGGTCTATTTACTCCTAGCTTTTTGTTCAATGTAGTTTTTATTGCATCATGATCTTGAAAAGACTGCATTAAGTATTTCTGCCTTTCTGCATTTAATTTTGAGGTCTTTATGTCCTAATGTATGGTCAATTTTTGTTTAGGTTCCCTGAACTACTGAGAAGAAAGTGTACTCCTTTCTGTCTCCATTCAGTTTTCTCCAAAGATCTATCATACCTAACTTTTCTAATATTCTGTTTACTTCTTTAACTTCTTTCTTATTTGTTTTGTGGATTGATTTATCTAATTCTGAGATTGCAAGGTTGAGATCTCCCACAATTATAGTTTTGTTGGCTATTTCTTCTTGCAACTCTCTTAACATCTTTTTTAGGAAGTTAGTTCCTATACCACTTGGTGCATATATGTTTAATATTGCTATTGCTTCATTTTCTGTGCTGTCATTTAGCAAGGTATAGTGCCCTTCCTTATATAACTATTTCAATTAGATCAATTTTTGCTTTTGTTTAATCTGAGATAAGGATGGCTACCCCTGCTTTTTTTTAAATTCACCTGTAGCGTAATAGATTCTGCTCCATTTGCTCATTTAAAAAAAAATTGAGGTTTGCTTTTAGGGAAAACTGGAGATTGTCTGAGCTTCCTCTAAAGGGGCTGTGCTGGGTTAGTGCTAGCTAACTTTCAGTGCAGGATGTGTGTGACCAGGTACTGTGATATGATATTCTGGGGTTTAATGGCTCACTATTTTTCTTTTGTACTTAAATTGGAACTAATCTGCTGACCTACTGGTTTGCAACCAGACACTGCTCTAGATTCCTCCTAGTACATTCCCCACACGAACTCCACTCCATCCTGGCTTTCTGCGCTGCCTGCACTTGGGTGCTTGTGCTTGGCCTATTTTTCTCTCTGCCAGATTAAGACAGACCTTTTCTTAAGATCTTTCAAATTATCTTCTGTTAGAAATTTCTTACACTTCAAATATTTGTGGGTTCTGTCACTCCAAAACTAGTTTAGAGGCTTGATTTGCTGTTAATTTGTGGGACATCAGGGATAGCTCAGGAAAAAAAAAATGTATATCTTCACCGTCTTATGTCTATCATCTTGCTTTTATTTTTCTTCCTCATTTATTTTCACTTTTTGATTTGCTTTTTCTTGTGCAACATGATAAATATGGAGATGTGTTTAGAAGAATTGCATACAATTTAACTTATATTAAATTATTTGCTGCCTAGGGGAAAGGGATAAGGATTAAGAGAGAAAAATTTGGAACATAAAGTTTTGCAAATATGAATGTTGAAAACTCTGTTTGCATGGATTTTGAAAATGAAAACCTTTTATTTAAGAAATAAGAAAGAGACTAGTTCTAGCAACCTTTTACTTATAAAATAAAGCCAGCAATTATATGTGCAATATAGCGTCAAAATATGTTTACCGTCTGTTAGTTGGGAAATTTAAACCTCTACAATGACAGACAGTATGAGTCTGAAAGAGACAATATAGGATTGTCAGAGTGCTAGTGAACTGTCAGAACAAAGAGTTGCCCTAATAACAATCCTATGTTAAATTCTCTTTCAAGAGAAGCTGATGGATTACTCAAATGTTTTTATATGTCTATATCTATTGATGGTCATCTATGATTCTATTAAATCTATTACATTTTCTGTGGGTTGAAATAAAGGATTTCCTATCCATATTAATTGCTCTCTTGATTGCTTTTATAAGAGCTAAGACTATTTTCCCCATATGTGGAGAAATCTGGACAAGTCTAATGTAAGCTGTTTATAAAAACAGTTCAATGTAATTTCAGGTGGGAGTGATAAGGCAAGGAGTAAACATTATCCCCTTGGAGATGGCAGTTTTCAACATCTGAAGATTTGCAGAGTTAATTAAATACTAAAATAATTAAGAAAACAGCATTAAAAAGATTACTCATAAAACTTATATTGTATAACAAACTTTAAAAACATGTATAATCTTTTCCCCAAATGTCTGTATCATAATACTATAGATATTGTTGCTATAACTTTAAAAGACAGTTAAGAATTCAAATTGGATTTTAAGTAGAAGAAAAGAAGTTTTGATGGAGATTATGCTGAGGGAAAGGTGAGGAAAAACAATTTTCTTATCAAAATATGTAACTGGGGTGATATAAAGAAATAAAATATAGTTAATTCTATGAGAATGTGAGGGACTAGTGAGTATAGAGTTTCACAGGACTCTCTTATAATTACTTAAGAAATTGAGGAATAGTATTAGAAAGATCCTTCAGACTTTAATCATTAATTTATGACCAAACAAGAGCTAAAGAACATTATTAAATGCAAAATAGATCATTTTGGTTACATTAACATTTATAGAGGCAACCGAGATTAGAAGGAAAGCAGGATAGAAAAGTTTTTTTTTTTTTTAAACCATCAGTGCTTTGATAAAGTCTTTCTTTCTCAAATATTTAGAACACTAAGTAAAATCTATAAGAATACTAGCCATTCCTCAGTTTATCAATTGATTAGTCAAAGGATATGAACAGGCAGATTTCAGATGAGAAAATTAAAGCTATTATAGTCATATGAAAAAATAATCTAAAACCCTATTGATTAAAGGGATGTATATTAAAAGCTAAAAATGATAAATGTTGGAGAAGATATGGGAAAGTAATGCATTGATGGTGGAGTTGTGAATTGATCCAACCATTCTGGAGAGCAATTTGGAAGTAGGCTCAAAAAGTAAGCAAAATTTTCATACTTTTTGATCTGGCATTATAATCTCTAAATCTGTATCCACAAAGACATAAAAAAGCGAAAAGAACCTACAAGCACTCAAATGTTATTAGTGGATCTTTTTGTTGTGGCTAAGAATTGAAAATCAAGGGAATGCCCATCAACTGGGAATCACGGAATAAATGGTAGTATATGAATGTAATGGAATACCATTGTGTAGAAATGATGAGCAGGTAGATTTCAGAAAAAATTTGAAAAGACTTACATAAATTAATTCTATGTGAAGTGATCATCAACTTATGATGTTGTCTGCTTTTCTCAACAATACAATGATCCAAGATAATTCCAAAAGATTCACAATGAAAAATGCTGTAAATCAAAGCATATTATTTTAATGTTTTTTCATGGTTTTCTCTTTTTCTTATGTGAATATTTTTAACATAATTTCACATGTATAGATACCTGTGGAATTGTTTGCTGTATTGAGGAGGGAGAAAGAGAGAGAAAAAATCAGAATTCAAAATCTTATTTAAAAGTGAATGTTGGGGATAGCTGGGTGGCACCAGCCCTGAAATCAGGAGGACCTGAGTTCAAATTTAAATTTGGTTCCAGACACTTAAGACTTCCTAGCTGTATGACCCTAGGCAAGTCACTTAACCTTTATTGCCTCAGCAAAAAAAAAAAAAAAAAAAAAAAAAGATGTTGTGTAAGGGTCAAAGAGAAACCAGGCAAGCACAGTTAAGATATAACACAGATATGGTCTGGAGATCCCTGGATGTGATTGACTGTGAGTACTTAGGGACTACCTTCATGGGTGGGGTGGGGTCTCCAGGGAGGAGGGGGGGGGGATCCTGAACACTCTGAAGTCTTATCAGGAATGGGAAGTGTCTCCATCTCTGATTGGCTGTGCCTGTTACCTCATGGACCTGATATAAGCTCAGTGGGGGAGGAGCCCCACCCTTTTCACCTGGAGATCTGCCAAAGAAAAGGAACTAAGTAAGAGTGCAGGAGGTCTTAGAGTAGGATGTAACCACATGAATGAAGTTCCTGAGCTTGCCTGCAAAAACTCTTGGGTGTTTGTTGTGCTTTAGCTGTGTTCCTATGAGACAGCAGCCAAGAAGATTTCCAACGACCTTAGGAAGGCATAAGCTTGATATTAATATTTACCAGAGATTACTCTGATGCCCTGGGCATTAGGATTGACTAGCAATAGCAAATGCAATGATAGCTTTTGTGATGTTGGAAACTATCATTACATGTAATTATAAAAAAATAAAATCTTGCTTACAACAAAATAAAAAGAATTAACAAATATCTCTAGTGGAAAAATAGAGTAAAATCATATAAGTAATGATTAAGTCACCTAAAAAGAATTGAGCTTCTGATATACTGATGGTGCGAGGTGATTCTGGCAGTGATATATTATAAAACATTTAATATGTAAGTCTTTTATTTTTAATATTAATTCTAATTATTAATATACAAGAGAAATTCATCAATGTTAATTTCCATTAGAGTTTGCAAAAATAAATGACTGGGGAAAAGTTTTCTCTTACATTAATTTATATATAACAAACTCAAGTGAAATTTGAGCTAAAGTTCACTAATGAGAAACAAATTATCATAACATATTCCAGGATCATTATAGAAGTCACAAGTAAAAATTAAATATGTGTACTGAATTAAGTGGCAGGATGTAGTTGGGTGACTTACTGGTAAGATTGGATAGACCTCAGACCCGATAGAATACGGCTCCAAGAGGGATATTCCCTCTCTCTCTCTGTCTCTCGGTCTTTCTCTCTCTCTCTCTCTCTCTCTCTCTCTCTCTCTCTCTCTCTCTCTCTCTCTCTCTGTCTCCTTGTCTTTCTGTCTCTCTATCTCTCTGTCTCTCTCAATAATTTCTATTTAAGTATCTATCTATGAATCTATTTAGATTCCTATCTAAAGACATGTATACATATCTATAGATACCTGTTATGTTGCTTTCTTACTGTCTATGTTTTCTATGTATCTGTCTTTTGTGGACCTGAATAAACTTCATAATTTTCAAATCTGGATTGAATTTGATATAAATGATGAGAATATATTATATATTCCTGGTCTACGTATGCCACATAGTTTTTCCTATGCAATTCATTTGATCACACTTGATTTTTTAGATAAGTAGCAATTCATTACAACTGTAGACTATGAGGGCGTTTTAAGGAATTTCCTGCATTTGCTTAGAGGAAAATCCATTTGATACATTACAATAAGAGCCATTCTCTTTCTGTTTAGTCAGAATATGAAAACATTGTGGTCTTGGCAATTTGTAGAAACAGAAAAGCAGACCTAAATAAGAGAGAAGAAATAAAGTCCAGTAACATGCTGTTAAATTGTGTACTAAGAAAGCATTCCATACTTAGAAGTGAGCAATAAGTCTGTTTTTAACTTGAGCAGGTGATTGAATATAATATTTCTTCCTTTCCCTGTTCCTATAATATCAGAGAAGATAAAATTAAAAGCAGTAAAAAATATTTTTGTTATCAGTCAAACTAACAATTTCTAAACGTTGATCATGTTGCAGAGAAGAAAACTATTCAGGAGTAGAAAGAGAAAAAGAGATATAGTTTAATGGAATTTTGGATGTGAATGTGATCTGTGAGTCCTATACATTCTTTGAAAATTATGCACTCATTATTAGAATGGCCTACCCCAGAACAGCCATATCTTTAGTACAGGGTATAATGAGTAGTTAAACATTCTTGGTAGAAAAAGTATTTTAGTGTCAATTAAATTATTTCTATTAAACTACCTATCATATCAATATTAAATTTAATATATCTTATAAAAATATGACTTAATGAAACTTTTAGAAAGTTTTTCACAGTTGAACATTGTACACTATTTCTTTTACTATGTATAAGGGTTCTTCTGATCTTTCATTCTGTATCAGTTCATGTAAGTCTTTCCAGGATTTTCCAAAGAAAATTTCTGTTTTTTTTAACACAATAGTATTCCATTACCATAATGTACTAGAGCTTATTCAACTATTCCCCAATTGATGAGCAATATTTTGCCACCACAAAAAGAATTGCTATACAAAATAATTGTATGGATATGTATACATATATTGTATTTAACATATACTTTAACATATTTAACATGTATTGGTCTACCTGCCAACTGCGGGAAGTGGGGGTGGGGAAGGAGAGGAAAAGTTGGAACAAAAGGTTTTGCAACTGTCAATCCTGAAAAATTACCCATGTATATATTTTATAAATTAAAAGGTATAATAAAAAAGTCAATCAACAACAAAAAATTGCTATAAATATTTTTATACAAATAGATCCTTTCCATTTAAAAATATCTTTCATATACAGACTAAGTACTAGTTAAAGGGTATGCACACACAAAAAATGTAGTAGCAAAGAACTGAAAACTGAATGGATATTCATCACGTAGGGAATGACTGGATAAGTTATGGTATGTGAATATAATAGATTATTATTGTTCAAGAAGAAAGGGTCAGCAGAATGAGTTCAGAAAGAACTAGAGAATCTTACATGAATTGATGTTAAGTGAAATGAGTAGAACCACGAGAACATTGCACATATTTGCACCAATAAGATTATATGATGATCAACTGTGATGGACATGGTTCTTCTCAGCAATTAGGGAATTCAGGCCAATTTCAATAGACTTGTGAGCCATTTGCATGTATGGTAACTGAATGTATATCACAGTATATAGTGTTTTTACCTTTTTTGTTATTGTTTACTTGCTTTTTTATTTTCTTTCCCATTTTTTTCCCTTTTTGATCTGATTTTTCGTATGCAGCATGATAAATGTGGAAATATTTTATAGAAGAATTGAACATATTTAATATCTATTGGATTGCTTGCTCTTGAGGGGAAGAGAGACAGGGAAAAAGAGGGAGAAAATTTGGAGCCCAGGATTCTGCAGGGGTGGAAATTTTTTTTTTTTATTAATTTTATAATTATAACATTTTTTGACAGTACATATGCATAGGTAATTTTTTTTCTACATTATCCCATGTACTCCTTTCTTTTCCGAATTTTTCCTCTCCTTCGCTCCACCCCCTCCCCTAGATGGCAGGCATTCCCATACATATTAAATATCTTATAGTATATCCTAGGTACAATATATATGTGCAGAACCGAATTTTGTTGTTGTTGTGGCAAAGGAGGAATTGTATTCGGAAGGTAAAAATAATCTGGGAAGAAAAACAAAATAAAAAAAAATGCTCACAGTTTACACTCATTTCCCAGGGTTCCTTTTCTGGGTGTAGCTGATTCTGTCCATCATTGATCAATTGGAATTGGATTAGCTCTTCTCTATGTTGAAGATATCCACTTCCATCAGAATACATCCTCATACAGTATCATTGTTGAAGTGTATAATGATCTCCTAGCTCTGCTCGTTTCACTCGGCATCAGGTGATATAAGTCTCTCCAAGCCTCTCCGTATTCCTCCTGTTGGTCATTTCTTACAGAACAATAATATTCCATAACATTCACATACCATAATTTACCCAACCATTCTCCAATTGATGGACATCCATTCATTTTCCAGTTTCTAGCCACTACAAAAAGGGCTGCCAAAAACATTTTGACACATATACGTGCCTTTCCCTTCTTTAGTATTTCCTTGGGATATAAGCCCAGTAGTAGCACTGCTGGGTCAAAGGGTATGCACATTTTGATAACTTTTTGGGCATAATTCCAGATTGCTCTCCAGAATGGTTGGACTCTTTCACAACTCCACCAACAATGCATCAGTATCCCAGTTTTTCCACATCCCCCTGACATTCATCATTATTTGTTCCGGTCATCTTAGCCAATATAACAGGTGTGTAGTGGTATCTCAGAGTTGTCTTAATTTGCATTTCTCTGATCAATAGTGATTTGGAACACTTTCATATTAGTGGATATAGTTTCAATTTCATCATCTGAAAATTGTTCATATCCTTTGACCATTTATCAATTGGAGAATGGCTTGATTGCTTATAAATTAATTCTCTGTATATTTTGGAGATGAGGCTTTTATCAGACCCCTTACCTGTAAAACTGTTTTCCCAATGTGTTACTTCCCTTCTAATCTTGCTTGCATTAGTTTTGTTTGTGCAAAACCTTTTTAATTTGATGTAATCAAAATTTTATATTTTGTGATCAATAATGATCTCTAGTTCTCCTTTGGATACAAATTCTTTCCTCCTCCACAAGTCTGAGAGGTAAACTATCCTATGTTCCCCTGATTTATTTATGATCTCATTCTTTATGGACCCATTTTGATCTAATCTTAGTATGTGGTGTTACATATGGGTACATGCCTAGTTTCTGCCATACTAATTTCCAGTTTTCCCAGCAGTTTTTTTCAAATAATGAATTCTTATCCCAAAAGTTGGGATATTTGGGTTTGTCAAACACTAAATTGCTATTTTTATTAACTATCTTGCCCTGTAAACCTAACCTATTCCACTGAACAACTAGTCTATTTCTTAGCCAATACCAAATAATTTTGGTGACTGTTGCTTTATAATATAGTTCTAGATCAGGTACAGCTAGACCACCTTCATTTAATTTTTTTTTCATTACTTCCCTTGAAATTCTCGATCTTTTGTTGTTCCATATGAATTCTGTTGTTATTTTTTCTAGGTCATTAAAATAGTTTCTTGGGAGTCTGATTGATATACCATATTTATTTAAATATATTAGTTTAGGGAGTATTGTCATCTTTATTATATTTGCTTGGCCTATCCAAGAGCACTTAATGTCTTTCCAATTATTTAAATCTGACTTTACTTTTGTGGCAAGTGTTTTGGAATTTTGCTCATATAATTCCTGACTTTACTTTGGTAGATATACTCCCAAATATTTTATACTATTGACAGTTATTTTGAATGAAATTTCTCTTTGTATTTCTTGCTCTTGGATTGTGTTGGTGATGTATAAAAATGCTGAGGATTTATGTGGATTTATTTTGTATCCTGCAACTTTGCTAAAGTTCTGAATTATTTCTAATAGGTTGTTAGCAAAATCTTTGGGGTTCTCTAAGTATACCATCATTTCATCTGCAAAGCGTGATAGTTTGATTTCCTCATTTCCTACGCTAGTTCCTTGAATCCCTTTCTCAGCTCTTATTGCCAAGGCTAGCATTTCTAGTGCTATATTGAATAGTAATGGTGATAGTGGGCAACCTTGTTTCACTCCTGATCTTACAAGGAAAGGTTCCAGTTTATCGCCATTACATATGATGTTTACTGACAGTTTTAAATATAGGCTCATGATTATTTTAAGGAATAGTGCATTTATTCCTATGCTCTCAAATGTTTTTAGTAGGAATGGATATTGGATATTATCAAATGCTTTTTCTGCATCTATTGAGATGATCATATGTTTTTTGTTAATTTGGTTATTAATATAGTTGATAATGCTAATAGTTTTCCTAAAATTGAACCAGCCCTGCATTCCTGGTATAAATCCCACTTGGTCATAGTGTATTATCCTGGGGATGATTTTCTGAAGTCTTTTTGCTAATATTTTATTTAAGATTTTAATGTCAGTATTCATCAGGGAGATTTGTCTATAATTTTCTTTCTCAGTTTTCAGCCTACCTGGTTTAGGTATTAATACCATGTCTGTGTCATAAAAGAAATTTGATAGGACTCCTTCAATCCCTATTTTTGCAAATAGTTTATATAGCATTGGAGTTAGTTGTTCTTTAAATGTTTGGTTGAATTCACATGTAAATCCATCTGGTCCTGGGGATTTTTTTCTTAGGGAGTTGGTTAATAGCTTATTCTATTTCTTTTTCTGAAATGGGACTATTTAGACTATTTACTTCTTCCTCTGTTAATCTGGGCAAGCTATATTTTTGAAGGTATTCTTCATTTAAGTTATCTTTAAGTTATTGAATTTATTGGCATAAAGTTGAACAAAGTAGCTAGTAACTATTGTTCTAATTTCCTCTTCATTAGTGGCGAGTTCTCCCTTTTCATTTTCAAGACTAACAATTTCTTTTTCTCTTTCCTTTTTTTAATCAGGTTTACTAAGGGTTTGTCTATTTTGTTGGTTTTTTCATAGAACCAACTCTTAGTTTTATTAATTGATTCAACAGTTTTTTTGTTTGTTTGTTTGTTTTTTTGTTTTGTTTTGTTTTTTTACTGTCAATTTTATTGATCTCAATAAAGGGCTGTGAAAAGCCAGTGGTGCTCACAAGTTTAATACTGAGTAGGGGGGTAAGTGGGAAGGAAAGGAGAAAAGCATAAGCAGGGGTTAACAGGATGGCAAGCAATATAGAATTAGTCTTTCTAACCATAAATGTGAATGGGGTAAATTCCCCCATAAAGAAGAAGCAGGTAGCAGACTGGATTAAAAGCCAGAATCCTACTATATGTTGTTTACAGGAAACACACCTGAAACAGGGTGATATACTCAGAATAATAGTAAAAGGGTGGAGCAGAATCTACTATGCTTCAGGTGAAGCCAAATAAGCAGGGTTAGCCATCCTTATCACAGATCAAGCAAAAATAAAAAATGATCTAATTAAAAAAAATAAGGAAGGGCATTATATCTTGCTAAAGGTTATCATAGATAATGAAGCAGTATCAATATTAAACATATACGCACCAAGTGGTGCAGCATCTAAATTCTTAAAAGGGAAATTAAGATAGCTGGAAGAAGAAATAGACAGCAAAACTACAATAGTGGGAGATCTCAACCTTGCACTCTCAGAATTAGATAAATCAAACCACAAAATAAATAAGAAAGAAGTCAAAGAGGTAAATAGATTACTAGAAAAGTTTGATATGATAGATCTTTGGCAAAAGCTAAATGGTGACAGAAAGGAGGACACTTTCTTCTCAGCAGTTCATGGAACCTATACAAAAATTGATCATATACTAGGACATAAAAACCTCAAAATCAAATGCAGTAAGGCAGAAATAGTAAATGCATCCTTTTCAGACCATAATGCAATGAAAATTACATCCAATAAAAAGTCAGGGGAAAATAGAACAAAAAATAATTGGAAACTAAATAATCTCATACTAAAGAATGATTGGGTGAAACAGCAAATCATAGACATAATTAATAACTTCACCCAAGAAAATGACAGTAATGAGACATCATATCAAAATGCATGGGATACATACAAAACAGTAATAAGGGGAAGTTTTATATCTGTAGAGGCTTACTTGCATAAAATAAAGAGAAGGTGAATGAATTGGGCTTACAACTAAAAATGCTAGAAAAGCAACAAATTAAAAACCCCCAAACATGAAACTTGAAATTCTAAAAATAAAAGGTGAGATTAATGAAATTGAAAGAAAAAAATTGAATTAACTAATAAAACTAAGAGTTGGTTCTACGAAAAAACCAACAAAATAGACAAACCCTTAATAAATCTGATTAAAAAAAGGAAAGAGGAAAAGCAAATTGTTAGTCTTAAAAATGAAAAGGGAGAATTCACCACTAATGCAGAGGAAATTAGAACAATAATTAGGGGCTACTTTTCCCAACTTTATGACAATAAATTCAATAACTTAAATGAACTGGAAGAATACCTTCAAAAATATAGGTTGCTCAGATTAATAGAGGAAGAAGTAAATAGTCTAAATAGACCCATTTCAGAAAAAGAAATAGAACAAGCTATTAACCAACTCCCTAAGAAAAAATCCCCAGGACCAGATGGATTTACATGTGAATTCTACTAAACATTAAAAACAACAACAACAACAACAACAAAAAACTCCAATGCAATCCAAACTATTTGAAAAATTAGGGATTGAAGGAATCCTACCATATTCCTTTTATGACACAGAAATGGTACTGATATCTAAACCAGGTAGGCTGAAAACAGAGAAAGGAAATTATAGACCAATCTCCCAAATGAATATTGATGCTAAAATCTTAAATAAAATATTAGGAAAAAGACTACAGAAAATCATCCCCATGATAATACACTATGACCAAGTGGGATTTATACCAGGAATGCAGGGCTGGTTCAGTATTAGGACAACTATTAGCATTATCGACTATATCAATAACCAAATTAACAAAAACCATATGATCATTTCAATAGATGCAAAAAAAGTTTGATAATATCCAATATCCATTCCTACTAAAAACACTTGAGAGTATAGGAATAAATGAACTATTCCTTAAAATAATCATGAGCCTAGATTTAAAACTGTCAGTAAACATCATATGTAATGGCGATAAACTGGAACCTTTCCCTGTAAGATCAGGAGTGAAACAAGGTTGCCCACTATCACCATTACTATTCAAAATAGCACTAGAAATACTAACCTCGGCAATAAGAGCTGAGAAAGAGATTCAAGGAATTAGAGTAGGAAATGAGGAAATCAAATTGTCACTCGTTGCAGATGACATGTTGGTATACTTAGAGAACCCCAAAGACTCTGCTAACAATCTATTAGAAATAATTCAGAACTTTAGCAAAGTTGCAGGATACAAAATAAATCCACATATATCATCAGCATTTTTATACATCACCAACACAATCCAGCAGCAAGAGATACAAAGAGAAATTCCATTCAAAATAATTGTCAGTAGTATAAAATATTGGCGAGTATATCTACCAAAGGAAAGTCAGGAATTATATGAGCGAAATTGCAAAACATTTGCCACAAAAATAAAATCAGATTTAAATAATTGGAAAGACATTAAGTGCTCTTGGATAGGCAAACTAATCTATTTATTTAGTGCTATACCAATCAGACTCCCAAGAAACTATTTTAATGACCTAGGAAAAATAACAACAGAATTCATATGGAAGAACAAAAGGTTTAGAATTTCAAGGGAATTAATGAGAAAAAAGATCAGATGAAGGTGGCCTAGCTGTACCTGATCTGAAGCTATATTATAAAGCAGCAGTCACCAAAACCATTTGGTATTGACTAAGAAATAGACAGTTTAATAGGTTAGGTTCACAGGACAAAATAGTGTACAACTATAGCTATCTAGTGTTTGACAAACCCAAAGATCCCAACTTTTGGGAAAAGAATTTATCATTTGACAAAAACTGTTGGGAAAACTGGAAATTAGTATGGCATAAATTAGATATGGAACCACACTTAACACCATATACCAAGATAAGATCAATATGGGTCCATGATTTAGGCCTAAAGAATGAATTCGTAAATAGATTAGAGGAACATAGGATAGTTTACTTCTCAGACTTGTGAAGGAGGAAGGAATTTATGACCAAAGGAGAACTAGAGATCATTATTGATCACAAAATAGAGGATTTTGATTACATCAAATTAAAAAGCATTTGCATAAACAAAACTAATGCAAACAAAATTAGAAGGGAAGTAACAAATTTGGAAAATATTTTTACAGTTAAAGGTTCTGATAAAGGCCTCATTTCCAAAATATATAGAGAACTGACTCTAATTTATAAGAAATCAAACCATTCTCCAATTGATAAATAGTCAAAGGATATGAACAGACAATTTTCAGATAATGAAATTGAAACTATTTCCACTCATATGAAAGAGTGTTCCAAATCACTACTGATCAAAGAAATGTAAATTAAGACAACTCTGAGATACTACTACACATCTGTCAGATTGGCTAAGATGACAGGAAAAAATAATGATGAATGTTAGAGGGGCTGTGGGAAAACTGGGATACTAATGCATTATTGGTAGAGTTGTGAAAGAATCCAGCCATTCTGGAGAGCAATTTGGAACAATGCCCAAAAAGTTATCCAACTGTGCATACCCTTTGATCCAGCAGTGCTGCTACTGGGCTTATATCTCAAAGAAATACTAACGAAAGGAAAGGGACCTGTATGTGCCAAAATGTTTGCAGCAGCTTTTTTTTGTAGTGACAAGTGAAAACTGAGTGGATGGATGCCCATCAATTGGATAATGGCTGAATAAATCATGATATATGAATGCCATGGTATATGATTATTCTGTTATGAAATGGCCAACAGGATGATTTCAGAGAGGCTTGGAGATACTTACATGGACTGATGCAAAATGAAATGAGCAGAACCAGGAGATCATTATATATGGCAACAACAAGACTATATGATGATCAATTCTGAAAGCTGTGGGCCTCTTCAACATTGAGATGATTCGCAACAGTTCCTCTTGTACACTGATGAAGAGAGAGAACTATGGGAATAGAGGGTGGAACACAGCATAGCATTCTCACGCTTTCTATTATTATTTACTTGCATTTTGTTTATTTTTTTCCTCAATTTTTTTTCTTCCCTTTTGATCTGATTTTTCTTTCACAACTGGATGGCTATGTGAATATGCACACATATAGTAGATCTGGCATGTATTTCAGCATATTTGACATATATTGGACTGTTTGCCGGGTGGGTGACAGAATGGGGGGAAGAAGGGGAGAATTTATGGCAGGGGGTTGTGCAAAGGTTAATATTGGAAAAATTACCCATGCTTATGCTTTGTGAATAAAAATATTTAATAAAAGTATTTTAGTAGATTTCCTGGTGAAATAACGTATGCCAATCATGATGAATTTATTTTGTCCTAGCATATCAAATGAAAAATTATAATTATTATTATTATATTATCCTGAATAGTAAATCCACAAAACAAAACAAATGGAAAAAAAATTTGCTTGCTCTGAAAGTGGACTAATCTATTTTATCACTGTTCCTGGCATCTTAATCTGGATTTCACTTATAAACTGATTTGTAAATATAATACATAACCATTTTAAATGTAATTTTATTTTTACTTCAAATAAGCAGAGGTATCAAAACCATTCCCTAGTGGTTAAAATAGAAAAGAATACCAATCAACAGATCTGACAAAGAAGAATAAAAATAGTAATCCATAATGCAGGTTTTAACCTATCTGAAACCAAATTACCCAGGGAAATAATTCCATATATGATAAATATTGTTGAAAAGCCTATAAAACAACTGTAGATATCAAGGTTAGATCTATGTATTATGCCATATCCCATAACAAATTCAAAATGGATATATAGCCTGATTATTAGGGATCATGTAATTTTTAAAATAAAATAGAAATTTGTCCTACAATTAAGGAGGAAATTTTTAACCAAAGTGTACTTACCAAAGATAAAATAGATAATTTTGACCATGAAAATTTGAGAATTTTTATATAAGTAACATCAGGGCATCTAGGATAAGAAGGGAAATGATCAACTAGACAAAAATAGTGGCATCAAAAATCTCTGATAAGAATTTGATATACATGACACATTGACAATGAATACAAAAGCCATTTTGGGATAGAGGTGTAATCAAAAGTTATTACTAAAGTTCTCTAAACAATTGACAAGTATTAATAACTACAATAAAGTGTGTTCTAAATCAATAATAATTGGGTTCTTTTCATGTATTGTTTTCCTAAGATTTTTTTAGTTATCTTTCCTAATTCATTGATCTCCACTTTCTTTCTTTTATTGACATAATAATTTATAGACATAATTTTCCCCTAAGTACTACCTTGATTGTATCTCCAAAAATGTTATTGTGTTATCTCATTGTTGTTTTTTAGTGCAATTATTCATGATTTTGATGATTTAGATTAGTTACATTTTGTTTTTTAAAAAGTTTATTATTAAATATAATTTTTATTACACTATGGGCAGGAAACTTTTTTAAAAAGATAAATATAAATTTTTTTCTTTCTTTTTCAAGGAGAGGAAATACAGGGGAGATAAAATCAAATTTATTTACTTGAAAAGAATAAAATTTTTAAAGTATTTAAGATTTTCCAGTTTTTTTCAAGATATTGATCCCCAAATCGATATTCATGTATAATCACAAAATTTATTGACAAATCAGATTTTTTGGAAGACCTTCAACAAGTGGCTTTCACAATCTAATACGGAATTATTTTTATTCACCTTTTAATTTCTATCATTATTGAAGAACTTGCTCTACTGTTAAGTAACTGCTGTAGTAATTTAGTACTTTTCTAGCTTGTGTAAATCTTAGCCACAACTATTTTCCAATGTGGTTTTAGTTATAGAGAGTATATCCAGCTCCTGCAAACCATATGATTGGTGTGGTTTAAACTGTAACCTTGTTAAAACCGTGGTCAAGTTGCACTTAAGAATTATTTAATGAATTACTCAGATGTTCATGTACAGTTTTTAGGTGACCACTGGATTTCTATTTTTTCATCACAATTTAAAAAAATTACAAACTGTCATTTTGTTTTACATTTAGAAACAGAGTGCCCCATATAATTAGTTAAATATCCATTCCCAGTTCAATTGATAAATAACACCTTCTACTTTTCAACTTATTAGTTACAGAATTTCATACAAGAGATTTCTATTGAACATAAGCCTCAGTATCTTGTAAATGTCTTGAAAACTCAAGAAGTATATTACTGGAATGTTTGCTTTTTTATTAGAGAAAGAATTTTGTTATATTCTGGTTTATTTCACCAAATATTTTTTATCTTTCAAGTTACTTAAAGGGTACTTGTTTATATTCTTAATTAATTCAGTTACATATAACAATTTCAAGCATGAATCATTTTTATCATTCTCATCAAATGTTACAATAACTATGCCCATATTTAATGAAATTAATATGGTTAGAAACTTTTATCTTAGATGAAGTCATATTTGTTGATTTTCATAAAATGTAGGGAAACTTAATAGAATCAGACTGAAAACATAGAGGGCAGGGGCACTGAGAAGGAAGTACCCATTAGATTTTTTATCTAAAGATAATAGTATCCTAATAATATAAACATTCACCATTAGTTTTAATCAGTCATTTAATCAAGTCATGTATGATTTGTAGAAGTGCCATAATTAATGAGATCATATAATTAGCCATTGTTTCCCAGGATTTAATTCTTCTTATCAGTGCAATTTTCCAATATTTTCCTTAGATTTATAGCCAAATAGAATAGAGAAGTAGAATGAATACTGTGATCAGCTATGAGTATCATGTAAAATATGCATAAAGGTCCACTTTTTTCCATAAGTCAAATGAAATAAACAATACTTTAAACCAAAGCTCTTGTGAGGAAAAGTATTTTGTAATCTGTAAGGCTCCATTTAAATATGAGACAATAGTAGTAGCAAGAACGTCAGTAATAGCAAGAGTTTTTCAATAATATGATATTCTCTGATAAAATTTCTGGATGGGATCTTATATTCTTTACATTATCACACTGTATATACCATGTAATTAATGGAGTTTTTAATCATCCTTTTTCTGTAAATATCAGAAATAACACTAGGACATTATGGTTATTAATATCCTTTCTTTCATAAAGTCATATGGAACTTGAAGAGAACATTAGGTGAGAATCTTATAAAGGCAGTTGGTGAAATCTAGCAATTATCTTCTTTAATAGAGAGAATTTTAAGGGACATAGTTTTCCAGTATATGACTAATTTCCTGTGATACAGAAGACAAAAGAAAAAAAAAAGCCTGCTTATTTCAGTTGAAAATTATTAGATTTGATTTTTCACATGATATAAACAAAATAATATGCTCTATGACCAATTTTCATCTGGTAAATTTTATTTCAACTAAATAAACATTTATTAAGCCGACTATGTGTCAAGCAGTATGCTAAGCATCTTTCTTTTCTATATATTTTAAATACTTCTTTGTTGCCATTTTCTTTGTTTTTTTCTTTTCTTTAAAAGAAAATTATTTAATAGAAAATTCTTACATTAAATATCTCATAAGAGATGCTGCATTTCCGGCCAAGATGGCGGCGTGGAGGCAGACAGCTGCTTGAGCTCCTCGTTTTCTCTCAGAACTTACTTCATGACAAGCCTCTGACTTAATGCTTGACCCAGAAAGAAATCCACAAATTATCACCAAGAGAAGACATCCTTGAAAGTCGCCAGAAAAGGTCTGTGTTTGCTCTGGGGAGGATCAATCAGACTGGGCACAGACTGAGGGCAGACAGCCAGAGCAAGACAGGCAGCTCACACAGCTCAGACCTGAGGGGGAGGGGTGTGATCTCTGCCGTTTCTGTGAAAGGGCTTTTGCCCCAGTGTGGATGCTCCGTCTTGGCAGCAAGCCAGGAGCGGTGGAGAGGGGGTAAACACCAGAGGTGAAGATTAAAACCCCAGAAAGCCAGTGTCTCTCAGAGCCCGGCCACCCCCAACCCCCACCTGGACTGACTCGGTGCGTTCTCGGAGCCTCAGAGCGCAGACTCAGTACAGTCATCGCTGTTCTGTTAGTGCCTCTCTGCTGCCCTACCCCCAGTCTGTAGAGGAACCCCATTAACACCATCCAGCCCCATCCCCCGCAAAACAGACCAATTGTTTCTCTTGTCAGTTTGTTTTCTTTGATTCCTGCTCTGACAAAATGAACAAAAAATTCAAAAGGGCTCTAACCATTGACAGCTTCTGTGTGGAGAGGGAGCAGACTTCAAATGCTGAGGAGACTAGGAACAGACTGTCCCCAGATGTATCCCCTGGGAGGGATATAAGCTGCTCCTCAATACAAAAGAACCTCATAGAGGAAATCAAAAAGGCTCTCACAAGAGAGCTGGAAGAGAAATGGGAAAAGGAAAGGGAAGCTTGGCAAGAGAGCCTGGAGAAGTCATCCCATGCATTCAAAGACAGAATGGATAAAGAAATCAAATCATTGAGAAACAAGATTAGTGAGCTGGAAAAGGTAAACAACTCCAAGGAAAACAGGATTAGTGATCTGGAAAAAGAAATCAGCTCTCTAAAAAATAAAATGGATAAAATGGAAAAAAATTCCATAGAAGATAAAAACTCAATTGGACAATTACAAAGAGATATAAAAAAAGTGAGTGAAGAAAATACATCATTGAAAATTAGACTGGAACAAGTTGAAATGAATGACTCAAGGAGAAACCAAGAGGGAGTCAAGCAAAACCAGAGAAATGAAACAATTGAAAAGACTGTCAAGTACCTTACCAGAAAGACAACAGACCTGGAAACCAGATCCAGGAGAGACAATTTGAGAATAATCGGACTCCCTGAAAAATGGGAGGAAAAAAAGAGCTTGGACACCATTTTCGAGGAAATTATCAAAGAGAACTGCCCAGACGTTTTGGAAACAGAGGGAAAAATAGACATTGAAAAAATTCATCGATCACCTACTGAAAGGGACCCTAAAATCAAAACGCCAAGAAATATAGTGGCCAAGTTCAAGAACCATCAGACAAAGGAAAAGATATTGGAAGCTGCTAGAAAAAAACAATTCAGATATGGAGGATCCACAATAAGGATAACCCAGGATCTAGCAGCGTCCACATTAAAAGAACGCAGGGCCTGGAACATGATATTCCGAAAGGCTAAGGAACTTGTTATGCAGCCAAGAATAACTTACCCAGCAAGAATGAGCATCGTTTTCCAGGGAAGAAGATGGACATTTAACGAAATAAATGAATTCCATCTATTTTTGATGAAAAAACCAGACCTACATAAAAGGTTTGATCTTCAAATACAGAACTCAAGAGATTTCTAAAAAGGTAAAAAGAAATCTTGAGAACTATACTTCTGTCAAAAAAATATGTAAAGAACATATGTACAATTTGTCTTAGAAACTAGTGGTGGAAAGGAGATTATATCATAAAAAAGTGTTAAGTGGTGGTACTACATCTCATGAAGAGGCAAAGGTAACCTATTATATCTGAGAGAAAGAAAGGAGGGAGATGAACGTGGCGTGTATCAATAGACATATTCGATTTATGGTGAAACTTCTTTCACTTCATTGAAAAGTGAAAGTGAAGAAGGAGTAAGCTAAGGGGAAGGGAAAACAGTAATTTCGAGGAAAAGGGGTAAAATAAGGGGAGGATCTTTAAGGTGGGGGAGGGATCCTAAAAAGGGAGGGCTGTGAAAAGCAAGTGGTGTTCACCAGTTTAATACTGGATAGGAGGGTAAAAGGGAAGGAAAGGGGAAAAGCATAAGCAGGGGTTAATAGGATGGCAAGCAATATAGAATTAGTCCTTGTGAATGGGGCAAACTACCTCATAAAGAGGAAGCAGTTAGCAGACTGGATTAAAAGCCAGAATCCTACTATATGTTGTTTACAGGAAACACACCTGAAACAGGATAAGACATTCAAACTAAAAGTAAAAGGGTGGAGCAGAATCTATTATGCTTCAGGCAAAACCAAAAAAGCAGGAGTAGCCATCCTCATCTCAGATCAAGCAAAAACAAAAATTGATCTAATTAAAAGAGATAAGGGAAGCATCAATAGTGAAGCAGTATCAATATTAAACATGTATGCACCAAGTGGTGCAGCATCTAAATTCTTAAGAGAGAAATTAAGAGAACTGCAAGAGGAAATAGATAGCAAAACTATAATAGCGGGAGATCTCAACCTTGCACTCTCAGAATTAGATAAATCAAACCACAAAATAAATAAGAAAGAAGTCAAAGAGGTAAATAGAATACTAGAAAAGTTTGATATGATAGATCTTTGGCGAAAGCTAAATGAAGACAGAAAGGAATATACTTTCTTCTCAACAGTTCATGGAACCTATACAAAAATTGATCATATACTAGGGCATAAAAACCTCAAAATCAAATGCAGTAAGGCAGAAATAGTAAATGCATCCTTTTCAGACCATAATGCAATCAAAATAACATTTAATAAAAAGCCAGGGGAAAATAGACCAAAAAATAATTGGAAACTAAATAATCTTATACTAAAGAATGATTGGGTAAAACAGCAAATCATAGACATAATTAATAACTTCACCCAAGAAAATGACAATAATGAGACATCATACCAAAATGTGTGGGATACAGCCAAAGCAGTAATAAGGGGAAGTTTTATATCTCTTCAGGCCTACTTGCATAAAATAGAGAAAGAGAGGGCCAACGAATTGGGCTTACAACTAAAATTGCTAGAAAAGGAACAAATTAAAAACCCCCAGACAAACACAAAACTTGAAATTCAAAAAATAAAAGGTGAGATTAATAAAATTGAAAGTAAAAAAAAACTATTGCATTAATTAATAAAACTAAGAGTTGGTTTTATGAAAAAACCAACAAAATAGACAAACCCTTAGTAAACCTGATTAAAAAAAGGAAAGAGAAAAAGCAAATTGATAGTCTTGAAAATGAAAAGGGTGAACTCACCACTAATGAAGAGGAAATTAGAACAATAGTTACTAGCTACTTTGCTCAACTTTATGCTGATAAATTCGATAACTTAAATGAAATGGAAGAATACCTTCAAAAATATAGCTTGCCCAGATTAATAGAGGAAGAAATAAGTAGTCTAAATAGTCCCATCTCAGAAAAAGAAATAGACCAAGCTATTAACCAACTTCCTAAGAAAAAGTCCCCAGGACCAGATGGATTTACAAGTGAATTCTACCAAACATTTAAAGAACAACTAACACCAATGCTATGTAAACTATTTGAAAAAATAGGGATTGAAGGAGTCCTACCAAATTCCTTCTATGACACAGACATGGTACTGATACCTAAACCAGGTAGATCGAAAACTGAGAAAGAAAACTATAGACCAATTTCCTTAATGAATATTGATGCTAAAATCTTAAATAAGACATTAGCAAATAGACTTCAGAAAATCATCTCCAGGATAATACACTATGACCAAGTGGGATTTATACCAGGAATGCAGGGCTGGTTTAATATTAGGAAAACTATTAGTATAATTGACCATATTAATAATCAAATTAATAAAAACCATATGATCATCTCAATAGATGCAGAAAAGGCATTTGATAAAATCCAACATCCATTCCTACTAAAAACGCTTGAGAGTATAGGAATAAACGGACTATTACTTAAAATAATAAGGAGCATATATTTAAAACCTTCAGTAAACATCATATGTAATGGTGATAAACTAGAACCTTTCCCTGTAAGATCAGGAGTGAAACAAGGTTGCCCACTATCACCATTACTATTCAATATAGTACTAGAAGCTCTAGCCTTGGCAATAAGAGCCGAGAAAGAGATCCAAGGAATTAAAGTAGGAAATGAAGAAATCAAATTGTCACTTTTCGCAGATGACATGATGGTATACTTAGAGAACCCCAAAGACTCTGCTAAAAAGCTATTAGAAATAATTCAGAATTTTAGCAAAGTCGCAGGATACAAAATAAATCCACATAAATCCTCAGGATTTTTATACATTACCAACACAATACAACAGCAAGAGATACAAAGAGAAATTCCATTCAAAATAACAGTTGATAGTATCAAATATTTGGGAATATATCTACCAAAGGAGAGTCAGGAATTATATGAGAAAAATTACAAAACACTTGCCACAAAAATAAAGTCAGATTTAAATAATTGGAAAGACATTCAGTGTTCTTGGATAGGCCGAGCGAATATAATAAAGATGACAATACTCCCCAAACTAATCTATTTATTTAGTGCTATACCAATCAGACTCCCAAGAAACTATTTTAATGACCTAGAAAAAATAATAACAAAATTCATATGGAAGAATAAAAGGTCGAGAATTGCAAGGGAACTAATGAAAAAAAAGTCAGAGGAAGGTGGTCTAAGTGTACCTGATTTAAAGCTATATTATAAAGCAACAGTCACCAAAACCATTTGGTATTGGCTAAGAAATAGACTAGTTGATCAGTGGCATAGGTTAGGTTCACAGGGCAAGATAGTGAATAAAAATAGCAATCTAATCTTTGACAAACCCAAAGATCCCAAATTTTGGGATAAGAATTCATTATTTGACAAAAACTGCTGGGAAAACTGGAAATTATTATGGCAGAAACTAGGCATGAACCCACATTTAACACCACATACTAAGATTAGATCAAAATGGGTCCAAGATTTAGGCATAAAGAACGAAATCATAAATAAATTGGAGGAACATGGGATGGTTTACCTCTCAGACTTGTGGAGGAGGAAGGAGTTTGTGTCCAAGGGAGAACTAGAGACCATTATTGATCACAAAATAGAACATTTTGATTACACCAAATTAAAAAGTTTCTGCACAAACAAAACTAATGCAAACAAGATTAGAAGGGAAGTAACAAATTGGGAAAACATTTTTACAGTTAAAGGTTCTGATAAAGGCCTGATCTCCAAAATATACAGAGAATTGACTTTAATTTATAAGAAATCAAGCCATTCTCCAATTGATAAATGGTCAAAGGATATGAACAGACAATTTTCAGATGATGAAATTAAAACTATTTCCACTCATATGAAAGTGTTCCAAATCACTATTGATCAGAGAAATGCAAATTAAGACAACTCTGAGGTATCATTACACACCTGTCAGATTGTCTAAGATGACAGGAACAAATAACGATGAATGCTGGAGGGGCTGTGGGAAAACTGGGACACTGATGCATTGTTGGTGGAGTTGTGAAAGAATCCAACCATTCTGGAGAGCAATCTGGAATTATGCCCAAAAAGTTATCAAAATGTGCATTCCCTTTGACCCAGCCCTACTACTACTGGGCTTATACCCCAAGGAACTACTAAAGAAGGGAAAGAGTCCTGTATGTGCCAAAATGTTTGTGGCAGCCCTTTTCATAGTGGCTAGAAGCTGGAAGATGAATGGATGTCCATCAATTGGAGAATGGTTGGGTAAACTATGGTATATGAATGTTATGGAATATTATTGTTCTATAAGAAATGACCAACAGGAGAAATACAGAGAGGCTTGGAGAGACTTACATCAACTGATGCTGAGTGAAACGAGCAGAACCAGAAGATCATTATACACTTCAACAATGATACTGTATGAGGATGTATGCTGATGGAAGTGGATTTCTTCATAGAGAAGAGCTAATCCAATTCCAATTGATTAATGATGGACAGAACCAGCTACATCCAGAAAAGGAACACTGGGAAATGAATGTAAACTGTTATTTTTACCTTCTGAATCCAATTCTTCCTGTGCAACAAAAAAAATTCGGTTCTACACACATATATTGTATCTAGAATATACTGTAATATATTTAACATATATAAGACTGCTTGCCATCTGGGGGAGGGGGTTGGGGGAGGAAGGGAAAAAATCTGAATAGAAGTAAGTGCAAGGGATAATGTTGTAAAAAATTACCCATGCATATGTACTGTCAAAAAAATGTTATAATTATAAAATAAAATAAAAATTAAAAAAAAATATCTCATAAAAGCCTCATTTCCCAAATAAATAACTATCAGTTTTAAAATAATATAACTATAAATAGTGCTGCGTTTATTAAAACTCCTGCCCAAATCCCTATCTCCTCAAATTGAAACTTTCCCATCCACTCACTTGGAACTAATAAATATATTTAAGCACAGAAAATTCCCATAGTGGCCATGGCCAAAAACTTTTGTCTTATTCTGCATATTTACATTAAAACCTCTGTCAAGAGGTAGGTAACATTATTATTTTCCCTCTGGAATCATGGTTGGTCGTTGTGCAGTTCACAGTTTAAACCTTTAAAAATGATTCATTTTTATAGTGTTAATAGAATATAAAGTGTTTACCCAATTCTTCTCAGATCAGTTGAATTCAATTCTTTTAAATCTTTTTCAAAAATCGTCTCTTTCATCATTATTAACAGTATAAT
Source organism: Sminthopsis crassicaudata (assembly GCF_048593235.1). Lineage (NCBI taxonomy): Eukaryota > Metazoa > Chordata > Mammalia > Dasyuromorphia > Dasyuridae > Sminthopsis > Sminthopsis crassicaudata. The sequence goes on along the minus strand of NC_133621.1, from coordinate 241,532,011 downwards.
TGGATTCCATTACATTCTTATACCAATATCAAAACTTGATATTCTGTTCCTCAATTCATAGTGATTCCTTTAATTTCCAGCTCTTTTATACAAACACATGTGTTTCTATGTGTCTATCTAACATATATAATATAAATAATTTTTTCATCTTTCTTTTATCTCTTTGGGGTCTAGGACTGTAATTATATCACTGGATCAAAGGGCATATAGTTTAATACCTCAGAGTTATTTTAATTCCTATTTCTCCAATAATAATTTCCAATAATCTTTCATATGACTATGGACATGTTTTTGCCTGAAAACTGCCTCTTCATATTCTTTGACCATTTATCAATTGGGAAATGAATTATATTATTTTTGGATATTACAAAAATCAAAGACTAACTCTAACCCTTTTAAAACTACATACTGCAATATTGAAAAAAAATCTCACCAAACCTTTGTTTCATTGTAAAAATTTTATTTTTCCAATTGTATTCAATTTCTCTCTTCCTCCTTCCCCTCACTCCTTCCTGAAATGGCAAGCAATATAATTATATGTATTCAATCATTTAAGCCATTTTTTCATATTAATCATTTTACATTAGTCAACTTAAAAGGAAAAACAAAGAAAAAGAGAGAGAAAGAGAGGGAAAAAGAAAGGAAGGAAGTTGTGATGAAGGAAGGAAGAGATGGAGGAAAAGGAACAAGTATACTTGGATCTATATTCAGATATCATCAGTTCTTTCTTTGGAGGTAGATAGTATTTTTCCTCTTGAGTCTTTTGACTCTTGGGTCATTGTATTGATGAAAATAGTTTAGTGACTTAAGTCATAAACAGTGTTTCATCATGCAATATTGCTATTACTGTGTAAAATATTATTTTTAGTCTGCTCACTTTTCTCTGCATCAGTTTATAGAAGTCTCTCCAGATTTGTCTAAAATAATTTGGTTTGACTTTTATTATGGCATATATTCCATTATAGTCATGTCCTGGCCTTTCCCCAATTGAGAGACATCCTCTCAATTTCCAATTCTTAGCTACCACAAAAAAAAACTGTTATAAATACTTTGTATAAATAGGTACTACTTTTTTTCTTTTAAAATAAAAATCTTTCAGATATAGATCTAATTTTCTAGAATTAGTGGTAGTAGTGATACTAATAGTATTGCTAGATCAAAGAATATAGTAGTTTTATGATACTTTAGGCATAATTCCAAATTGCTCTGCAATATGGTTGGATCAATTCACAACTCCACCAATAATACATTAATGTCCTAGTTTTCTCACATTTCCTCCAGCATTTATCATTTTCTTTTCTATTACATTTGCCAATTTGATAGATGTGAGGTGGTATCTCTGAGTTATTTTAATTAATATTTCTCCAATAATGATATCCAATAATCTTTTAATATGACTTTCATGACATTTTTTTTGCTTGCCTCTTTATATTCTTTGACCATTTATCAACTGGGAAATGAATTATATTATTTTAAATTTGACTCATTTATTTGTGAAATGAGGCTTTTATGAGATACTTAATATAAGAAACCCCCCCCCCCGCCATTTTTCTCCTTTCCTTCTCATTTTTGTTACATTGGTTTTGATATGCAAAACCTTAAAAATTTAATATAATAAAGATTATCTACTTTTCATTTCATAGTACTCTCTATAAATTCTTCGGGACTAAATTATTCCATTATTCTCAGATTCAACTGGTTTATGGCCTTTTCTCTGTCTAATGTGATACGGCAGTTTCTACCATATTCTTTACCAGTTTTCCTAGCAGTTTTTGCCACAAAGTGAGTTTTTAATCCCAGAAACTGGAGTCTTTGAGTTTATCAAACACTAAATTACTATAATCATTTACTAAAATGTATTGTGTATATAAGCTATTCTACTCCCCTACCACTCTACTTCTTTGATGATTTATGACTTTATAATACAGTTTGTGATCTGATAATGGCTATGCCACCCTTCTTTCATATTTTTCCTATGATATCCTTAACCTTTTGTTCTTCCAGAATAAATTTATTATTTTCCCCCTAGCTTTATAAAATAATTATTGTTAGTTTGATTAGCATGTCACTGATTAAGCAGGTCAATTTTGGCAAATGTTTCATTTTTATTATATTATATTATATTACTAATCCCTCATGTAATACAATATATTGTATTTTCCAGTTTTTTATGTATATGACTCTATTTGTGTGAAAATTATCTTGTAATTGTAGAACTCCTTTGTTCCAAAGAAAAAGTAGTTAAGCAAAGATGTCCTTAAATTTATTTTAAATATTTTCATATTATATATTTTATTTTAAAAGTTTAGGGTAGAAATTATTTACAAATTACATTATAGTAGATTTTGGAAGAGCAAGCCCTTGTTTCATTTCAAACTTAACTATAAATAATTAAAAGAGGAACATTTCCTATTATCTCTTTTAGTTACTTTATTACCCATTGTCTTCTGTTCTTTGCCTTTTGGAGAAAACTTTGCATTTGAGATATGGACATAAATTAAGATCACTCTTAATGTACACTTTGTTCACATAATTTTTAATTGAAACCCATCTTCTCCCAAATTTTCAAGTGCATTTGATAAAATATTGCGGAATTAATCTCTTGAACAGGGAACAAGTCTCTTTTCTGTCTCTTATATTTGCATAAAAAATTTCTGTTTTTACCTGTATAGGTGAACAATTTTCTCCTCTTTTCTTTTTTCTATACCCATGTTAAGGTAAGGGAAATTTTTATAGTACCCTCTTTCTTTCATCATCTTTTATTTTATTATTTTTTTTTGGTCTAGCTATGTCAAGCAGACTTTCATTTTTCTTAGTGCATAATCATCCACAGACTTTAATTCAGAAATAGAAGGATTTTTTCCTATTTATTTATTTTTAAAACATATGCAGTGATAATTTTTCATACTCTTTTGTTTAACATTTTCCCCTTCTTCCCCCTATTACCTACCCTAGATGGCAAGCAATACATTATATATGTTAAAATATGTTAAATCTAATTTGTGTAAACATTTATACAATTCTCTTGCTACACAAAAAAAATCAGATCAAAAAGGAAAGAAAATGATTAAGAAAACAAAATGTAAGCAAACAACATCAAATAGAGTCTGAATGTTATGTTGTGATGCACATTCAGTTCCCACAGTCCTCTCTCTGGGTGTTTATGGCTCTCTTCATAACATGATCTTTGTACCTGGAACCAATCATCTCATTGTTGGAAGGAGTCACATTCATCAGAATCGTCTATTAATATCAATGCCATGTACAAGGATCCACTGGTTCTGCTCATTTCACTTAGCATCAGTTCATGTAAGTCTCTCTAAGCATCTCTAAAATCATCCTCCTGATCGTTTCTTATAGAATAATATTCCATCACATTTATATCCTATAATTTATTCAGTTATTCTCCAATTGATGGGCATCCATTCAGTTTCTAATTTCTTGCCTCTACGAAAAGGGCTACTACAAACATTTTTGTACATGTAGGTCCCTTTCCTTCTTTTAAGGTCTCGTTGGGATAAAGGCCCAATACAAACATTGCTGGATTAAAGGTTAAACACAGTTTGATAACTTTGTGAGCATAGTTCCAAATTGCTCTTCAGAATGTTTGGATCCATTCATAACTCCACTAACAATGTATTAGTGTCCCAGTTTTCCAACATCCCCTCCAATATTCATCGTTATTTTTTTGGCTCTAAGAAAAAATAACTTATTCATTGGGTATAAAAATTTATGTAATCCCATAAAAAGTAGGAGGAGAAGAGGAAAACAAAAGGAAAGAACAGAATAAGGGAGGCAGAAACACTAGGGGAAAAGGTAAGAGAAGGGAGGAAAGGTTGATAGAAGATAAGGTACTAGGTGGATGGGTTAAAGAAAGATACTAGTAAAAAACATACCAGTAAGAAGAGGGAGGAAAAAGAGAATAAAATTATATAGAGGGGAGAAAATAGGATGAAAAGAAATACAGAGCCTGGTAATCATAATGTTAATGTGAATGGGAAGAGCTGTCCTATAAGCAGAAGTAAATAGCAATAGATTAAAAAACAGAATCCTACAATATGTTGTTGATAAGAAGCACACTTGACAAAGAGAGACCTATATAAAAAATGTAAAAGATTGGAACAGAATTTATTATACTTCAGCTTCAGCTGAAGTAAAAAAAAAAAAAAAAAAAAAAAAAAAAAACAAAAAACAGGGATAGCAATTCTGATCTCAGATTAAGTAAAAATAGATCTTATTAAAGAGATAAGGAAGTAAAGTATATCTTGATAAAGGGTACCATAAAAAATGAATTAGTAATACTACTAAATGTGTATGCATCAAATAGTAGAGCAGGCTAATTCCTAGAGAAGATTTTTAAGCCAGTTAGAAAAAATAGACAGCAAAAATATTAAAGTGGGGCATCTCAACCTTCCCCTCTCAGAATCAGACAAATCTGATCACAAAATAAACAAGAAAGAAACTAGGGAGGTTAATAAGATTCAAGAGAATCAAGATATGTTAGACGTTCGAAGAAAACCAAATAAGGACAGAAAGGAATACATATTTTTCTCAGCAATACATTGCAGCAACACAAAAATTGACTATGTATTAAGGCATAAAAACCCCACAATAAAATGCAAAGAGGTAGAAATAGTAAATGTTTTCTTTTCAGACCACAATGCAATAAAAATTATATTCAATAAAGAGCCAGGGAAAGATAGACTAAAAACCAATTGGAAATTAAAACATCTCATTCTAAAGAACAAGTAGGTCAAACAACAAATCGCTGAAACAATCCATAATTTCATCCAAGAAAATGACAATAATGAGGTAACATACCAAAATCTATGGGATGCAACCAAAGCAGTTTTTAGGGGAAATTTTATATCTCTGTAAATAACAACATAAATAAAATAGAGAAAAAGGAGATCAATGAATTAGAACAAATTAAAAAACCCCTATTAAATACTAAATTAGAAATTATGAAACTCAAAGTAGAAATTAATAAAATAATCTTTATTTTTAATAAAAAATCATAATAATAATTAAAATTAATAAAAAAGAATAATAAAATAGTTGGTTTTCTGAAAAAAACAAAATAGATAAACCTTTGCTAATTTGATCAGAAAAAGGAAAGGAAAAAACCAAATTATCAGCATCAAAAATGAAAGGCGGGAGCTTACCATCATTAAAAAAAATATTAACTAAATAATTAGGAGATATTTGTCCCTACTCTATGGCAGCAAGTCTGACGATCTAACTGAAATAGACGAATATTTACAAAAATATAAATTGCCAACAAGGTTAACAGAAGAGGAAATAAAATACTTAAATAGTCCCATTTCAGAAAAAGAAATTGAAAAACTCATCAATGAACTCCCTAAGAAAAAAATCTCCAGGACTAGATCGATTCACAAGTGAATTGTCCCAAACATTTAAAGAACAATTGATTCTAATAATTTGGAAAATATTTGGAAAAATAGGTAAAATTCCTTCTATGACACAAATATGGCACTAATACCTAACTAGAGAAAGAAACAGAGAGAAAATTACATACCAATTTCCCTAATGAATACTTATGCAAAAAATTAAGTAAAATATTAATAAGGAGATTAGAGCAACTTATATGCAAGATATAATGCACATTGATCAAGTGGGGTTTATAACAGAAATGCAGGGCTGGTACAATAGCAGGAAAATTATTACCATAATCGGACTATATCAGTGACAAAAACAATAGAAATCATATGATAATCTGCATAGATGCAGAAAAAACTTTTGACAAAATACAACAACCATTCCTATTAAAAACACTAGAAAGCTTAGGGTTAAAGGGAACTTTCCTTAAAATAATAAGCAGTTTTTATCTAAAACCTATAGCTACCATTATTTGTACTGAAGAGAAGCTGGATGCATACCCAATAAGATTAGGGGTGAAACAAGGATGTCTATTTTCATCATTACTATCCAACATTGTACTAGAAATGTTGACTTTAGCAATAAGAAAAGAAAAACCAGGGTTCTAATAAAGGCCCCATTTCTTTTTTTTATTATTTTTAATTACTTTTATAGTTATAAAGTTTGACAGTACATATGCATGGGTAATTTTTTTACATTATCCTTTGTACTCACTTCTGTTCTGAATTTCCCCCTCCTTCCCTCCAACCCCTCCCTTAGATGAAAGGCAATCCCGGACATATTTAATATGTTATAGTATATCCTAGATACAATATATGTGTGCAAAACCGAATTTCTTCTTGCATAGTAAGAATTGGATTCAAAAGGTAAAAGTAACCTGGGAAGAAAGACAGTAGTACAAACATGTTACACTCAATTCCCAGTGTTCCTTCTCTGGGTGTAGCTGATTCTGTCCATCACTGATCAACTGGACCTGAATTAGATCTTTTCTATGTTGAAGATATCCACTTCAGTAAGAATACCTCTTCATACAGTATCCTTGTTGAAGTGTATGATGATCTGGTTCTCCTCATTTCACTCAGCATTAGTTCATGTAAGTCTCTCCAAATCTCCAAATATTCATGCTGCTGGTCATTTCTTACAAAGCAATAATATTCCATAACATTCATATACCATAACTGACTCAACCATTCTCCAATTGATGGGCATCCATTCATTTTTCCAGTTTCTAGCCACTATGAAAAGGGCTGCCAAAAACATTTTGGCACATACAGGTCCCTTTCCCTTCTTTAGTATTTCTTTGGGATATAAGCCCAGTAGTAGCACTGCTGGATCAAAGGGTATGCACAGATTGATAACTTTTGGGGCATAATTCCAGATTGCTCTCCAGAATGGTTGGATTCTTTCACAACTCCACCAACAATGCGATTAATTTTCCCATATCCCCTCCAACATTGATCATTATTTTTTCCTGTCCTCCTAGCCAATCTGACAGGTGTGTATTGGTATCTCAGAGTTGTCTTAATTTGCATTTCTCTGATCAGTAGTGATTTGGAACACTTTCATATGAGTGGAAATAGTTTCAATTTCATCATCTGAGAATTGTCTGTTCATATCCTTTGACCATTTATCAATTGGAGAATGGTTTGATTTCTTATAAATTCTTTCTTACAAATTAGAGTCATTTCTCTATATATTTTGGAAATAAAGCCTTTATCAGAACCTTTAACTGTAAAAATATATTCCCAATTTGTTTCTTCCCTTCTAATCTTGTTTGCATTAGTTTTGTTTGAACAAATTTGATGTGATTTGATTTTAATTTGATGTAATCAAAATCCTCTATTTTGTGATCAATAATAATCTCTAGTTCTCCTTTGGTCATAAACTCCTTCCTCCTTCACAAGTCTGAGACATAAACTACCCTATGTTCCTCTAATCAATGAACTCATTGTTTATGCCTAAATTATGGACCCATTTTGATCTTATCTTGGGATATGGTGTTAAGTGTGGATCCATATTTAATTTCTGCCATACTAATTTCCCAAAAGTTTTTGTCAAATAATGAATTCTTATCCCAAAAGTTGGAATCTTTGGGTTTGTCAAACACTAGATTGCTATAGTTGTACACTGTTTTGTCCTGTGAACCTAACCTATTAAACTGATCAACTAGTTTATTTCTTAGCCAACACCAAATGGTTTTGGTGACTGCTGCTTTATAATATGGTTTTAGATCAGGTACAGCTAGGCCACCTCCATTTGATTTTTTTCCCCAAAATATACAGAGAAGTGACTTTAATATATAAGAAATCAAGCCATTCTCCAATTGATAAATGGTCAAAGGATATGAACAGACAATTTTCAGATGATGAAATTAAAACTATTTCCACTCATGTGAAAGAATGTTCCAAATCACTATTGATCAGAGAAATGCAAATTAAGACAACTCTGAGGTATCATTACACACCTGTCAGATTGGCTAAGATGACAGGAACAAATAACGATGAATGTTGGAGAGGCTGTGGGAAAACTGGGACACTGATGCATTGTTGGTGGAGTTGTAAAAGAATCCAACCATTCTGGAGAGCAATCTGGAATTATGCCCAAAAAGTTATCAAAATTTGCATATCCTTTGACCCAGCAATGCTACTACTGGGCTTGTATCCCAAGGAAATACTAAAGAAGGGAAAGGGACCATATGTGCCAAAATGTTTGTGGCAGCCCTTTTTGTAGTGGCTAGAAACTGGAAAATGAATGGATGTCCATAAGTTGGAGAATGGTTGGGTAAATTATGGTATATGAATGTTATGGAATATTATTGTTCTGTAAGAAATGACCAACAGGAGGAATACGGAGAGGCTTGGGAGAGACTTACATCATCTGATGCTGAGTGAAACGAGCAGAACTAGGAGATCATTATACACTTCAACAATGATACTGTGTGAGGATGTATTCTGATAGAAGTGGATATTTCCAACATCGGGAAGAGCTAATCCAATTCCAATTGATCAATGATGGACAGAATCAGCTACATCCAGAAAAGGAACACTGGGAAATGAGTGTAAACTGTGAACATTATTATAATTATTTTTGTTTGTTTTTCTTCCCAGATTATTTTTACCTCCTGAATACAATTCTTCCTTTGCAAGAATAACAACAACAAAATTCGGTTCTGCACATATATATTGTACCTAGGATATACTGTAAGGTATTTAATATGTATGGGAATGCCTGCCATCTAGGGGAGGGGGTGGAGGGAAGGAGGGGAAAATTTCAGAACAGAAGGGAGTACAAGGGATAATGTTGTGTTAAAAAAAACAAAATTACCTATGCATATGTACTGTCAAAAATGTTATAATTTATAAAAATTAATTTTAAAAAAAGAGGAAAAAAGAGTGATAGTTTGATTTCCTCATTACTTACTCTTATTGCTTTAATCTCTTTCTCGACTCTTATTGTCGAGGCTAGCATTTCTAACACAGTATTGAATAATGATGATAATAGTGGGCAACCTTTTTTCACTCCTGATCTCACAGGGAAAGGTTCCAGTTTGCATATGATGCTTACTGACAGTTTTAAATATATGCTCCTGTCTATTGTAAGCAATAGTCCATTTATTCCTATACTCTCAAATGTTTTTAGTAGGAATGGATGTTGTATTTTATCAAATGCTTTTTCTGCATCTATTGAGATAATCATATGTTTTTTGTTAATTTGATTATTAATATGGTCAATTCTACTAATAGTTTTCCTAATATTAAACCAGCCCTGCATTCCAGGTATAAATCCTACTTGATCATGATGTATTATCCTGGGGATGATTTTCTGAAGTCTATTTGCTAATATCTTATTTAAGATTTTAGCATCAATATTCATTAAGGAGATTGGTCTATAGTTTTCTTTTTCAGTTTTCAACCTACCTGGTTTAGGTATCAGTACCATGTCTGTGTCATAAAAGAAGTTTAATAGGACTCCTTCATTCCCTATTTTTTCAAATAGTTTATATAACATAGGGGCTACTTGTTCTTTAAATATTTAGTGGAATTCACATGTAAATCCATCTGGTCCTTGGGATTTTTTCTTAGGGAGTTGATTAATAGCTTTTTCTACTTCTTTTTCTGAAACGGAATTATTTAAGCAATTTACTTCCTCCTCTGTTAATCTGGGAAGCCTTTATTTTTGAAGGTAGTCATCCATTTCACTTAGTCCATAAAATTTATTGTTTTAAAGTTGAGCAAAGTAGCTACTAATTATTGCTCTAATTTCCTCTTCATTGGTGGAATGTTCCCCCTTTTCATTTTAAACACTAACAATTTGATTTTCGTCTTTCCTTTTTCTGATCAGATTTAACAAAAGTTTACCTATTTTATTGTGTTTTTTTTTTTCATAAAATCAACTCTTAGTTTTATTTACTAATTCAATAGTTGTTTTTGTTGTTGTTGGTTGGTTTTTTTTTAACATTCAATATTATTGATTTCTCCATTTAATTTTAGAATTTCAAGTTTAGTATTTGGTTGTGGGTTTTTTGATTTTGGTCTTATTCTAGCTTTTTAAATTGCAAGCCCAATTCATTGATCTTCACTTTCTCTGTTTTATTCAAGTAAGCCTCTAAAGATATAAAATTTCCCCTTATTACTGCTTTAAATGCATCCCACAAATTTTAATATGATGTCTCATTATCTTCGGTGAAATTATTGTTTGTATAATTTGCTGTTTCACCCAATAATTCTTTTAAGATGAGAAAAAATAACAGTAAAATTCATATGGAAGAATAAAAGGTGGAAAATTTCAAGGGAATTAATGAAAAAAAAGTCAGATGAAGATGGTCTAGGTGTACCTGATCTAAAGCTATATTATAACCCAGCAGTCACCAAAACCATTTGGTATTGGCTAAGAAATAGACAAATCAATCAGTGGACCAGATTAGGTACAAAGGACATAAAAGGGTACAACTATAGCAATCTAGTGTTTGACAAACACAAAAGATATCAACATTTAGGATAAAAATTCATTATTTGAAAAAAACTGTTGGGAAAATTGGAAATTAGTATGGCAGAAATTAGATATAGATCCACACTTAACACCATATACCAAGATAAGATCAAAATGGTTCCATGATTTAGGCATAAAGAATGAGATCATAAATAGATTAGAAGAACAGAGGATAGTCTGTGGAGGAGGAAGGAATTTATGACAGAGGATAACTGGACATCATTATTGATCACAAAATAGAAGATTTTGATTACATCAAACTAAAAAGCTTCTGTACAAATAAAACTAATGCAAACAAAATCACAAGGGAAGTAACAATTTGGGAAAAACATTTTTTCAGTTAAATGTTCTGATAAAGGTCTCATCTCCAAAATATATAGAGATTTATAAGATACCAAACTATTCTCCAATTGAGAAATGGTCAAAGGATATGAACAAACAATTCTCAGATGATGAAATTGAAACTATATCCACTCATATGAAAGAGTGTTCCAAATCACTACTAATCAGAGAAATGCATATTAAGACAACTCTGAGATACCACTACACACCTGTCAGATTGGCTAAGATGACAGGAACAAATAATGATGAATGTTGGAGGGGCTGTGGGAAAACTGGGACACTGATGCATTGTTGATGGAGTTGTGAAAGAATCTGGCCATTCTGGCGAGCAATTTGGAGCTATGCTCAAAAAGTTATCAAACTGTGCATACCCTTTGACCCAGCATTGCTACTACTGGGCTTATATCCCAAAAAAATACTAAAGAGTGGAAAGGGACCTGTATGTGCCAAAATGTTTGTGGCAGCTTTTTTTGTAGTGGCTAGAAACTGGAAAATGAATGGATGTCCATAAATTGGAGAATGGTTGGGTAAATTATGGTATATGAATGTTATGGAATATTATTGCTCTGTAAGAAATGACAAGCAGCATGAATACAGAGACTTACATGAACTAATGCTGAGTGAAACGAGCAGAACCAATAGATTACTATACACTTCAACAACAATACTGTATGAAGATATATTCTGGTTGAAGTGGATATCTTCAACATAAAGAAGATCCATCTGACTTCCAGTTGATCAGTGATGGACAGAAACTACACCCACAGAAGGAATACTGGTTATTGAATGTAAACTGTTAGCACTACTGTCTTTCTACCCAGGTTACTTATACCTTCGGAATCCAATTCTTACTTTGCAATAAGAAAATTGGATTTAGAGGGTAGAGCCAAGATGGCGGAGAAGATACATGCAATTTTGTGAGCTCCCGTCTTCCCTCAATACCAATTAATTAAATGAGCCTCAAAAATGACGCTGGATTTATAGAAACCACAAGGACAGGAAGCACGACTTACCAGCTGAAGAGAATCTGGAGTTTCAACAGAAAAGGTTGGTTCGCAGGGGAGGAAAAAAAAAGGCCAGCACATACAGGGTTAGGTGCTAGCACACTGCACCAATTGAGCTGGGGAGAACTCTGGGATCAGAGAACCCACTGAGATAGAAGAATCTGGCACAGGCTGTTAGCTTTTCTCTGCTTAAAAAACAGCAGTTCAGAAGAGAAATCAATCCACTTTACAATATAAAGCCAGATCCTAGAACCACCCCAATCTGGAAGTGACCTAATAGATCTCAGCACGTCTGTGAAGCCACCATCTGCTGTCTGGGGCTTCAGAGGGGTAGTTAAGAGCTTGAAAAGCAAGGACACAGCCCAAGGCAACATATAAGTCACATAGTGCCTGGCTTGGCTGGAGGCTGTGGAACTCAGCCGCAGAAGTCCCAGAGAAGTGGAACCTTTGAAATAGGGACGGCAGTTCTGGGCAGACACTTCCAGTTTGAGCGCAGGGGTTTTTCACGTCAGCTGCTGATATCCACACCCCACGGGACGCATTCCTGGGCTTTGTGTCACCTTTACTGTTCAGTCTTAAACCTCAGGGAAGTTTCTAGGACACAGTTTCTAGGATAAAAAGAGGGAAACTACATCCCAAGAAGAGGCATAGAAAATATACCATATCTGAGGGAATTTAGTGAGGAGGAGATTCATTGTGTGAATCTTACTCTCATCAGAAGAGGCTCAAAGAGTAAATAATTTTTGAGAGAATTCTCTCTCGCCTCATTAAAAGGGGGAGAGGAAAAGGGAAAAGGAAAAGGGGAATAAGGGAAGGGACTTGGAAAGAGGGTGGAGGGATACTAAAAAAAGAGGGCTGTGTGTCACAAGGGGGGGTCTATAAATTAAATATCGGGAAAGGGGTTCAGGGAGGTCAAGGGAAAAGCATATTCTGGGGATAATATGATGGCAGGAAATACAGAATTAGTAATTTTAACTGTAAATGTGAATGGGATGAAGTCTCCCATCAAAGGGAGACGGATAGCAGACTGGATCAAAAGTCAGAAACCTACAATATGTTGTTTACAGGAAACACAATTAAAGCAGGGAGATACATAAAGAGTAAAGGTAAAAGGTTGGAGCAGAACCTATTATGCTTCAGGTAAAGCCAAAAAAGCAGGGGTAGTCATCCTTATCTCAGATCAAGCAAAAGCAGAAGTTGATCTAATTAAAAGAGATAAGGAAGGAAACTATAATCCTGCTGAAAGGTAGCATACATAATGAAGCCATATCAATACTAAACATATATGCACCAAGTGGAATAGCATCTAACTTTCTAAAGGAAAAGTTAAGAGAACTGCAAGAAGAAATAGACAGTAAAACTATAATAGTGGGAGATCTCAACCTTGCACTCTCAGATTTAGACAAATCAAACCACAAAACAAATAAGAAAGAAATTTTAAAAATAAATAGAACATTAGAAGAACTAGGTATGATAGACTTTTGGAGAAAACTGAATGGCGATAGAAAGGAATATACTTTCTTCTCATTAATTCATGGATCCTATACAAAAATTGACCATATATTAGGACATAAAGATCTCAAAATTAAATGTAGGAAGGCAGAAATAATAAATGCCTTCTTCTCAGATCACAATGCAATAAAAGCTACATTCAGTAAGAAGGTAGGGGTAAATAGACCAAAAAGTAATTGGAAACTGAATAATATCATCTTAAAGAATGGCTGGGTGAAACAGCAAATTATAGAAATAATAATTTTACCCAAGATAAATGTCTCATCGTTGTCAGACATCATACCAAAATCTGTGGGATGAAGCTACAGTGGTAATAAGGGGAAATTGTATATCTTTAGACGCTTATTTGAACAAAATAAAGAAAGAGAAGATTAACAAATTGGGCCTGCAACGTAAAAAGCTAGAAAAAGACCAAATTAAAAACCCCAACCAAAAATCAAACTTGAAATACAAAAATTAAACGGAGAAATCAATAATATTGAAAGTAAAAAAAACTATTGAATTAATAAATAAAACCAAGAGTTGATTTTATGAAAAAGCCAATAAAATAGATAAACCTTTGGTAAATCTGATCAGAAAAAGGAAAGAGGAAAATCAAAATGTTCGTCTTAAAAATGAAAAAGGGGATATTTCCACCAATGAAGAGGAAATTAGAGAAATAATGAGTTACTTTGCCCAACTTTATGCCAATACATTTGATAACTTAAGTGAAATGGATGACTTTCTCCAAAAATATAGGCTTCCTAGATTAACAGAGGAGGAGATACATTATTTAAATAGTCCCATTTCAGAAAAAGAAATAGAATAAGCTATTAATCAACTCCCCAGGAAAAAATCCCCAGGACCAGATGGATTTACATGTGAATTCTACAAAAAATTTAAAGAACAATTAGCCCCAATTTTATATAATCTATTTGAAAAAATAGGGGATGAAGGAGTCCTACCAAACTCCTCTTATAACACAGACATGGTACTGATACCTAACCAGGTAAATCGAAAACTGAGAAAGAAAATTATAGACCAATTTCCTTAATGAATATTGACGCTAAAATCTTAAATAAGATATTAGCAAAAAGACTTCAGAAAATCATCCCCAGGATAATACACTATGATCAAGTAGGATTTATACCAGGAATGCACGGCTAGTTTAATATTAGGAAAACTATTAGTATACTTGATCATATTAGTAATCAAATTAAAAAAAACATATGATCATCTCAATAGATGCAGAAAAAGCATTTGATAAAATCCAATATCCATTCCTACTAAAAATGCTTGAGAGTATAGGAATAAATGGACTATTCCTTAAAATAATCAGGAGCATATATTTACGACCGTCAGTAAGTATACTATGCAATAGAAATAAACTGCAACCTTTCCCAGTAAGATCAGGAGTGAAATAAGGTTGCCCACTATCAACATTACTATTCAATATAATATTAGAAACGCTAGCCATGGCAATAAGAGCTGAGAAAGAGATTCAAGGAATTAGAGTAGGAAATGAGGAAATCAAACTATCACTCTTTGCAGATGACATGATGGTATACTTAGAGAACCCCAAAGACTCTGCTAAAAAGCTATTAGAAATAATTCAGAATTTTAACAAAGTTGCAGGATACAAAATAAATGCACATAAATCCTCAGCATTTTTATATATCACTAACAAAATGCAACAGCAAGAGATACAAAGAGAAATTCTATTCCAAACAAATGTTGAGAGTATAAAATATTTGGGAATCCATCTACCAAAGAATAGTCAGGAATAGTCAGGAGATCATAAATAGATTAGAGGAACAGAGAATACCTCCCAGACCTGTGGAGGAGGAAGGTATTTATGACCAGAGGAGAACTAGAGATCATTATTAATCACAAAGTAGAAGATTTTGATTACATCAAACTAAAAATTTCTATACAAACAATACTAATGCAAACAAGATTAGAAGGGAAATAACAAATTGGGAAAATATTTTTAAAGTTAAAGGTTCTGATAAAGGTCTCATTTCCAAAATATATAGAGAACTGACCCTAATCTATAAGAAATCAAATCATTCTCCAATTGATAAATGGAGAAAGGATATGAACAGACAATTCTCAGATGATGAAATTTAAATTATATCCACTCATATGAAAGAGTGTTCCAAATCTGAGATACCAGTACACACCTGTCAGATTGACTAAGATGACAGGAACAAATAATGATGAATGTTTGAGGGGATGTGGGAAAACTGGGACACTAATACATTGTTGGTGGAGTTGTGAAAGAATCCAGCCATTCTGGAGAGCAATTTGGAACTATACCCAAAAAAGTTATCAAACTGTGCATACTCTTTCATCCAGCATTGCTGCTATTGGGCTTATATACCAAAGAAATACTGAGGGGAAAGGGACCTGTATGTGCCAAAATATTTGTGGCAGCTCTTTTCATAGTGGCTTGAAACTGGAAGATGAATGGATGTCTATCAATTGGAGAATGGTTGGGTAAATTATGGTATATGAAGGTTATGGAATATTATTGCTCTGTAAGAAATGACCAGCAGGAGGAATACAGAGAGGTTTGGAGAGACTTAACATCAACTGATGCTGAGTGAAATGAGTAGAACCAGAAGATCGCTGTACACTTACTTCAATGTTGTATGAAGATGTATTCTGATGGAAGTGGATATCTTCAACATAAAGAAGATCCAACTCACTTGCAGTTGATCAATGATGGATAGAAACAACTACATCCAGAGAAGGAACACTGGGAAATTGTTAGGATTACTAGGTGAGAACTTAGGTTGTCTGGACAATGACAAGGTGAGAATTCAGGTTGTCTGGACAATTACAAGGTGAGAACTCAGGTTGACTTGACAGTTCTCTGGCTCAAATTCTAAGAGGAGCAAGCTTATTGGTTGGAGTACTTCTTCCCAGAAGCCCTTGCATTATCCCACATCCATTCTCTGGGAGGATAAAAAGAGGCAACAGTGAACCTTTGAGAGCAGTCTGGACTGGGGAAGGACAAGAGCTGGAGGAGATTCAGAGCCGGATTCAGGAAGAAGAAGAGGCTGGCTGGAGGCTCCAGAAGCTTCCCAAGAAACCTGCTCATAGAGGAAAAGATTATACAGAAAAGAAACCTCCTCCCAGAGAAGGATTACAACTGAGAGACAATCAGAACATTACAGGAAGTGAATGTAAATTGTTAGCACTACTGTCTATCTACCTATGTTACTTATACCTTCAGAATATAATACTTAATGTGCAACAAGAAAATGGTATTTACACACATATATTGTATCTAGGTTATATTGTAACACATGTAAAATGTATGGGATTGCCTGTCATCTAGGGGAGGGAGTAGAGGGAGGGAGGGGATAATTTGGAAAAATGAATACAAGGGATAATGCTATTAAAAAATACTCATGAATATATACTGTCAAAAGTATAAATAAAATTTATATGGAAAAAAAAAGAAAAGTGATGGCACAAAGAAAAATCCCTTAAGTCACACAATGATAAAAACAAAATAAAGAACAAAATCTCAATATGTCAAAATTCCCATAGGAAAAGTACTTTTCTATCACATATCCTAGTCTGATTCTATCTTAGAATACAAACAGAGACTAATAACATCAGAGACAAGAAATAACATCAACCAACTGCATGGTGGTATGGAAATTTTAGAAGGAAAGAAAATTTCCATAGAGAAGGTTTTAGATAACTTAGATAACTTATAAGACTTATCTCTCATTAACACTTAGGATGGTTCTTTTCAGTGTATCTGATCTGATTTTTAAACAGCAGTGTTTGATGGGCAGTTATTGGCAATGTGAGACCCTTTTAAATGGAACCATATCATTTATTATGCTTCTAATCTTATTTTTATAGTTTAGTAATTTTATTTTCTGACTTGCATGGACTGTTGCTAAATGAAGTGACTAGAATCAAGTGACTATTATACACAGCGATAAGATTATGTGAGAATCAACTGATGGAATTGGCTGTTTTGAACAAAGAGGTGTTTCAAAGTAATTCCAATAGAATTGTGGCGTGCAAAGAGAGAATTTGGTGGATCAAAACTTAGTATTTTACCTTTTGTTACTATTTGTTTCTTCCTTTATTTTTCTCTCCTTTTTTCTTTCCACTTTTGATTGGATTCTTCTTGTAGAGCATAAAAAGGTGGAAATATATTTAGAAGAATTTCAAATGTTTAATTTACATTGAATTGCTTGTTATCTATGGGAAGGGAGGAGGGAAGGAGAAAAATTTCACATACAAAGTGCTTGTTGAAAACTATCTTTGCATGCATTGGAAAAATAAAAAAAGCTATTAAAAATAAAATTTAGAAAAATAAAAAAAAAATATATCCCAGGAAAAAAAAAAGAAAATTGGATGTACACACATATATATTGTATCTAGGTTATACTGTAACACATGTAAAATGTATGGGATTGCCTGTCATCTAGGGGAGGGAGTAGAGGGAGGGAAGGGAAAATTTGGAAAAATGAATACAAGGGATAATATTATAAAAATAAAAATACCCATGCATATGTACTGTCAAAATTTTTTTTATACTTCCAAAATTAATTTTAAAAAAAGGATGAGATTATTTAGTTTCCAGTTACTTTTTGGTCTGTTTACCCCTAACTTCTTTTTTAATGTTGTTTTTATTGCATCGTGATCTGAGAAGAAAGCATTTACTATTTCTGCCTTCCTGCATTTATTTTTGACTCTTTATGTTCTAATATAAAGTCAATTTTAGTATAGGTTCCATGAACTGCTGAGAAGAAAGTATACTCCTTTCTATCACCATTCAATTTTCTCCAAAGATCTATCATACCTAATTTTTCTAATATTCTATTTACCTCTTTAATTTCTTTCTTATTTGTTTTGTAGTTTTATCCAATTCTGAGAGTGCAAGATTGAGATCTCCCACTATTATAGTTTTGCTGTCTATTTCTTCTTGCAACTCTCTTAACTTCTCCTTTAGGAAGTTAGATGCTATATCACTTGGTGCATATATGTTTAAGATTCATTGTGCTACCCTTTAACAAGATATAGTGCCCTTCCTTATCTCTTTTAATTAGATCAATTTCTGCTTTTGCTTGATCTGAGATAAGTATGGCTATCCCTGCTTTTTTGACTTCACTTGAAGTATAATAGATTCTGCTCCAGCCTTTTCCCTTTATTTTGTATCTCACTGCTTTAAATGCATTTCCTGTAAATAACATATTGTGGGGTTCTGACTTTTGATCCAGTCTGCTATCTGCCTCCGCTTAATGGGAGAGTTCATCTCATTCACATTTACAGTTAAAATTACTAATTCTGTATTTACTGCCATCATAATATCCCCAGATTATGCTTTTTTTTTCCTTGCCCCCCAAACCCCTTCCCCAATATTAAACTTGTAGGCCCCAGTTGCGTCATGAAGCCCTCCCTTTTTAGTGTCCCTCCCCCTTCTTTTAAATCCCTTTCCCTCTCTTGTACCCTTCCGTTATTATTATTTTCCTTTTCCCTTTTCCTGTCCCCCCTTTTAATGAGGTGAGAGAGAATTCTCTGAAAAACTAATATGTCAATTATTTTCTTTTTGAGCCAATTCTGATGAGAGTATAATTCACACTGTATTCCTCCCCCTCTCTAAATTCCCTCGGATGATAAGTTTTCTTTGCCTCTTCCTGAGATGTAGTTTCCTTCTTTTTATCTCACCTTTTCCCATTTTCTGACACTATCCCCTTTCCATTTCTACTTCCCCTTTTTATGTTATATCAGTTTATTAAAATTATACATGTGGACTTTTCGTATATCCACAACAGAAATACAGTTCTCAAGAGTTGCTTTTACTTTTTTCTGCTTCTCTTGAGCCCTGTGTTTAGAGATCACATGTTTTGTTTAGATCTGGTTTTTTTCTTAGAAACAAATGGAATTCATCTGTTTCATTAAATGTCCTTCTTCTTCCATGGAAGAAAATGCTAAACTTAGCTGGGTAGTTTATTATTTGCTACATTCCAAGTTCTTTTGCCTTTCGGAATTTCAGATTCCAGGCCCTTCAATCCTTTAATGTGGATGCAGCCAAATCTTGAGTGACCCTTATTGTGGCACGTTGGTATTGGAATTTTTTTTTTTTTCCTGGATGCTTGCAATATTTTTTCCTTAGTCTGATAGTTCTGCAGTTTGGCCACAATATTCTGTGGAGTTGTTGTTGTTGTTGTTGTTGTTGTTGTTGGTGTGTGTGTGTGTGTGTGTGTGTCGTGTGTGTGTGTGTGTGTGTGTGTGTGTTTAGGGTCTTTTTCAGAAGGTGTTCGATGAATTCTTTCAATATCTATTTTACCTTCTGGTTCTGTTACCTTTAGGCAGTACTCTTTGATGATTTCTTTTTTTTTTTTTTTTTTAATAATATTATCCCTTATATTCATTTTTCCAAATTATCTCCCCCTCCCTCTACTCCCTCCCTCCCATGATAGGCAATCCCATACATTTTACATGTGTTACAATATAACCTAGATACAATACACGTCTGTAAATACCATTTTCTTGTTGCACAAATAAGCATTATATTCCGAAGGTACAGGTAACCTGGGCAGACAGACGGCAGTGCTAACAATTTACATTCACTTCCCAGTGTTCCTTCCCTGGGTGTAGCTACCTCTGTCCATCATTGATTAACTGGAAGTGAGTTGGATCTTCTTTATGTTGAAGATTTCCACTTCCATCAGAATACATCCTCATACAGTATTGTTGTTGAAGTGTATAGTGATCTTCTGGTTCTGCTCATTTCACTCAGCATCAGTTGATGTAAGTCTCTCCAAGCCTCTCTGTATTCCTCCTGCTGGTCGTTTCTTACAGAGCAGTAATATTCCATAACCTTCATATACCATAATTTACCCAACCCATTCTCCAACTGATGGACATCCATTCATCTTCCAGTTTCTAGCTACAACAAAAAGAGCTGCCACAAACATTTTGGCACATACACGTCCCTTTCCCTTCTTTAGTATTTCTTTGGGATATAAGCCCAATAGTAGCACTGCTGGGTCAAAGGGTATGCACAGTTTGATAACTTTTTGGGCATAGTTTCAAATTGCTCTCCAGAATGGCTGGATTCTTTCACAGCTCCACCAGCAATGTATTAGTGTCCCAGTTTTCACCACATCCCCCTCCAACATTCATCATTATTTGTTCCTGTCATCTTAGCCAATGTGACAGGTGCGTAGTGGTATCTCAGAGTTGTCTTAATTTGCATTTGTCTTATCAGTAGTGAATAGGAACACCCTTTCATATGAGTGGATATAGTTTCAATTTCATCATCTGAGAATTGTCTGTTCATATCCCTTGACCATTTATCAATTGGAGAATGGTTTGGTTTTTTATAAATTAGGGTAAGTTCTCTATATATTTTGGAAATGAGATCTTTGTCAGAACCTTTACTTTTAAAAATATTTTCCCAATTTGTTACTTCCCTTCTAATCTTGTTTGCATTAGTATTGTTTGTACAGAAACTTTTTAGTTTGATGTAATCAAAATCTTCTATTTTGTGATCAATAATGATCTCTAGTTCTCCTCTGGTCATAAATTCCTTCCTCCTCCACAAGTCTGAGAGCTAGACTATCCTCTGTTTCTCTAATCTAGTTATTATTTCATTCTTTATGCCTAAATCATGGACCCATTTTGATCTTATCTTGGTATATGGTGTTAAGTGTGGATCCATATCTAATTTCTGCCATACTAATTTCCAGTTTTCCCAACAGTTTTTTCCAAATAATGAATTTTTATCCCTAATATTTGTATCTTTGGGTTTGTCAAAGATTAGATTGTTATAGATGTACCCTTTTTTGTCCTTTGTATTTAATCTGTTCCACTGATCTACCGGTCTATTTCTTAGCCAATACCAAATGGTTTTGGTGACTGCTGCTATGTAATATAGCTTTAGATCAGGTACACTTAGACCACCTTCCTCTGACTTTTTTTTTCATTAGTTCCCTTGCAATTCTCGACCTTTTATTCTTCCATATGAATTTTGTTGTTGTTTTTTCTAGGTCATTAAAATAGTTTCTTGGGAGTCTGATTGGTATAGCACTAAATAAATAGATTAGTTTGGGGAGTATTGTCATCTTTATTATATTCGCTCGGCCTATCCAAGAGCACTGAATGTCTTTCCAATTATTTAAATCTGACTTTATTTTTGTGGCAAGTAATTTTTCTCATATAATTCCTGACTATTCTTTGGTAGATGGATTCCCAAATACTTTATACTCTCAACACTTGTTTGGAATCTCTTTGTATCTCTTGCTGTTGCATTTTGTTGGTGATATATAAAAATGCTGAGGATTTATGTGGATTTATTTTGTATCCTGCCACTTTGCTGAAATTCTGAATTATTTCTAATAGCTTTTTAGCAGAGTCTTTGGGGTTCTCTAAGTATACCATCATGTCATCTGCAAAGAGTGATAGTTTGATTTCCTCATTTCCTACTCTAATTCCTTGAATCTCTTTCTCGGCTCTTATTGCTGAGGCTAGCGTTTCTAATACTATATTGAATAGTAATGGTGATAGTGGGCAAACTCGTTTCACTCCTGATCTTACTAGGAAAGGTTGCAGTTTTTTTTCTATTGCATATTATGCTTACTGACGGTCTTAAATATATGCTCTGATTATTCTAAGGAATAGTCCATTTATTCCTATACTTTCAAGAGTTTTTAGTAGGAATGGATGTTGGATTTTGTCAAATACTTTTTCTGCATCTATTTAGATGATCATATGGTTTTTATTAATTTGATTATTAATATGGTCAATTATATTAATACTTTTCCTAATATTAAACCAGCCCTGCATTCCTGGTATAAATCCTACTTGATCATAGTGTATTATCCTGGAGATGATTTTCTGAAGTCTTCTTGCTAATATCTTATTTAAGTTTTTAGCATCAATATTCATTAAGGAAATTGGTCTATAATTTTCTTTCTCAGTTTTCGATCTACCTGGTTTAGGTATCAGTACCATGTCTGTGTCATAAAAAGAGTTTAGTAGGACTCCTTCATCCCCTATTTTTTCAAATAGTTTATATAGCATTGGGGCTAATTGTTCTTTAAATGTTTGGTAGAATTCACATGTGATTCCATCTGGTCCTGAAGATTTTTTCCTGGGGAGTTGATTAATAGCTTGTTCTATTTCTTTTTCTGAAATGGTACTATTTAAGCAATTTATGTCCTCCTCTGTTAATCTAGGGAGCCTGTATTTTTGGAGGAAGTCATCCATTTCACTTAAGTTAATAATTTATTGGCATAAACTTGGGCAAAGTAACTCCTTATCATTTCTCTAATTTCCTCTTCATTGGTGGAAAGATCCCTCTTTTCATTTGTAAGACTAACAATTTGATTTTCTTATTTCTTTTTTCTGATCAGATTTACCAAAGGTTTATCTATTTTTTGACTTTTTCATAAAACCAACTCTTGGTTTTATTTATTAATTCAATAATTTTTTTTACTTTCAATATTATTGATTTCTCCTTTTAATTATTGTTTTTCAAGTTTAATTTTTGGTTGGGGGTTTTTAATTTGGTCTTTTTATAGCTTTTTAAGTAGCAAACCCAATTCGTTAATCTTCTCTTTCTCTATTTTCTTCAAATAAGCCTCTAAAGATATAAAATTTCCCCTTATTACTGCTTTAGCTGCATCCCACAGATTTTGGTATGCTGTCTCATCATTGTCATTATCTTGGGTGAAATTATTAATTGTTTCTATAATTAGCTGTTTCACCCAGTCATTCTTTAAAATGAGATTGTTCATTTTCCAATTACTTTTTCGTCTATTTACCCCTACCTTCTTACTGAATGTAGCTTTTATTGCATTGTGGTCTGAGAAGAAGGCATTTATTATTTCTGCCTTCCTACATTTAATTTTGAGATCTTTATGTCCTAATATATTGTCAATTTTTGTATAGGATCCATGAACTGCTGAGAAGAAAGTATATTCCTTTCTATCGCCATTCAGTTTTCTCCAAAGGTCTATCATACCTAGTTTTTCTAATGTTCTTTTTACTTTTTTAATTTCTTTCTTATTTGTTTTGTGGTTTGATTTGTCTAAATCTGAGAGTTGCAAGGTTGAGATCTCACACTATTATAGTTTTACTGTCTATTTCTTCTTGCAATTCTCTTAACTTTTCCTTTAGAAAATTAGATGCTATTCCACTTGGTGCATATATGTTTAGTATTGATATGGCTTCAATTATGTATGCTACCTTTCAGCAGGATATAGTTTCCTTCCTTATCTTTTTTAACTAGATCAACTTCTGCTTTTGCTTGATCTGAGATAAGGATGACTACCCCTGCTTTTTTGGCTTTACCTGAAGCATAATAGGTTCTGCTCCAACCTTTTACCTTTACTCTGTATGTATCTCCCTGCTTTAATTGTGTTTCCTTTAAACAACATATTGTAGGGTTCTGACTTTTGATCCAGTCTGCTGTCTGTCTCTGTTTGATGGGAGCGTTCATCCCATTCACATTTACAGTTAAAATTACTAATTCTGTATTTCCTGCCATCATATTATCCCCAGAATATGCTTTTCCCTTGACCTCCCTGAACCCCTTTCCCGATATTTAATTTATAGACCCCCCCTTATGACACACAGCCCTCCCTTTTTTAGTATCCCTCCTCCCTCCCTCCAAGTCTCTTCCCTTATTCTCCTTTTCCTTTTCCCTTTTCCTCTCCCCCCTTTTAATGAGGTGAGAGAAAATTTTCTGAAAAACAAATATGTCAATTATTTACTCTTTGAGCCTCTTCTGATGAGAGTAAGATTCACACAATGAATCTCTCCCTCACTAAATTCCCTCAGATATGGTGTATTTTCTATGCCTCTTCCTGGAATGTAGTTTCCCTCTTTTTATCACTCCTTCCCCTTTTTCTGAACCGACCTCCTTCCCTTTACTACACCCCCCTTTTTTTCTTTTATATCAGTAGAATCAAATTATCCTTGAGTATTTTTTATATACCCACAACAGAGTTACAGTTCTCAAGAGTTCTGTGTACCTGTTTCTGTTTCTCTTCAATCTTGTGGATGTAGATCAAATTTTTTGTTTAAGTCTGGTTTTTTTCTTAGAAACATATAGAATTCCTCTATTTCATTGAATGACCATCTTCTTCCATGGAAAAAGATGCTAAACTTAGCTGGGTAGTTCATTCTTGGTTGCAGTCCTTGATCTTTTGCCTTACGGAATATCAGGTTCCAGGCCCTTTTATCTTTTAATGTGGAGGCAGCCAGATCTTGTGTGACCCTTATTGTGGCACCTTGGTAATTAAATTGTTTTTTTCTAGCTGCTTGCAAGATTTTCTCCTTTGTGTGGTAATTCTGCAGCTTAGCCACAATATTCCGAATTGTTATTTTTTTAGGGTCTATTTCAGAAGGAATTCGATGAATTCTTTCAACATCTACTTTCCCTTCTCTTTCTATTATCTCTGGAAAGTTCTCTTTGATAATTTCCTGTAAAATAAAATCTAGGCTCTTTTCTTGTTCGTAGTTTTCGGGAAGTCCAGTGATACGCAGATTATCTCTCCTAGATGTATTTTCCAGGTCTATAGATTTTCCCAGTAAGTATTTGACGTTATTCTCCAGCTTTTCGGGTTTTTTTGTTTTGTTTGACTGATTCTTGGCTTCTCAGTGAATCATTCATTTCTATTTGTTCCATCCTGATTTTTAAGGAGTTATTTTCTTCTTTCACAGTTTTTAGTTCTTTTTGTAAATGCCCAATTTCGTTTTTAAATGAATTATTTTGCTCTATTGAATTTTTTTCCATTTCCCTAATTTTTTTTGAGAATTATTTTCTTTTTCCAATTCAGAAATTCTATTTTCTTGAGACTTTTTTATCTTTTCCAATTCAGAAATCCTACTTTCCTGTGATTTTTAAACCTTTTTTAATTCACAAATTTTATTTCCCTGCATCTCCTGTGAATTCTTTATTTGTTCCAACTCCAATTTCAGAACGTTGTTATTCTCTATCATAGCTTCCCTTTCCTTTCCCCATTTTTCTTCAAACTCTCTTAACTTTTTAATAGTCTCTTCTAGGAGAGAGTTATGTGATGGGGGGCAGGTATCGTTCCCCTTTAAGTTGTTACCTGCTGACTCTCTGCTGTTAACTTCCTTGGGGTTGGATACCCGCTCTTTCTCTGTGTAGAATGAGTCAATTGTTCTTTTTGGCTTCTTACTCATGAGTAAAAAATCTTTTGGGCTCTGTCCCTGGAGTAGGGAATTATTTATTTATTTCTTTACCAGCTTCCTCCCAGACCAGATGGATGCAGCGGCTCCTGAGCCTGATCTAAGAGAGAGCTCTGGGAGAGAGTTCCCCAGTCCCTCCCTGGAAGTGCCTCACAGGTGATCAGCACTGCTGTGCTTTGAGAGCAGCACTATGTGTCCTATTAGCTTCCCTGAGGTTTGAGACTGAACAGTAAAGGCGACACAAAGCCCAGCCTATGCGTCCCGGTGGGGCGTGGATGTCAGCAGCAGGTGACGTGAAAAGCCCCTGCGCTCAAACTGGAAGTGTCTGCCCTGAAACCGCGGTTCCTAGTTCAACAGTTCCACTTCTCTGGGACTTCCCGGGGCTGAGTTCCACAGCCTCCAGCCAAGCAAGGCACTGTGTTTTTCCTTGGGCCGTATCCGCCCACTTCTCAATCTCTTAACTACTCCCAGGTGAAAGCCTGGACGCCTAAGTCGGCCACACCCACAGTGCTGAGATCTGCTGAGTCACCTCTGGGATCGGGGAAGATCTAATCTGGCTTTAAAATTTTAAGGTGGCTTGATTTCTCTTCTGAATTGCTGTTTTATAAGCAGAGAAGAGCTAACAGCCTGTGCCAGATTCTTCTATCTCAGTGGCTTCTCTGATTCCAGAGCCCTCCCCAGTGTGATCAGCGCAGCTTGCCAGCATCCAACCGTCTGCGCTGGCCTCTCTTCTTCCTCCCCTGGGAACTGACCTTTCCTGTTGAAACTCCATATTCTCTTCAGCTGTTAAGTAGTGCTTCCAGTCCTTGTGGTTTCTATCAGTCCAGCGCTATTTTTGAGGCTGAATTTATCTAATTGGTTGTGAGGGAATAAGGGTGCTCACAGAGTCGCGTGTATCTTCTCCGCCATCTTGGCTCCGCCCCTCTGATGATTTCTTGCAAAATAGAATATAGCCTATTTTTTTCATCATAATTTTCGGGAAGTCCAATAATCCTCAGATTATCTCTCCTAGATCTATTTTCCAGGTCTGTCAATTTTCCCAGTAATTATTTGACATTTTTCTCCAGCTTTTCATTTTTTTTTTTTTTTTTTTTTTTGGTTTTGCTTGACTGATTCTAGGTGTCTCAATGAATCATTCATTTCTATTTGTTCAGTCCTGATTTTTAATGAGTTATTTTCTTCATTCACTTTTTTTTACTTCCTTTGTATATGTCCAATTAAGTTTTTAAATGAGTTAATTTGTTCTATGGAATTGTTTTCAATTTCACGTCCTTATATTTTATTTTATCTTTTTTTTTAGTGAGTTATTTTGTTTTTCCAATTCACAAATCCTACTTACTTGGGAATTCATTATCTTTTCCACTTCACAGATCCTACTTTCCTATGATTTTTTTAACCTTTTCCAATTCACAAATTTTGTTTCCCTGCACTTCTTGTGAATTCTTTATCTTTTCTAATTCAAATTTTAGGATGTTGTTATTCTCTTGTATAGCTCCCCTTTCCTTTGCCCATTTTCCTACTAACTCTCTTTTGAGGTTTTTAATAGTCTCTTCTAGGAGAGAGTTATGTGATGGGGGCCAGGTAATATTCCCCTTCACGATATTATCTGGATACTGTCTGCTGTTAGTCTCCTTGGGGTTAGAAATCTGCTCTTTTTCTGTATAGAAATTGTCAATTGTTCTCTTCATTTTCTTTACTCATTTTTCAAAAACCTATGGGGTCTTTCTTCAGGGTAAGGAGGTTACCAGCTTCCTTTTGCAGAACAGGGATAGGTATGCACAGCAGCCATCTTGTGAACTGGCTACAAAGGTACGAAGGTGTTCTGAGAGATAGTTCCCTGCCCTCCCACCAGAAGTGATTCAGAGCTGGTTAGCACACCAAGGCTGCAAGAGTGCCCAGTGAAGAATCCCCACTGTGTGGCCTAGCGACTACCTTGAGGCTAGAGGCTGAACAGTGAAAGTGTCACAATCCCAGGCCAAATCCCCTTCCCTCTTGGGGCTGTGGATATTAGCAGCTGACTAGTGAAAAGCCCTGGTGCATAGACCAAAAGTGTCTCTGCCCCGGAAAGCACAGTTGCTGCTGCAGAAGTTTTGCTGCTGTGGAAGTTTCACTGCCTCAGGCCGCGCTCCCCACTATGCAGATTAGCTGCCCTGAGCTGTGTCCCCTTGCCTTGCAGATTCTTAACTGCTCCAAGGAAAAGCCCTGGACAGCAGAAGGCGGCTGCACAGCTGTGCTATGATCTGTGCTGAGTCAGTTCCGGTTTGGGGTAGCTATAGACAGTTTCTTTCTTTCTTTTTTTTTTTTTTTAAATTTTAATCTATTTATCTATTTATCGATTAATTAATTAATTTATTGATTTATTTATTTATTTATTTGTAAGTGGCTTTGATTTATCTGCTATTCTGCTGTTTTGCAAGCAGAGTAGAGCAATCAGCCTATGCCAGAGTCCTCTCTCTCTGTAGCTTTTCTAACCCCAGAAGCCTCCCCAGCCTGATCTATACAATATGCTAGCCTTTAGTCTATCACTGTCTGCGCTGGTCTTTTTCCCCACCCCTCAGGACCGACCTTTACTGATGAAATTCTAGATTCTTTTTGGCTGGTAAATTGTTGTGCTTCTAATCTTCGTGGGTTTTACCAGTCAAGTGCTATTTTTGAGGCTGATTTAAATAGTTGGTATTGAGGGTAAGAGAGAGGTTAGAAATTCGTGTATAGCTTCTCTGCCATCTTGGCTCCGCCCCCTAAAGGCCTCATTTCTAAAATATATAGAGAATTGACTCAAATTTATATGAATTCAAGCTATTCTCCAAGTGATGAATGGTTAAGATATGAACAGTTTTCAGATGAAGAATTTGAAACCTTTTGTAGTCATTTAAAAAGGTGCTCTAAATCACTGTTGATAAGAGAAATGAAAATTAAGACCACTGTGATGTACAGCACTCTCAGATCGGCTAAGATGACAGGGAAAAGATAAGGTCGAATGTTGGGGGGGAAGTGGCAAAACTAGAATACTAATACATTGTTGATGTAGTTGTGAACTGATCCAACCATTCTGGAAAGCAATTTGGAACTATGGCCAAAGGGCTGTCAAAATGTGCATATTTTTGATCCAGCAGTATTTCTCCTGGGCTTATATCCTAAAGAGATCATAAAGGAGAGAAAGGGACCTACATGCACAGAAATGTTTGTGGCACAAAATTGGAAGCTGAGTGAATGCCCATCAGTTGTAGAATGGTCGAATAAGTTGTGCTACATGAATGTTACAGAATATTGTTCTATATAAGAAATGATAAGCAGAATGATTTCAGAGAGACCTAGAGAGACTTACAGAAACTGATGCGAAGTGAAATGAGCAGAACCAGGATATCATTGTGCCTGGCAAAAACAAGATTATACAATGATCAATTCTTACGGATGTGGCTCTTTTCAATAATGGGATAATTTAAGCCAGTTTCAATAATCTTGTGATGGATCACAACATAGAATTTTCAGTCTTTTTGTTGTTTGCTTGAATTTTGTTTTCTTTCTCATTTTTTTTCTTTTTGATCTGATTTTTTTTTGTGTGTAGCATAATTGTATAAATATGTGTACATATATTGGATTTAATTATATTTTAACATGTTTAACACATATTGGATTACTTGCTATCTAAGGGAGGGAATGGGAGAAGGGAAGGAAAAATTTAGAACACAAGGTTTTTCAAGGATAAATGCTGAAAAATTGTCCATGCATATATTTTGAAAACAAAAAAATATAATAAAAATAATAAAAGAAAAAGAAATAAAGGGATTAGAATAGGCAATGAGGACATAAAACTATCACTCTTTAGATGATATGGTGATATACTTAGGGAATCCTAGAAAATCATCCAAAAATCTAATGAAAACAATTCACAACTTTAGCAGCATTGCAGGATATAAAACAAACTCACACAAATCATCAACATTTTTGTATATTACTGACAAAGTCCCATCAGCAAGAGATAGAAAGAGAAATTCCATTCAAATTACTGTAGACCAAATAAAATACTTGTGGGTCTACCTGCCAAAACAAAACCAAGAACTGTATGAACATAATGATTTCACATACAAATAAAATCAGAAATAAACATTTGGAAAAATTTAAATTGTTCATTCATGCCTAGGTAGAGCTAATATAATAAAAATGACAGTTCTGCCTAAATTTGTCTACTTGTTCAGTGCTATACCAATCAAAGTGCCAAAACTTTATTTTATAAAACTAGAAAAAAGTAATCACAAAATTCACTGGGTACAAGAAAAGGTCAAGAAAATCAGGAAATTAATGGGAAAAAATTACAAAGAATGGTGGCTTAGCAGTACCAAACATAAAACTATATTATAAAGTAGCATAAAACTATATTATAAAGCAAAACTATATTGTAAATCCATTTGGTAATGGCTAAGCAATAGTGGTGGATTAGTGGAAAAGAATAGATATAAATGACACAATAATCAGGGCTTAGAGCAATCTAGTATTTGATAACCCCCCCAAACTGTAGCTTCTGGAATAAATCAATATTTGACAACAATTGTTGAGAAAAATGGAAAATAATATGTCAGAAAATCAGCATACACCTATATCTCACATCCCATACCAAAATAAGGTCAAAATGGATACATAACTTGGGCATAAAGGATGACACCATAAATATATTAGAAGAACAAGGGATAATTTATCTCTTAGATCTTTGGAGACGAGAGAAATTTATGACCAAAGAAGAACTACAGAACATTATGAAAGACAAAATGAACAAATTTGATTACATGAAATTACAAAGTTTTTGCACAAACAAAAGCAACAGAAATAAGATTAAAAGGGAAAGACAAAGCTGGAGTGGGGGGAGAAATCTTTACAATGAGTATTTCTTTTTTTAAAATTTTATTTAGAATTTTTTTTCACAGTATATATGCATGAGTAATTTTTTTAATAATATTATCCCTTGTATTCATTTTTCCAAATTATCCCCCCCTCTCTCCATTCCCTCCCCGCCGATGACAGGTAATCCCATACATTTTACATGTGTTACAATAAAACCTAGATACAATATATGTGTGTAAATACCACTTTCTTGTTGCACATTAAGCATTAGATTCCGAAGGTATAAGTAACCTGGGTAGATAGACAGTAGTGCTAACAATTTACATTCACTTCCCAGTGTTCCATCTCTGGGTGTAGTTATTTCTGTCCATCATTGATCAACTGGAAGTGAGTTGGATCTTCTTTATGTTGAAGATATCCACTTCCATCAGAATACATCCTCATACAGCATTGAAGTGTACAGTGATCTTCTGGTTCTATTCATTTCACTCAGCATCAGTTGATGTAAGTCTCTCCAAGCTTCTCTGTATTCCTCCCGCTGGTCATTTCTTACAGTACAATAGTATTCCATAACCTTCATATATCATAATTTACCCAACCATTCTCCAATTGATGGGCATCCATTCAGCTTCCAGTTTCCAGCCACAACAAAAAGAGCTGCCACAAACATTTTGGCACATACAGGTCCCTTTCCCTTCTTTAGTATTTCTTTGGGATATAAGCCCAGTAGTAGTACGGCTAGGTTAAAGGGTATGCACAGTTTGATAACTTTTGGGGCATAGTTCCAAATTGCTCTCCAGAATGGCTGGATTCTTTCACAACTCCACCAGCAATGTATCAGTGTCCCAGTTTTCCCACATCCCCTCCAACATTCATCATTATTTGTTCCGGTCATCTTAGCCAATCTGACATGTGTATAGTGGTATCTATAATGAGTATTTCTAACAAAGTTTTCATTTCTAAACTATATTAAGAAGTGTCAATTTTATGAAATACAAGTCATTCCCTAATTGATAAGTGGTCAAAGGATATGAACAGACAATTTTCAGATGATGAAATGAAAGCCATTTATAAATATATGAAAAAATGCTCTGAATCACTGTTGATTAGAGAAAATTAAAACAACTCTGAGGTCTCACCTCACATCTCTTAGACTGGCTAAGATGACAGGAAAGAATAATGATAGATGTTGGAGGGGATGTGGGAAAACTGGGATACTAATGCATTGTCGGTAAGGTTGTGAAATTATCCAACCATTCTGGAGAGCAATATGGAATATGCCTAAATAGCTGTCAAACTGTACATTCCTTTTGATCCAGCAGTGCCATTACTGTTTCTGTATCCCAAGGAAATCATAAAGGAGGGAAAAGGACCCACATGTGCAAAAATATTTGTAGCAGCTCTTTTTGTAGTAGCAAAGAATTGGAAAAGGAGTAGATCCCCCTCATTTAGAGAATGGCTGAACAAGTTGTGGTACATGAAGATTTACATTAAATGATGCTTAGCAAATCAAGAAGAACCAAGAATACATTGTACACAATAACAGCAAGAATGTCTGCTATTAATTATGAAAGGCTTGGTTCTTCTCAATAATTCAGTGCCAAAGCAATCCCAATAGACTTTGGACAGAAAATGCCTTGTATAACCAGAGAAAGAAGTAAAGAGACTGAATATAAATCAACACGTGCTTTTTTTTTTAATCTTTTTTAATTTCTCCCATGGTTTTTTCACATTTGCTCTGATTTTTCTCTCCCAACATAATTCATAAAACAAAGTGTATCAAAAAAAAAAAAAAAAAAAAAAAAAAGAATTGGGTAGCTGATGGTATTCAGGTTGGGAAATACATGGCCTGGAGTCTGAGAGGTGCAAAGTTCACAGGTAATGAGGAAGAAAACAAGTAACTTGCAGAACGTGGAGTATAATAATAAAAACAGACAAGTTCAATCTTCTCTGTTCAGTACGTTTTTAGTGTTTCCATGAGTAATTTCAGGTCCTCTTTGGATTCAGAGAAATATCCAGGAAGATCTGAGGGAAAAGAGGTAACAAAAGTAGCACTTTTAATTCTAGAAACATGAGTCCAGCTGGGAAGATCTTCGAGTTTTACTAAAGTTGGAGTTGTCAGAATGACCCTATATAGTCCTTTCTATATTAAACCTAAGGATTTGTATCTTGGACCTTCCAAGATTTCAAGTATACTATGTCTCTTGGATTTACAGGGGTGATATTCTGGGCATGAATATCTGTGGGTCTAGGGAGATGTTTATTTACATATTCAGAAAGAGCCTTCAAGGCTGGACCAAGCTGTGTGGCAGAGTGATCAGATGCTGTTTTGGAGGTACAAGAATGTCAGAGGTTAAGGAGGGCCTCCCATGTGGAAGTTCAAAAGGCTCAGCTTAATGTTCTTCCGAGGTGCAATAAGGACTCTAAGTAACACTAAGTGGGGATTCTTCACTCAATCCTCCAGGCACAGTTTAGTAAGGACTCACTTGAGTGTGTAATTCATTTTCTCCACCTCTCTGAAAGTCTGAGGAGGCAGAATAGAGATAACTAATCTTAAATATCTCAGCCATAACTTAGTTTATTTGAGAAGTGAAGGCTGTTACTCTGTAAAGAGCTGGACAGGCCAAATGATTTTTTTTACTAAATATTTGATACCTCCTGGGTTTTTTCAAAATTCTACAAGGAAAGCACTCTACCAAAATACCAAAAGTATTTTGAAGCCTGTGCAAGAGAATATATGTGAAAAATCTACCTGCCAGTTCTCCCCCGAGTCTGAACCCTTTCTCTGGATGGGGAGTTTGGGGGAGGGGTTGACAGCCTCTTCAGGATTTACTTGTGCACAAAATGAGCAAGCCTGGCAGACTTGTTTAATTGTTTTTCTCAGCTTGTGACCAATTAAAGTAGGTTTTACAAGGGATTGGAAGGCATTTTTTCCCCAAGTGAGTAGCTTGGTATAGGTCAAAAAGAAATTTCCATTGGCTTACCTGTGGGATTAGAAGTTGGCCTTAAGGTGCTTGAAACCACCCAGAAGGAAAAAGGATATATCCCCTTTCTTTATCAAGGGCCTGTTTCTGAGAGCTAAATGAGGGCGTGTAGAAGTCTGGGAGTTGGGGAATCAAAGATGTCCTAAGAGATACCTGGGTAGCAGCATGGGCTAAATCTGCAAGCCTGTTTCCCTTGGCCTGAAGTGAATCCTTCTTCTGATGTCCTTTACAAAACATTACAGAAACCTCTCTAGATTCAGGGACAGCGTGCCATAATTGTAGAATTTCCACTGCATACTTAGGCTGTCAAAAATCCTCTTTCTTTCCATATAGCCCCATGAACATGCAAAACATGTAATGCATATTTGGAATATAGATGTTCACATAGATGTTCACTCTCATCATATTGGGGCAATGAGTTTGACCCTCTGGGCAGAGATCCCAGGGGAGGGTGGCTTAGCTTCTGAGGTGCTCACTGTAGAGTAACTTGGTTACTTCATTTAAATTAAGTGGAGCTAACATTGGGGAAAAAGTCAATTTAGCTTTCTTTGAGACAGACTCAAGGAGTGACAAAATCTCCTTCTCCCTCTCCTCCATAATGAAGGGGAGATGAATGTTAATTCAAGGCCCAGGAGGACAGGTTATGTGGGTTTTAGACAAAGAAACTTTATAGCCTTCGGAGCCTAATAAGTTAAGAATTTTTACAGCAGCAGCCAGAGAAGCTTCTCAGATTGGGCTGCAGATCAGAATGTTATACTGAATGAGGTGTTATGGAGCAACTCCAGCTTTTTTTAAATCTTTATCCAGTGCCTCTCCAAATATACCCAGAGGTCTGAAAAAAGAGGGAAGTTCCTAAATTTTCCTTCAATTCCCATTATGCTATGAGAAGAGGGAAGGATAGAATTAGAGTAGCAAGAGAGGACAGAAAATGAGGATTCCATAAAGTCAAAGAGAAATTCAGTGGACTTATCTGCCACATCCAAAGTTAAGCTGAGTTCAGCCATTGTGGTGGAATAAGGGATAGCCTAGCCAGACCCCAAGCACTGTTTCTCCCCTGAGCAAATTGGAGGACAGGTCATTGGAAAGAGGGGCCCTAACCCCTATGCTGGCAGCCTCTCTACCTATGCCCCTTCTCTTTGCACTTAAGGCATGGGTCTGGGGGGGGGAGGAAGGGGGGACATGCTCAGAGGATAATTGCAAGACCAATGCCCATGGCTATGGCATTTGAGGCATGAATTCCCATGGTTCCCGAATATGGCAGCAGCTAAAATTTGAGCCTGTTTTCTGATTCTTGCTCTGGTTCTATGTTTATTCTCCTGTGCATCAGTTTGATCCCTGTTATTGAAAACTCTAAAGGCTGTTTCCAACAGCTGTGTGTGGGGAATTTGGGGAGCCATGGCTAACTTATTTTTTTCTTTATTGTTTTTATTACAACGTTTTATTGACAAAACATATGCCTAGGTAATTTTTTATCAACATTATTGCTTGTACTCACTTCTGTAACAACTTTTCCCTTCCTTTCCTCCACCCCCACCCCTAGATGGCAAGCAGTATTATACATGTTATTAATGTTATAGTATATCCTAGATACAATATATGTGTGCAGAACCAAACATTTCTCTTGTTGTACAGGTAGAATTTGATTTAGAAGGTAAAAATAACCTGGGAAGAAAAACAAAAGTGCAAACAGCTTACATTCCTTTCCCAGTGTTCCTTTTTGGGTGTGGCTGATTCTGTCCACCCTTGATCAATGGAACTTAATTAGATCTTCTGTTTGTTGAAGATATCTATTTCCATCAGAATATATCCTCATACAGTATTATTATTAAAGTGAATAATGATCTTTTGGTTCTGCTTATTTGACTTAGCAGCACCTCATGAAAGTCTCTCCAAGCCTCTCTGTATTGATCTTGCTGGCCATTTCTTACAGAACAATAATATTCCATAACATTCATATGCCAAAATTTATCCAACAATTTTCTAATTGTTGGGCATCCACTCATTTTACAGTTTCTAGCCACTCCAAAAAGGGCTGCCACAAACATTTTGGCATATACAGGTTCCTTTCCCTTTTTTAGTATTTCTTTGGGATATAAGCCCAGTAGTAGCACTGCTGGATCAAATGGTATGTACAGTTTGATAACTTTTGGGGCATAATTCCAGATTGCTCTCCAGAATGGTTGGATTCTTTCACAACTCCACCAGCAATGCATTAGTGTCCCAGTTTTCCCGCATCCCCTCCAACATTCATCATTATTTTTTCCTGTCATCTTATCCAATCTGACAGGTGTGTAGTGGTATCTAGAGCTGTCTTAATTTGCATTTCTCTGATCAATAGTGATTTGGAACACTTTCATATGAGTGGAAATAGTTTCAATTTCATCATCTGAAAATTGTCTGTTCATATCCTTTGACCATTTATCAATTGGAGAATGGCTTGATTTCTTATAAATTAAAGTCACTTCTCTGTATATTTTGGAGATCAGGCCTTTATCAGAACCTTTAACTGTAAATATGTTTTCTGAATTTGTTACTTCCCTTCTAATCTTGTTTGTATTAGTTTTGTTTGTACAAAAGCTTTTTAATTTGATGTAATCTAAATTTTCTATTTTGTGTCAGTAATGATATCTAGTTCTCCTTTGGTCACAAATTCCTTCCTCCTCCACAAGTCTAAGAGGTAAACTATCCTATATTCCTATAATTTCTTTATGATTTTGTCCTTTATGGCTAAATCATGAACCAATTTTGATCTTATCTTTGTATATGGTGTTAAGTGTGAGTCCATGCCTAATTTCCAGTTTTCCCAGCAGTTTTTGTCAAATAGTGAATTCTTGTCCCCAAAGTAAGGATCTTTGGGTTTGTCAAACACTAGATAGCTATAGTTATTGAATATTATGTCTTGTGAACCTAATCTATTCCATTGATCAACTAATATGTTTCTTAGCCAATACTAAATGGTTTTGGTGACTGCTGCTTTATAATACAGTTTTAGATCAGGTACAGCTAGGCCACCTCCATTTGTTTTTGTTTTTTGTTTTTGTTTTTTTTTCATTAATTCCCTTGAAATTCTCGACCTTTTGTTCTTCCATATAAATTTTGTTGTTATTTTTTCTAGGTCATTAAAATAGTTTCTTGGGATTCTGATTGGTATGGAACTAAATAAATAGATTAGTTTAGGGAGTATTGTCATCTTTATTATATTCGCTCAGTCTAATATTTTTCCAATTATTTAAATCTGACTTTATTTGTGTGGAAAGTGTTTTGTAATTTTGCTCATATAATTCCTGACTTTTCTTTGGTAGATAGATTCACAAATATTTTATGCTATTGACAGTTATTTTTAATGAAATTTCTCTTTATATCTCTTGCTATTGAATTTTGTTGGTGATGTATAAAAATGTGTTTTTTTGCATCCTGCAACTTTGCTAAAATTATGAATTATTTCTAATACCTTTTTAGTAGAATCTCTGGGGTTCTCTAAGTATACCATCATATCATCTGCAAAGAATGATAGTTTAGTTTCCTCATTACCTACTCTAATTCTTTTAATCTCTTTCTCAACTCTTATTGCCAAAGCTAGCATTTCTAATACAATATTGAATAGTAATGGTGATAGTGGGCAACCGTGTTTCACTCCTGATCTTATTGGGAAAGGTTCCAGTTTCTCCCCATTACATATGATGGTTACTGACAGTTTTAAATATATGCTCCTCATTATTTTAATGAAAAGTCCATTTATTCCTGTCCTCTCTAGTGTTTTTATTGGGAATGGATGTTGGATTTTTTCAAGTAATTTTTCTGCATCTATTGAGATGATCATATGATTTTTGTTAATTTGGTTATTGATATATTCGATTATGCTAATAGTTTTCCTAATTTTGAACCAGCCCTGCATTCTTGATATTCCTAATTGTTCATAGTGTATTATCCTGGGGATGATTTTCTGTAATCTTTTTGCTAATATTTTATTTAAGATTTTAGCATCAATATTCATTAGGGAGATTGGTTTATAATTTTCTTTCTCTGTTTTCAACCTACCTGGTTTAGGTATCAGTATCATGTCTGTGTCATAAAAGGAATTTGGTAGGACTCTTTCAATCTCTATTTTTCAAATAGTTTACATAGCATTGGAGTTAATTGTTCTTAAAATGTTTGGTTGAATTCACATGTAAATCCATCTGGTCTTGGGGATTTTTTTCTTAGGGAGTTAGTTAATACCTTGTTCTATTTCTTTTTCTAAAATGGGACTGTTTACACTATTTACTTCTTCCTCTTTTAATCTGGGCAAGCTATATCTTTATTTATTCAATTATTTTTTTTTTTCCTGAGGCTGGAGTTAAGTGACTTGCCCCGGGTCACATAGATAGGAGGTGTTAAGTGTCTGAGATCAGATTTGAACTAGGGTCCTCCTGAATTCAAGACTGGTGCTCTATCCACTGGGCCATCCAGCTTTGGGCAAGCTATGTTTTTGAAAGTATTCTTCCATTTCATTTAAGTTATTGAATTTATTGGCATAAAGTTGGGCAAAGTAACTCCTAATTATTGCTCTAATTTCCTCTTCATTAATGGCGAGTTCTCCCTTTTCATTTTTAAAACTAACAATTTGATTTTCCTTTTTTAAATCAGATTTACTAGGGGTTTGTCTATTTTGTCGGTTTTTTCATAGAACCAACTCTTTCTTAGTTTTATTAATTTAATAGTTTTTGTACTTTCAATTTTATTGATCTCTCCTTTTATTTTTAGAATTTCAGGTTTAGTGTTTGACTGGAGGTTTTTAATCTGTTATTTTTCCAGCATTTTTAGTTGCAAGCCCTATTCATTAGTCTTCTCCTTCCCTATTTTATGCAAGTAGGCCTCTAGAGTTATGAAATTTCCCCTTATCACCACTATGGCTGCATCCCACACATTTTGTTATGATGTCTTATTATTGTCATTTTCTTGGGTGAAGTTATTAATTATGTCTATGATTTGGTGTTTCACCCAGTCATTCTTTAATATGAGATTATTTAGTTTCCAATTATTTTTTGGTCTATTTTCCCCTGGATTTTTATTAAATATAATTTTCATTGCATTGTGGTCCAAAAAGGATGCTTTTACTATTTCTGCCTTATTGTATTTGAGTTTGAAGTTTTGATGTCCTAATATATGGTCAATTTTTTGTATAAGTTCCATGAACTTATACTCCTTTCTGTCTCCATTTAGTTTTCTCCAAAGATCTATCATCTCTAATTTTTCTAGTATTCTATTTACCTCTTTGACTTCTTTCTGCTTCTTTTTTTTGTGGTTTGATTTATATGATTCTGAGAGTTCAAGGTTGAGATCTCCCAGTATCTGTCTGTTTTAACTTGCAGCTCTCTTAATTTCTCTTTTAAGAATTTAAATGCTACACCACTTGGAGCATATATGCTTAATATTGATATTGCTTCATTATCTATGCTATCCTTTAGCAAGACATAATGCCCTTGCTTATCTCTTTTAACTTGATCAATTTTTGCTTTTGCTTGATTCGACATCAGGATGACTACCCCTGCTTTTTTTATTTCACCTGAAGCTTAGTAGATTCTGCTGGAACCTTTTACCTTTACTCTGTAAATATCACCTGCTTTAGGTATGTATCCTGCAAACATCATATTGTAGGATTCTGGCTTTTAATCCAGTCTTGTATCTGCTTCCTCTTTATGGGGGAGTTTACCCCATTCACATTTATAGTTAAAATTACCAATTCTGTATTACTTGCCATCTTGTTAATCCCTGCTTATGCTTTTCTCCTTCCCTTCCCTCTTATGCCACTCCCCAGTATTAAAGTTATAAGCACCACTTGCTTCTCACAGCCCTGTCTTTTTAGTATCTTTACCCCCACGTTACAGTTCCTCCCTCATCTTATCCCGTTTTCTCACAATTTCTGTATTCTCTTCCATTTAGCTTACTCCTTCCCTTTTCAGTTTTCCCCTCTCACTTTTCAATGAAGTTATTATTTCACAGAAGTTTCACCATAAATCAAATATTTCTAATTTTTTTTCTTTTTAAGCCAATTCTGATTCTTTCTCTCAAATATAATAGGTTTCCATTGCCTCTTCATGAGATGTAGTACTCCCACTTTACCCTTTTCTAGGTACAATTTCCTTTCCACCTCTAGTTTCTAGAACAATGTATACATGTGTTCTTTATATATCTTTATAGCAGAAATATAGTTCCCAAAATTTCTTTTTGTCTTTATCTTTTTATCTTTCTCTTGAGTTCTATATTTGTAGATCAAACTATTTCCTTGAATGTCCATCCTATTCCCTGGAAAACGATGCTCATTTTTGCTGGGTAAGTTATTTTTGTTTGCATTACAATTCCTTAGCCTTTCGGAGTATCATATTACAAGCTCTTTGATCCTTTAATGTGGATGATGCTAGATCCTGGGTAATCCTTATTGTGGTTCCTCCATATTTGAATTGATTTTTTTTTTCTAGCAGCTTGCAGTATTTTTGTCCTTTGTCTGATGGTTCTGGAATTTGGCCACTATATTTCTTGGTATTTTAATGTTTTCAGTAGGTGATCGATGAATTCTTTTAATTTCTATTTCCCCCTCTGTTTATAGGACATCTGGGCAGTTCTCTTTGATAATTTCCTGGAAAATAGTTTCCAGGATCTTTCTTTTTTTTTTTTTTCATCGTATTTTTTCAGGGAGTCCAATAATTCTCAGATTGTCTCTCCTGGATCTATTTTCCAGGTCTTTTGTTTTCCCAAGAAGGTATTTGACATTTTTTCCCATTGTTCTTTCTTTTTTTTAAATTTTTTTGTTTGTTTCATTGTTTGTTTTGCTTGACTGCTTCTTGGTGTCTCGTTGAGTCATTCAATTCCATTTGTTCGATTCTGATTTTCAATGAAGTATTTTCTTCACTCACTTTTTTGATATATTTTTCTAATTGTCTAATTGAGTTTTTAAGTGAGTTGTTTTGTTCTATGCAAATTTTTTTTCCATTTTGCCAATTTTGTTTTTTGAAAACTATTTTCTTTTTCCAGTTCTGTAATTTTGTTTTTCAAGTATTTGATTTCTTTATTCACTCTGTCTTTAAATGAGTGGGATGACTTATCCAGACTCTCTTGCTAAGCTTCCCTTTTCCCATTTTTCTTCTATCTCCCTTGTGAGAGGGTTTTTAATTTCTTCTATGAGAGCGTTGTGTGCTGAGGACCAGATGATATCCTTCTTTGGGGAGTCATCTGGGGAGAGTCTGTTTTTAGTCTCCTCAGGGTATAAAGTCTGCTCTCTATCCATATAGAAGCTATGAATAGTTAGAGTACTCTTTAACTTTTTGCTCATTTGTCAAAGAAGAATCAAAGAAAACAAACTAAGAAGAAAAACAAATGGTTTGCTTTTTTTGGTGGGAGGGGGTTGGATGGTTGCTGAGCTTTTTCTACAGACTGTAGGGGGCAGCAGTGAGGCATTAGCAGGACAGCAATAGCTAGCTGCACTTCATCTGTGTTCTGAGACTCTGAGAGCATGCTGAATCACTTGGAGTGGGTGTGGCCAGGTCCGGAGAGAAGCTAGCTTTTTAGGATTTTTAGCTTCTCTGCTTATCTACTGGCTTACTGCCAGGGCAAAGTAGCCAATGATGTGTTAAAGCTCTCTCCACAGAAACAGGTGAGATCACAACCCAACCCCCTCAGGTCTGTTCAGTTGTGAGCTGTCTGCCTTACTCTGCTGTGCTGCAGCTTCCTGCTTTCAGTTTATCCAAAACCGTCCCCACCCACAAACAAAAACAGATCTTTTCTTGTGGCTTTTGAGGATATCTTCTCTTGGTAATTATTTGTGGTTCTTTTCAGTCAAGCACTAATTTCGAGGTTTGTCATGAGATAAATTATTCTGAGAGAAAATGTGGAGCTTAAGCAGATGTGTGTGTCCTCTCCGCCATTCTGCAGCTACCTCCAAATGTCTGTGGAAAACTTATAAAATTCATGCTATGGAAAATGATCCCTTCTGGAGAAGTGGGATCCAGGTTACAGAATTTTTTTAGAGCCTCTACAAGGAGCCCCTGAAAGAGGAAATAACTTTCCTTAGCTCCTTTTGTAACTTCCTTAAGTTTTTCATAATTAATGTGTTTCTTAATTCCTTTCTTACTACCTTCAATGAGTCAGATTAGGAGATTATTCTTTCTATTTCTGTCTCTACTTCCCTCCTGATAATCCCACCTAAGGTCACTGATTGGGACAGCAATAGTCCCTCGG
Source organism: Sminthopsis crassicaudata (assembly GCF_048593235.1). Taxonomy (NCBI): domain Eukaryota; kingdom Metazoa; phylum Chordata; class Mammalia; order Dasyuromorphia; family Dasyuridae; genus Sminthopsis; species Sminthopsis crassicaudata. The sequence continues at coordinate 241,490,550 of NC_133621.1, read as the reverse complement.
GTATTTACTAGAAGAGGAAGAAGAGTCAGCCATATCATCCCCAAACTTTTGGACTAGATCCCATATTTTCTTTTTCTCCTGCGAGATGCAGCAAGAGGAGATAATCATGTTAGCATCTCCCCAGGCAAGGTCAAATTGGAAAAATATGGCTTTAAAGCCTTCAATATATCTAGTGGGGTCCTCAGAGTATTGGCCAAGTTTTTCCTGGGAAAGATCTGACATGTACCCTGAGTGTTCTATTTCAATAGTTTGCTACTTGTCTCAATGAGCAGAGTTTAGATGGGGTGGCTGAATCAGGATCCTGAAGGAGACAAAAAGGGATCCTGCTACTTGCATTGAAGGGGCTGAGGAGCTAGGGCCAGGAGGTTTCAAACTCCAACTTAAGAAGTGAAGTTCCAAGGGCCCTGTGGGATGAGTCTATTTTCAATTTCCTTCTGGTAGATTTAGGGATAGAGATGAATTGTCCCATCATTGTCACAAGTTTTAGAATTCCTTTGGCATCACAGGAAGGATGAAAAGGTGGTAGAGTTTCCTTAGTTCAGAATGAACTCTGTCAAGAAATGGCAAGAGATTCCACCTCTAGGAGTCCCCCAGTCAAGAAAAATTTGCATCTCATGGAGCTCCAACCATGACAAGCCTTCCTAGATGTTCGGTATGTCCCCAGCTATAAGATGAGAAGAGCCTATCTTAAGAAGGAGGACATAAAATCGGGAGGAGGGCATGCTCTATTCATTGGGTGCCAAAAATGTTGAAGTGGAACATGCCACAATAATATTAGGGTCCCCTGGTTGGTGTCAAAAGAATTCTCACACTCAGTTTGTCTCCGATTTAAGCCACAAAGGTTTATATTTTAATTGTAATACCAATTGAAGCAGGCTAAAGTAACAAGGATCAGAATCAAAGATATAATTTTAGAGGAAAGAGAAACAAAGATTAGGTTGATATACTAATATGATGGCTTATGGATACAGTTGAGGAGTTATAGAGGTGGGAAAGTACCCATCATTGAATTCTACAGCTTATGACCAATAAGATTGTTCTCTGAGTCCTTTGTCCTGCATCATTTTATTGCTGAGAATAACCAAATCATTCACAATTGATCATCATACAGCATTAACTTTAGTATGCAAACTGTTCTCCTCATTCTATCCACTTTACTTTGCATCTACTCATATATAAGTTTTTCTAGGCTTTTCGGAAAGTATCATGCCCTCATTTCTTATACCAACCATTCCTCAATTGATGGGCTTGCCCTCAAATTTCCAATTTTTTTCCACCACAAAAAGATCTCCTATGAATATGTTTGTACATATAGGCCCTTTTTATAGGCCCTTTTCTATATTTTTCTGTCCTTTTTCCCTTTCTCTCAATGTACTATTCTTTCTTACTCCTTAATTTTAGTTTTTTAGACATCATCTGAAGAGTCAACTCATACCTATGCCCTTTATTTAATTACCCTAGTAATGAGAAAGTTTTTAGGAGTTATAAATATCATCTACTCATGTAGAAATATAAATATTTTAACTGTATTGATTCTTTTATGGTTTCTCTTTCCTGTTTATCTTTTTATGCTTCTCTTAATTCTTGTATTGAAAGACAAATTTTATATTCAACTCAGGTCTTTTCATCAGGAATACTTGGGAAACTTCTATTTCATTAAACATCCATTCTTTTCCCCCTGAAGAATTATACTGTTTTATGAGGTAGGCAGTTCTTAATTGTGATCCTAGATCCTTTGCACTCTGGAATATTATATTCAAAGCCTTCTCTAATGTAGAACTTGCTAAATCAGGTGATTCTGACTCCACAATCTGGGAGCTCTGGAATTCAGCTATCTTAATCCTGGGAATTTTTATTTTTGGGAATTATCAAGAAGTGATCAGTGGGGTTTTTTACCAATTTGTTTTGCTCTCTACTTCTAGGATACCTGAATAGCTTTCCTTAATAATTTCTTATAATATGATATCTGGCTCTTAACTTGGCTTTTGGGTGACTCAGTAATTCTTAAATTACTTATCTTGGATCTATATTCTAGATCAATTTTATTTTTCTAATGAGATAAGTTCGCATTTTTTTCAATTTATTTTGAGCTTTTGACTTTATTTTATTGTTTCTAAATGTGTCATGAGGCATTAGCTTCAACTTGAATAATTCTAATTTTTAAAGAAAAAAATTTTAGGAAGCTATTATATCTTTTATCTTACGTTTGATCAATTCTACTTTTTAACAAGTACTATTTTTTAAAAAAAATTATTTTCAAAATATATGCAGTTTTCAACATTCACCCATGCAAAACCTTGTGTTCCAAACTTTTCTCCCTTCCTTCTCTCTACCCCCTCCTTTAGACAGCAGTTAATTCAATATAGGTTAAACATGTGCAGTTCTTCTAAATATATTCCATATTTGTCAAGCTGCACAAGAAAAATCAGATCAATCAATTTTTCTTTTGCAGCAAGATAACTGTATAAATATGTATATGCATATATTGCATTTAACATGTAATTTAACATATTCAACATCTATTAGACTACCTGCCACCTAGGAGAGAGAGTGGGGGGGAAGGAGGGGAAAATTACAAGGATCAATGTTGAAAAAATTACCCATGCATATGTTTTGTAAATAAAAATATATAATTATTTAAAAAAGAAAAAGAAAAAAAGATGAAAATGCTACGTTGGGATCTACACTTAGTTCCCACAGTCCTTTCTGTGAATGTAGATGGCTCTCTTCATCACAAGATCATTGGAATGGGTGTGAATCTCCTCATTGTTGAAGAGAGCCACATCCATCAGACCTGATCATCACATCATCATGTAATCTTGTTAGTGCTGTGTACAATGTAGTTCTACTAGCTTCACTTAGCATCAGTTCATATAAGTCTCTCTGTCAGGCTAGCTCTCTGGAAGTCTTCCAAATAGGCCTTGGTTTCAGCAGAATAATCACCACAAGAATTGTCAGGAATAAAATCCAAAGTCTTTATTATCTCCTTCACAGTCTGTGTCCTTCACCTGGGGCCAGGCTAGCTTTCTGGGGGACCTTCAGATAGGCTTTGGTCTCAAAAGAGAAGTGAAGAAGACAGGACAGTCACCACCAGGGTCTTTATCCTTCTTCCCTCCCAGATCTCTTAGGTCTTATATACTTTATTATAAGTACATCATCATAGGTGTCAGTCTTGTAGAATAGGTGTCAATTATACTATGTACTAAATACATGTAAACTAGACAACCATTGTCTTAATTCTACTGAGTTAGCACTTTGTCGTAAGATTACTTGTGCCAAATACACTTGGCCCTCTATATCTCTCCAAGCCTTTCTGAAATCATCCTGATGATTGTTTATTTTAGAACAATAACATTCCATAGCATTTATATAGCATAACTTATTCAGCCATTCTGATAGGCATCCACTCAATTACCAGTTTCTTGACACTACAAAAAAGGACTGTCACAAACATTTTTGCACCTGTGGGCCCCTTTCCCTCCTTTAAGATTTCTTTGGAACATACGCCTAGTAGAAACACTGCTGGATCAAAGGATAAGCCCGCTTTGATAACACTTTGGACATAGTTCCAAATTGCTCTCCAGAGTGATTGGATCAGTTCACAACTGCACCAACAATGCATTAGTGTCCCAGTTTTCCCACATCCTCTTCAACATTAAGCATTATCTTTTCCTGTCATCTTAGCCAATCTGAGAGGTGTGTAGTGGTATCTCAGAGTTGTCTTAATTTCAGGGGTCCTAAAACTATAGCCTGTGGGCCACATGTGGCCAGCTGAGGACTTTTGTGCCTCCCACCTATGGCAAAATCAGACCGGAAGTGTCATTCCGCCTAAACTTGCATTAGCAATGTACACTTCCAGCACTAGGCTGAGGCAGTGGAGACAGAGTGTGAGGCGCTCCAACAGTCTGAGGGACAGTGAACTGGCCCCCTATTTAAAAAGTTTGAGGACTACTGGTCTAGATCATCATACAAAAGGCAAGGAAATAGGTTTCAGGGTCTGTATTTAAGTAGTGGATTCAATATTGTTTGCTCCCCTTTTCCTCACTACCTATATTGTTTGGGAACTTCTTCTCTATGTCTTTCCACTGTCTTTAGCTATAATATACAATCTCCTCTTTCCACCTTGAAGAATTCTTCATTTCTAACAAATAGATTAGAGAAACAGAAAATAGTCTACCTCTCAGACATCTGGAGGAGGAAGGAATTTATGACCAGAGGAGAACTAGAGATCATTATTGATCACAAAATAGAAGATTTTGATTATATCAAACTAAAAAGTTTCTGTACAAACAATACTAGTGCAAACAAGATTAGAAGTCAAGTAACAAATTGGGAAAATATTTTTAAAAGTAAAGGTTCTTACAAAGGTCTCATTTCCAAAATATATAGAGAACTGACCCTAATTTATAAGAAACCAAACCATTCTCCAATTGATAAATGGTCAAAGGATATGAACAGACAATTCTCAGATGATGAAATTGAAACTATATCCACTCATATGAAAGTGTTCCAAATCACTACTGATCAGAGAAATGCAAATTAAGACAACTCTGAGATACCACTACACACCTGTCAGATTGGCTAAGATGACAGGAACAAATAATAATGAATGTTGGAGGGGATGTGGGAAAACTGGGACACTAATACATTGCTGGTGGAGTTGTGAAAGAATCCAGCCATTCTGGAGAGCAATTTGGAACTATGCCCAAAAAGTTATCAAACTGTGCATACCCTTTGACCCAGCATTGCTGCTATTGGGCTTATATCCCAAAGAAATACTAAAGAAGGGAAAGGGACCTGTATGGGCCAAAATGGTTGTGGCAGCTCTTTCTGTTGTAGCTAGAAACTGGAAGATAAATGGATGTCCATCAGTTGGAGAATGGTTGGGTAAATTGTGGCATATGAATGTTATGGAATATTATTGTTCTGTAAGAAATGACCAGCAGGAGGAATACAGAGAGGCTTGGAGAGACTTATATCAACTGATGCTGAGTGAAATGAGCAGAACCAGAAGATCACTATACACTTCAACAACAATACTGTATGAGGATGTATTCTGATGGAAGTGGAAATCTTCAACATAAAGAAGATCCAACTCACTTCCAGTTGATCAATGATGGACAGAGGTAGCTACACCCAGAGAAGGAACACTGGGAAGTGAATGTAAATTGTTAGCACTGCTGTCTGTCTGCCCAGGTTACATGTACCTTCGGAATCTAATGCTTATTGTGCAACAAGAAAATGGTATTTACACGCATGTATTGTATCTAGGTTATATTGTAACACATGTAAAATGTATGGGATTGCCTATCATCGGGGGGAGGGAATGGAGAGAGGGGGGAGATAATTTGGAAAAATGAATACAAGGGATAATATTATAAAAAAATTATAAAAAAAGAATTCTTCATTTCTTTCAAGAAGTAATTCACAGACCACCTTCTAAAAGAAACTTTCTGAATCCTCTTAACTGCAAGTTCCCTATCTCCTTATTTATTTTATATTTATTCTGAATATTTTTATATATATAAATGTTGTCTCTATTGATAATATGTAGGCTACTTAATAGAACAAAGATTGCCTCATGTTTTCTTTGTATTCATATCACTCCACAATGTTTAGCATATAAACAGCTTATTTCAGAATTTTTTTTTGTTTGAGTTGTTACAAATTCAGCACTCTACCCTCAAACTTTACTGCCCCTGAAAGAGTATAGTAGTTTTAAATGTCCAGATAATCAATTATAATTATTTTTCATTACTTGAAATTTCTGGTAGTCAAAAGGAAAAGTTCATATTGAGTTTACTTTTTAGCTAATTTTCAGTCATTTGAATCTTGTGAAATTAGAGGTAACTTCATAACCACATACCTGAATTCAAACTGCCATGATTTTTTAGACAAAAACATGATATGTAAATATTGTATTCAGTTATGATTGTGATTAGATTGTTTTTACATTATCTCTTGTGACTCACATTCCAAAAAAGTAGATTTATTTTTATTTTTATTTTATAGGAATATAGTAAAACCACAAGATCCCTGTATTTATATTTGAGTTAAAAAGTTTTTGTACAAACAAAACTAATGCAGACAAGATTAGAAGGGAAGCAATAAACTGGGAAAACATTTTTATATCCAAAAGATCTGATAAAGGCCTCATTTCTAAAATATATAGAGAATTGACTCAAATTTATAATAGTTCAAGCCATTCTCCAATTGATAAATGGTCAAAAGGATATGAACACACAATTTTTAGATGAAGAAATTGAAACTATTTGTAGCCACATGAAAAGGTGTTCCAAATCACTATTAATCAGAGAAATGCAAATTAAGACAATCCTGAGATACCACTACACACCTGTCAAATTGCCTAAGATAACAGAATGTTGGACAGGATGTGGGAAAACTGAGAATACTGATGACACTGTGAATAGATCCAACCATTCTGGAGAGCAATTTGGAACTACGCTCAAAAAGTTATCAAAGTGTGGATACCCTTTTATCCAGCAGTGGTTCTACTGAGATTATATCCCAATGAGATCCTAAAGGAAGAAAAGGGACCCACATATACAAAAATGTTTGTGGCAGCCCTCTTTCTAGTGTCAATAAACTGGAAACTGAATGGATGTCCATCAATTGGAGAATGGCTGAATAAATTTTGGTATATGAGTGCTATGGAATACTATTGTTCTGAAAGAAATGACCGGCAGGATGATTTTAGAGAGGCTTGGAGAGACTTATGTGAACTGATGCTAAGTGAAATGAGCAGAACTAGATCAGTATATATAGCAACAACAAGACTATCCACTGATCAATTCTGAAGGAAGTGGCTCTCTTCAATATTGATTAAAGCCAAGTTCAGTGCAGTGACAAAGAGAGCCATCTACACCCAATGAGAAAACCGTGGGAAAAGAGTGTGGAACACAATGTAGTATTCTCACTATCTCTGTTGTTATTTACTTTCATTGTGTTTTCTTTCTCAGTTTTTTTTCTTCCTTCTCGATCTGATTTTTCTTGTGCAATAAGATAATTATATAAATATGTATACATATTTTGGCTCCAACAAGTATTTCAACATATTTAACATGTATTGGACTGCCAGCTAGGGGAGTGGATGGGGGAAGGAGGAGAGAATTTGCAACAAAAGGTTTTGCAATGGTCAATATTGGAAAATTTACCCATGTATATTCTTTATAAATAAAAAGCTTCAATTAAAAAAAAAAAAAGATCACTGGCAACTGAATGGAGGATGAACTGAAATGAATTGGAATGAAATAAGCATTTATTAATATCTTGGAACAAAGACTTCTTTTAAAATGTTGCAGTTTTGTCTGAGACTACAAGGAATCTGGAAAATCAAGAGATAGAAATAAGCAGCAAGAGAATTCCAATCACAAGGGACAGTCAGTAAAAATGCAGGCTTGAGATGGAGTATCTTATGCAAACAATAGCAAGGAGATTAGAGAGAGAGGAAGAAGAGAAAAAGAGGGTGGAGGAGAGAGAGGGAGCAAGTTTTTCACTTTAGAAAGATTAATTTGTTTCCTTCAAGGGCAGGTTAAACAATATCTTTTACATGAAGCTTTTTGTCATCTTTTCAATTACCATGTATTTATTTGGAATATTTACATATATAACATACATGTATGTATGTATTTGTGTATATTACTATATATATGTATATTTATATGTTTATATATTGCTAGATATAATATCAATATAGATATATTGTTCCTTCCCCTCAGAAATTGCATTCCATTTACTTTGTATATATTTTCAATACACTAATAATAATAAGAAGTTATTTTCTCCATTAAAATGCATGTTTCTTCTTTTGAGGTTGTTTTTGGTTTTTGTTTTTGTTTTGCCTTTCTTTGTATTCCCAGCATTCAGTACAGTATTTTACACAGATAAATGCTTCTTGATTGATTGAAAAAATATTCAGAAAGCTTATAGCACTTAAGTGCTATAGCATTTAAGTGGAGCATCCTCTATTCATCTCCATATTTGCTATGTGGACATTCTTATTCACAAGGGTGTTTTGACTCACATGGCATTAAGGAGTCCTACTAGACAGGAAAATCTCTTATTCCTGTGCTAGTGTAAGTAAGTAAGTCTTATGCTGGACTTCTAACATTTTAGAACCTTAAGCTTCTGGACATGGAATGGTGGATTCTTGTTGACTTTATAGACACTAATTTTTCAACAGAAGTAGAAGAAGAAGACATCAGTGAAGAATCGCCTACTGATCATCCTCAAGTTTTTTCCTGTTTACCAGTTTCCCTGGAATGTTTAGCTGATAGCTATGTCCAAATTGAGGCCTGTCCAATGAAGAGAGTTGGTTTATTACCCCTCCCCCATGCTTTACTGCAGGTGGATTAACCACTATCAAGGTGGAAACCAGTCCTTTGGAAAACCTTCTAATAGAACATCCCAGCATGTCTGTTTATAATTCCTCCAGGAATCTTAATGAGAGTAGCTGTGAGACCGAATTTCATAATCTGAGCAGTCCTAGGCCTGGAGGTGGTGAAGGGGAAGTAGAGGGAGGAAAAACTTCAAACTCAGCAGCCATCCCTCTCTCTTAGACTTCCTTCTGACTGAAATGTCCTAGTAAGGGAAAATCCCTGATTGGAGGATGTCGGTGGAAAGAATGGAAATACAGAATGAAGTGGGTCAACATGTTCACTGCTGTATTACAGCTCTTGCTGCTCATTCAACTTTCCTTGAACAAACCAAGAGCTTTCGTCCCACCCAATGGATAAAAGAACATGGTGAAAGACATTCTCTGAACAGAAATAACCTCTGTCACCAAAATCTTAACAGGGATTGCCACTTTTGGCAAATTAAGCATAATGTTCACCAGCCTTGGCAGCATCAGTACAATTACTGAGGATTCCAAGTCTTAATCATATCATTTTGTTGGTATATTGCTCTTGGTTTTATGTGTGAGTGTGGGTGTGATGTGTGTACATACACTCTAATAACAAAAGTGTATATTTGCTGCTTGACTGATGATCAATCATTTAAATAGAATTATTTTTCGAGGTAATTTTTTAAAAAAAAAGTTACATTCTGCATATCACACAATGCCTTGCTCTTAAGAATTAACTTTTTCCTAAATTTTTTCAGAATGTTTTAGAATGTTTACAATTGTAGTGTTTTGTATTTTGAGAATGTCTAATGACACAATTAAGTTATGTGAGTTAGTTGGTATTTTAAAGAAATTTCTTAGTGATGAAATAGTCAGGTTTCAATTGAATTTCTTTTCTTTTTCTTTCTTTTTTGTATTAATCAAAAGTTTGAGTAAACAGAATTTCTCAGGGTCAGCCATACACTTTAATGACCAGTACTTGATAATCTTTTCTGTATATAATGAACACTTTTTTTTTTTTTTTAACCACACTAACAAGCATGAAAAGGCAATGGTTGCCACGGATATAATGGGATCATGGCTGGACTTTTCTATTGAAAGAGAACTTGATATCATACTATTTCCTCATATAGTTCATTTTGATGTCAGGTACATTTAGTTAATAGATAGGAGTTAGCTATCTTTCTGATTATTATAATGATGTGGTACAAATATTACAGGTTATGAGACAGAAATAGCTGTTTCATTTAGTAAAAATTAAAGGCAGATCTGTGATTTATACTTAGAAGTGTTCATTTTTTGTAAAGATGTTCATTTGTTCCAGTGTTTTGATTAAGATATCTTCTTTTTGCTTATTGGTTAGTCATTATAATTGTGTACAATTTAATACAGCCTCATCACTTTTACACAATGATAAACTAAAGTCTTTATTTCTAAACCTAGGAACAGGTTGTAAAAAGCCGGTGCTGATAATGTGGTGTGGTATGCATGATTTGACCCCTGACAAACACTGCTTCCAGACTAAGATTGTCTTGAATGAAGATTAGTAGCTGGAGTTTTATTGTTTTGTTTTTTTTTGGAGAGAGTTTCTTGCTCTATGGGTTAATTTTTCGGTTTTGGGAAAAATCTTGAACTACCCTGTTCTGTTTTCCTCATTCAATAAGGGGAATAAGAATACCTACTTCACAGGGCTATTGAGAAGATTATAAATGTTTGGAGTTAGAATATTTCTAGAACTGGGCTTTAATATAATTCCAAGGGACTCTTTCTACTGAATTGGCTATTTGGCTATGTATGTGCCCAGGGCTGTTTATTAGTTCAAGAGAGCATGGTGCTAATGAAGACCAGGCTCTGGCTTAATTTCCTTCAGGACAATTAATTAGAAAACATGACAGATTTACCATTAATTTGTAGCTAGCCACTTTACAAATGTTTAAAGATAGTATTTAGTGATGACTTTTTGTTATGCCACAGTCTCCTTGAGCTGTTGTACCTCAGTTTCCCTGCACTAGTTTCCCTTATTGTCCTGACCGAGTTTCCCTGAATTGTTCTATCTCAGTTTCCTTAACTGTTCTGCCTCAGTCCTCTTAAGTTGTAATACCCCCCCCGGTTCATTAAGACTGAGGACCATTTGCTCTAAGGTTATAAATTATCAATGGGAGATGAGGAGCAGATCAGGCATCCTGGCTTCTAACTCCCTCTGCCTTCAAAGAATTTTTAACACTGTCCCTCTAAGAGATAAGATCATCCCGGATACTTCAATTGATATTCTTACTTCTGTTTATTCAAACTTCCTGACTTTGGTTTTCAGTAAGAGTTTATTGCTTTCCCCATCCTGACAAAAAAAAAAAAACAAACAGTTCTGTAAGAACTTTTCCTGCTCTTCTTTTCTTTGTTTGAAAGCTATAAAGGGGTTTTTCATTCCCCCATTCATCACTGGATACTTTGAGACAAGAGTCCTGTCCAGTCAATTAAATGCTCCAATTAATAAAATATTAAATACTCTCTAATCTCTATCTTGCCTCAGTTTCTCCAGCATTACATTTTTAACTGGAGTTGTCTACACTACAAATTCCCTGTTTCTTGTATGATCCAGGGACACATAATTTGAACTCAAAAGTCTATTTTCTACTAGGACTAGAAGAATATCACCAGACTGATAATTTATCAATCCTTTTTTTCTACTATAACCCAATTCTGGCTAAATAGTAAATGCATGTTAAGATGCTTTCAAAAGGAAAGGCATTATAATCATGCAGAGTATTATTTTACATGGCTCTATGTTGACTTCAGATGACTTCAGGAACTATGGGAATCTTTTCTTCCCCTTTTAAGTGGGAAAAGCTGCACAGGGTGATTGTAATTCAAAAAGGTCAAATGGTTAGTGTGTTTAAATGCTTAAAATAGTTTGTTCTTCCAATAGCATTAAGAAAGTTCATTTTCAGAACAGGGGATTTAAATCGACTTTTCATGGCCTTCCCCATTATTTATTTTTTCTGATTAGGGGCCAAGTCCACAAAGCTCTGTCAAACTGGGCAAGTATTTTTTTTTAACTGCTTGTGTTTACATGGGAGAAAAATGATTTAGAAACTGTTTGCTAATAGGGCAGTACAGTTGGATAACTTGAAAATAATATGGCAAAATGGCTTCTTGTAAAGCTTTTGAATATTGAGAAGGAAGATTTTTATACATAGGTTACATGAAGTGCTGGTACCTGGTACTATAGAGCTGACATTCAGTTGTGAAAATTTGCTATGGCCACATGAACAGATTAGTATAGAAGATTATTGTATTCTTTCTCTCTTTTCTAGAAGGCTGTTAATTCACAAAGCTTTGTAAGTTACTGACCCTTTGTTTGCCTAACAGCTAGTTTTGTAAGCTTAATTTTTTTTTTCAAAAACTGTAGGAATTGTATGGAGTGAGGGTTACCAGAACATAGTGTGTATTATAAGCATGCTATAGTATTTATGTTAGCATCAAAATTACCCACTTAAAATATAGTTGAAATTCTTGATTATTCAAGATGCAAGGTCAGTAACCTAATTGGAAATGTGAATCTGATATAAAACAAAACATGGCCAAAGAGATAAGGTTTTAAAGTTTATTAATAAATGTTAGTGCTCTGAATGAAATCACTTAATCTATGCTCCATGAAATTCATACAAGGAGAAATAATTCCCCTTTTAAAATTTCTTCAGCTTTTTTCACTGTTGGCAGTTAGTTTTTGTTCATATCATTTAGATAGACATTATATTCTGTCCTTCATATAGTCTTCTTAATGTGTTATAAACTGAAATTAATTATCCATGATTTATCTTCCATATGGATGCATTATTAAGTTTGGTTTATTTAGTATTTTTGCAGTTCTAAAATTGGTTCAATTCTAAAATTTTCTGCTGTGGGGAATTTTTGTTACTGTCCTTGACTTGATTCCATGCTACATGCTTTGTTTTATATACTCTTCTATCATCAGTTTCATTCTGTCCCAGCCCTAAGCTAACTCTTCTAGTGGAGAACAATATATTTGCCTGATAAACCTTTTGCAACTTTTACTTATTTTATGCTTTCAAAGTGAAATCATACTTTTTTTGATTTCCTTTAGGAAGAAAAGAGCAAAGAAGAATATAGCCTAAATCCTTACTTTCTTAGAGTTGGAAAAGACAAAAATGAAGGAAGATTGAATTTGTTCACCTCAAATTAGAGCTATAAATGATCATTTTAAATAGTGAGATAAAATAGTGAAGTGAAAAGAACTTCCAAGTCTTAGGGCTTTTATTTTTACTAGAGACAGTTTAAGACTTCTCCTTTCTTTTGGAGATACTAATCTGTTTGGTGGTTTTTGTTTTAGTAATGTTATTACAGTTTTTAAAGGTCTGTTCTTACTAATTGTTGTAGAACTGGGCCTACAGAATTGAAGATCTTTTGTCAGTAGTCAAATTATACTGATTACATCCATTTACATATGTGTTTGAAATGTTCTTTCTTTCTTTATTTTTATCTAGAAAGTCACATTTTTGTGGTTTAGCCTTGTCATATACCATTTTCTTAAAACTGTCCAAGTTTAAGCAGTTTGAAAACTTAGGTAGGAGGACATCTGTTTTAATACCTTTATTTTTGGAGGAGAAGTTACTTTCAGAAAAGGCAGCTTCAGTGATATGGTTGCATATCATTGGGGATTCTTTTAATATATATGATGGGAGTTTTGTTGTTGTTTTGGATTTAAACCTAAGTGTTATGCTCCACATAATAATACTTTGTATTTTGTCTGGGATTTTATTTTCTGTTTACAAATTGAGTCATTAGTGGAGAGGCTGGAGTATGTGAAGGGATTCTGCTGTCTCACCTTTGATTTGTTTTCCTGAGAAGTTCAAAGGAGTAAACTCCCCTTAAAGGCGGGAACCAAAGGTGTGAACTAGAGAATTGTTAAGTACTGACTTAGCACTAAGTAAGAACCTAACATGGACCAACTAAGTTTTGAAGGTACTTATATCTCCTGTTTTTTTTTTTTTAATTGAAAAAACTGCTTAACCTGAATGGATAAGATATTGCTTCTATCCAAGGGATTTTGTTTTAGAGCACCAACATTTAAAAGGCATGCTTTTTTCCTTTGGTGGCTATCCTGGCTCATTATTCACTATATCATCCCTGAAGGTCTTCTTACCACATATCAACAATAAAAAATGTAAACAATACTATGTCATGTCAGTGCATATTAATTACTTAATGAATGATATAAACAATAAATATTACAGGAGTTCATAGGAAAGAGAAATCAGATCCAACTTAGAGCCAAGGAAGGCTTGATAAAAGAATTACAATTTGAACAAGGTCCTAGAAGATAAAGGCTAGAGAGTGACATTTCTTCACTTACCTGAACAGAACAGAAGTGTAATGGTTAAAAAAAGTACAAAGGGCATCAGAGTAGGGACAATAAGTGAATAAATAAGTTTGACTTGAGCAGAAATTTCTTTTGGGACAGAGAATATGGGAAAAGGCAGGTTACTCTTTTCCACACAAGGAAAAGTCATTCTCTTAACTGTTAACTACACTTAGTAATGACCTCGTTCAAATGGTAAGAACTAGCTATGTGTGCCTTAAATCTATTTCTTATTCAAGAAACCTTTGTTGCACAGTTATTTGCCTAATACAGTACTGGACATTAAAGAATATCAATGAAATCTTAAGAAACAGCCCATGTTCTTAAAAGCTTACTAATTGTGTCAGGGAAGCAAGATTTAGATGCAAAACTAGATAATAATGCAGCATATAATATAACCAAATGATCACTTGGGTGGTTAGGACAAGAAATATTAAAGGAATTAAGGAAAGGTAAATAATGACTGAGCAGGACTAGTTCAGAAATATTTGTGGGATGTAAGGACTGAGTTGAACCATGACTGAAGAAATTTATATGGAAAATTGTGAGGAAAGGAATATGTTTAGAGGATATCTGAGAAAATAATGCTGTAAAGGAGGAGAATATAGCATACCATTTGAGCATGTTGCAGAGGGAAGAGAGCTAGGCTTGCACTCAAAGAACATTATTTAGCAACCTAATTTGGTCCTTTACTGCTTGCATTGCCTTTAAATGTGGAGTTTGGCTTCTGTGATTCTGTCTAGCTTTAAATCTGATTATATAGTAAGATATGTTAGTGAGAAGAGAATTATAGGAATAATAGAAGTAGACTCTTAAATAGCAATTCTGGAACTTGGGGCAAATTCAGTGAGAGATAGAGTAACAAACTAATTCAAGAACAGTAACATTGGGAGAAAAGTTTGCCTCTCCTACAGAGGGTCTAATCGTGGTTCCCATAACATGTCTGGCACATCGCCCCCATCTTATTCCTGATCTCTGGAAATTAGAAAGTGTCAAGTATTGACTGAGGTATAATGTTGATGTGTTCTCTAAGATATTGGAATAAAAGCTAATGGTCTAGCTCTATTAACTCTAATATCAAGTAGCCTTAGATATTACATAGTATCATCTTGGCCTCTTGTGATTTTACTTAATGTGTCTGTGGTAAAAAGAAAAATATTGTGCTGCAAAAGCTGTAATTAATAGAATTATTTACTTCCATTCAGCAATATTCTCTACTATGAAAAGTATTTGATTTAAGGATGATACTTGTCTTTCATATATTTTACTTATTAACAGCATTTGATCATTTATTTTGCTATAAGCTTAAAATCCTAGTTAATTTTAGTTCTTTATCTTTCTTAGTTTGATTTGAAAAGAAATTTCCTATTCTGTTCCCATTTTATTCATCTCTCTCTTTTTTAAAATGTATTTTGCTGAGGCAATTGGGATTAAGTGATTAAAGACATACAGCTAGGAAGTGTTAAGTGTCTAAGATCAGATTTGAATTCAAACTGGTGCTCTATCCACTGCCCCCTCATATCATATATCATATCATACTTTAGTTTGGTGAAATGAGAAATATATCATGAAGTACTTGAGAAAGGTGGCAGTGGTTGGCTGTTAAAGTTCTATTTAGATGAACTTCACAGTATATAAATGTATAGTATCTATATTTCGAG
This sequence comes from Sminthopsis crassicaudata, assembly GCF_048593235.1. NCBI lineage: Eukaryota > Metazoa > Chordata > Mammalia > Dasyuromorphia > Dasyuridae > Sminthopsis > Sminthopsis crassicaudata. Next base: position 241,475,147 of record NC_133621.1, on the reverse strand, counting down.
TCAATAACAATACCAGTCTTAATAATACCTAACATTTAAATAGGGCTTACCACTATATTTATTATAATAGGCCAGGCACTTCTAAACATGTTACAATTATAATTCTTTTTGATCCCACAATGTCTCTTGAAAGAAGAAACTATTTTTATCCCTATTTGGATAAGGATGAGGAAACTGAAATAAACAGGTTAAATAACTTGCCTAAAATCACATAGTTAATAAGGGTCTGAGAGTAGATTTGAACTCAAATGTCTTCCTAACTGCAAGCCTGGTGTTATAACAACTTTACCACTTTGCAGCAGCTTCATTACATGTCGTTAGAAACATTCTGTGTGGCAATTGGAGTTCAGCAACTCTCCTCCTTTCTTTTAGTTCACTCCTCCTTTATCTTAGATTATTTTCTAATCATATTCATATTCAAACCAATTTAATTATCTTTCCTTAAAGCATCAGAGGCTTCTTGATATGCTTGATGTAGAAAAGGAACATCTAACAGAAAAAATAAAAGAAGCTTCAACTCGACAGTCTCAAGATCAGAAGGTAAGATTCCAAGTACCATTGGAGAAAATAGGTCTCATTTCCTCAGATGATAGATCTAATATCTTTTGGAAACATTTGTGTGATTTGCAGGAAATATTGGGAAAGTATTTGACAGAAGAAATGCAAAGAAGTAAAGATGCATTAGCAACTGCAGCAAAGGTATTTCCATATATCGGTTTCTTTATAAATGGGTGAAATTTAAGAAAGGTAAGTTGGTTAATTGTGTAATTTATGATGTAATAGCTTCAGAAAGAGGGTCTCCTTCTTCATTTCTCCTTATGTTTATTTTAATTCAACAAATATTTAAATGCCCATGTGCAAAACCCTATTCCTTATAAATACAAAGGCATTTTGAAGTATCTTTTACTATTGGAACCCTGTCTTCCCAGAATCAGCCGGAGTCAGGATAATCAAAAGTCTTTATTCTTGGTCTTTTGCAATAGCGGTCAGGGGATTAGATCTAGCAATCTGCACAACTTCTTCTTCTCTCTCCACTGCCAGGATAATGCCTCCACCCACTCATGTCATTTCCCCTTCTTTGTCCACACCCACCAATCCCGCCAGCACAGAATAGTTGGGGAGGGTCATCCTTCAAACATATTAATAGAGAATTGTCCAATTGGCAATTAGTCTCACATGCTCCATTATCCAAGTGCATTTGTTCAGTTCTAGCCCTTTAAATTTTATCTCTAGGTATCTAGCCGGGTACATAATGGTTGAAGAGGAAGAGTGCCTTGATAGCTAGGATATAAAGAAAGACTTTGGATACAGTGTTGTACCTGAAATAAGTCTGGAAGGAAAACTAATAATTCTAAGAAGCTAATTCTAAGAATTAGATGGATTCAGTTCAATAACCAGAATTAAAGAATAGTCCTTAATAGCTCAATGTAGGCCTGAAAGGCAAGATGGCAGAGAAGGAGCAGAGATTCACCTACTCTCTAAAAATGATTTTATGTAATACTTTAGAACAAATTCTGGAGCAGTAGAGCTATAGAAGGCAGAGTTAGGTAATTTTCCAATTCAAGACAACTGGGAGGTTCTGAAGAAAAAATCTACTACACCTTAGTGAGAGCTAAATATAATCCAGCACAGACTATACCACCACAAACCAGATTCCAACAGATCGGAAGAAGCCCTTGGGAATGAGTGAATAAGTGGCAGTAGTGGTGGTTTCTGGACATCTGAGAATACAGACATTAAGGGGGTCAAACAATTAGTAAAAAGGAGATTACAGGAGTCCTTTTGCTGGCACTGGGGGGGGGGAGGGCGTATAATTCTGTTTCATTGCCCATTTTTGGATCTGGGTCATAGTCCTGGGTCTCAGACTTAAGGCAAAAAGGAGCATTAGCACATCAGTCTACAGCAAGGGACAGGGAGACATTCATTGGTCACAGTTACGGGTAGAAAAAGTGCTTATGTTGCTCACAGAACTGTGTATGGTACAGGAAAATAATAAAAACATGTATTTCTACATCATAACACCTTGGAAGAACTGAAAACTTACAGTTCTCTAAAATTTTCTTTGAAAATAAATTTTGAAGAACAGTATCCTTTCCACTCCAGTAGTAGAGCCCCATTTTATCAGAATTAAAAGTCAAGAAATAGGCTGGAAAATAAGCAAAGCTCACAAAAATTCCTGACTATAGAAAATTACTGTAGTGACAGAGAAAGATCAAAACACAAATTCAGAAGAAAACAATAAAGTCAGAAATCCTATGTTCAAAAACTCAAAGAAAAAAATTGATTGGCCCAAAGCCATGGACGAGCTCAAAAATAATTTTAAAAACAGAGTAAGAGAGAAAGAGGAAAAACTGGGAAGAGAAATGAGAGTGCTACAAGAAAATCATGCAAAATGAGTCAGTAGCTTGGTAAAGGAGGCAGAAAAAATATTAAAGAAAACAACATCTTAAAAAAATAGAATAGGCCAAATTGGTAAAATAAAATAATACAAAAACACAAAAATCCAATGAAGAGAAGAATGCCTGGAAAATTATTGGAAAGTGCCACCTCATCCAGATAGAGAATTATAAAGACTTTGTTTGTTTGTTTTCTTTCTCATATTTTATTTTTACATTTTTAATCTGATTATTCTTATGCAGCATGATGAATATGGAAAGATATTTAGAAGATTGAACATATTTAATCTATATTAGGTTGCTTGCTGTTTTGGGTAGTGAAAGAGGGAGAAAAATTTGGAACAAAAGCTTTTGCAAAGGTGAATATTGAAAACTATCTTTGCATGTATTTATAAAAATAAAATACTATAATGAATGAAGAAAGAAAAGCAGAATGTGTCAAATGGAAAAAAGATAATACAAAAATTCATTGTAGAGATCTCCTTAAAAAGCAGAATTGGTCCTATGAATTTGATGTACAGAAAATCAGTGAAGAAAAGAATCCCATAAAATATAGAATTGGCTAAATGCAAAAAGGAGAGACAAAAATTCAATAAAGAAAGTGATTATTTAAAAATTAGAATCAGGCAAATGAAAGCTAATGATTCCAAGAGACATCAAGAAATAATAAAACAAAAACAAAAGAATGTAAAAATAGAAGAAAATGTAAAATATCTCATTGGAAAAACAACTGATCTGGAAAATAAATCTGGGAGAGATAATGTAAAAATTTTTGGACTGAAAGCCACAATCACAAAAAGAGCTTAGACATCTCTTTAAAGCAATTATTAAGGAAAATTGCTCTGATGTCCTAGAACTAGGAGAGAAAATAGAAATTGAAAAAAAAAATCTACTAATTACCTTCTGAATTAAATCTCGAAATGAAAACTCCCAGGAATACGATAGCCAAATTCCAGAGCTCCCAGGTCAAGGAGAAAATATTGCAAGTGAACAAAAACAAAATCATATCTTGTGGGGCCAGTCAAAATAACACAACATTTAGCACTTTGTAAACTAAAGGATTTTAGGGCTGTGCATATGATATTCCAGATTCTTACAACCAAGAATCACCTACCCAGCAAAACTGAGTATAATCCTTTCGGGGGAAAAGATATTAAATGAATTAGATCCTAATTAAAGGATCACAGCTGAATGGAAAATTTAACTTTTGAATACTAGGTACCAAAAAAAAAGTTAAACAGAAAAGAGAAATCATAAGGAATTAAACAAGGTTAAACTGTTTATATTCTTACATTGGGAAAATGATATTTGTAACTCTGAAAAACTTTCTCATTATTTGGATAGTTAGAAGGAATATACAAAGAGAGCATAAGTATGAGTTGAATATGATAAAATGATTATCTAAAAAATTAAAATAAAGAAGTGAGAAAGAAGAATGCACTGAAAAAGAAGAGACAGAATGGGGTAAATTATCTGACATAAAAGAGATAATGAAAACAATATTCATGGTAACTCCATTTTAAATGGAAAGAACCAATAACGACAAAACAACAACGATTGAATTTTGCAAAATTACAAACAATAAACATGACTCCAAAGAAGAAAATTGAGCATATACCTTTACTCCTTTATAGAGGTAAGGGGCTATGGATGTGGTACATTGCATATATTTTCAGATTTTTTTTCTATCTCTTGATTGTTTTTGCTGATTTTTTTTCTCTTAATTCCTTTTTTTTTTCTTAGAAAATGTTAGATGAAATGACTCTCTAGGAGTTAGAGGAAGAGGGATGCTAGAATAAATTCTTTTGGTGTAAAAACAATGTAATATCAATACAATTTTATTTAAAAACTATCCTATAAAAGTTTTTCCATTGTTGACTATTTTATACTGAACTATTGGTCTTTCATCTGAGATTTATTTTTGAAAAGGACGATGGGAGAGATGATCCCATGACATACACATGAATCAGTTTTAAATAAAGGAGGGCTATGCATGTCACCAGGCTCACTCTCTCCTTTAGAGCTATCTGGATCCAGTGGCAAGATAGAGATCAGGACGGCTGGATATGGCCCTGGATATAGGGGGAGACCTTGGCCTTTTTAAGCTAATGTCTTTAATAAGAATCAGTTTAACTGAGGCAATGCCCAATTAGTGATTAATAATAGTTAAGTGCAAATCTCATCTGATCTTAGAAGATAATCAAAGTCAGACTTGGTTAGTACTTGGATGGGAGACTGCTGGGGAATACCACTGGGTGCTGTACCTGCCATTAATCTTTTGCAGGAAGCCTCAATTAATGAAACTGTATCTCAGAAACCCAAGAAATTGTGTTGAATGTACTTATATAACAAATATAGATATGACACTACAGTGCTGACTATAGATACAATTTTAGTTTTATAAACCATGCACATAAAACAAAATTAGACATAAACCTAATAAAAATAAAGAGTAGTCTATCTGTGATAATATTCTTATTTAGTAAATAACTATCTTCTTCAAATAATTCTTTTTTTATCCTTGTCTTTAACAATATTGCTTTCATTATTGTTTCAAAGCTTGAGAAAGAAACAATGAAGGATGCAATTTTAAAAACAGTAGAAGAAGAAAGAAAAAACTTGAAAAAAATTCATGCTGAGGAGAAGGAAATTTGGAAAGCTGAGCATGATAAAGATCAAGAAAAAATATCTCAGGCAATCCAAGAAGCTTTACAAGAACAAAGAAAAATAAGTCAGGTCAGTAGGCAACTTTATGGAAATAGAACTTCTTTTGTCTTATTTATTTGAATTAGCACTATTTTATCTTTTAAAATCACATCAGTTGAAATTATAATTTCAGAAATGGTAATCAATAATGGTAATTATTGTTCAGTCAGTCAGTCATATCTAACTCTTCATGACCCCCTAGACTACATAATACCCCAGGCTCTTTCTACCCTCCCTCTTATCTGAAAGTCTGCCCAAGCTTATGTTCATCGTTTCCATGATACTTTCTATTTATCACATTCTCTTACATCCATTTCTTATACTGCTTTTATATTATATGACCAATTAAAAAATAACAATAAATGTCAATTTTATCATTCCTTTTATAAATAATTGTATATTTCTGTTTTTGAATATCACAAATTTAAATTAACTATTTTCTTTTGTTTATTTTCCCTTTAGTTTTTAATGCAAGTTATAGAAATCTCAGCATCCCATTTAGTTTACCTGGTCTAGCCTTCATATTTTGAAGAGTTCCTGAGAACTGTAAGAGGTGAAGCTCTATGACCAAGGTCACAAAACTAGTAGGAAGCTCAGCAGGGATTTCCCATTATACCATTGTGTCCACTCTCAGATGCTCTTTGTAGATTTCATGAGCCAATTCTATCTCATCATGTTAGTAATCTCAGTAATCTTCTTGTGTACTTCATTGGATTTAAAATCTCATCAGTTTAGGTACTCTTTTTATTGTTACAGGTAACAGTCTCTTTATAAATTTTTTTTATCCCATGAGATACTTGCCCACTGAAATAGGCTATCCATAACCTTAAGTATAGAAAAAGAAGTGAAAATTATGTCCCAATTATCATAATAATTAAATTGAAAGGGAATCTAAGAAATGGGATAAATGCCTTATGCCTGCTGCTGTTTTATAATCTATTTCATTCTATTATTTTGTATCTCCTTATCTCATTTCTTATAGTATTTCATAAAAATTGCCTTTGAATATATAAGAGATTTTGTGGCAGCTAAATGGCATCGGGAATAGATTTCCAGACCTGAATAGAGTACCAGATTTCTCTTCCTGAGTTCAAATCCAGAAATTATCTGTATCTTTACCTGTCAAATGAGCTATAGAAGGAAATGGCAAACCACTCTTTACTTTGTCAAGAAACTCTAAAATTGGGTCACAAAGAGTTAAAAATAGTTGAACAACAACAAACTCAGAAGAGAAGCAAACAGATAAATAGGAAGAAGAAAACCCTGTGATTTCTGAATACTGGGGATCTTCGGTTTGCAAAATTTGCCATGCAAGGAAAGGAGGAGATAACTTGAAACTTGACTGAGATTTTTGGTGGGAAAAAATAATGGAATTACAAGAGTACATCCTATGGTATAATATCCCATATTTCTAATTTTTAAACTTCTATTATTAAAAGATAAAAGAAAGATGTAATTTTTATGCTTTAAGAATGACAACTAGGTAATACATTTTCCCTACCCCTCCCTTATTTTGCCTATAGTTTCTAATCAGTTTCTAACTTTAACTATGATGAGCATTAACAAATACATATTGATTTCTTACTGTAAAAATTAATTTGGCCCATTTTTTTATTAGAACATATTTCTAAAGATGTTATTCATTCTGCCTATTTAGGTTAAACTTGACCCAAACCAGGCATATGATTCAGACTCAATGGCTAATTTTCAGTGATATATATAGAACATGCAAGATAATAGAAATAACTTTAATATAATTAAAAGAATACACACTCAAATTAAAAGGCTTTAGAATGCTACTCCTCTCTATCACCAACATAACAATAGCAACCATTCAGCTAGGCCAAGTGCATGCTTCCAAACTGATTTTTCCTATATATAGTTCTATTTTTATTCCCTTGCTCAAAAAAAAAATACTGCTTGCCTGTGTCAAATAAAACACTTTATATAGGGTTTTCTACCATCTAACTACACTTTACCTTTCCATTTTTATCACATTAATTTCAGCTTCAAAGAGTTAGAAAGACTTTAACAGAGCCATCTGATGGTACCACATGAGGCCCTGTAACATAGAAGAAGAAGCACCTGGATTCCAAAGTCAGAATATTGGTACAAATCTTAGCTCTGCTTATTACTATCCTTAACTCAAAGCACAAGTCAGCTATCTTCTCCTGGTTTCAATTTCCTGGTCTATACAGGTTAGATTGGGTGATCTAAAAGCCCCATTCTGATTCTAAATTATTTGACTATCCTCTTTGAAGATTTCATCATGAGTAGTGAGGAATTTCCTGAGGCAACCCATTCTTTTTACTTTTAGATAACTGATTTTTTGCAACTTTTTATTAATGTTGAACTGGAATTTGTTGCTATTAAATCCTCCCTTCTTCCCCACCTCACTCCTAGCTATGCCTTCTATGGCCAAACTTCCTAATTTTATCACTGTTAGCACTTCATACAATGTACAGTACATAGTAAATACTAATTATGTCTGTTGACAGATCTAATAAATAAATGCATATGTGCATTATAATCATTAAACATTGTCTGAATTATTAGTGATCCATTACCTCCTGTGAAAATTCATCAGTAAAAACTCTTCCTTACTTTTGATATTATTTGCAATCTGTTTTCTGGGAAAGCAAAAGGACCAGTCTCCAAATGAATACTCTTCTCTCCATGAAACTGAATAAAATGGGGATTATTACCTACCATTTCTTGAGTCCACTGGTGAAAGAATATTATCCAAATCCATGTGGGTCTATATAGCAGCTATAAGATCCTAGGAAATCTTTCTATTTCTATTTCTAAATACATATATTTCATAATTAATGGTATCAGACTTCTTGTATAAGTGTAACAAATAACATGTCTTTATACTTAACATGTACTTTTTTCTAGATCTTAAATTCTGAAAAATCCATGACTACTGAGCATAACCTAATTCTCGTAGTCTTTGCTTGATAGTAACACATAGTTCCTCTAACCATAATTTGGCTAGGTAGTTGGGCAGTCTTAAAAGAGTAGTGAAATCAATCAGTATTTACTATGGTTTATTTTCTTGTATTTTCATATGAAGATTGTAAATATATATATATATATATTAAAATAATTTGATATGGAAGCTATTATGTAAATACAAATTTAATAGCATTAATCTTGTTACTCAAGAGCATCTTTGATGACAACATCTGATTAAGCTTGACCTTAATCAGTTTCTTGATAGCATAGCTTTTCTGGAAAAGTTTATCTACTAATGTTAACTTGGGGTTTCTAGGAATTGTGTTGCAATAAAAATCAGCTTTTTTTTTTATCAGTTATGCCTATTTTGATGGTATGAAAAAATTCTCCTATTCTTCTTGAATATTTTGTATTGATATAAATTGGAGATATTATGGTTGAAACCTCCTAACTGATAAAGATGTATCAGATATATTCCTTCACCAAGAAAATATCAGGCATTTTGCAAAGCTCAGGAGGACAGAAGGTATTAGTAAATCCAATGACTGTTTGTTTTTTCAGTATAGTATGCCAGAGTTTTCCATCTTTAGACACATGCTATCCAGGTGCACACTGGGATTCGTACAAGAAACTTTTGTACTCGCTGTGTGTGTGTATGTGTGTGTGTGTATGCATGCGTGCACACGTATATGTGTGTGTTCTATGTAGAAATGCTGCTTGAGGTCAGAGCAATCCATTTTGTAGCATTTAAATAGAGCACTGATTTAAGTAATAGCAAAGCTTTTCTAGAATTTGAAAAGTGGTTGAAGAGTCAAAGTTTGAATGCAGACATAAAGCATGCTTACAGAATTTTTGGAATTCTGAGATATGGTGCTAGTACTAAGATATTCATTTTACAGTTCAATTCAGACTAATCCCATATGACCTATCTAGAGTATTTGGGTAGATAAATTGGCATACTTTAATGATTTTCTAGATTATGTGTTGGAAATTTGACTGGTGTTAAATTATAAATTAGACACAAATTTTGTATTTGAAGATAATCAAAAACTAGAATAGAAATACTAGAGAAAACTAGACAGAAATCAAGATGACAAAAACTTTAGCATGAAGTCTGGTGTAGTATGATTAAAAGTATACCGGTTTTTATTGTTTTTAATCTGACCTGTGATTTCATTTGTGTATGGACCTTCCAATGAGGAATTTCTTCTGCCAATGCAAAGAAATACCCTTCTGCAATTTATAAAGTTTTCGGGTCATCGTGGAGGAATATTAAGAATATTTATGTATTTACCCACTGTTGTACAATCAGTGTGTGAGAGTCAGGACTTCTAACTCTTGTCCTCTATCTGCTAAAGGAGCAAGAACAAGTGGTGATTACTAAGTTCTAACTCTAACCCTATAATTGTTTTCTGTGTCCCATATTTCTAATTTTTAAACTTCTATTATTAAACTCTAATCATGTAATTGTTTTCTTTGTCAGTTAACTACACATTTTCTCATACTCATAAACTAAGAATCTGTGATACTCTGTCTAGTTTAATTCACATTTGGTGAAATAAAGAAATCATAATCTTTAGATAAATGGATGGATAGATGACAAGTATATATTTGCTTCTACAGAAAGCTTTTCTAATTTTCACCTGTCTTTGTATTCTCCTTTTCTGTTTTGTTGTGTTTCTGAAGCTCATGTGCAAAACAGAATTCATTACCTTCCCTCCTAAACTATCCCTTCTGATCTTCCCTATTATATTATAATACTAATATATAATATAATATCCCCTGGCATATTGTTATTTTATAATATGTGACATAGTGAATGAACAACTTGACCAAGGACACTTGCGGCCTTCTCTAAGTCCTTGGAATTCCCCAGTATTTGTGGTGAAAAAGAAATCTGGGAAATGGAGGATGTTAACTGATCTAAGAAGAGTAAATGAACAGATAGAAACTATGGGAACTCTTCAGCCTGGACTTCCATCTCCTACTCAGTTGCTAAGAGAATGGCCTCTATGGGTTATAGACATTAAGAATTATTTCTATTCTTTCCCTCTAGATAAGGAGGATATGAAAAGATTTGCTTTTTCAGTGCCTAATGTTAATTTGGCTGAGCCTTATAAAAGATATGAATGGACAGTTTTGCCAAGGGAATGAAAAACAGCCCTACTATGTGCCAAATGTATGTTGCTGCTGCTCTTGCTCCAGTAAGAAAAGCCTTTCCAAAAGTAATATTGTTACATTATATGGATGATATTTTGGGATGTGCACCTGAGGAACAAATGTTAGAAGCATATCTACAAAAGACCATGAAAACAGTAAAATACTACAAATTCCATATAGCTACAGAAAAATTTCAAAGACATGTTCCTTTTCAATATTTAGGATATGAAGTATATCCTAAGACACTCACAGTACAAAAGCTTTCTTTAAGAACAGAGAAGTTGAACACCTTAAATGATTTCCAAAAATTAATAAGAGATATCCAATGGATGCATCCAGAGTTAGGCTTAACTACCAATCAACTACAACCTCTATATGATATTTTAAGGTGCTTTAAATTCACCAAGCCAGCTTACAAAAAAAGCACAAGAGGCTTTGAGAGAAGTTGAACTGGCTTTATCCAATGTGGTTGAAAGAGTCACTCAAAAACCCTTGGAAATATCAGTTATTGCTACAAAAGAAGCACCCACAGCAGTCCTTCATCAAGGAGACAGTGTGATTGAGTGGGTGAACCTCCCAGTACAACCAGAACAAAGGCTTACTCCTTACCCAGTGCTTGTGGCTAGAATTTTATTAAAGGCAATTAAGAGAGTAATATAATTATCTGGAATAAGTCCTGAAAAAATATACACATTCTATACTAACGCACAAATTAATGTATGCTGTGAGACCATCCCAGAATGGCAAATTTTATTGGCCGCAGCTCCAAATTTTGCACATGGATCTCCATTAAAGATAACCCGGCTACTACATAATTAGTGATGGATTTTTGAAGAAAAGGTTTCTAAGGTTCCTCTTAAAGGACCAACAATCTTTACAGATGCCTCCAAAGAAAATATTTGTGCTGTATACTCTCATGATTTAACCATAAAGAGAGTAGTCAGGACTCCTTTTCAGTCCACTCAACAGAATGAATTATTTGCTATCATTCTAGCTCTTACTTATTACCCAGGAGACGTAAATATAATTACTGATTCAGCCTATTCAGTAGGTGTAGTACAAAGAATTGCCACAACCCAAATACAATTTGCAGCCTCTAATATTTATCAGCTCTTTAAGGAACTTCAAGAGCAAGTGAGAAAACATCCAGGCAAGATTTATATCTTGCATGTTCACTCACATAGTGGACTTCCAGGTCCTATTTTTGATGGAAATTCAAAGGCAGATAGCCTTCTAACCATGTTAGCCAGTAGTCCTTTATTTCAGGAAGAACAAGAATATCATTCTAAATATCATCAGGCTGCTCGAGCTTTACGTTTACAATTTGGAATCACAAGAGAGGAAGCTAGGAGCATAGTAAAAAGCTGTACAGCTTGTCTTCCTTTCCACGCTCCTACACTCCTTCCAGGGAAGAATCCTCGTGGTTTGAGACCCAATGAAATGTGGCAAATGGATGTGACCCACTATAAATCTTTTGGTCATCTGTCTTTCATCCACGTGGTAGTAGATACCTTTTCAGGATTCATTTTGCAGTGCCAACAGGAAAAGAGACAGCCCAAGTGGTCACTGAATTCCTTATCCAAGCATTTGCAATTATGGGTGTGCCACAAGCAATAAAAACAGATAATGGACCTGCATATAGTTCTAAACATTTTGTGCACTTCTGTGTGCAGTATAAGCTATTACACATTACTGGAATACCTTTTAATCCACAAGGTCAGGCAATAGTAGAGAGAAGAAATAGAGATATTAAGACACTCCTCCAAAAACAAAAGAAAGGGGGAGCCACAGGTAGCCCTAGGGAACTTCTAAATTTAGTTCTCTATACCATTAATTTTCTAATTTTTGACAAAGATGCACTGGCTCCGGCAGACAGGTTTTATAACCCACCAGAAGGGCAGTGTCCAGTGCGAGCAGCTCCACTGTCCTTAGATAATCACCAGATGATGTGGAGAGACCCAGAAAGTGGTGAATGGAAGGGACCAGATAAGTTAACTGCCTGGGGGAGAGGGTTTGCTTGTATTTCTTCAGATGGAGAAGGAATCAGATGGGTGCCAACGAGTCGTATTTGCCTTTTGGAGAGAGACAGAAAAAAGAGAAAGACTTCAAAACAAAGGAGAAAATCTAAGAAACATCTGACACTGAAAGAGCATGGCTAATAAGAAGACTGTTAAAGAACTTTAAAAACCAGCAGGAATCATTGGATTTCCTAACACAAGATGAAACTAATGGACAATGGGCTTATGGACATTTATAAATTCTCAGTTTATGATTATTTGATCATGTTATTTGTTATATATTTCTAGCATGCGTTATGTTACTATGTGTTTATGTAATTATGTATAATGTAATTATATATATATTATATATATATAATGTAATTTATGTAATTATGTATAATGCCTCCCATATTGATGGATTTATGTTTCAAGGTCACAACCACCCTATGTTCTAAATGAAAAGAAAGGGGGAGATGTTGGGTTCTTACCAAGTGCTAATGAGATAATGAGATATTAGGTTCTTACTTAAGTGCTAAGTTGGTACTTAACAATTCTCTAGTTCCAGCCTTTACTGGGAGTTTTACTTGTGAATTCCTGGGGAAGAGCTTGCGTGCTTAGGAGGAGCAAGTTCATTGGTTGAAGTAATTCTTCCCAGAAGCCCTTGCATTATCCCATGCCCATTCTCTGGGAGGATAAAAGAGGGCAGCTCTGGAGGAAAAGTCAGTCTCTGCTCTAGACCAGACTTGAGGCAGCTCTCTGCAGGAAGAGAAATCACTTCTCTGGACAAGAGTTAACGGCAACTGTCTGGAGACAACGGTTCTCTACAGGAAGAAGAATCTGTCAGAGAGATTTGAGTTGACACAGCAGATCTCCTCCCAGAGAGCGATCAGCAGCTTCTGGAGACAAGAGCATGTTACAGTATTGTTATTATTATCCTTCTATTCCTTAAAGTTTGTAATCTCAGTATTATACTTGACTCTTCTTTGATTTTCACCCTACAGAGAAAGAGAGCCAGAGGAAAAATGGGGAAAGGAAATGAAAGCCTTAGAAGAGAGTCTGGAAAAGGCAACAGAAAATACACATAGTGGAATGGAAAAAAGCATATAACTCATTAAGACAGATTTGATAAACTGGAAAAAAGAAAATAACTCATAGGAAAACAGAATTTGTGAAACAGAAAAAGAAAATAACTTCTTAAAAAACAGAATTTGTGAAATGGAAAAATAAATCCATAGAACAAAACAACTCATTCAAAAATTCAATTGGACAAATACAAAAAGAAGTTAAAAAAAGTAAATGAAGAAAATAACACTAAAATTAAGAACTGAACAAATGGAAACAAATGACTCAATAAGGCAACAAAGATCAATCAAGCAAAACCAAAAAAGAAAAAAAAAAAAAAAGAAAAATGTAAAATACCTAATGGGGAAAACAACTGACCTGGAAAATAGATCTAAGAGAGACAATCTAAGGATTATTGGACTCTCTGAAATGCATGATGAAAAAAAGAGCCTAGACATTATTTTTCAGGAAATCATCAAAGAGAACTGCCCAGATGTCATAGAACCAGAAGGTAAATAGACATGGAAAGAATACATTGATCACCTACAGAAAGAGATCCCAAAATTAAAACTTCAAGAAATATTGTGGCTAAATTCCAGAACTATCAGACCAAGATAAAAATACTATAAGCAGCCAGGAAAAAAAAATACTGAGGAATCACAATAAGGATCACTCAGGACCTAGAAGCTTCCACATTAAAGGATCAAAGGACCTGTAATCCGAAATTCTGAAAAGCAAAGAACTTGGTATGCTGGTATGCAGCCAAAAATAACTTACCCAGCCAAAGTGAGCATATTCTGCAAGGGAAGAAAATTGACATTAAATGACATAGGTGGATTCCATGTATTTCTGACAAAAACATCAGAGCTAAATAAAAAGTTTGACCTCCAAATATAGGACTCAAGACAATCATAAAAAGGTAAAAATAACTCTTGAGAAGTATATTTCTGTTATGGGTATACATAAAGAGTACATGTATAATTTGGTTTAATGTTATAATATAAAAAAGAAAGTAGAGGTGGAATGGAAATTGTACCAGGTGGAGGTACTAAATTTCATGAAGAGGCAAAAGAAACCTATTATATCTGAGGGAAAGAAGGGAGGGAGTTGAACATAGTGTGAATCTTTACTCTCATCAGAATTGCCTCAAAAAGAAAATATTAGATATATTTGATTTACAGAGAAACACCTCCCACCTCATTGAAAAGTGGGAGGGGAAAAGTGAAAAGGGAAGGAGTATATATTCATTAAAAATCAGAATTGGACAAATGGAATTAAATGACTCGAGGAGACACAAAGAATCAGTCAAGCAAAACCAAAAAAAATGAAACAATTTATTATTTTCTAATATTTTCTATTTTCTATTTTCCAGTTCTGTTGTTTTCCAAAGTAAACAGAACTGGTAAATAGATCTAAGAGAGATAATCTGAGAATTATTGAATTTCCTGAAAAGTATGACGGAAAAAAAAAAAAGAGCCTGGACACCATTTTCCAGGAAATTATCAAAGAGAACTGCCTAGATGTTATAGAAACAGAGGGTAAAATAGATATTGAAAGAATTCATCAATCACTTACTGAAAGGGACCCTAAAATCCAAACTCCAAGAAATATTGTGGCTAAATTCCAGAAGTATAAGGCCAAGGGAAAAAAACTACAAGCTGCTAGAAAAAATAAATTCAAGTATAGAGGAGCCATAATAAGGATTACTAAGGATCTAGCATTAAAGGATCAAAGGGCCTGGAAGCTGATATTCCAAAAGGCTAAGGAAATTTGTATGCAGCCAAAAATAACTTACCCAGCCAAAACGAGCATTTTTCCCCCCCAGGGAAGAAAATGGACATTCAATGAAATAGATGAATTTCATCTATATCTGATGAAAAAACCAGAACTAAACAAAAAGTTTGATCAAATACGATTCAAGAGAAAACTAAAAAAGGTAAAAAGAAATTTTGGGAATTATATTTCTGTTATAAAGATATGTAAAGAACACATATATAATTTGTTCTAGAAACTAGTGATGGAAACGAAATTGTACCCAAAAAAGGGTAAAGTGGGGATACTACATCTCACAAAGGGGCAAAGGAAACCTATTATATCTGAGAGAAAGAAGGGAGGAGGATGAATATAGTGTGTATATCTTGTCAGAATTGGCTTAAAGAGAAAAATATTAGATTTAACTCAATTTATGATGAAACTTCTCATTGAAAAGAGGGAGGGGAAAGTGAAAAGGGAAGGAGTAAGCTAAGCAGAAGGGAATATATAAATTGTGAGGAAAAGGGCTAAGATAGGGGAAGGAACTCTAAAATGGGGGAGGGATACTAAAAAGGGAGGGCTGTGAGAAGCAAGTGGTGCTCACAAGTTTAAAACTGGTGAGAGGGTTAAGGGGGAAGGAAAGGAGAAAAGCATAAGCAGGGTTTAACAAGATGGCAAGTAATATAAAATTAGTAATTTTAACCATAAATGAATGGGGTAAACTCCCCTATAAAGAGGAAGAAGTTAGCAGACTAGATTAAAAGCCAGAATCCTACAATATATTGTTTACAGTAAACACACTTGAAGCAGGGCAATACATACAGCTCAAAGGTAAAAGGCTGGAGCAGAATCTACAATGTTTCAGGTGATGTAAAAAAAAAATTCTGATCTTAGATCAAGCAAAAGCAAAAATTGATCATTATTAATTAAAAGAGATAAGGAAGGGCACTATATCTTACTAAAGGGTAGCATAGATAATGAAGCAATATCAATATTAAACATATATGCACCAAGTGGTATAGCATCTAAGTTCTTAAAAGAGAAATTCAGATACTGCAAGAAGAAATAGACAGCAAAACTATAATAGTGGGAGATCTCAACCTTGTACTCTCTAAAGTAGAGAAATCAAAGCTCAAAATAAATAAGAAAGAAGTCAGAGGTAAATAGAATACTAGAAAAGTTAGATATGATAGATCTTTGGAGAAAACTAAATGGAGACAGAATGGAGTACACTTTCCTTTCAGCAGTTCATGGAACCTATACAAAAATTGATTACAAATTAGGACATAAAAACCTCAAACACAAATGCAGTAAGGCAGAAATAGTAAATGCATCCTTTCCAGACTATGATACAATGAAAATTACATTCAATAAAAAGCCAAGGGAAAATAGACCAAAAAATAACTGAAAACTAAATAATCTCATACTAAAGAATGACTGGGTGAAACACCAAATCATAGACATAATTAATAACTTCACCCAAGAAAACTTCACCCAAGAAAATGACAATGAGATGCCATACCAAAATGTGTGGGGTGCAGCCAAAGCAGGAATTAGGGGAAATTCTATATCTCTAGAAGCCTACTTGCATAAAATAGAGAAAGAGAAAGTCATTGAATTGGGCTTGCAAATAATAATGTTAGAAAAGGAAACATTTTTAAAAAAACCCAATCAAACACTAAACCTGAAATTCTAAAAATAAAAGGAGAGATTGATAAATTTGAAAGTAAAAAATATATATATATATATATATATATATATATATATATATATATATATATATATATATATATATATATATAGAATTAATTAATAAAACTAACAGTTGGTTTTATGAAAAAACCAACAAAATAGATAAGCCTTTGGTAAATTTGATTTAAAAAAGCAAAGAGAAAAAAATCAAATTGTTTGTCTTAAAACAAAAAGGGAAAACTCGGCACGAATAAAGAGGAAATTAGAACAATAGTTAGGAGCTACTTTGCTCAACTTTATGCCAATAAATTCGATAACTTAAAGATAACTTAAATGAAGAATACCTTCAAAAATATAGCTTGCCCAGATTAACAGAGGAAGAAGTAAATTGGTTAAACAGTCCCATCTTAGTAAAAGAAATAGAACAAGCTATTCATCAACTCCCTAAGAAAAAATCCCCAGGACCATATGGATTTACATGTGAATTCTACCAAACATTTAAAGAACAATTAACTCCAATGCAATATAAACTATTTGAAAAAAATAGGAATTGAAGGAGTCCTATCATATTCCTTTTATGACACAGACATGATACCTAAACCAGGTAGGTTGAAAACAGAGAAAGAAAATTATAGACCAATCTTTCTAATGAATATTGATGCTAAAATCTTAAATAAAATAATAGCAAAAAGATTACGGAAAATTATCCTCAGGATAATATACTATGACCAAGTAGGGTTTATACTAGGAATGCAGGGCTGGTTCAATATTAGGAAAACTATTAGCATAATTAAATATATCAATAACCAAATTAACAAAAACCATATGATCATCTCAATAGATGCAGAAAAAGCATTTGATAAAATCCAACACCCATTCCTAATAAAAACACTTGAGAGTATAGGAATAGAATAAATGGACTTTTCATTAAAATAGACAGGAGCATATTTTTAAAATCGTCAGTACCTTATGTACTGGGGATAAAGTGGAACCATTCCCAGTAAGATCAGGAGTGAAACAATGCTGCCCACTATCATCCTTATTATTCAATATTGTATTAGAAACACTAGCCTCAGCAATAGGAGTTGAGAAAGAGATTAAAGGAATTAGAGTAGGTAATGAGGAAACCAAATTATCAGTCTTTGCAGATGATATGATGGTATACTTAGAAAACCCCAGAGCTTCTACTAAAAAGCTATTAGAAATGATTCACAACTTTAGCACAGTTTGATAACTTTTTGGACATAATTCTAGATTGCTCTCCAGAATGGTTGAATTCATTCACAATTCCAACCAACTACCGGGCTTATATCCCAAAGAGATATTAAAGAAGGGAAAGATACCTGTATGTGCCAAAATGTTTGGGGCAGCCCTTTTTGCAGTGGCTAGAATCTGGAAAATGAATGGATGTCCTTCAATTGGAGAATGGTTGGGTAAATTATGATATATAAATGTTATGGAATATTATTGATCTTTAAGAAATGACCAGCAGGATGCATACAGAGAGCCTTGGAAAGACTTACATGATCCTGAGCGAAATGAGCAGAACCAGGGGATCCTTATACACTTCAACCATACCGTTTGAGGATGTATTCTGATGGAAGAGGATATCTTTGACAAAGAGAAGATCTAATTCATCAACTACACTCAAAGAAGGAACACTGGGAAATGAGTATGAACTGTTTGCATTTTTGTTTTTCTTCCCAGGTTATTTTTACCTTCTGAATCTAATTCTTCTTGTGGAACAAGAGAACTGTACAGTTCTGCACACATATATTGTATCTAAGGTATACTTTAACATGTTTAACATGTATAAGACTGCCTGCCATCTAGGGGAGAGGGTGGAGGGAGGGAAGAAAAAAGTCCGAAGGGAAGTGAGTGCAAGGGATAATGTTGTAAAAAATTATCCATGCATATGTTTTGTCAATAAATAATAATAATAATAATGATAAAAAAGAAAACTCTTAAAAAAAGCTTAGACATCATCTTTCAAGAAATTGTCAGAGAAAAATGATGTGATCATAGAATCAAAGAGCATAATAGAAATTGAAAGAATCCACCAATCACTCTCTGAAATGTCCTAAAATGAAAACACCCAGCACAATTATATCCAAATTCCAGACCTCCCAAGTCAAGGAGAAAATATTGGAAGCATCCAGAAGTAAACAATTCAAGTATCTTAGAGGTATAGTCAGGATAACAAAATATTTAACAGCTTTTAATTAAAGAATCAGAGAGTTTGGAATATGATATTCTAAAGAGCAAAGGAGCTAGGATTGCTACCAAGAACTAATTTGAAACAGATTATAATCCTTCAAAGGGGAAAATAAGCATTCAGTGATATAAAGAACCTTGAAGTATTGCTTATGAAAAGACCAGAACCGAATCGAAAATTTGACTATCAAATAAAAGAGTGAAGAGAAACATAAAAAGTAAACACGACAGAAAGCATAAGGAATTTTAAAAAGTTAAACTATTTATATTTTTAGATGGGAAGATGCACTTATAACTCAATAGCGTTTATTATTAGGATAGTTAGAAGGAATATATATTGATGCACAGATGTTAGTTGAATTCAAGGGGATGATGTCTAAATTTAAAATTCAAAAGTGAGAAAAGAATGTACTGGGAAAAAGGAAAAGGGAGGGATAGAATGGGACAAATTATCACATATAAGAGGCAAGAAAAAGTTTTTATAGTGGAGAAAAGGAAGGAGGGAAAGAGGAGTAAATAAATCTTACTCCCATTAGAATTGGCTCAAAGAGGGAATAATATACACATTCAATTTAGTATAGAAATCGATCTACCTTAAAGGATAATAGGAAGGGAAGGGAAGAGAAGAGAGGGGATGATAGAGGGGAGGGCAGATTTAGGAAGAGGATAATCAGAAGCAAAATAGACTTGTAGAAGTATTGCTTGATCAAAGGTTTGATTAAAATATATATATATATATATATATATATATATATATATAAACAGAACAGAGAAATCATAAGGAACTTAATAAGGTTGAACTATTTACATTCTTACATGGAAAGATGCACTTTGTAACTCTAAAAACTTTTTCATTATTAACAGTTAGAAGGAATATATATTGAAGAACAGGTGTTAGTTGAATTCAAAGTGATCATGTCTGAAAAGATAAAATTCAAGAGAAAGCAATGTGCTGGGGAAAAAGGAAAATACCACTGCTATCTCTGTATCCTAAAAGACATAAAAACAAGGAAAATAATCTATATTTATAGCAGCTCTTTTCTGGAAGCAGAGAATTAGACATTAATAGGATGACTATCAATTGGTAATGGCTGAAGTGTAGAACAGGCTACTGTTTCAGTTGAACCCAAGTGCCTTTCTCTTTGGCTTCCATCTTCTAACCATTTTCTTTAACTCATTTCAGGAAGCTATCTCTTCTCTTAAGAGTGTTTAATGCGCAATGTGCACATTAATTTTCTTGGCTAAAATCTTGGGAAAGAGGGAGGAAGAAAATGAGATAATGTTCAGTTTAAAGTCAATGGATGGATAGTCATTGTAAACTTAAAGAAAGGGTATTTTATTCTGGAGAAGTCCTAGATATATGTTATATTTACCTAGATCAGGATATCTGTTGCACTACTATACTCATCAATTGATGGGGTAGATGTTGAAAAAAAAAAAAGAAATATCTAGATATTAAAAGATAATACTCTATATAATAATATAATAATAATATTAATAATATAATAATAATTAATTAATAAATAATATAATAATATAATAATAAACTTGAGTAAGGTTTTTGTTTGCCTTTAGTTCATGTGTTAAGATTGGTCATAATGCTGATTGTGGATCTGCAAACATTTCTCCCACTATAAATAAGAAAATAATCTTGAGTTTTTTGATTCTTCAGGTTTTTTTATTCCATTAATCTAGTCTTCTTTGATCTTCCTTGTTAAGGAAAGGAAAGTGTATGTGATTGACACCAGCCTGGAAAGAGAAAAGCCAATCATTACTTTTTCTCTCCTGGCAAAGTCCTGTTAAAAAAGATTCCAAGCTATACATATACTGAAACTGTGTCTGATGTTGGTAACTTTTCATGATAATTCATAAGCACAGCCACTATAATTTTAGGATTATGCTTTTTCAAAATAAACCCACAGGTATGACAATCAGTGGTTACATTTTCTATATGAAATTTAGTATCTCCACCTCACCCTTTATATGAAAAGAAAGATCTTCCAGTATACCAGCAAAGAAATGACATATACATTTCATTCCTCCAAAGAAACCAAATGATTTCAAATCTCTAATGTTATTTCTTTGATGAAATCATTTATTTTGAAGGATATGAGGGAAGAAGACTAGAGAAGAAAACAATTGGCCTACCTTTGATCTTTGGCTTCCTAATTTACTAACTATATAACCATAAGCAAATCATTTTATGTCTTATTTGCCTGCACTGCATAATTGACAAGATTGTGTGGACAGTACTTCACACTATAAACTAGTACCTAAACAGGAGCTACTATTATGTTTATCTAGTTTTGAGTGTGTTTGTATTTATACTTATTTACAATCCAACAAAAATTTGAAAATAGCCTATAAGTAATTTAAAATCAGAAAAGCTTTAGAGATCATTTAATCAAATTTCCTCATTTTATCATTGCATAAACTTTAGTTTCAGAAAAATGAAGTGATATTTGGCTAGAAGAAAATCTGAAGATATTAGTCCCAAAGTTTTACCAGTATTATAAGGAATCATGCTTCAGCAACATCAATATTGTCACTGGACAGTCATTGTAAAACACAGTTATTTTTTAAAGTGAAATTGAGGTTTATTGGGGGGGGGGCGGGGCAGAGCCAAGATGGCAGAGGAAAGACAGGAAAGCAGGAAAGACTGCTTCAAATTCCTTTCAGTAGGACTCTCAACAAATTTTAGAATATCAGAACACCCCAACAGATGGAGTAGAACATTTCCCAGCTGAAAGCAACTTAAAAGGTCAAGAGAAAAGGTCTGTGACACAAAGATGGGAGTCTATCATGCAATCCCAGTGCAGTCCCAGCACATCTCCAACCCCCACCTGGCACTGGCCCCAGCAACAGTGAGGTGAAACCTCAGAATCAGCAGCAGTGAGGGAGGTTTCTGGACCTCTGGACCTAGGGACACTAGGGAGGATTTGGGATTTGGAAGGTCAGCAGAGAGAATCTGTGGCAATGGGATGGGAGAACAATGTGCAATCCTGAGCACAGGCTCAGCTCCAGCAATCAAAACTGTTTCATTTTAGCACATTAGATCTTACTGGTACAATTGAACTCCTAACAGTCCCAG
Source organism: Sminthopsis crassicaudata (assembly GCF_048593235.1). Taxonomy (NCBI): domain Eukaryota; kingdom Metazoa; phylum Chordata; class Mammalia; order Dasyuromorphia; family Dasyuridae; genus Sminthopsis; species Sminthopsis crassicaudata. The sequence continues at coordinate 241,453,116 of NC_133621.1, read as the reverse complement.
AACATGAAAAAGTGCTTGTGGTCAGGTCCCTAGAAAGATTTCTGAAAACAGCTGCACAAAATCTCTGAAACTTGAGACAATGCACCCTGTACCCTGGAAACAGAGCCCTACTTTAATAAAGAGTTAAAAGTCAGGTAATAGGATAGGAAGATGAGCAGACAAGAGAAAAATTTTCTGACCATTTAAAGTTATGGTGACAAGGAAGATCAAAACACATACTCAGAAGATGATAACAAAGTTTATATATTCAAAAAAATCTCCAAGAAAAATAAAAATTGAATTCAGGCCATGGAAGAGTTCAAAAGGGATTTTGAAAATCAAGTAAGTAAGATAGAGAAAAAATTAGGAAAAGAATTGAGAGTTGTGCAAATGGAAATACCAAAAAAAAAAAAAAAAACTAATGAGGAGAAGAGTGCCTTAAAAAGCAAAATTGGCCATTTGGGAAAGGAGGTACAAAAGCTCAAAGCAAAATAATTCCTTAAAAATTAGAATTGAGTAAATGAAAGCTAATAACTTTGTGTAAAATCAGCATACAATAAAACAAATTCAAAAAAATTAAAAGTACAAAAATTATGAAATAAGTCATTGGAAAAACAACTGACCTGGAAAATAGATCCAGGAGATATCATTTAAAAATTATTGGTAAAAGTCATGATCAAAAAGAGAACCTGGACATCATCTTTCCAAAAATTATCAAGGAAAACTGTGCTGGTATTCTAGAACCAGAGCATAAAATAGAAATCAAAAGAATCCACCAATCACCTCTTCAAAGAGATCCCAAAATGAAAATTTCCAAGAATTATAATATTCTAATTCTAAAATTCCCAAATCAAGGAGAAAATATTGCGAGCTTCCAGAAAGAAAATTCAATTATACTAGAGCCACAGTCAAGATAACACAAGATTTAGGAGCTTCTATTTAAAGGACCAGAGAGTTTGCAATATGATATTCTGTAGAGCAGCAGACCTAGGACTACAACCAAAATTCACCAATCCAGCAAAAAATGAATATAATCCTGCAGAGCAAAAGGGGGTGCATTCAGTGAAATAGAGGATTTTTAAGCATTCATGATAAAAAGAGATTAGTGGAAAATTTGATTTTTAAGTACAGGATTCTGGAGAAGCATAAGAAGGTAATCACGAAAATTATATCATAAGAATCTTAATGTTTATTTACATTCCTACATGGGAGGATGATATTCATTAGAACTTTCTCATTATTATGGAAGTTAGAAAGAGTATATGAATACACACACACACACACACACACACACACACACACACATATATACACACATATATATATATATATATAAAGAGAAAGACAGAGACAGAAGGAAAGGTGAGTTGAATATGAAGAGATAATATCTTAAAAATGATGAAATTAAAAGGTAAGAGAGAAATATACTAAGAAAGAGGAAGGGAGGAGTGCTGCAAATTATCTGCCACAAAAAAGACAAGAAAAAGCTTTTACAGTGGAAGGAGAAAGAGGGAAGAAAGGGTGAGTGAGTTAAACTTACTCTCATCAGAGTTGCTTCAAAGAAGAAATAACATGCATACTCAATAGGGGTATAGAAATTTACCTTATTCTGCAGGAAAATAGGAGGGGAATGGAATATGTCAAAAGGAGAAGATAATAAAAGAGAGAGCATATTGGGGGAGGGAGTGCTCAGTAGCAAAACACTTTTGAGGAGGGACAGGATGAAAAGAAAGAAAAAATGGAGGTAAATATAATTAGTATTAGTAATTTTGAATTCAAGAATTTTGAACCATGTTTCTCTGATAAGGCCTCATTTCTCAAAGGGAACTATGTCAACCAAGGAGAGAGATAGGCCTTTATCAAAGCTAACTGTTCTCCATGAAAAGATTCAAGACTTTAAAGGAGAAAATAAAGGATTTGAACTGGCTGCATTTGGGATTATTGAACTGAAATGAAACGAAGGCTGCTTCCAGAAGTCCCCTAAGAAACCTGCTCATAGAGAAGGATTATAATTTAGAGAAGAGAACATTACAAGGCATAAATACCCAAAAAAAGTTTTTTTTAAATATGAATAACCTATATGTACAAAAAAATATCAAAGCAGCTATCTTCTCAAAGCAAAAAAAAAAAAAAAAAAAAAAAACATCAATTGGGAAATGGCTCAATAAAGTGTGTGGTATTTTGTTTGTGATGAAATATTTTTTGTTCTTTGGGAAATAATGAGCAGGATGCTCCAGAAAAAAAGAATAAAATCACAGAAAGTCCTCCATAAACTCAAGCAAACAAATTGAAACGTACTATATACAAAATGATTACAGTGTTCTAGGTTGACTAGGTATAAATAACTTTGCTATTTCCAGCAGTACAATGATTCATGAATATTCTGGGGGAAAAAAATGAAATTCCTATACATACCCAGAGAAGGAACTGATTGTGTCTGAATACAGATTGAAGCATTCTTTGTGTGTGTGTGTGTGTGTGTTTTAAAATCTTGAGAGTTTTTATTTTCATTAGGATGGAAATCTATATTTTCTTTCACCACATGACTTTTATAGAAATGTTTTGCATAAATTCATATATGGTTTCTTAATTGCAGGTGGGGGATAAGGGAGAGAACCTAGAATTTAGAAATTTTGAAACCATAAGAAAATTATTCTAAATAAGTGAGAAAAATATTAAATAAATAAAATACCCTCCCCCAAATTGCAGTTTATAAATTTAATGTCATTTTACTAATTTTAGCATAATTTTAAATTACAGAACACTTCACAAAATGCTAATTAGGGAAATATTTTATATTGTGTGTATATATGTTATATATATCTATATAGATATATATCTATATAGATATATATAAAATAATTAGGATCTAATCTCATAGGAAGAGCATGAAAAGAGCCAAATAACCTTGAAATTATAGGAGAAAGTCTGTGAGCAAAGAAATAAAATAAATAGAGTAATTATGATGAGGTTCAGTTCAGTAGAAAGTTGTGGTTGGCAAGGGTCCTTCATAAATGAATTTACGAACCCAAAAAAATTGACAAAAGAAATTTATTGGCACTGGGAAATCAGCTTTTGCAGACTGACTTCCTTAGTGGCAAGGTCCCTTCAGAGAAGTAAAGGTCTAGCAGAGAAGTCCTGGCAGAGAGAGAAAGTTCTCAGCAGAGAAATCCCAACAGAGAGGAAAAGAGTGGTGTGGGGAATGTGTGAGAGTCACAAAGAGAGGTTAACACTGAAAAGAGAATGTCTTTTCAGTGGACATAGAGTCCCTCACAGGCAGCTATGCCAAGGGAGGTCTCTTGGCCTGGCATGATTCCTGCTTTTAGGTCCTCTGCAAGGTATTGAACTGAGGGAAGATTGTTATATGGGTAGCACTTGGTGGGGGCTGGGAGCAGTTTGAGTTGAAATCAGAATAGAGAATCTTCGAATTGAATGAATAGGCCTAGACTAATCTTCAACTCAATGGAGGGCCTTAATCAGTAGTGTTATCAATGGGCCTGTGCTGGTCTAACAGAATGAAACTACTTGTCTTGATTCCCTGGGGTGGGTCTTTTGTAAGGGGAAGGATTCAAGGACACTTTCTCCTTCAAGGAGTTTCTACCTCATATTCCCTCTCTTCAAGTCAGAGAGAGAGAGAGAGAGAGATTGAGTGAGTTAGAGTTTTAGGGCTCCCCTAATCAATTATATAATTGATTTTTTTTTTTTTTTTGTAACTTGGCTTCTCTTTGAATTAGACCTTAGAATTAGTAGTTTGCTCATAACTAAACTTAAATACAGGTGAATTAAAACTTAAGTAAATTAAGTCTCTCTCAGGAGTCCCCAGTGACTCAGCCCATAGATGTGGTAAACCATTTAGAAAAAAAGTTAAATAGAAGTTAAACATCAGGGCTAGCCAAGAAAGAAAGTTGATTTAATTCAAGTAGATAATGAGGTGAGTAGGAAAATTTTCAATGGTCAGCCAATAACTCATGATGTTTGCATTTGTTTCAATAACATATAATACCCATGTGGCCAGTAAGATGGTTAGTAAATATCTTCAATCTCAAAAGAATTTCACATCAGTTGCACAATAATTAGAACTAAATCCAGAAAATATGAGCATCAAAGAGTCAAGTATGGCAGAAATCATATAAATTAACATCAGAGATTATTTGATGCCCTTTCCTGAACATGTTTCTGTTTGTTGAGCACAGAGTAGTGGGCTTCTGTTAAGGCTAAGCAGAGGTAGTAACTGCCTAAATAGCACTAACAAGCTTTTCCAGCCCCATAAGAAATAGCAAATATTGATTCAATCTATTCATGTAAAAGAAAGATAATGGACAGAGAATTTGGGCAAGCTAAAAACGTCTGAGTAAAGGTGGATGACACAGGCATAAGGGAAGGCCAACTGGAAAAAATAATTGTGACCTTGAGGGCAGAAAATTCGCCAGTGACTAAACTTCTCCTTACTGCACCCCATCCCAAAGGAATCAATTGTTGCTTTTTCTGCCCAGCCCAATGAAATAAAGTAAGCAGAACATTTCTGCAGGCTGGAAAGTACTGCCTGGGATCTAATCCTTACTTCCTCTACAGTAAGACATTCCAGACCTTCCACTCTTACCCCTTAAGAAATTGTCGGAAGTGATTATGTCTAGAAGGAAGAGTTGAGAAAAGAATCAATCAGGGTGAAAATGTATCCTCCATAGCTGTCATAGCAATCATGAAAAGATTGGGATTAGTCCCCCATCCCAGGAATTCCCAGTAAAGGAACCTTAATGTCCCCCAAGGCAAAGTCATAGGAAACCACAAAGACAAAGGCATAAGGAACACTGTGTCTCAGCCTTGGGAGGGCTACAGCCTCCCCAAAATTGAGGTCCTAGTTAGGGATTAATGGTGAATATAACAAAATGAAAAAAAGAAAAGAAAAAACCTCAGTAAAATTTCAATACACAATCACTTTTTTTCAAACCACATTCTCTATATTGACATTATCATCACCCTGACAGAGGACTTCATCACCTCACATTTGATCCATTACAATAGCCTTCTGGTGCATTTACGTGTCCCAAATCTCTTCTCCATTAAGTCACCAGAATGATTTTGCTAAAGCACAGGTCTGATTGTGTTACCCCATTCAATTAACTCCAGTAGCTCCTCATCACCTCTTGGATCACTTTGGTATTCAAAGCACTTCATAACCTAGATCCCCTCTTACCTTTCCAATTTCTCACTCCCCATCATTTACACTTTAATCTAGTGACATTAGCCCCTGTGCTGTTTTACAAATGAAATAAAGTTGACTTTTCCCATGCTTAGATGGCTCTCCATCTTCCCTAGCTTCCTTCAAATATCAATTGAAATTGTATCTTCTATAGGAAATCTTTACTTTTTTAATTCTAGTGCCTTGCCTATTATCATTTTGTCCTACTTATTCTATATAAAGCTTGTTTGTACATATGTGCTTGTTTTTTTGTCTCCCCAATTAGATTGAGTCTCTTAAAGACCTCTTTTTGTATACACTCTGCTTAACACAATGTCTGACAAAGTGTATGCTTAATACTATAGTCCCTCTATCCCTCCCAACAAAATAGATATGGGTTAGGATCCTTACAAGGTGCTAAGTCAGTACTTAACAATTCTCTAGTTCAGAGTTCACACTTTTAAAGGAGTTCAAACCTTTGAAGAAGTTTATACCTTTAGAGGAATTCACTCATTGGTTCCTTGAGGAGTTCCCTCAAGCCCATTCTCATGGAGGATATAAGGAGCCAACATTGAGTGTGGAAGTCAGTCTAGATTGGGTCAAGGAGAATACTTCCCAGAACTTCAGGGAAGCTTGAGGAGATTTAGAGGGAGGATTCAATGGATTTGCAAGTCCAGCAGATTCACAAGTCTAAAGGAAAAGCCTGCTCATGAACTTCCGGGAGATTCACATCCAGGATTGAATTCTGGGGAACCTACTATCCCACACTCTTGGAGGCAGTTTGATTCCCACGCTCTAGGAGATTCAGAGTCAAGATTTCATTCCTACCTCTACTTTCATGCTGGCTGGAGGCTTTAGATTCAGAGGGAACTAGAGACTGAAGCTGGCTGGAGACATTCTGAGAGGAAAAGATTCAAGACTTTAAAGGACACAATATAGAATCTGGACTTTAACTCCTGAATACATTTTGGGATTATTGAACTAAAACTAAAACTAAGGGTGCCTCCAGAAACTCCCCAAGAGATCTGCTCCCAGAGGACAATTAGAGACAACAGAACATTATATTTTGGCACCTAACATGGGGCAAGGACCTCTGCTTATCCTGACTCTGGCTGATTCTGAGCCCTTCAAGAATCTAGCCCAGACTTTACAGATATTCAAGTTACTAGACAAAATTTATGCTTACGTGGGGGAAAAAAATTGAGCTATCATGCCTTTAAGACAGCCTGATCATATAGAGAGAAGGAAAAGGTCACAGGTTTCATGATTTGAGTTACATGCTAACTCTTCAGCAGAAATAATTCTGACATTGTATCTCCCATTGTTAGTCATCAAATAAATATTGCTTTCTAGTTGTCAGGCACTATGCTAAGCACAGAAAAGATGCCCAGCTCTACATTATAAAATGAAGCTTACACTCCTACCTGATGAAGAGTTTCCCAGAGGCATGATGAAGAAGGTGATTGAGAACTGAGAAAAGGAGTAACTTGGGTCACTTCTTAAATGGAACCTTTGGGAAGAACTCTTTTATCTTCTTTCCAATCAGAGGAGTCCCTGGATAGAAAGAATGAGGCACAATGGAAGACAATGAAGGTAGACTAAAATTTTTAAAACCAAATGGGAAAGATTTAAAATTAAATAATTTAAGAATTTTAAATTTTAAAAATTAAATCTTCTTCTTCAGAAGCTTTAACCTCAAGTGGGGCAAGATAATAAAGAAGGAACAAGCAAAAGTGTGACATTTGAATAAAAGAATAAAGAGAATAAACCCAGAAGAATAGAGGATTAAAGAGAATGACAAAACAAAAGAAAACAAAGTTTTTAAAAGATAAAAGGTTGGAGGACTGAAGAAAGAAGACAGATTTTTAACTAGGTGGTATAAAACCAGAATAATAATTTGACCAAATTATTAAGGAAGAATATTTCCCCAAGCCATATGGAGATAGGCCACACCATTTTACAGGATTCAGAATCCCCAGAGAAATGTTTTGGGACTCTGGGAGAGGTTGGGGAACAAGAGACCCATCTGGAGAGAAACTGAGAATGACTCAATAACATTGGGATTTTGGGGAGGGCTTTGCCCCCTTAAGGAGAAAGGGAGCATAAAGAAAGAAATATAAAAGAAATAAATGGAGTAAAACTTAAAGCCTAAAAATCCTAAACTTAAACATAAACACATTAAAAATCCAATGAAATCAATGGGAAAACCAAAAACTATTAATGTGAACATGAACACAACTGAATGAGACCAGTTAAAATTTTTTCAAAAAAGTATGAGGGGCAGCTAGGTGGCCCAGTGGATAGAGCACCAGCCCTGAATTCAGGAGGACCCAAGTTCAAATTTGGTTTCAGACACTTAACACTTCCTAGCTGTGTGACCCTGGGCAAGTCACTTAACCCCAGCCTCAGGAAAAAAAAAAAAAAAAAAGTCTGTCAGATGTAATAGGTCAGATTAGGCCTAAGTCACATGATCCCTATTCCCAGAGGTCTGCAGAGCTGGAAGATAAAACCTGGGCCCAGGTTATAGGAAGTCACATGATCTCTAGGCCTAGAGGTCTCTAAAGGTTAGTGACAGGAAGTGATGTGACTCATAGTAAGCAGCCAGCATTGGTGACCAGTGGTCAATAATAGTTCCTTTTTAGTCCATCCAATGAAAAGACGTGGGTCTTTTGCTATTTAACCAGCTTTACTACTTCTTGCTAGTCAGGTCTAGCACATGTTGGGAGCTGAGATGCCTCCGGGGTGTACTTGAGCTTCTCCCTGCAGAAACAAAATAATGCTTTTTCTATACCTGAAGATGTGTCTGATTAGTTAAATTGGGGAAAAGGGTCTATCTAGCACCCAACTTACACACAACTAAAAAGTAAAGACAAAAAGAGTCAAATGGAGTTTGGAACAAACTTTTCTATACTTTAGGTGAGTTCAGAAAAGCACAATTGTATTATCAGTGTGAGACATCGATGGGCATTTGGTTTCCACAGTTAGGAAAATTAAATTGAAGAATTGAAAATTAAATTAGAAAAGTGAAACCCACAAGGACATGTAGGAATAATTAAGGTTGAAGGTTATCTTCTCCCAAAAGAATGTAAACTCTTTGAGAGCAGAGACTGACTTTTGTAATGAAGGATGGTGGCCTGTAATTTGAAGAGAATCTTTTGTTTTTTGCCTTTGGCTCTTTACTGTTAGCTTCCTCTTCTAGAATGTAAGCTCCTTTGGGGCAGAGACTGGTTATGTAGCGAGGGGTAGAGATTCATGCCATATAACTTCTATAACATCCAATTAATAGGCAATCAAGGGAGAGACTTGTATTTCAGGATAGGAAATAAAACGCTGCCTTTGGAGTTTCAAAGGTGTGACTATTTATCTAGGCAAGAATGCAAAATAAATCTTTCCTACATCCATCAGTGAATCATTGGAGTTCTTGGTAAGATATTTTGTTTTTTACAAATAGTTGCTCTGTCCAGGATCCAGACATTATGAGCTTGGGGTGGCCCTGATGAAACACAAGGAGATATGCCCCATTGATTTCAGCAGCCTCATGACTCAGCTTGGGCTTTCCTCCCTAGACTCTCCAAGATCCCAGGACCACATTATTAAATAAGTCACTGATGAATGCAAGAATCAGCAAGAAAACTTACAGTAGGTTCTACAGCAGGCAGGCAAACTGTGCATAGACCAAAGGTAAGATCATGGACTATCTAGTATAGCCTTTGGTGGCTGGGATCATCTTATGGGGTCTGAGGTGTCAGGTTAGTAAGATGGGGAATTTATGGTGCCAAGGAGTGGGCACTCTTGAGACATACTTCTCATATAGTCCTGGAAAAGAGGGGATGTCAGGAAATCTAGAGTTGAGTAAATATTAGTGATTTGGGATTATCAGAGTGTGGAGATCGCCATGCTGGGATAGAGGAAGAATCTGCAAAGAGAAATTTACAAGAAAATCTATTAAAGAAAGAAATGGCATTCCAGAAGAGAAGAGGTTCTTATTCAAAAAGTAGAGAAGGAATAACTATGTACTAGATAGAAAGAAAAGGAATTTAAAAGCAGTTTGTGTTGGTGTGTGTGTGCAAGTGTTTTGTCTTCTATGTTTCTCTTAATCAGCTGAGTTACAAAAGGAAAAAAAAATGTGGCCATTTTAGGATTTAAAAGTGCTTATAAGACTTCTTGATGAAAACTAAACTGAATTTTTCTTAAGCTTTTAAGTTTCTTTCCCTAGAAGGGACTGGGAATGACCAGAGCCACTGCATGTAGAGTTATGTCCAATTCAGCCTTTCCAAAATATGGTAGGTTCTCCAAAACCCCAATGCTATAGAGTCAGTCTCAATTGATCTCTAGATGGGTCTCTATGTTCCCCAATCCCACAGAGTCCCAAAACTCCTCTGTTGGAACTCTGAATTCTGTAAAAGGGTGTGACCTATCTCCATATGGGTTGGGGAAATAAGAGTACAAAATATGATGGGGGAAATAGCCATTGCCATTTTGTTTTCAGGAACCTATGTCTCCATCTCTGGTCTCAGATAATTTACCTCCATTTCAGAGACTTGGGGGAATCTAAGGAAATGGAATGTTTGAGGAGAAAGGATTTTCCACCAAAAAAAAAAAAACAAAACAAAACCAAAACCTAAATTACTGTGTATTTAAATTTAAATGGTATATGATAGAATTAGTTTCACTTGTTGCATTTGGGAATAAGATTTTAGAAATATGTGTGCATTAATATTGTAGTATTGCTACTAAAAGTTTAAATCTATTTGATTTGATTTTGTGATTTTTAAAAAAAAAGGTTATTAAAACAAAGTTCTCTGGTAACATTTCTAAAGATATGTTTGCATTTCCTAATTAGATAAAATGTGTTGTTTTCTAAATTATATGTTGGGCAATTTGTATTGTATTGTAAAGCTATGCTTTAAAATTTTGTCTGCTCTGCTGGACATACATATATATATATATATATATATATATATATATATATATATATATATGAATTTTATGAAATTTGGTGCAAAGATATTTAGATGTTAACTATGTTGTAAATTTTAAAGTTTAAAAATGGTGGTTTTATTTTATTTTATTTTATTATTTTTTAATTAATTTTATAATTATAGTTTTTTTGAAAATACATATGCATGAGTTTGTTTTTTTACAACATTATCCCCTCCCTCCCTCTACTCCTTCCCCTAGATGACAGGCAATCCCATACATATTAAATGTGTTACAGTATAACCTAGATACAATATATGTGTGTAAATCCAATTTTCTTGTTGCACTGGATTCCTGTTAGGTTCTTACTAAGTGCTAATAAGATAATGAGATATTAGGTTCTTACTAAATGTTAATTTGGTCGGTACTTAACAATTCTTTACTTCTGGCCTTTACTGGGAATGTTACTTGTGAACTCCTGGGGAGGAGCAAGTTCATTGGTTGAAGTAATTTTTCACAGAAGCCCTTGCATTGTCCCACTCCCATTCTCTGGGCGGATAAAAGAGGGCGGCACTCCAGAGAGAGAGAGTCTCTGCTCTAGGCCAGACTTGAGGCGACTCTCTGGAGGAAGAAGACTCTCCTCTAGACCAGAGAGCGATGGGCAGTCTCTGGAGACAACAGCATGTTACAGATTCTGAAGATATAAGTGACCTGGGTAGAAAGACAGTAGTGCAAACAGTTTACATTCAATTCCCAGTGTTCCTTCCTTGAGTGTAGCTGTTTCTATCCATCACTGATCAACTGGAAGTGAATTGGATCTTCTTTATGTTGAAGATTTCCACTTCAATCAGAATATATCTTCATGCAGTATTGTTGTTGAAGTATATAGTGATCTCCTGGTTCTTCTCATTTCACTCAGCATCAGTTCATGCAAGTCTCTCCAAACCTCTCTGTATTCATCCTGCTGGTCATTTCTTACAGAGCAATAATATTCCATAACATTCATATACAAAAATTGACTCAACCATTCTCCAAATGAGGGACATCCAGTCATTTTCCAGTTTCTAGCTGCTACAAAAAGAGCTGTCACAAACATTTTGGCACATACAGGTCCCTTTCCCATCTTTAGAATTTCTTTGGGATATAAGCCCAGTAGTAACACTGCTGGATCAAAGGGTACGCACAGTTTGATAACTTTTTGGGCATAATTCCAAATTGTTCTCCAGAATGGCTGGATTCTTTCACAACTCCACCAACAATGCATCAGTGTCCCAGTTTTCCCACAGCCCCTCCAACATTCATCATTATCTTTTCCTGTCATCTTAGCCAATCTGACAGGTGTGTAGTGGTATCTCAGAGTTGTCTTAATTTGCATTTCTCTGATCAGTAGTGATTTGGAACATTTTCGTATGAGTGGATATAGTTTCAATTTCATCATCTGAGAACTGTCTGTTCATATCCTTTGACTATAAATTGGAGAATGGTTTGATTTCTTATAAATTAGGGTCAGTTCTCTATATATTTTGGAAATGAGGCCTTTTTTAGAACCTTTAACTGTAAAAATATTTTCCCAATTTGTTACTTCCCTCCTAATCTTGTTTCCATTAGTTTTGTACAAAAGCTTTTTAATTTGATGTAATCAAAATCTTCTATTTTGTGATCAATAATGATCTCTAGTTCTCCTTTGGTCATAAATTCCTTCCTCCTCCACAGGTCTGAGAGGTAGGCAATCCTCTGTTCCTCTAATCTATTCACGATCTCATTCTTCATGCCTAAATCATGGACCCATTTTGATCTTATCTTGTATGTGGTGTTAAGTGTGGGTCCATATCTAATTTCTGCCATACTAATGTCCAGTTTTCCCAACAGTTTTTTTCAAATACTGAATTATTATCCCAAATGTTGGTTTCTTTGGGTTTGTCAAGCACTAGATTATTATAGTTGTACCCTATTTTGTCCTGTGTACCTAATCTGTTCCACTGATCAACTAGTCTATTTCTTAGCCAAGACCAAATGGTTTTGGTGACTGCTTCTTTATAATATAGCTTTAGATCAAGTATAGCTAGACCACCTTCATCTGACTTTTTTTTTCATTAATTCCCTTGAAATTCTCGACCTTTTATTCTTCCAAATGAATTTTGTTGTTATTTTTTTCTGGGTCATAAAAATAGTTTCTTGGGAGTCTGATTGGTATAGCATTAAATAAATAGATTAGTTTGGGGAGTATTGTCATCTTTATTATATTCGCTCGGCTTATCCAAGAGTAATTAATGTCTTTCCAATTATTTAAATCTGACTTTATTTTTGTGGTAAGTGTTTTGTAATTTTGCTCATATAATTCCTGACTTTTCTTTGGTAGATGGATTCCCAAATATTTTATACTATTGACAGCTGTTTTGAATGGAATTTCTCTTTGTATCTCTTGCAGTTGCAGTTTGTTGGTGATGTATAAAAATGCTGAGGATTTATGTGGATTTATTTTGTATCCAGCAACCTTACTAAAGTTGTGAATTATTTCTAATAACTTTTTATTAGAATCTTTGGGGTTCTCTTAACGTACCATCATATCATCTGCAAAGAGTGATAGTTTGATTTCCTTATTACCTGCTCTTATTCATTTAATCTCTTTCTTGACTCTTATTGCCGAAGCTAGCATTTCTAATACAATATTGAATAGTAATGGTGATAATGGGCAACCTTGTTTCATTCCTGATCTTACTGGGAAAGGTTCCAGTTTATCTCCATTACATATTATGCTTACTGACAGTCTTAAATATATACTCCTGACTATTTTAAGGAATAGTCCATTTATTCCTACACTCACAAGTGTTTTTAGTAGGAATGGATGTTGTATTTTATCAAATGCTTTTTCTGCATCTATTGAGATGATCATATGGTTTTTGTAAATTTGGTTATTGACATGGTCCATTTTGCTAATAGTTTTCCTAATTGTTTCACCCAATCATTATTTAGGATGAGATTATTTAGTTTCCAATTATTTTTTGGTCTATTTTCCCCTGGCTTTTTATTGAATGTAATTTTCATTGCATTGTGGTCTGAAATACCATTTCTGCCTTACTGCATTTGATTTTAAGGTTTTTATTTCCTAGTATATGATCAATTTTTGTATAGCTTCCAAGAACTGCTGAGAAGAAAGTGTACTCCTTTCTGTCTCCATTTAGCTTTTGCCAAAGATCTATCATATCAAACTTTTCTAATATTCTATTTACCTCTTTGACTTCTTATTTATTTTGTGGTTTGAATTTATCTAATTCTGAGAGTTACAAGGGTGAGATCTCCCACTATTATAGTTTTGCTGTCTATTTCTTCTTGCAGCTCTCTTAATTTCTCTTTTAAGAATTTAGATGCTGCACTACTTGGTGCATATATGTTTAATATTGATACTGCTTCATTATCTATGCTACCCTTTAGCAAGATATAATGCCCTACCTTATCTCTTTTAATTAGATCAATTTTTGTTTTTACTTGATCTGAGATGAGGATGGCTACCCCTGCTTTTTTGGCTTCACCTGAAGCATAGTTGATTCTGCTCCACCCTTTCACCTTTATTCTGAATGCATCACCCTGTTTCAGGTGTGTTTCCTGTAAACAGTATGTAGTAGGATTCTAGCTTTTAATACAGACTGCTAACTGCTTCCTCTTTATGGGGGAGTTTACCCAATTCACATTTATGGTTAGAATGACTAATTCTATATTGCTTGCCATCCTGTTAACCCCTGCTTATGGTTTTCTCCTTTCCTTCCCTCTTACCCCCCTCCCCACTATTAAACTTGTGAGCAACACTTGCTTTTCACAGCCCTCCCCCACCTTAAAATTCCTCCCCCTATTTTATCCCTTTTCCTCACAATTTCTATATTCCCTTCCCCTTAGCTTACTCCTTCCCTCTCACTTTTTAATGAAGTAGAAGTTTCACCATAAATCGAATATGTCTATTGATACACACTATGTTCAGACCTCTCTTTTCTTTCTCTCAGATATAATAGGTTACCTTTGCCTCTTCATGAGATATATACCACCACTTTACCTTTTTTTATGATATAATTTCCTTTCTACCTCTGGTTTCTAGGACAAATTACACATGTGTTCTTTACATATCTTTATGGCAGAAATATAGTTCTAAAGATTTCTTTTTACCTTTTTAGAAATCTCTTGAGTTCTGTATTTGAAGATCAAACATTTTGTGTAGATCTGGTTTTTTCATCGAGAATAGATGGAATTCATTTATTTCGTTAAATGTTCATCTTCTTCCCTGGAAAAGGATGCTCATTTTTGCTAGGTAAGTTTATTTTGTCAGAGCAGGAATCAAAGAAAACAAATTGACAAGAGAAACAATTGGTCTGTTTCTGGAAGGGGGATGGGGGCTCTACAGTGTGTCCAGGCTTCCTCTACAGACTGTGGGAGACAGCAGCGAGGCATTAGCAGGACAGCGATCGATGGCTGTGCTGGGTCTGTGCTCTGAGGCTCTAAACATATGCTGAGTCATTTTGGATGGGGGTGGGGGTGGTCGGGTCCCGAGAGACACTAACTTTCCAGGGTTTTATTCTTTACCTTCTGTGTTTAAACCTTCTCTGCTGATCCTGGCTTCCTGCCAAGATGGAATATCTACATTGGGTTAAAGGTCGTTTCACAGAAATGGAAAAGATTGCCCCCCTCCCCCCTCTGGTCTGAGCTGTGTGAGCTGCCTGCCTCACTCTGGCTGCTTGCCCTCAGTCTGCATTCAGTCTGTTCGTCTCCTCCCCCAGGCAAACATAGACCTTTTCTGCTGAGTTTCCAGGATGTCTTCTGTTGGTGATTATTTGTGGGGTTTTTTTTGGTCAAGCATTAATTCCAAGACTTGTCATGAAATAAATTCTGAGAGAAAATGCGGAGCTCAAGCAGCTGTGTGCCTCCTTGCCACCATCTGGTCCTGGAAGTCCAATTGAGTTTTTAAATGAATTATTTTCCTCTGTTGAAATTTTTTTTTTCATTTCACTAATTTTTTTTTTTTTAAGTGAGTTATTTTCTTTTTTCAAATCTCAAATCCTATTTTATTGGGAATTTTTTATCTTTTTCAATTCATAAATCCTACTTTCCTGTGATTTTTTTTAACCTTTTCTAATTCACAAATTTTGTTTCCCTGTACCTCCTGTGAATTATTTATTTTTTCTAACTCAAATTTCAGGCCGTTGTTATTCTCTATCATAGCTTCTCTTTCCTTTCCCCATTTTTCTTCAAGCTCTCTTAACTTTTTAATTGTCTCTTCTAGGAGAGAGTTATGTGATGGGGGGTAGGGATCATTCCCATTTAGGGTGTTATCTGGAGACTGTCTGCTGTTGGCCTCCTTGGGGTTGGATACCCGCTCTTTCTCTGTATAGAAGGTGTCAATCGTTCTCTTCAGCTTCTTACTCATTGTTAAAACTGTGGGGGGGGGGAATTATCCTTGGGTAGGAAATTTACCAATTTCCTCCCAAACCAGGGATAAGAGGCAGCAATCCTGTGACTTGGCTAAGATAGAGCTCTGGGAGAGAGTTCCTGTTGCGTGCTGTCGTCTCCAGAAGCTGCTGGATCGCTCTCTGGGAAGAGATCTGCTGTGTCTACTCAAATCTCTCAGACAGATTCTTCTTCCTGTAGTGAACCGTTGTCTCCAGGCAGTTGCTGTTAACTCTTGTCCTTAGAAGAAGTGACTTCCCTTCCTGCAGAGAGCCCCATCAGGCCTGATGTAATGCAGAGACCCTCTTCTTGAATCCTGGCTCTGAATCTCCTCCAGCTCTTATCCTTCTCCAGGCCGATCTGCTCTCTGCGCCCAGTGCTGTCTCTTTTTATCCTCCCAGAGAATGGGCGTGGGATAATGCAAGGGCTTCTGGGAAGAACCACCCCAGCCAATGAGCTTGCCCCCTCTATCAAGTCAACCTGAGTTCTCACCTTGTAATTGTCCAGAAAACCTGAATTCTCACCTTGTCACTATCCAGACAACCTCAGTTCTCACTTAGTAATCCTAACATCTCCCCCTTTCTTTTGATTTAGAACATAGGACAGTCATGACCTTGAAACATAAATCCATCAATATGGGAAGTATTACAGATAATTACATAAATGACCTTGAAACATAAATCAATCAATATGGGAAGTATTACAGATAATTACATAAATTACATAAGCACATAGTAACATAGTAACATAATACATGCTAGAAGTATATGACAAATAACATAATCAAATAATCATAAATTGAAAATTTATAAATGTCCATAAGTCCATTGTCCATTAGTCTCATCTTGTGTGAGGAAGTCCAATGATTCCTGCTGGTTTTTAAAGTTCTTTAACAGTCTTCTTATTATCCATGCTCTTTCAGTGTCAGATGTTTCTTAGATCTTCTCCTTTATTTTGAGGTTTTTCTCTTTTTCTGTCTCTCTCTGATGGACAAGGCGAATATGACTCGTTGGCACCCATCTGATTCCTTCTCCTGCTGAAGAAATACAAGCAAACCCTCTCTCCCAGGCAGTTAACCTATCTAATTTCCTTCTATTTACCACTTTCTAAATCTCTTCTCATCATCTGACAATTACATTGGAGTTGTTTGCACTGGGCACAGCCCTGTTGGTTTATAAGGCCTGTATTCTCCCCAAGTGTAATCCATTTTTGCAATCTGATTGCCTTTTGACTGACTTATCAGGTAATCCCTTTCTGCCATGTGATTGCTTCTCTGCTGATTGATTAAATCAGAGTCCTGGCCTTCTAAAGGCTCTTTAGGTGTAACATCAGCTGCCATCATGCCCCAAGTCTTTTTTGCCTGGGGCCCTGGACCTGGGCCCCTCATCCCATTTCCCTGAATTATTCTACACTCTGATGCCCAATGGAATCCTCTGTTGCATTTTGGACATGGGGTTTTAGGTCTTCTCTCACCCTGTCTTTTCACTGTATCTCCAAATCTACACTGAGCTCTTAGATGTCCAATTTTTCCACATTGAAAACATCGCCAAGTTTCTCTAGAAGGCCCTTGCCAGGAGGGACCCTGTCTTTCCACATTCATCATTGTCCGGGTGTAAAAAGCATTTGTTCCCACTGTAGCACAGCGTCTTATGATCTCCTCTAAAGGAGCATCTTTGTCTAATCCCCATATAATTCTTTTGCAAATCTCGTTGGCATTTTCCTTAGCCAGATGTCTGGTCATTATTTCTGTAGCTGAATTTTCTCCAATAGTTCTTTTGACAGCAGTTTGCAAACGTCCCACAAAATCTGCAAAAGGTTCATTGGGACCTTGCTGTATTTTAGTGAAAGCCTCTCCACGATCTTTCTGTCCAGGAAGGACACCCCAAGCTTTTATTGCAGCCTTAGCAATTTGTTCATATATTGTCATGGTATAATCAGTCTGTTCTGAATTCTCTCCATACCGACCTTCACCAGCCAAGTGCTCAAAAGTGAATTGTGTGTTAACTCCTATTTCCAAATTGCATCTGACTTGAATTTTACATAATTCATGAAATTCCGCAAGCCATAATAAATTTTCTCCAGGTTCCAGACATGTCCTTGCTATGGATTTCCAATCATTCGGGGTTAGGACTTCATAAGACAAACCATCTAGTAACATTTTGACATAAGCTGATGTAGCCCCATAAAGGGTACAACCTTTTTTCAAATCCTTAATTTTATTCAAATCTAAAGGTGCATATCTTCTCCTTTTTTTACCTACAGAGTCAGTATTTTCAATCACAGGATATGCATGTATAAAATCACTTATATCCTGTCCTTCTCTCTTAGCTTTAACCAATGCTTTTTCTAATCTTGTCATAGGCTTAGACTGCTTCACAGACAATTCTGTTTGTGTTTCTGTCTCTTCCTCTCCTCCTTCTTGCTCCACCCCTGAAGGGTTAATTGAGGGAGGAGATGGGAGGTGCTCCTGTTGCTGTTGCTCAGAATTGTACTTAACTTCATTGTTATCTGATTCATCCTTTTCACCTAGTTTAGTTGACACTTCCCCATTTTGCTCCTTCATCTCTTCCTTTAGAATAACATTTTTTAAAGCCATTTGGATTAAATTGTAGGTATGAATTGTATCTTTGGAAACTGAGTTTGGTCTGGAACCAAAGATACAATTCATACCTACAATTTAATCCAAATGGATTTAATCCCCACGTTGGGCGCCAATTGTTGCGTGCTGTCGTCTCCAGAAGCTGCTGGATCGCTCTTCCTCCCCCTCCCAAGAGATGACTCAGAGGTGCTTAGCACAGCTGCTTTTCAAGGAGTGCGCAGTGTGGCCTAGCAACTGCCCTGAGGCTAGGGGGTGAACAGTAAAAGCATCACAAACCCCAGCCAAAGCCTCCTGAGGGGCTGTGGATATTAGCAGATGATGCGAAAAACCCCTGCACTCAAACCGGAAGTCTCTGCCTGGAAAGCACAGTCCCTGCTTTGGAGGTTCTGCTACTGTGGGAGTTCTGCTTCTGAGGGAATTTGAGGGAATTTCCGCTGCTGAGGGAATTCCACTGCCTCAGGCTGAGCCCTGCATTATGTGGATTAGAGGCTGCCCCAGTCTGTGTCCCCGCTGTTCACGTTCTTAACTGCCCCAAGGAAAAGCCCCGGACAGCATCAGGCGGCTGCACAGCCTTGCTGAGATTGGTGTTAGGTCACTTCTGGTTTGGGGTGATTATATTTTCTGGCTTTTTCTTTTAAAGTGGCTTTGATTTCTCTTCTGATCTGCTGTTTTATAAGCAGAGAAGAGCTATCAGCCTGTGCCAGATTCCTTTATCTCAGTGGCTTCTCTGATCCCAGAGTTCTCCCCAGCCCGTTTGGAACAGTGTGCTAGCCCCTAGTCCAACCCTGTCTGTGCTGATCTTTTTTTTTCCTCTCCTTGGAACCGACCTTTTCTGTCAAAATTCCAGATTCTCTTCAGCTGGTAAGTTGTGCTTGTAATCCTTGTGATTTTTATCAGTCCAGCATTATTTTTGAAGCTGACTTAACTAATTGGTATTGAGGGAAGAAGGGAGCTTAGAAATTCACGGGTATCTTCTCTGCCATCTTGGCTCTGCCCCGCCAAAAAGGTGGTTTTAAAAAGAAGAGACAAGAAAGATGGATTTGCAGAAGCAATTGATAGTCTATTTAGGCTATCACAAAAGTATTGATTTTTAAACTAATTTTTAAATTGGTGTGTAAGTTAAAATTGGAAACGTCTATAAATTACATATGATTCTTATCAATTTTTGTGATAGATTATGTTATGTTTCTTTGGCTATCATTTATGAAATTTGTGAAATTGCTAATTAAATTATTTGGGATTATGGTCATAATGTTGAAACCTAAATCTTTCCCCCAGAAGCAATATTTTTTATTACAGCTTTTTATTTTCGTTTCTTTTTTTTTATTTTTATTTTATAATTATAACTTTTTTTTTGACAGTACATATGCATGGGTAATTTTTTACAACATTAATCCTTGCACTTACTTCTATTCAGATTTTTTCCCTTCCTTCCCCAATCCCCTCCCCCAGATGGCAGGCAGTCTTATACATGTTAAATATATTACAGTATATTCTAGATACAATATGTGTGTGTAGAACCGAATTTCTTGTTGCACAGGAAGAATTGGATTCAGAAGGTAAAAATAACAGTTTACACTCATTTCCCAGTGTTCCTTTTCTGGATGTAGCTGATTCTGTCCATCATTAATCAATTGGAATTGGATTAGCTCTTCTCTATGTTGAAGATATCCACTTCCATCAGCATACATCCTCGTACAGTATCATTGTTGAAGTGTATAATGATCTTCTGGTTCTGCTCGTTTCACTTAGCATCAATTGATGTAAGTCTCTCCAAGGCTCTCTGTATTTCTCCTGTTGGTCATTTCTTATAGAACAATAATATTCCATAACATTCATATACCATAATTTACCCAACCATTCTCCAATTGATGGACATCCATTCATCTTCCAGCTTCTAGTCACTATGAAAAGGGCTGCCACAAACATTTTGGCACATACAGGTCCCTTTCCCTTCTTTAGTATTTCCTTGGGATATAAGCCCAGTAGTAGTATGGCTGGGTCAAAGGGTATGCACATTTTGATAACTTTTTGGGCATAATTCCAGATTGCTCTCCAGAATGGTTGGATTCTTTCACAACTCCACCAACAATGCATCAGTGTCCCAGTTTTCCCACAGCCCCTCCAACATTCATCGTTATTTGTTCCTGTCATCTTAGCCAATCTGACAGGTGTGTAGTGGTATCTCAGAGTTGTCTTAATTTGCATTTCTCTGATGAATAGTGATTTGGAACACTCTTTCATATGAGTGGAAATAGTTTTAATTTCATCATCTGAAAATTGTCTGTTCCTATCCTTTGACCATTTATCAGTTGGAGAATGGCTTGATTTCTTATAAATTAAAGTCAATTCTCTATATATTTTGGAAATGAGGCCTTTATCAGAACCTTTAACTGTAAAAATGCTTTCCCAATTTGTTACTTCCCTTCTAATCTTGTTTGCATTAGTTTTGTTTGTGAAGAAACTTTTTTATTTGGTGTAATCAAAATTTTCTATTTTGTGATCAATAATGGTCTCTAGTTCTCCCTTGGACACAAACTCCTTCCTCCTCCACAAGTCTGAGAGGTAAACCATCCCATGTTCCTCCAATTTATTTATGATTTCGTTCTTTATGCCTAAATCTTGGACCCATTTTGATCTAATCTTAGTATGTGGTGTTAAATGTGGGTTCATGCCTAGTTTCTGCCATAATAATTTCCAGTTTTCCCAGCAGTTTTTGTCAAATAATGAATTCTTATCCCAAAATTTGGGATCCCTGGGTTTGTCAAAGATTAGATTGCTATTTTTATTCACTATCTTGCCCTGTGAACCTAACCTATGCCACTGATCAACTAGTCTATTTCTTAGCCAATACCAAATGGTTTTGGTGACTGTTGCTTTATAATATAGCTTTAAATCAGGTACACTTCGACCACCTTCCTCTGACTTTTTTTTCATTAATTCCCTTGCAATTCTCAACCTTTTATTCTTCCATATGAATTTTGTTGTTATTTTTTCTAGGTCATTAAAATAGTTTCTTGGGAGTCTGATTGGTATAGCACTAAATAAATAGATTAGTTTGGGGAGTATAGTCATCTTTATTATATTTGCTCGGCCTATCCAAGAGCACTGAATGTCTTTCCAATTATTTAAATCTGACTTTATTTTTGTGGCAAGTGTTTTGTAATTTTGCTCATATAATTCCTGACTCACCTTTGGTAGATATATTCCCAAATATTTTATACTATCAACTGTTATTTTGAATGGAATTTCTCTTTGTATCTCTTGCTGTTGTATTGTGTTGGTAATGTATAAAAATGCTGAGGATTTATGTGGATTTATTTTGTATCCTGCAACTTTGCTAAAATTCTGAATTATTTCTAATAGTTTTTTAGCAGAGTCTTTGGGGTTCTCTAAGTATACCATCATGTCATCTGCGAAAAGTGATAATTTGATTTCCTCATTTCCTACTCTAATTCCTTGAATCTCTTTCTCGGCTCTTATTGCCGAGGCTAGAGTTTCTAGTACTATATTGAATAGTAATGGTGATAATGGGCAACCTTGTTTCACTCCTGATCTTACAAGGAAAGGTTCTAATTTATCACCATTACATATGATGTTTACTGAAGGTTTTAAATATATGCTCCTTATTATTTTAAGGAATAGTCCATTTATTCCTATACTCTCAAGAGTTTTTAGTAGTAATGGATGTTGGATTTTATCAAATGCTTTTCTGCACAGCTTTTTATTTTCAAAAGATATGTGTGGATAATTTTTAACATTCACCTTTGCAAAATCTTCTGTTCCAAAAATTTTCCCTCCCTTCCCTCACCCCCTGACCTAGACATCAAGTAATCCAATATATGTTAAACATGTGCAATTCTTCTGTACATATTTCAAAATTATGCTGCAGAAGAAAAAATATATCAATAAGGAAAAAAATAAGACAGAAAACAAAATGCAAGCAAACAAGAAACGAGTGAAAATACTTTGTTGTGATCCACATTCAGTTCTCACAGTCCTTTCTCTGGGTGCAGATGGCTTTCTTCATCACAAGGCCATTGGAACTGTCCTGAATCCCATGTCCATCAGAATTGTTTATCGTATAATCTTATTGCCATGTAGTGATCTGTTGGTTTTGCTCTTTTCATTTAGCATTAGTTCATGTAAGTCTTTCCAGGTCTTTCTGAAATTATCCTGCTGATCATTTCTTACAGAACAATAATATTCCATAACATTCATATACCATAATTTATTTAGCCATTTCCTAACTAATGGGCATCTACTCAGTTTCCAGTTTCTTGCCACTACAAAAAGGGCTGCCAAAAACATTTTTGCACATGTGAGTCCTTTTATTTCTTTAAGATCATTGGAATATAAGCCCAGGAGAAACACTGTGTGGATCAAAGGGTATGCAAAATTTGATAGCCTTTTGGGTATAGTTCCAAATTGCTCTCCAGAATGGTTGGATCAGTTCACAGCTCCATCAGCAATGTATTAGTGTCCCAGTTTTCCCACATCCCCTCCAAAATTCGTCAATCTTCTCCTTTCATCTTAGCCAATCTGAGAGCTGTGTAGTGGTACCTTACATCTGTCATAATTTGCATTTCTCCAATCAATAGTGATTTAGAGCATTGTTTCATATGACTATAAATTGTTTCAATTTCTTCACCTGAAAATTGTCTGTTCATATCCTTTGACCCTTTATCAATTGGAAAATGGCTTGAATTCTTATAAATTTGAAACAATTCTCTATGTTTAGAAATGAGGCCTTTATCAGAACCCTTGAATGTAAAATTATTTTCCCAGCTTACTGCTTACCTTCTTATCTTGTCTGCATTGATTTTGTTTGTACACAACTTTTTTTAAGTTATCATAATCAAAATTATCCATTTTATATTCAATAATGTGACTCCAGTTCTTCTTTAGCCACAAATTCCTTCCTTCTCCACAAATTTGAGATATAAATTGTCCTTTGCTCTTCTTATTTGCTTATATTATCCCTCTTTATGTCTAAATCATTAACCTATTTTGACCTTATCTTGGTATATAGTATTAGGTGTAAGTCAATGCCTAGTTTCTGCCATACTAATTTCCAAATTTCCCAACAATTTTTGTCAAAGAGTGACTTCTTATCCCAAAATCTGAGATCTTTGTGTTTGCTAAACACTAGGATTACTATAGTCATTGACTATTATGTCTTATGAACCTAACCTATTCCATTGATGGATTACTATATTTTGTCCTGTGAACCTAACAACTGATCTATTTCTTAGCCAGTACCAAATGGTTTTGATGACTTCTGCTTTATTATATACTTTTAAGTCTGGCAGAGCTAGGCCACTTTCATTGGCATTTTTTTCATTAATTCCCCTGAAATTCTTGACCTTTTGTTCTAGCTCTGTAAAATAATTTCTTGGGAGTTTGGTATATATACCTGAATATAATTTAAGTAGTATTGTTATTTTTATTATATTAACTCGGAACTATCCATGAACATTTAATATTTTCATTTGATTAGATCTGACTTTATTTGTGTGGAAAGTATTTTGTGTGTTCATATAGTTCCTGACTTTGCCTTAGCAGGTAGACTTCAAATTATTTTATATTATCTGCAGTTATTTTAAATGGAATTTCTCTTTGTATGGCTTGCTGCTGTATTTTGTTGGTAACGTATAAAAATGCTGATGATTTATGTAGATTTCTTTTGTATCCTGCAACTTTGCTAAAATTAGCAATTGTTTATTAGTTTTTTTAGTTGATGCTCTAGGATTCTTGAAGTATACCATCATGTCATCTGAAAAGAGTGATAATTTGGTTTTCTCATTACCTACTTTAATTTCTTCAATTTATTTTTCTTCTTTTATTGCTAAAGTTAGCATTTCTAATACAATATTGAATATTAATGGTGATAGTGGGCAACTTTGTTTCACCACTGATCGTACAAGGAATGGTTCTAAATAAACTAGAATATTACATATGATGAATGGTGATGGAAACCTAAAATTGTTAAGGATTATTGATGATTAGAGAATGTGGGAGAGAGAGACAACATGTTGGAGAGATACAGAATATTGGAAAAAGATCTGGGCATCTGGGGAAATACACTAAGGAAAATCTAGTTGGGTCCTCTAAATAAGACTAAGCATTCACAAAGAAAGTCTAGATGGCATGCAGCATCATTCTGGGGTATCAAGTCTCAAAATAACTGAAAGAAGGCAAAATTGAAAATGATTAAGGAAAATCACAATATTAGTATAGAAAAAGTTAACCAAAAGGACATTTAATAATTACCTATCCATATGCTACCTACTTTCTCATTTCTGCAAAATCATTACAAAGATAATTTAACAATCCAAATTAAGAGGATCTTTCATGTAGACAAGTGTGTTGTGACAGAGAGAGAGAAAGAAAGAGAAAGAATATAAGCCATTCCTCAATTGACAAATGGTTAAAGGATATTTACAGTCAATTTTCAGATGACAAAATTAAAGCCATCTGTGATCATATGAAAAAATGCTCTAAATCACTATTAATTAGAAAAATGCAAATTAAAGCAATTCTGAGGTAAAAAGGGGGACAGAAAACATAAGGGATTCAATGAGGCTGAACTGTTTGCATCCCTACATGAGGAGATGATACTTGTAATTTGTAAAAACTATCACTAATAATACAGCTACAAGGAGTATACATACATAGACAGAGGATACAGGTATAAAATGAATTTGAGAAAAATCATAAAGGATGAGAAAGAGAAATTGACTTCAGGAAATTTTGTAAATTTTTTTGGGGAGGCAGGAAACTCACCATTGTTAACCACAAAATACTAATTTATTTCACATTTCAATACAACATCCATGGAGTTTTTGTTATAATAAATATATTTCTAGAAATACAATTCTATAAAAGCTAGAGATAAAATATGTGAAAGGCTTCTCAGTTTTGTATTATCAAATAAAAATCATCATAAAAATAAAAATAGACATCAAACTTATTAAATCTTAAAGCAAGGAGGTATTCTCAACAAAATGGAATGCTGCACCAAATCTAATACAATGGAATTTCACTGGAACAAATGTAAAGCCTTAGTTTAAGGAATCTACTGTACAGGTATAGTCTGGGGGAGGTATGACTAGGCAATAGTTTGTATAAGAAATAGTTAAGTTTTTAATAGACTGCAAGTTCGATATTAGTCAACAGTCTGACATAGTGATAGAAAAACCTAGTAGGTTCTTAGGCTACATTAAGAGACAAATAGTACTCAATATGAAAGAGGTTTTTGTCTCATTCTACTTTGATCTCCTTAGACTACATCTGGACTTATTGTGTAGATAAAATAATTGAATCCTGGGAAAACTATTAAACAACTATAATTATTTTCAGAAGAGGACAGGAGACCACACCATATGAGGATCTTTTGATAGCTGGGGGAAGAGAGAACATAACAGCTATTTTTAAATACATCTAGAGCTATTTCATAGAAGAGTTCTTAGACTGTTTTGTTTGGCCCCAGAGGAACAATGAGTCAAAGTTGTAGCAGTAGATTAAATGTAAGAAAAGCCTTCTAAACAATTTAAATTGTTAAACTATGAAATAGATTATTTTGACTATTAATGAGTAAAAGTCTTCAAGTAAAAATGGAATGACCACTTTTTTTTTACAGAGATGTTCACAAGTTTTTATATTAAAGAACAAACAACTTTAAAATATTTTCTTTTGTTTTTAAAACTGATTCTTAGAAATAGTTTATATTTTGTTCATTTGATGATAGACTAACAATCTATTTTTTCAGAATCTAGTTCTCAGTTTGTGAGTTTTATTTTCTGTTATTCCTACATGTATAATTGTTACCTAACTTCATTTGTCCTCACAATATTCCCATTTGGTATCCTGCTGACTTTCACTGATCTTTTCCTTTAGTCGCCCACTTATGTTTTTGTTTCTTCATTTGTCATTTGATGTTGTAGTTGATCTTTTTTAAATTTTCTAGACATGAATCTAACTAAAAAAGCTTGTTAAGAATGGAAATGTCTTGCATACATTTGACATTCCTAAGCAGTGGGATATATGTTTTATTTTCTGCATCTGTCAGATGCCCTGCTTCATCATAGCTGTATTTCATTTTGAGGAAGCTATTCTGAGTTCTTGGACAGACTTCTCTCTTTGTAATAGTAAGCAAGATTTTGGGGGCTTTTTTTTTGCAAACTTCATTGGCACGCTTATTTAGTTATGTGAACAAGCATTGTTCTATATGTAACTTTCTATTCCTTCCGTGCATCTTCTTGCCAGGACTATTTTATACAGAAAACCATTGTCTCCTTTTTTTTCCCTTTTTGTTGAAAAAAAATCAAATGTAGGAACCAACTTTTATAAGATTATACCTCTTTTTCAGAATTCAGAATCTCTGGTTATGATGTTTATGATAAATATAAAAATCTCACTCCTAAAAATTTCTGGTTATGAAATGATCTCATTTTTAAAAGTAACATTTCATAGTTAGAAATGTTTAGGAGTGAGATTTCTTATATTCATCATACCTAACTGGACAACTAAATATCATATTAGCTAAAATTCTTAAATTTATCATAACTTTGAAAAGTTAAAAATTGAAAAAAGCTAGAAATTAAACTAAGATTCTAAGCAAATTGCTCTTTAGAATTGCTCCTTAATTCCATTGCAAGACAATAATTCCCTAAAAATTAGAATTGAATGAATCGAAAATGTCAATGGACAGACATCAAGAATCAGGTAACAAAACTAAAAAATTGAAAAAATATAAAAATATAAAATATCTCATTGTAAAAATAATTGATATGGAAAATAGATTCAGCAGAGAAACATTAAGAATTATTGGACTACTTGAAAATCATGATGAAAAAAAGACCCTAGACAAGACTTTTCAGGAAATCATCAAAGAATAATGTCCTAGATGTCCTAGAACCAGAATTCACTGACCAACTCCTGAAAGAGACCACAGAACTCCAAAGAATATCATAGCTAAATTTCAAAATTATTAGATCAAGGAGAAAATACGGCAAGCAGCCAGAAAAAAAAAAAGAAAAAAAAGAACAATTCAAATGTTTAAGGAGCCACCATCAGGATTCCACTTTAAAAGGATCAAAGGGCTACTCTGAAGGACAAAAGAACTTGGATCGCAGCCAGTAATCAACTATATCCAGCCAAATTAAGCATTATGTTTCAGGGGAAAATATGGGCATTTTAATGAAACAGATAAATTTCATTTCTTTCCAATGAAAAGACCAGAGCTGAACAGAAAATTCAAAACTCAAAAGAAGCATAAAAAGATAAAAAGGAAAGAAAAAAATAACCCTTTCTTTTAAAAGTTAAAAACTTTACATCCCTATATGAGAAGATGATACGTTTAATTCTTGAGAACTGTATCTGTTATAGGTATACTTAGAGAATAATTTGATTTTATTGTGATGATATAAAAAAGAAACCAGAGGAGGAAAACAGAGGTAAAATGGAGTAAATTACATTTCATGAAGAGCCAAAAAAAAAAAAAAAAAAAAAACAACCTATTACATTTGAGGGAAAGAAGGAAGGGAGATGAGCATTGTGTGAACCTTACTGTAATTGTATTTCAGTCAAAGGGAGATTATCAGACATTATTTTTTAGCTTCAGAAAGAAACTTGTCTTATCCTATAGGGAAGGTAGGACAGGAAAGGGGAAAGGAAAGGAAGAGGCTAATAGAAGGAAGAACAAAAGTAGAAGGGGAAAGGATAAAAAGGGGAAGGCTGTGCAAGGGAGATGGTGATTAGAAGCAAAATACTTGGGAGGATGGAAAGGGGGAAAAGGAAAGAGAAAAGTATAACTTGGGGAAAGATGGTGGGAAATATTGAGTTACTAAATTTGTGAATGGGAATGGGATGAATTCTCACATAAAACAAGCAGATAGAAAAATGAATTAAAAATGAGAATTCTACAATATGTTGTTTACAAGAAACAGATTTGAAGTAGAATTATATATACAGAGTAAAGGTAAAAGGCTGGAGAAGAATCTATTGTACTTCACTTGAAATAAAAAAAAAGCAGGGGTAATGAACCTGATCTCAGATCAACAAAAGCAAAAATAGATCTTATTAAACGAGATAAGAAAGGAAACTACATTTTGTTAAAGGGTACTATAGATAATGAAGTAATATCAATATATAAAACATATACACCAAGTGGTATAGCATCAAAATTCCTAGAGGAGAAATTAAAAGCTTCAAGAAAAATTAGACAGCAAAACTATATTTAACTTTGCTCTATCAGACCCAGATAAAGTGAACCACAGAAAAAATAAGAAAGGAGTTACAGAGGGAAATAGAATTTTAGAAAAGTTAAGTATGATAGACCTTTGGAGAAAACTGAATGGAGTTAGAAAGAAATATACTTTTTTTTTTCTTGAAAGTACATAGAATTCTAGAGAATCAACTAAAAAACTACTAGAAGTAATTCACAACTTTAGCCAAAGAAATCCACATAAATCATCAACATTTTTATGTTAACTACAAATTCCAGCAGCAAAAGTTACAAATAGAAATTCTATCTGTAACAACTGTAGATAATATAAAACATTTTGGAATCTACTTGCCAAGGCAAAGTCAGGAACTATATGAATACAATTACAAAACACTTTCCACAAAAATAAAGTCAGATTTAATCAACTGAAAAATATCAATTGCTGAGCGAATATAATAAAAATGACAATACTACCTAAATTAATCTACTTATTTAGTGTCATACCAATCAAACTCCCAAGAAATTATTTTATAGAGCTAGGAAAAATAATAACAAAGTTCATCTAGAAGAACAAAAAGTCAAGAATTTCAATGGAATTAATGAAAAAAAATGCAAATGAAGATGTGCCATATCTAAAACTATATTATAAAGCAGTGATTACCAAAACCATTTGGTACTGGCAAAGAAATAGAGTAGTCAAACAGTGGAATAGATTAGGTTCAGAGGACAAAGTAGTCAATGACTATAGTAATCTAATGTTTGACAAACCTAAAGACCTCAGATTTTGGGATAAGAATGCACTATTTGACAAAGATTGACAAAAATACTAATTGGAAGTTAGTATGGCAGAAATTAGGCATTGACCCACACCTAACATCCTATATCAGGATAAAGTCTAAATGGGTTCATGATTTAGACATTAAAGAGTGATAATACAAGAAAAGTGGAAGAACAAAAGATAATCTTCCTCTTCCATCTGTGGAGAAAAAAGGAATTTGTGGCCAAAGAAGAACTAGAGTACCTTATGGAATGCAAAATGGATATTTTTTGTATAAACAAAATCAATGCAGCAATAACCAGAAAAAAACTTATATTCAAGCGTTCTAATAAAAGCCTCCTTTATAAAATATATAGAGAATTGACTCAAATTTGTAAGAATTCAAGCTATTCTCCAATTGATAAATGGTTAAAGGGTATGAAAAGACAGTTTTCAGATGAAGAAATTAAATTTATTTCTAGGCACTTGAAACAATGCTCCAAATCACTATTGATCAGAAAAATACAAATTAAGATAGCTCTGAGGTACCACTACACACCTCTCAGATTGGCTAAGATAACAGGAAAACAAAATGATGAATTTTGGACGGGTTTGTGGGAAACCGGGGATACTAATACATAGTTGGTGGAATTGTGGATTGATCCAACCATTCTGGAGATCAATTTGGAACACTGCCCAAAGGGTTATCAAACTGTGCATTACTTTTGATTCAGCAAAATGGGCCTGTATCCCAAAGAGATCATTAAAAAGGAAAAAGTATCAACATGTACAAAAATATTTGTGGCAACCCTTTTTTGTAGTGACAAGGAACTGGAAATTGAGTGAATGCCCATCAACTGGGTATATGAATTTTATAGAATATTGTTGTTCCATCAGAAAGCAGGAGAAACCTGGAGAAACTTACATGAACTGATGCTAAGTGAAGTGAGATGAACCAGGAGAACATTGTACATTGCAACAGCAAGCTTATAAAGTGATTAATTCTGATGGGTGTAATTCTTTTCAACAATGAGATGAACAGTTCTAATGTTCTTGTGATGAAGAGCCATCTGTGCTCTGAGAGAGGACTGTGGGTACTGAGCGTGGATCACAACATAGTATTTTCCATTTTCTTGTTGTTGTTTGCTTGAATGTTAGTTTGTTTCCTATTTTTTTTCCTTTTTGATCTGATTTTTCTTGTGCAGCATGATATTTGTGGAAATATGTATAGAAGAATTACACATGTTTAACATATATTGGGTTTCTAGCCATCCAGGGTGGGGAAAGAAAGAGAAAAATTTGGAATACAAGGTTTTGCAAGAGGAATGTTAAAAATTACCTATGCATATGTTTTGAAAATAAAAGGGACCTAGTATTATAGACATTTGGACATAATTCCAGATTGTTCTCCAAGAGTGACTGGGTCATTTCACAGATCCACCAGAAGTTCATTAGTCAATATATTTTCTCTCATCCTCTCTAGCATTTGTTATTTCTGATAGGTGGTACCTCACAGTTGTTTTAATTTGCTTTTTCTACTCAATAGTGATTTAGAGTATTTTTTCATATAAGTATAGCTTTGATTTATTCTGAAAAAAAAATGCTTGTTCATGTCCTTTGACCTTTTATTGATTGAAGAATAGCTCTTATTTTAAAATATTTTACTTGGTTTCTTATACATTTGAAAAATGAGACCTTTGCCAGAGAAACTTGCTATAAAATGTTTTTGATCTTCATCTGTATGGTACTTTTTAGAAAAATGTAGTTTTCCTAATTATCTCTGTCAATTAAGCCTCTTTTTGCTTTGTCTGTGATTGTGATTGCCACTTTAACTGAAGCATAACGGACTCAGATCCAGCCTTTTTTTCAACTATGTCTTTCTATCCCAAGGATGTCATCTGTATATTGTATATTGCTGGATTTTTGTTTTCTATCCATTCTTCCATCTGCTTCTGTTCAATGAGTTACCTCATACTGCTAATTTAATCACTTACTTTGTATTTTCCTCCATTCCATTTCTTCTGTTTTACCTTTCTCTTATGTTGATAGTATACAATACCAGAAGACAATCAATCACTAAAATAGCAAATGAAAGATTACTTTAAAAATAATTTGAATCTGTGAGGAACTTGCTTTATCAGAAAAAAAAACAATAAACAAACAAACAATTTTTTGTACTATGTTGAGAAAACTGAATTCTGGCATACTTCTTAAGAATGACTATACTGCTATTTAAGATCTAAGCAGTTCTACAACCTTTAAGTATTTTTAAGTGGCTTTTTTGGTGACTATGAACTTTAAATTATACATGAACACTATATATACATATATATATATGTATATATATATATATTATATATATATATATATATATATATATATATATATTTATATACTAATGTCAGTACATGTTGCTTCACTTTTTTCCCATTATGTTTGTCATCTGAAACCCTTCAAAATCTGGCCCCAATGTACTTTTTTCAGGATTAATATACATTACTCTCCTTCCTGTACTTAGTGGTCATTTCGAACTTAACTTCCTAATATTCCTCACATATTGTCATGCCTGGGATGTACTCCCTCCTCATCAGCACTTTTTAAACTAAGTTCAAACATTGCCTTTTACATAAAACCTTTGTAATCCACCCTATCCCCAACTACTAGTACCTTCCTTTCAAAATTACCAAACTAATTTTTCCCCCTGAGGCAGTCGGATTAAGTGACTTGCCCAAGATCACACAACTAGGAAATGTTAAGTGTCTGAGGCTAGATTTAACTCAGCTCCTCCTGACTTCAGGGCTGGTGCTCTATCCATTGTGTCACCTCACTGCCCCTCACTAACTTATTTTTGCATATATTCTGTTCATGCTTTTTTATGTATATGCCTCTCCTACTAGAATGGAAAACTCTTTGAGATCAAGGATTCTTATACTTGTATTCCTAGCACCTAAAATATAGTAGAATTTAATAAGTGCTTTTCAATTGATGGATGGATGAATGTATTCCCTACAGGAAACCCTCAGGGCAGCTATGGCAGAGGAGCGGAAGCAAAGTGAAAGGGCTGTGGAAGAAGCTGTGAAAAGAACAAAAGAAGAACTGATGGAATATGTTAAGGAACAAAAGAGGGTAAGGGAGCAATGTGCTATAATAGATAATCATTCCTGGAAGTTTAGATTGTGATTCCACAATATAATCAATTTTTAAAATAAATTTTCATAATGAATTCAAACATTTCCTCACATATTGGAAAATGAGAGTAAGAAAACTATTACTCTAACCTAAAAAAATTTCTACTATTTTTCTTATATAATGATATATATATTCTAGGTATCATGTTTACAAAAAATAAATTCTTTCAAAAGCCAATAAAACGGTAATTGTCAGAAACAAACTCAATAGACATTTATTTAAAGCCTATGATGTATCAAGCATTATGCTAACCACTAATTGTTGAACAATTTGATACCCTACTCTTAAAATTAATTTTTATTTTTGGCTAAAATGTCAAAATCCCAGAGAAATCACTTTAGTTTGTTAAGCCTTTTCTAGTCTTTCATTTATTATTTTAAATTTTATTATTATAGTTATATAGAAATATAACATTTTTCCCCTTTGCCAAAAGGAAGGTTTATTTAGGAGAAGAATTTATAGAGAAAAATAAGAGGTAAAAGAGACACCGGGAATGGTAAATATGAAATAAAATTGGGAGAGCATATAGTTAGAAAGGAATGGAATTTGGAAGAATTCATTAAAGGAATATGTCACGAGGCCTAAGTATGCTATTGACTGGCAGGTTAGATCCATAGAGGAGTTTTGCAAACTAATCAGAATTAATTAGAGTAAGGATAAAGGCTCCATTAGAGGGAAGGCCCTATAAGGAGGGAGAGAGAATAACCTCATAGTGGGTTTAGTCTTGAAGAGAACTTGGCAGAGGTCTTTATCATAACCAGATCTTGAGGTTTTTCAGTTGCAAAGGGATGAACTCAAGAAAGGGTTAGAGAGCTAGATAGATTGTATCTGGCAAACCATATCTCAGATCTGTCTAAATATATGCCAATCGAGATAATTTGAGAAAGCTACCTTCCTTTTTCTATGCAATTAGAGTTTATGACTGTCTTAAATTATGGTAATAAGACAGTCTGGGAAAGCTAAATTCCATCAAAGTTGTCTCAAAGGTCATTGTGAATATCTTTAAAAATGCCAACTAGATTGGAGACAGGATGGATGAATTAACAATAGACTCTGACTTCACATTATTCTATATGAACAGGATTTGGGGTTCTTCCTGACAGGAGAAGAAACTAAGTCACATCACTATTATTCCCTTCTTTTTTGAGGGGAGAGTACTTAAAATGAAGTCTTAATTCTAAGTTGTATTCTGTATTAGAAGATAAGCTTCTCAGGGTATTTTTTGCCTTTATATTCCCAGTGCTCAATATAGTGCCTGACATCAGTCATTTTCAGTCATGTTTGACTATTCACAATCCCATTTAGGATTTTCTTGGCAAAATTACTGGAGTTTGCCATTTCCTTGTCTAGCTCATTTAACAGATAAGAAAACTTGAGACAGAGTTAAGTGACTTGCCTAGTTATTGTCTGAGACTGGATTTGAGCAGGAAAATGGATCTTTCTGACTCCAGCACTCTGTTCCACCTAGCTTCCCACCTGGCACATATTAGGCATACTATATGATAAATATGTATAAATATTTATCATATGATAAATGATCTCACAAGGGAAATTTGGGACTCTCTGCTGTCATTACCTAAGGTTTACTCTCATTCTTCCTTTGTGAATACTGTAGCTATAGAGGCAAAACAATTTATAATTCTCTTATTGGTAAAGCTCTTTGGACTATTGCACAGGGGGATAAGATAATTGCTTTTTCAGAGAAAAAATACTCAAATGTAATTCTTTCTATGGAGGCTTACTGAAAATTACCTCAGTACAGCTACAGTAGCAGACAACAGAGATGACATGAACCTTATCTTGTATCCACATGATTTTGGTCACCTCTCCTGGGTCTTTATTTTGAAAGTTGTCTGTTCCACACAGCTTAAATTGATTACACATATTGTGTGAATCAATATGTAATATGTTAAAAAAACATTCTTAAGATTTTACATATTGATATGTTTTGTGTTTACAACAATAGTTCAGTCTTTATAATAGACAAGACATCTCCCAAGTATTTTAATGTACCTAGACAAACTAATGGTGGGTCTAGGGAATGGTGGGCATTGTGCCTATTTCATGTTCTGTATCCAAGTATAGGATCTGAATTAGATAGTTAGTCAATAGACATTTATCAAGTATGGTGCTGAGCACTGGGAATAAAAAGAAAGCCAAAAGACAGATCCTACTCTCTAAGAACTCACAATATAATAGGAGAGACAACATGCAAACAGATGTGACAAACAAGCTATGTAAAGGATAAACAGAAAATAGTCAACAGAGGAAAGGTATTGCACTTAAAGGAAGTCCCTACAGAGCCTGTTTTTAATAAAGAAGAGAGAGGTTCCCTTTTCTCAGCTAATTAGATCCTCTACTCCAATGCTACTGGGAATGAGTTTATTTATGGATCAAGTTTAGTACCCACAAAGGTATTCAACATACAATATGAATTGGATATAAGATAGGTAATTTATTCCTACAGTCCCAGGAAAGGTTGCACATAAAAGATTTACAAAGGCATATTAAAAGAATTCAATTTCAACTTGTAACTACTGTTACAATATACTAGGAGGCTGAAATTTAACCTCATCAGAATATGCAACAGATTGCAAGACTAATCATTAAGCTTTCATTTTAGCTTCTTACTATAGAAAAAACTCAACATATTTCTGCTAGTAAAACATCATGGTTTGGGCCAATCTTTGTGTCAATGACTTTCCTCTCTGATACAGAAACTTTATCACCTGATACTTCCACTGTCTCAACCAATTGGTCCTCTCACTGAACCAGAACTTCTCGGGACTTCTCGAACTCTCTAAGGGAGACTCCAGTCCTGATCATATCCATCTCTGAATAAAAATGACAGTAATAACTGACAAAGGCAGCATCAAAGAAGAGGAACAAGGAGTGGGAAGGATGAGAAGAAGGAGGAAAGGGTAGGGAAGGAGTAGAAAAAAGAAAAAGGAGGGGGAGGAAGAAGAAAAATGAGAAAGAGAAAAAAGAGGAGGAAGAGGAAGAACAAGAACAAGAAGACTAGGTTTGCCAAAATGGACATTCTTTAGCTGCAAAATGTTCATAGTTACATGGAGATTGAGGTGCAGAGTAAGACCAGCTTTTTTTCCCCAAACTTGACACTTAGGAAATCACTTCAAACAGACCTGCAAAGATTTGCAGACAGAAATGAGAGACATGATGAGTTGGGATCTTTGCACATTCATTGAGTCATTGGTTCTCTATATCCTCAGCCAATGAAGGGAGTTTTTAACTTTTACTATAAACTTTTACTGGTCATACATGTCCAAAAGCAGGCTTCCCAAACTTTCCATGTGGCTTCCTTTTTATATTTCTCTTGAGTTCTGTATTAGATCAGATTTTCTGTTCAGCTCTGGTCTTTTCATCAGAAATAAATGAAATTCACCTCTTTCATTGAATGTCTATCCTTTCCCCTGAAAGATAATGCTTAATTTGCTGGATAGTTGATTTTTGGCTGCAATTCCAAGTTCCTTTGCCTTTCAGAATATCATTTTCCAGGTCCTTGGATCCTTTAAACTGGAAGCTGCTAGGTCCTAGGTAATCCTTATTGTGGCTCCTTGATATTTGAATTATTTCTTTCTGGCTACTTGCAATATTTTCTCCTTGATCTAATAATTCTGAAATTTTGCTGTGATAGTCCTTGAAATTTTCATTTTGGGATCTTTTTCAGGAGGTGATAAGTGAATTTTTTCAGTAGCTATTTTGTCCTTTCATTATGGTTTTCAGGAAGTCCAATAATTTAGATTGTCTTTCCTAAATCTGTTTTCCAGGTCTGTTGTTTTTCCAACAAGATATTTTACATTTTCTTCTATTTTTTCATTTTTTTTTGGTTTTGTTGGACTGACTTAGTATTCTGCTCTATTTTGACTAAGAGCCTCCCAGTTTCCACAATGCAGGACACTATACCATTCTGGGTCCCTGCGCAGTGCCTTCACCAGGCTGCCTCCCCATGCCTGATTGAAGTTCTTCCAAAATATCTTCTGCTAGAAATTTATTGCATTCCAAAATTTGCATATTCTGTCACTCCAAAACCAGTTCAGAGGCTTGATCTGCTGTTGATCTGAGGGAAGCTAGGAAGAGTTCAAAGTCTACTCTCTGCCATCTTGTCTCTACCTCAAAATATAACATTTCTAAAACAGATTATTTTAGCTTCTATTTTTGACTCTGTTCTCATAACTCTGGTATTTGTGTTCATATCATGAACATTCTTCAGGTATTCATTTGCTATATTTCTCTATCCAAAATATGATTCAAAATGTGTCTGCACAATATTGACATAACTGCTTAAACCTTCAAAATGAGACATTTTGGTCCTTAGTTTCATATGGAGTGGGCTACATTACTATTGGCAAGTAAATGCTCAAACTTAATTTTCTCTTCCTTATAATAAAGTTATTTTTCTTTTATGTATTAAAAATAGATTGTTTTAAAAAGTAATATGCTTTCTCCCAATACAATATTGATCTTAGATGCCAAAATAATTTAATTATCAAGTCATGTTCTAATCTAGATTTTAATCTAGAAAAACAAGCCCTTTGAGAAACTGCCCCATAAGAAAATTTCACAAACAGTATCCAAACTTAATTAGTGACTAAGAATAATTAATAAGTGGAAAATGTGTGACATCATCCTTTGTTTCACTAGTAACTGATAGAACTGAAAGTACAGTAAAGAACTAGTGAAAACTTGTATTTCCACATTAGTATTTGTTAGTTCACCAAGGAGTAGAATTAGATATGCTGCAGATGGAAATGCTATTCAACTACACCTAGACTTTGGTTTCTACAACAGAGGACATGGTTTATAAAGGAAAAAACTACTAAGTAATTTATATAACTAAATTAGCCACCCACAAAGCACTCTGTGTGAGGTAAACTACTGTACATCTCATCTGTGGGTCCCTTTCCATCCTTTAAGATCTCTTTGGGATATAAGCCCAGAAAGAGACTTTTTTATTCTTTTCAGAGGCAATTGGGGTTAAGTGACTTGACCAGGGTCGTAGAGCTAGGAAGTGGGAAGTGTCTGAAATCAGAATTGAACTCAGGGCTTTCTGATTTCAGGACTAATGCTCAATCCATTTGTTACCTAGCTGCCCCCATCTCAAAGCATTTTAAAAACAATTCTAACTCTTGATAGGACACTTAACATTTTAAGTAAAATATCTGATAAAATACTCAGGACATTATGTGTTCTCAAGAAACATTTAATTGTATCTCTAACCATAAGAGATTATCTGAAGTAATCTAGTTTAAACTTAATACTGCAGCAATAATATCATGTGTATTTTTCACAATGACATATATAAACTCCACAAAAAAATGAATTTAAATTTTTCATTCTTTTTGGGGGAGTATCTTTGAAATATATATAGTTTAAAAAACTTAGTTAGGTATTTTGTAGCAAACTCTGGATAGCAGATAATCTGCTATTTTTTTTTTTTTTTTTTTAGATTCCTGTATTAGATTTAAAAAAAAAAACCTATAAAATTTGTGTTAGTTCCTCATCATAGGAAAAACATGTTTTCCACAAAGAGATAGTCTACAATGGGAGTGAGAAATACCTTTTTTATAGAGGGTAGCTGATCACTTATGGTGGGTTAATTTAATCTTCCATATAACAGATAACTTGCAACTCAACAAATTCACTAATAGTATTCTGGTACCTGCAAAAGTGATTCTTTTCAGACAAGTGAAGCTGGAGAAAAACAACTTAAATGGATTAAAATTAAATTTTATTAAATTTTTTAAAATTTAAAATTAACAATGTGAATTCTAAGAGTTGGATAAGTTATTATTTTCACCATGTTTATATTGGACTACTTGCCATATAGGGGGAGGACATTGGGAAAGGTAGGAAAAATCGAAACACAAGGTTTTTCAAGGGCTAATGTTGAAGAATTGTCCATGCATATGTTTTGAAAAATAAAAAAGCTTTAGTTAAAAAAAAGATTGCAGAAGAAATTTCAAAAAAAATATCTTTTTGATAAGATTATTACACTAAGAGGAGTGCTACCTCTTAGTGGTGGAATCTCCTCAATTTTTATTTTTCTTTTATACTTAAAAGTGAAAATACCAACAAAATCTAAAGTAACTTATCTTTTTAAATACTCAAGCTAAGTTTCTTAAAACACTACAAAGTTAAAAGTGGAACCAAGAATCATCATCTAAAAGCAAATTTCCAATTGACTGTCAGTGTCAGAATTACTCTTTTTCTCTTAGGCTTTTAAAATATGATTATAGTTTCTTTGATCTTCTAGGAATCATTAATCTGTTTTATTATATATATATATATATACATATATATATATATATATGCTATATTAATATAAATAAATAAAACCCATCCAATTAAGTTAATTTCAGGCGATACAAAGAACTGAATAAAAAGTATGTTATTGATGTCTTCAATATTTAGACAGATAGATAGATAGATAGATAGATAGATAGATAGATAGATAGATGGCATGCCTATCAAATCTATACACAAATGGTTTAAAGTAATGCCACAAGAAAGTCACTGGCATTGAGGGGAACTGTGAAGGGCTTTTCAACAGAAGTTGGAACTATGGTGAGACTTGAAGGAAGCCAGAAAGTAAAGACAAAGGAGGGAGAGCATCATAGGGATAGGAAACACCCAACAAAAACAGATGACCTTTTTGTAAAAGGAAAAACAAGACGATCAGCATAACTGGACCTCAGAGGATTTGGAGAAGATTAAAGTCTAAGAAGACTAGAAAGATAAGAAATGGTTAGGTTATGAAGGTCAAAAGCCAGCCAAAGATTTTATTCTTCAGGTAATAGAGAGCCATTAGGATTTATTAAACAGGAAGATGACATAGTCAAATCTTCACTTTAAGAAGATCATTTTGATAGCAGAGGAGAAGGTGGCTTGGAATGGGAAGAAGCAAGGGGAAAGTAGAACAAGCAGTAGGTTATTTTAATAATCTCGATATGAGTGATGGGAACCTATATTAAGGTAGTTGCAACATCAGAAGGTAGAAGGAGGTATATACAAAGATAACTTGTAATGACAGGACTTAGCAGCTGGAATTAGGCTAGTAAGAGAGAGGAAACAGTCAAGAATGACACCTAGTTTGCAAGTCTAGGTGCTCAATCCACTGTGCCACCTAGCTGCCCTTGGAGGGTCAATTTCAAATGAACAATGAGTTCAGAAACCAGATTGAAGAGGCTTAAGAAAAAATTATGGGAGAGAAGTAGGCACTGTCAATATTAGTTACTTCAAATTTAATCATGAAAAAAGAGTGGAGAAATAGGATAATGACTTCAAGAAGATTGAAGATATGTGAGTGTATTTGTAGGCAGTAGAAAAGCATCCATTAAAGAAATACTGAAAATAAGTTGAGAGTTCTGGAGAGCAATCTGGAACTATGCCCAAAGGGCTATAAAATTATACATATACTTTGACCCAGCAGTGACATTATTGGGTCTGTATCCCAAAGAAATCATAAAAGAAGAAAAGGGACCTACATGTGCAAAAATGTTTGTAGCAGGTCTTTTTTGTAGTAGCAAAGAATTGGAAAATTAATAGAGATACCCATCAGTTGGAGAATGGCTGAACAAGTTGTGGTATATGAAAGTAATGGAATGTTATTGTTCTATAAAAAAATATGAACAAGTGGAGTTTAGGAAGGCCTGGAAAGATTTACATGAACTGATATTGAGTGAACCAAGAATACATTATACACAATAACACCAATAAGATGTGATAATCTATGAAAGACTTGGTTCTTCTCATTGGTTCAATGGTAAAGCAATACCAATAGACATAGACTTTGGACCAAAATGCCATCTGCACCCAGAAAAAGAAGTTAGGAGACTGAATGTAAATCAACACATGCTATGTTCACTTCTTTTTTTCTGTTTTTTTTTAATCTCTCCCATGTTTTTTTCCCTTTTGCTTTGATTTTTCTCTCCCAACATGATTCATAAAACAATATGTGTTTAAAACTTATTAATTAATCTAAAAGAAGAAAACAAGTGAGAGAATCTACTAGAGAAGTTGGAATAGAATGGGATAATTTATATATATATAGAGAGAGATTTGCTTTAACAAGGAAATAGGACTACCATGTTCACAGAATTGAAGAAGGATATAGTGGAGAAAGATGTTTTAAGTAATATGAGATGAGGAGAACTGTATAAAAGAAAATTCAAAGCAAATGATCTCTTTTTGTTCAAAGATTTGTGGAAGGATGAAAAAAATTGGCATAGCTTCTTGTCATAAATGAAATATTGAATAAGTTAGAGTTTGTAAAAAAAGATTGCCTTATTGTGCAAAAAAAACATAGTTAATATTATGTAACATTAATTTGTAGTAAATGTAATCAGCACCGTTGTGTCATTTTTCTCCAGTTTCATTCAGCAGCCCACAAATAGAAATTAAGGCAGCAGATGGTGGGTATAATCCAAGACTGAGGCTTGCAGGACAAGATTAGTAATAGAATAAGGGGTTAAGGAAAGAACTTCAGAAAAGAGGACTATATAGAGTTAAACTAGTTCACCATAATGTAAAAAACAGGGAAGAAAGGAGAGTATAACAAATGTAGAATTGAAAACTTGGAAAAAAAACTATAGGCACAATTAATTATAATTGTTTTTACCCCAGGTCTAAGAAATAATTTCTTCGATCATTGCAGCCTTAACTAGTGTTCTTAGAGTAAGATAGAGGGTTAACCTAACCTTTCCTTTATTACCAATAATCCTGATCCAAAGATGATGATAATGGCTATGTAGCACTTTAAGGTTTAAAAAGATGATCTACCCATTCATTCATCTATCTATTTATGTATGTACAAGCATTAAGTACTTGTAATTGATTAAGTACTAGGTAATGTTCTATGTTCTGAAGATATAAAGAAGAATAAAAGTGTTGTTAATCACAGTTTAAGTTTTAATGGGGAATGCAACAAATACACAGATAAATATAACATCTACAATAATTAGCTCACTATAAGCAAGCCCAGAACATAAGAAAATAACCTCCTTAGAGCTTCTTGTTTTCCATTTCTTCTATTTTTGAGAGATTTTTGGATTAAAAGTTTGGATTTCAGTCACATTTGCTCGGGAACATCATCTGATAGAAAACATTCCTAACATTTTGGTAATAAGATTTAGGTTTTCTGACTGACCTTACATATATCCATCATTAGTTAGCTTCTGGCCTTTTTGTATCAAGGAAAATTCAGTTTACTGGAATCATTTTGGGTAACAAAACATCAGACTATATTATACAGTCTGCAGATAGACCGACATCATTAAATGTCCATCTTCTTCCATGGAAGAAAATGCTAAATTTAGCTGGGTAGTTTATTCTTGGCTGCATTCCAAGTTCTTTTGACTTTCAGAATATCGGATTCCAGGCCCTTCAATCCTTTAATGTGGATGCTGCCAGGTCTTGAGTGATCCTTATTGTGGCACCTTGATATTTGAATTGTTTTTTTCCTGAGTGCTTGCAATATTTTTTCTTTAGTTTGATAATTCTGCAGCTTAGCCACAATATTCCATGGAGTTTGTTTGTTTGTTTGTTTTTAGGGTCTTTTTCAGAAGGTGTTCGATGAATTTTTTGAATGCCTATTTTCCCTTCTGTTTCTATTATCTCTGGACAGCTCTCTTTGATGATTTCCTGTAAAATAGAATCTAGGCTCTTTTTTTCATCATAATTTTTAAGAAGTCCAATGATCCTCAGATTATCTCTCCTAGATCTATTTTCCAGGTCTATAGATTTTCCCAATAAATATTTGATGTTATTCTCCAGCTTTTAATTTTTTTTTTTTGACTGATTCTTGGTGTCTCAATGAATCATTCATTTTTATTTGTTCATCCCTGATTTTTAATGAGTTATTTTCTTCATTCACATTTTTAGTTCTTTTTGTATATGTCCAATTGAGTTTTTAAATGAATTATTTGGCTCTGTGGAATTTTTTTCCATTTTACTATTTTTTTTAGTGAGTTATTTTCTTTTTCCAATTCACAAATCCTACTTTCTTGAGAATTTTTTATCTTTTTCAATTCATAAATCCTACTTTCCTGTGATTTTTTAACCTTTTCCAATTCACAAATTTTGTTTCCCTGCACGTCCTATGAATTCTTTATCTTTTCCAATTTAAATTTCAGGACATTGTTACTCTCTAGCATAGCTTCTCTTTCCTTTGCCCATTTATCTTCTAACTCTCTTTTCAGGTCTTTTAATAGTCTCTTCTAGGAGAGAGTTATGTGATGAGGGCCAAGTAACATTCCCCTTCAGGACATTATCTGGAGACTGTCTGCTGTTAGCCTCTTCAGGGTTAGAGATCCGCTCTTTTTCTATACAGAAGCTGTCAATCGTTCTCTTCAATTTCTTACTCATTTTTATATCTTTTGGGGTCTGCTTTCTGATTAAAGGGTTCCCAGATATGAACGGAGATATGAAAGGCAACTATCTTGTGAACAGGGTGGAAAAGGTAAGAGGATACTCTGGGAGAGAGTTCCCTCCTCCTCCTCTGGAAGTGGTTCAGAGCCGGGCTGCAGGTGTGCCCAGTGAAGGACCCCTGCTTTGTAGCCTACCAACTGCCCTAAGGCTAAAGGCTGAACAGTGAAAGTGTCACAAACCCAGGCCAAAGCCCCCTGTGGGGTCGTGGATATTAGCAGCTGACCGGCAAATAGCCCTGGCGCACAGACCAGAAGTGTCTCTGCCCCAGGAAGCACAGTCACTGTTGCAGGAGTTTTGCTGATGTGGAAGTTCCACTGCCTTGGGCCAAGCCCCCCACTGTGGGATTAGTGGCTGCCCTGGGCTGTCTCCCCCACTGCCTTGCAGGTTCTTAACTGCCCCAAGGAAAAGCCCCGGACAGCAGAAGGCGTGCCTTGATTTGTGCTGTCTCACTTCCGGTTTGGGGTAGCTATAGGCAATGTCTGGCGGTATTTTTTTTTTTTTTAAAGTGGCTTGACTTCTCTGCTGGTCTGCTCTTTTGCAAGCAGAGTAGAGCTATAAGCCTATGCCAGAATGCTCTGTCTCAGTAGCTTTTCCTCAGGTATCTCTCCAGCCTGATTGGCTAAATAAGCTAGCCTTTAGTGTCTCTCCATCTATGCTGGTCCTTTTCCCCCTCCCTTCATTACAGACCTTTCCTGACGAAGTTCCAGATTCTCTTCAACTGGTAAGTTGTGTTTCTAATCTTCATGATTTTTACCAGTCCAGCGTTATTTTTGAGCCTGAATTATATAATTGATATTGAGGTTAAGAGAGAGCTTAGAAATTTGCATGTATCTTCTCCACCATCTTGGCTCTGCCCCCCCTTATTAACAATTTTTAATGTTCATGAGTCAAGTGCAGTAACTGCCATGCTCTTTCAGTGGTGAGCAGTCAGTGATGGAACCATCTGATGTTTCTTAGGTCTTCTCCTTCATTTCAAGGGCCTACTCTGACTCTCTCTGATGGATAAAGGGAAATATGTCTCATTAGCACCCATCTGCTTCCTTCTCCATCTGTAGAGATACAAGCAAATCCTTTCCATAGGCAGTTAACCTATTTGGTCCCTTC
The DNA here is from genome assembly GCF_048593235.1 of Sminthopsis crassicaudata. Taxonomy (NCBI): domain Eukaryota; kingdom Metazoa; phylum Chordata; class Mammalia; order Dasyuromorphia; family Dasyuridae; genus Sminthopsis; species Sminthopsis crassicaudata. Next base: position 241,409,285 of record NC_133621.1, on the reverse strand, counting down.
CATTCACCAATTTCTGGATCTCACTACATCGCCTGGCAATTATCTAAAGATAATGAAGCTGCTCACACTGGACATTGTTCTTCCAGTGGGTTATAAAACCTGAATCCCAGAGTCAGGGAATCTTTATCAAAAATCAAATAATCAATGGTATAAACAGCTAAATTTAAAAGTTCTCTAGGGTTACCTGTGGCTCCCCCTTTCTTTTGTTTTTGGAGGACCATCTTGATGTCTCTGTTTCTCCTCTCTACTATTGCCTGTCCTTGAGGATAAAAAGGTATGCCAGTGGTGTGTAAAATCTGATACTGTGCACAAAAGTATGCAAAACATTTAGAAGTATATAGAGGTCCATTATCTGTTTTTCTTGCTTATGGCACGCCTATGATTGCAAAAGCTTGTATAAGGAATTCAGTGACCACATGGGCTGTCTCTTTTGCTGCTAGTATTGCAAAAGTAAATCCTGAAAAAGTGCCTACTACAACATGGATAAAAGGCAATCAAAAGATTTATAATGGGTCATATCCACTTGCCAAATTTCACTGGGTTTCAAACCATGAAGGTTCTTTCCTGGAGTAAGTGTAGGAGCACATAAAGGAAGGCAAGCTGTACAGACTTTTAATATGCTCCTAGCTTCCTCTTTTGTTATCCCAAATTGCAAACATAAAGCTTGAATAGCCTGATGATATTTAGAATGAAATTCTTGAGCCACCTGAAATAAAAGAGTATTGGCTAACATGGTTAGAAAGCTATCTGCCTTTGAATTTCCATTAAAAAAGAAGACCTGGAAGACCACTATGAGAGTGGACATGCAAGATGTAAATCTCACTTGGATGTTTTCTCACATTGTCTACCTGGATTAGTGACTGGGATATTAGCTACACATCCCCAGTTTCCCAAATCAGCGTATGAATGGACATGGTACTGTAAGCACTCTCAGGAAGTGAAATGGTCACATCTACTATGTCTGGAACATATTTCACTTCTGCAGGGGATATCTCAGTAGTGCTAGCTGCATATAACTCTATTGTCCCTAATTATAATCCCTTTCTCCCATCAGGTTGCTTCTTGACTAATTGATCATTTTGGAGTACTGAACTTTTAGAGACTCTCTGGGTGTCACACTATCTTTATGCCAACTTTGAGCTTTCAAATGTCCTACTTTACCACATTGAAAGCATGATGAGTCTCTCTGGAAGTCCCTTGACAAAAGGGATGCTGTCTTCCCATGTTCAGATCTTGATAAGTCTGCATCATAGCCCATTTATAAAAGGTATTTATGTCTACTGTGGCACACCATCTTATCTTGTCATCTAAAAGAGAATCTTTGTGTAGTCCTAGTATACTTCTTCTACAAACATTATTAGCATTTTCTTTAGCAAGTTGTCTTATCATAATTTCTGTTGCTACATTTTCACCAATAGTTCCTATGACATCTTCCTGCAGATGTCTTACAAAGTCAGCAAAGGGTTCATTTGGACCTTGTGCTATTTTCATGAAGGCTTCTCCTCTATCTTGTCTTCCTAGGAGGTTGTCCCATGCTTTGATAGCAGCAGAAGCAATTTGTTCATATGGTGTTAAAGGAGTAATCAATCTGCACTAAAGTGTCTGCATAATTACCTACACTTGTTAGTTGGTCAGAGGTGACTGGTATATTAACCCCGGGTTGCCTTTTTCATTGGACTTGTATTCTACAGAGTTTACTATACTCAGAAAGCCACAAGTTTTGTCCAGGTTCTAAACATGCCCTTGCTATAGATTTCCAATCATTAGGAGTTAAAATTTCAAAAACCAAAATCTTTCTTAACATCTTAATCATATCATCTTAACATAAGACGATGTTGCCTCATAAAGACTGTAAGCCCTTAAGATATAGTCAAGTTGATCAGTGGAATAGGTTAGGTCCAAAGGACAAAATAATCAATAGCTTTAATAATCTAGTGTTTGGCAAACCCAAGGACTCTGGTGTTTGGGATAAGAACTCAATGTTTGACAAAAATTTCTGGGAAAATTGGAAATTAATATAATAGAAACTAGGCATTGACCCACACTTAATACCATATACCAAAACCGGGCTAATATGGGTTCATGACCTAGGCATAAAGAACGAGTTATAAATAAATTAGAAGAACATAGAATAGTTTACCTCTCAGACCTGTGGAAGAGGAATGAATTTATGTCCAAAGAAGAACTAGAGGTCGTTATTGATCGCAAAGTAGAAAACTTTGATTATATCAAATTGAAAAGTTTTTGTACAAACAAAATCAATGCAGATAATATTAGAAGAGAAACAATAGACTGGGAAAACATTTTTACAGTCAAAGGTTCCGATAAAGGCCTCATTTCCAAAGTATATAGAGAAGTGACTCTATAAGAAATCAAGCCATTCTCCAATTGATAAATGGTCAAAGGATATGAACAGACAATTCTCAGATGAAGAAATTGAAACTATTTCTAACCATATGAAAAGATGCTCCAAGTCATTATTAATCAGAAAAATGCAAATTAAGACAGCTCTGAGATACCACTACACACCTGTTAGATTGGCTAAGTTGACAGGAACAAATAATGATGAATGTTGGAGGGGATGTGCAAAAACCGGGACACTGATGCATTGTTGGTGGAGTTGTGAAAGAATCCAACCATTCTGGAGAGCAATCTGGAATAATGCCCAAAAAGTTATCAAACTGTGCATATTCTTTGATCCAGCAATGCTACTACTAGGTTTATATCCAAAGGAAATACTAAAGAAGGGAAAGGGACCTGTATGTGCAAGAATGTTTGTGGCAGCCCTCTTTGTAGTGGCCAGAAACTGGAAACTAAGTGGATGCCCATCAATTGGAGAATGGCTGAATAAATTGTGGTATATGAATATTATGGAATATTATTGTTCTGTAAGAAATGACCAACAGGATGATTCCAAAAAGGCCTGGAGAGACTTACCTGAACTGATGCTGAGTGAAATAAGCAGGACCAGGAGATCATTGTATACTTCAACAATAATACTATATGATGATCAATTCAACAATGAGATGAACCAAATCAATTCTAATAGAGCAGTAATGAACTGAACCTGCTACACCCAGTGAAAGAATTCTGGGAGATGACTACGAATCACTACATAGAATTCCCAATCCCTCTATTTTTGTCCATCTGCATTTTGGATTTCCTTCACAGGCTAATTGTACACTATTTCAAAGCATTATTTTTGTACAACAAAACAACTGTTTGGGCATGTATACATATATTGTATTTAATTTATACTTTAACATATTTAACATGTATTGGTCAACCTGCCATCTGATGGGAGGAAGGAGGGGGAAAATTAGAACAAAAGGTTTGGCAATTGTCAATGTTGTAAAATTACCCATGCATATATCTGGTAATATATACTGGTAATAAAATCTGGTAATAAAAACTATTTTTTAAAAAAGTACAATGGATATTCATGTTAAAGTGATACAATTATAAAACTTCTTCCTAATTTAAAATATTAAAATAGTTAAGGATTTTTAATAGATTTTTCTTCCATAACTTTCAGAATTTGTCATTATTTAATTTGAATGGAATCTCAAAAGCATAACTTTTCTCTGGGAAAAAAATGAGGCAAACCAAAAGTTAGTAAAGCAATGAAATAAAAATATCTGACTTTAAAATTTCAAAAAAATAAAATAAAAAGAGTGTAAGCCTTTATCAGATCTTTGATAATTTCCAAATTAAATGGAGTATATTTTCTTTTTTATTGACTTGAAGAGTCAAACTCTTCAATCATAGGATATGCTTCTATTTTTAAATCAGGTGTATCCTGTCCTTCATTTTTACCTTTAATTAATGCCCTTTGTAATTGTGTCATAGGGGGTGGACAAAGCTACTGCATGGCTGGTGCTGCTGGTCTGCTGCACAGAGCCCTGGGGCATTGCTGACTCCACATGGCAGACCCAGCACAGGAGTGAATTAACACTGTGTCCCAATACAGCTGCAGTCACTTGGAAATCTACTCCTGCCATAAAGGCAGACCTTAATATAACTTTAAAAAAATTTGATTAAAAAATTAAAAAGGACTCTAACAATTGACAGCTTTTATGGCGAAAGAGAAGAACAGATTTCAAACCCTGAAGAGACTAAAGGCAGATTGTTTTCAGATGAAGCTCCAAAAGGTGAAATACCCTGATCTCCATCACACAAGGCTCTCCTAGAAGAATTTTAAAAGGATCTTAAAAGAAAGCTAGAAGAAAATTGGGGAAAGGAAATGAAAGCCTTGCAAGAGAGTTTGGAAAAGGCAACATAAAATAGACATAGTTAAATGGAAAAAGCATTAAAAGCTAGATTCAATAAACTGGAAAAAGAAAGCAACTTCTAGAAAAGAAAGACTTTGTGAAACAGAAAATGAAAATAACTCCTTAAAAAACAGAATTTGTGAGATGGAAAAAGTTCCATAGAACAAAATAACTTATTCAAAAATTCAATTAGACAAATACAAAAAAGAAGTACAAAAAAAGTACATGAAGAAAATAACATACTAAAATTCAGAGTTGAATAAATAGAAATGAATGACTCAATAAGACAACAAGAATCAGTCAAGCAAAACCAAAAGAAAAAAAAATAGAAAAAAAAGCAAAATACCTCATCAGGAAAACAACCGACTGAAAAATAGATCTAGGAAAGACAATCTAAGGATTATTGGACTTCTTGAAATACATAATGAAAAAAAAAAAGAATTTAGACTATGTCTTTCAGGAAGTCATCAAAGAGAATTGCCTGGATATTATAAAAACAGAAGGTAAAATTCAAAGAATTCACCGAACACTTCCTGAAAGAGACCCCAAAATTAAAACCTCAAGGAATATTGTGGTTAAATTTGAGAACTATCAGACCAAGGAAAAAATATTACAAGCAGCCAGAAAGAAACAATTCCAATACCGAAGAGCCATAATAAGTATTACACAGGACCTAGCAGCTTCCACTTTAAAGGATCAAAGGGCCTGGAATCTGATATTTGAAAGGCGAAGAATCTTAGAATGGAGCCAAGAATAAATTACCCTGCTAAACTGAGCATTTTCTTTCAGGAAAGAAGATGGACATTCAATGAAACTAGTGAATTCCATGTATTTTTGATGAAAAGAACAAAGCTAAAAAAATTTGACCTCCAAATATATAACTCAAGAGAAGCACAAAAAGGTAAAAAGAAAAAAAGAAAAAAAACTCTTGAGAACTGTATTTCTGTTATCGGTATACATTGAGAATACATGTATAATCTGATTTTACTGTTGTAATATAAAAAATAAACTAGAGATGGAAAGGGGATCGTAACAAAAAAAGGGGAAAAGTGGAGGTAAAATGAGGGAAATTGCATCTCAGGAAGAGGCAAAGAAAATCTAATATAATTGAGGGAAAGAAAGGAGGGTGATGAATATCGTGTGAATCTTACTCTCATCAGATTTGGCCCAAAGAAAGAATATTAGATATATTTGGTTTCATTGAGAAACATCTTTCATCTTATAAAAAGTTGGAGGGGAAAGGGGAAAAGGAAAGGGATAGGCTAAATAGAAGGGAAAGGATAAATAATAGGGGAAAGGTATAAGAAAGAGGGAGAGTGTCTAAAGGGGAAGGGCTTCTTGAAGCATGTAGTGCTCATAAGTAAAATACTGGGGAGGAGGGGAAGAGGAAAAGGAAAGAGAAAAATATAATTTGGGGATAATAAGATGGCAGAAAATAGAGAATTAGTAGATTTAACTGTAAAATGTAAGTGTATAGCAGACATTCAATGCTATATCAAATCTCAAAAGCCAGAATCCTACAATATGTTGTTTGCAAGAAATACATTTAAAGCAGATAGATGCACATAGAGTAAAGGTAAAAAGGTGGAATAGTATCTATTATGCTTCAGATAAAGTAAAAAAAAAAAAATAAAGCAGTCATAGTCATCCTCATCTTAGATCAAGCAAAAGCAAAAACTGATCTGATTAAGAGATAAGGAAGGAAATTAAATCTTACTAAAGGGTACCATAGATAATGAAGCAATATTAATATTAAATATATATACACCAAGTGGTGTAGCATCTAAATTCCTAAAGAAATTAAGAGAGTTGCAAAAAGAAATAGACAGCAAAACTATAATAGTGGGATATCTCAACCTTGCTCTCTCAGAACTAGATAAATCAAACCATAAAATAAATAAGAAAGAATTTTAAAAGGTAAATACTAGAAAAAACTAGATATGATAGATCTTTGGAGAAAATTGAATGGAGACAAAAACGAGTACACTTTCTTCTGGGTAGTTCATGGAACATATATAAAAACTGATATAAAATATTGGGACATAAAAACCTCAAAATCAAATGCAGAAAGGCAGAAATAGTAAATGCATTTTTTTTCAGATCACAATGCAATAAAAATTATATTCTTAAAGGGCCTGGGAAAAATAGACCCAAAAGACATTGGAAACTAAATAATCTCATCCTAAAGAATGAATGGGTGAAAGAGCAAATCATAGACACAATCAATAATTTCATACAAGAGAATGACAAAATTTGTGCGATGAAACCAAAGTGGTAATAAGGGGAAATTTTATATCTCTAGAGGCTTACTTGCATAAAATAGAGAATCAATAAATAGATCAATAAATAAAATAGAAGATCAATAAATTGGGTTTACAACTAAAAAAGCTAGAAAAAGAACAAATTAAAACCCTCAAATACCAAACTTGAAATTCTAAAAATAAAAGGAGAGATCAATAAAATTGAAATTAAAAAATCTGTTTTTAATTAATAAATCAAATTAAGAGTTAGTTTTGTGAAAAATCCAATAAAATAGGTAAACCTTTAGTTAATTTGATATACAAAAAGGAAAGAGGAAAATCAAATTGTTAGTCTCAAAAATGAAAAGGGAGAACAATCCACCAATGAAGAGGAAACTAGGGCAATTCTCAGGAGTTGCTTTGCCCAACTTTATGCCAATAAATTTGACAACCGAAGTGAAATGATGGAATACCTACAAAAATATAGATTGCCCAGATTAACAGAAGAGGAAATAAATTACTTATTTTACGAAAAGAAATAGAACAAGTTATTAATCAGCTCCCTAAGAAAAAATCCCCAGGACTAAATGGATTTACATGTGAATTCTAGCAAACATTTAAAGAATAATGAACTCTGTTCTATATAAACTATTTGAAAAAATAGGGAATGAAGGATTCCTACCAAACTCCTTTATTGATGCAGACAAGGCACTGAAACCTAAATCAGGTAGGACAAAAACAGAGAGAAAATTATAAACCAATCTCCCTAATGAATATTGATGCAAAAATCCTAAATAAAATATTAGCAAAGAGTTTACAGATAACCATCCCCAGGATAATACACCATGACCAAGTAGAAGTTATACCAGAAATTCAAATGGTTCAATATCAGAAAAAGTATTAGCATAATTGACTATATCAATAACCAAATTAACAAAAACTATATGACTCTCTCAATAGATGCAGAAAAAAAACCTTTTGATAAAATCCATCATCCATTCCTATTAAAACCACTAGAGAGTATAGGAATAAGTGGACTTTTCCTTAAAATAGTCAGTAGTATTAGTAAAAATCTATTTAAACCATCAGCAAGCATCATATGCAATGGGAATAAACTAGAACCATTTCCAATAAGATCAGGGGTGAAACAAGCTTGCCTTCTGTCACCATTGCAATTCAGTATTGTATTAGAAATGCTAGCCTTGGCAATAAGAGAAGAAAAAGAGATTAAAGGAATTAGAATAGGTAATGAGGAAACCAGATTATCACTCTTTGCAGATATAAATGGTATACTTAAAGAACCCCAGAGAATCCACTAAAAAGCTATTAGAAATAATCCACAACTTTAGCAAAGTTGTAGGATACAAGATAATTCCACATAAATCATCAGCATTCTTATATATCACTAACAAAATCCAACAGCAAGAGATACAAAAAAGAAATCCCATTTAAAATAACTGTTGTTAATATAAAATATTTGGGAATTTATCTGCCAAGGGAAAGTCAAGAACTATATAAGAAAAACTACAAAATACTTTCCACAGAAATAAATTCAGTTCTAAGCAATTGGAAAAATATCAAGTCCTGTTTGAGCAAATATAATAAAGATGTCATTGCTTCCTAAACTAATCTATTTATTTTCTGCTATACCAATCAAACTCCCAAGAAATTATTTTACTGAACTAGAAAAAATAACAACAAAATTCATGTGGAAGAACAAAAGGTCAAGAATTTCAAAGGAACTAAAGAAGAAAAAAGCAAATGAAGTTGTACCAGATCTAAAACTATATCATAAAGCACAGTCATCAATGCCATTTGGTACTGGCTAAGAAATAGACTAATTGATCAGTGGAATAGGTTAGGCTCACAGAACAAAATAGCCAATGACTATAACAACCAAGTATTTGACAAACCAAAAAGCCCCATCTTTTGGAATAAGAATTCATTATTTGACAAAAACTGCTGGGAAAATTGGAAACTAGTATGGCAGAAAGTAGGAATAGACCCACACTTAACACCATATACCAAGATAAGTTGAAATGGGTTCAACGATCTAGACATAAAGAATGATACTATAAACAAATTAGAAGAACATAGGATAGTTTACCTCTCATATTTGTGGAGGAGGAAGGAATTTGTGACCAAAAAACCTAGAGATCATTATTGATCATAAAGTAGATAATTATTATACTAAGTGAAAAAAATTTTGTACAAACAAAACTAATGCAGACAAGATTAGAAGGGAAGCAATAAACTGGGAAAACATGTTTATAGTTAAAGGTTCTGACAAAGGCCTCATTTCCAAAGTATATAGAGAACTGAGTCAAATTTATAATAGTTCAAGCCATTCTCCAAGTGATAAATGGTCAAAGGATATGAACAGACAGTTCTCAGACAAAGAAATTGAAACTATCTGTTGTAGCCACATGAAAAGGTGCTCCAAATCACTATTTATCAAGACAACTCCGACATATTACTACACACCTATCAGACTGGCTAAGATGACATGAAAAAATGATGAATGTTGGAGGGGATGTGGGAAAATGGACAGTGATACATTGTTTGTGGAAGTATTAATGGATCTAACCATTCTGGAGAGCTGTTTGGAACTATGCTCAAAAAGTTATCTAACTGTGGATACCCTTTGATCCAGCAATGTTTCTATTGGGATTATATCCCAAAGAGGTCTTAAAAAAGGGAAAGGGATCCACATGTGCAAAAATGTTTGTGACAACCCTTTTTGTAGTGGCAAGAAATTGGAAACTGAGTGGATGCCCATCAATTGAAGAATATTTGAATAAATTATGGTATACGAATGCTATGGAATACTATTGTTCTGTAAGAAACGAGCAGCAGGATGATTTCAGAGAGGCTTGGAGAGATGTACATGAACTGATGCTAAGTGAAATGAGCAGAACCAGGAGATACACAGCAACAAGAAGACTATATGATGATCAATTCTGATGGACATGGCTCTCGTCAACTTGTGCAGTGATAAATAGAACCATCTACATCCAGAGAAAGAAACATATCAATAGAGGGTGGAACACAGCATAACATTCTCACTCTTTCTGATATTATTTCCTTGCATTTTAATTCTTTTTTCTCAGTTTTTCTTTTTGTTACTACTTGATCTGATTTTTCTTGCGCAACCAGATGACTGTGTGAATATGTATATACATATTTGATTTGGCATTTATTTTGGCATATTTGGCATATATTAGACTGCCTGCCAGGTAGGGGAAGGGATGGGTGGAAAAAGCGGATAATTTGTGGCAGTGGGTTATGCAGGGGTTAATGTTGAAAAAATTACCCATGTATATACTTTTTTGAATAAAACACTTTAATAAAAAAAAGAAGAAAAGAAAGAAATTGAGGGAGGATGGTCAAGAGATGGAGAATGCCCTAATGGCACCAGTTCAGGTGTAATTGAGCTGTGAAAGTGAGAAGCACCACACCCCTTAAGTTCATCAGCGCTGTTTTTTTCTAATTCTCCCTGGTTTTTAGCTTGTTTGTCAGTACCATTCCCCTCCTCATCTTTCTCCTCACACTTCCTTGTCTGGCTGTTCTCCTTAGAACTTTTCTTTTTTATTTTAAGAACTTGTGGTAATTGAATTATATTGTACATAATTGAATTATATTGTACATAAGGAATGTTTCCTCAGGAATTGAATCAGGACCCTTAGCTTCATAATATTCAATTAGTTGCCCTCTCTTATTTTTCTTCCTTAGATAACCAAGGAGATGTGCACTCTAATATAGCAGAGTCCAGTGATCTGCTAACATAATTGAATCCAGTGATCTGCTTCCAAGTAACCAACAAACCTTGCTTCTTTATTAAGCTAACTTTTTTTGCATTCTGCATATTTCCTTTGGGGTGGAGGAGACTCTTTTCTTAGTATTTGCCTCATTTCACCTAAAAAATAAAAGTGACTAGTTTAATCCTTACCAAAGTTACCTGCTTATCTATTTTTATACTCACCCTATTTCAGGGTCACAGGGGATTTCTTTACTGATTGCGTCAGTCGAACTGGTCGAACTGCTTTGTGTCCTGCTTTGCAAGGCCCTGTGTTTCTAGGGCCCCACATTTGGCCCCAGAATGTAATGTCCAGACTAGCTCTTTGGAGGACTTCACTACCCCTTCCTTGTCTCCCCCCCACCCCAGTCCTTGGTCTTAGTGGAGGAGTGAAGGAGACAGGAGGGCCCCATGGCTGGAATCTGTCATCTTCTCTTCTGTCTGTGGCTGAGAGAGTATTCCAGTTGTCAAAGCCCTTAAATACTTCAGTATGATTGCATCACTACATCACATTGTAGAACCTCTCAGCAAGCTAACAGTGACTTAATCCAGCAGTAGTCTACTAAAATCAACCACACACAAGTCAACTACCTCACACCTGGATCATAACCAAGCAGCAGGACATAACAGAAGTTCAAGCCAGACTTCACTCCTCCCCATCACCAGAAGTGAGCAGAGCCAACACTGCCATAAAGGTCAAAGTCAAGAAGTAGAATGGATGAGTGAGCAAATTAAAAAAAAAAAAAGTAGCCTGACCACATCACATCAAGTACTCTAGTGACAGGGAAACTTGAAACACAAACCCAGAAGAAAACAATGACTTGAAATCAGCTACAAAAGCTTTTAAAAATTGCAATTTAAATGCAAACCTAATAAGATTTCCTAGAAGAGTTAAAGATGAGGTAAAAAGAACAAAAAAAAATTCAAAAACTAAATAAGAATGGTAGAAGAAAATTGGGAAAAGACATAAAAGCTATACAAGACAGCTATGAAAAAAATTACTTAAGAAAATGACTCCTTATATTATAGATCTGGTCAAAATTTCATGAGATAGCAAGAGACTCAAAAATAGAATAAAATGTGAGCTATCTTATAAGAAAAGCAACTGATCTGGAAAAATGTTTGAGGAGAGGTACTTTATATATAATTTCATTATTGTTGCTGATTTTAATCATAATTAGGACAAGCCTTTAGGAAAACCACTTGAGTAGTTCAATAGAAGATGAACTTGAGTGGGGAGAGCCTCGTGGCAGAAAAACCAATACACTCTTGCAATAATAGCCCAGGTGTGAGGAGATGAAGGTTGTATTGTATGTATGAAGGGGCGAGGTTGTATTTGGGAAATTTCGTGAAGATAAAATTTACAGACCTAGGGTACAGATTAGGGAATAAGAGATAGTGAGGAGTTAAAAATAATACATAAGCTGTGAACGGGGGCGGGGGGGCAGGAAAATAGGTAGTGTTTTCTTCTACAGTAATAAGTACATTTAAATGATATAAGAGTTTGGAGCCTTACAATTGACCTTAGAATAAGAATGTGAGGTGATTTGCAATGTGACATTGGATATAGTCAAAACATTATAAAGTATATATTTCTATATGTTTGCTACTCATTCCATTTATCAATAAATTGTATTCATGTATACATGTTCACCAATTTTAATGTTTAATTGTAAGTAAAAAAAATTGATAAAGGAATTTTCTGTAATTGAAAAACAAGTATTTAATAAGCTGGAATGAGGACTTTGGCTAATTAAATAATGAGACCAATGACCATTTTGTTCATGAAAAACAAATTATCACAACATACCCCCTGGATAGCAATAGATTTCATGAAGATTATTAGGAAGATAAAAGTTGAATGGATAGCCATGTCAAGGGACAGGCTGAGTTTGGAGTGCCCACAAGTGATGTTCGTCTTATTTTTAACCTTCATTTAAATTGGAGGTTTCATCCTCTTGGCACATCTGCTTTACTAATAGCTTCCAGTGTCAAGATAACCAGTTTATAGCAAATAGCACAAGCCAGAACACCCTTTTGGTCATCTGCTTATTGTGTATATATATATATATACACATATATATGTATATACATATATATGCACATATATATGTATATATATGTATATATGTATATGTATATATATGTATATGTATATATGTATATATATATATGTATACGTATATATATATATATATACATACATATATATACAGTACTTGATTTATTGAATAGTTTACTTTGTAAGATATCCATTTTTAAAGTCTGAAGATATCAATTTCTTTTTTATAGTTCATTTCTTTTTTGTTTTTTGTTTGTTTGTTTGTTTTTGTTTTGTTTTGTTTTTTTGGTTTTTTATGATTCATTTCTTAATCAAAAACAGCAACTTAACTTTTTTATTAACTTTATTAAGAGTGTCTTGGAAACACCGCCAAAATCTTGTTGTTTCTCATAAGAAAACAGGAAAAAACTTTTCATTCTGTTAGTTGATTAATCACTTTCACTGGAGTGACCTCTTCATGTTCCTGAACTCCTGGACATACTGGGTGCTCACTCCTTAAAGGAAAAGCAAACTTCTAGTCTGTCTTCAGTTAAGAAAATGGATAATTTTTCATATATTATCATCATATGAGTTTTTAATACAGTCCATTGTTTTGTGGCATATTAGGCATCTGATTTAGCTTATAAGTGACGTTTCAAAGATTTGATACTTTTTTATGACTACTAAGTAGTATTATTTGACTGTGTGTCATGGGATATTGTTCTCAAAGAGTTAAAAATTAATATCACCAAGTAGACTAAGACAAGACATGATGTGGTATGATGGAAAGTGGAGCACATAGAAGGAACTTTGAAGAAGCAGTTAAATAAAAGGTGTCATATATATGATTGAAAACATGGATTGACCATGTGATAAGATTGAAAAAATAAGTTCTGGGTTTTGTGGACTTAATGTTAGAAGAGAGCAAAGAAGGGACCCACTCAACATGTTGAGTGTATCTCTTATGAACTCATAAGAGGAATTAAAAAGAATCACACAGGAGAGTTAGACATGGATCAATCAACAAGGATTTTATTAAGTACCAACTAAGGACCAGGCATCATCCTACTTTCTGTAATGGAATATAAAGACAAATGTTTCTACCTTTGATCAATTTATAATCTAATAAGAGAGAGTATGGACCTATTTAAATACATTTTCATATATACATGAATATAAACATAATATATCTGAAGTGTACAACATAGTATTGAGGAAAAATTAAAGATTTGGTAAGTGATTAGATATATGGGTAAGATCAAAGATGACATTGAGATTGTGAATCTGACTAAACAGAAGAAGGTAACAGAAATAAGAAAGTTTAAAAGAGTAATGACTGAATGATAATGTAATGCATTCTAAGATTTAAGACACCTATTGGAACAGTTCATTCAAAATGTCTAGTGAACAACTTGTAATACGTAACTGCAATTCAGTAAAGAGCATGGGACTAGATCTATACATCTGAAGGTCAGCAACATACACATACAACTCATGGAAAATGAATGTATTATGAATTGAAGAAAAGTGAATATCCACATCAATGAGCTAAGAAATCCATTTGAATATTTGAATATTTGGTCTTTAAGATTTTAGTCCAAGTGTTTACCCATTTGTTGGGGAATGGCTGAATAAGATATGGTATAGGAATGTTATGGAATATTATTGTTCTTTTAAGAAATGAACAACAAGATGATTTCAGAAAGACCTGGAGAGACTTACATGAACTGATGCTAAGTGAAGTAAGTAGAATCAAGAGAACATTGTACATAACAGCAACAAGATTATATGATGATCCACTCTAGTGGATGTGGCTCTTTTCAACAATGAAATGATTCAGGCCAGTTACAATAGATTTGTCAGGGAGAGAGCTATTTGCTTCTATAAGGAGGATTGTGGGGACTGAATGTAGATCATAATATAGTATTCTCATCGTTGTTGTTTATTGGCTTTTTTTTCTTTCTTTCTCATTTTTTCCTTTTTTTGAACTGGTTTTTCTTGTTCAGCATGATAAATGTGGAAATATGTATGGAAGAATTGCACATTTGGCATGTATTAGATTGCTTGCTATCTAGGAAAAGAGGTTGAGGGGAAGAGAGGTATAAGGATTTGGAGTAATTTGAAAGTAAAGAGCTATTGTATTTTAAATTAAAAAAAATACTCCTAAATTTAGTTCTTTGTTCCCCACTTTATATCTGCTGCTCTGATGATTCAACTCCCCTGAACAAAATTTCTTTCTGAGGAGGAATGCATAACCTCTAATCACATCACCGTATTATTAGCTCAATATGTAATTGGCCCCAGCTCCCTCAGCTTCCTCTCTTTTCTAACTAGAGGCCTGTAGGACAGAGTGCCAAATTCTTTCTCCTGCCTTCCTTTATAGAGGACAGAAATTAGAAAATTCTCAGTTCATTCCATTTTATACCTGTTGCTATGCCTGGTTTCAGCTTCATGGAATAAAATATCTCCATGCTAGGTGATACCCTGAAGTCCCATTACCTCTCCTTTGGTATGCTTAGTAAATGTTTATTGGACTGGATAGACAAGACGTTTATCTTCCTTTGAAATTAGGCCTCATAATTCTCCAAATATGCATATGGTCCTAAAGCTCTTCTCTGTTGTTTCTTATGACTGTCCTCATTTTGCATCCTTTCCTTCATTTTCCTTCTTTTCTCATCACTTCTGGCTTTCGTTGACACTTCATATTTTCTCTTGATCATCCTGTTAATCCATGCTTCTACTTTTCCTTCACTTTGAAGTTTTTCCTTCCATTTATTTCCTACTTACCTTACTACTAGTAAATTGATTTTTAGCAAGAATTAGTTAATATTATTTATTAAATTGTTATAAAGAGAAACATTAATAAGAATTGACCAAAGATGCTTTTTAGAAGAGGTAGTATTCATTAGACTTGGTATTTACTCCATTCATGAGTTGTATAGACATCTCTTGTTCATGGTTATTGTTATTGTTATTTCCAAAGATCCAGATAAGTTTAATGAAATATGTTCCCAGTGTACAGTTATTGTAATGATCCTTCAGAATCAGATAATATAATAAGCATTCAAAGAGAGATAGCATTGCAGAGCCCCCAAATTCAGATTAGTCATCTTGTGCAGTATAGTAGAATCGCTAACAGCTAATATTTGTATAGTACTTACTTTGGGGCAGGCACCCATGCTTGACAATTATTATTTCATTTGATCATCACAACAACCCTGAGAAGTAGATGGTATTATTATTCCCTTCTTACGGATGAAGAAACTGAAGCAAATAGGGATCAATAAGTTGCCCAGGGTCATATGGTGTCTAGAGCCAGATTTAAATTCAGGTCATCTTGACTCTAGGTCTATAACTCTTTTAAAAAGTTTATTTATTTATTTATTTATTTATTTATTTTTATTTATTTATTTAAAACATTTTTGCGGTAAGTGTATTTGATACTTCTCTGACTTAGTGAATGTATTCTCCCTCCTCCCTCTTAAAATATAAAGGAACTTAGTATAGTACAAAGCTCACTTGACTTTTTATTTTAAATATGGTAAGCATATGACCTGGGATACAGGACTTAAGTTTTTAAACTTCAAGTTTTATAAAATGGAGCAAAAAATACTTACAATCCCTAACTCACTAGGATATTATGAGAAAAGTCTTTTTAAGTGATATGTATATATACATATACATCATTATCATTAACATATAATTATCATTGCTCAGAGTCATCATTAGGAAATTTAAAAAATATCCCTTATAAAAATGCTAACTGTAGTTAATAGATTTATAGTTTTATGTATGTAATATCCTATTATAGTAATTAGATTATTTTAAGTTGAGGTGTGGGAAGAGGCAACATAATGACACTTGCTTTCTTCTTCTTTGGCTTCTTGAAGTTTATTTTAGAGAAAAGGTTCTGAATTCTGAATAAATTTCTAACACCTAATACAAGTTACACTCCCAATCTAACCTTACATTTATATTTATTTATCTCTAGCTGGCTTTTTGTGAGAAAATTCTATTTACTAAAAACATTTAGATTACAAAACAGCAGATTGTGTTGTAGTATCTGTGAGTAGACAGGCACCAGGAGAAAAAGTTGAGAAAAGAGCTGACCTTACCTTTATTTAATATTTTTCCCCAGTTACATTCAAAACAAAACTTATTTTACATTTGTTTTAAAATTTTTTTGAAGTTATGCAAAACATTTCCATAAAAGTCAAGTTGTGAAAGAAAACATAGATCTCCTACCCTAATGAAAATAAATTCCCTCTAAAAAAAAAAAAAAAAAGAGAGAGAGACAGAGACAGAAAAAAAAAATGTTTCAATCTGTATTCACACACAATCAATTCTTTCTCTGGGTATGGATAGTATTTTCAAAATAAGTTCTTCAGAGAAGTAGTGGATGATTGTACTATTGAGAAATAAAGTAATTTACAGCTGGTCATCTCAGAATATTACTATTATTTTGTATACAGTACATTTTACTTTGCTTAAATCCATGGAGAACTTTACAGGTTGTTTTTTTTTTCTGAGAGCACCCTGCTCACTATTTCCCATAGAATAATAATATTTCATCACAAACACATACCATAGTTTATTGAGCCATTCCCCAATTGATGGCCATCCCCTCAATTTCCAATTTTTTTCCTAAGAAGAAAGATGCTGTGAATATTTTTTGTACATATAGGTAATTTTCCTTTTTTCCCCCTGATTTTTATATACATGATATACATGATTATTAGGCATGAATAACAAAAAAATATAGGTGTTCAAATCTGGTCTCACACACTTTCCATCTCCTAGCTGTGTGACCCTGGAACCCCAATTGCCTTAGGGGGAAAAATAATGGTTTGCTTGAAAGTCATGATCAAAAAAACAGCATGAACATTATCTTTCAAAAAAATTTTAAGGAAAACAGTCCTGATGTTCTATAACCAGAGGATAAAATTGAACTTGAAAGAATCCATCAATCATTTCCTGAAAACGATCCCAAAATAAAAACTCTCAGGAATATTATGACCAAATTCTGGAATTTCCTGGTCAGGGAGAAAATACTGCAAGCATCCAGAAAGAAACACTTAAAATATAGTGGAGGTACAGTCAGTTTACACAAAATTTTTCTTTCTCCTCATTAGCTTTTTGCATTTCCTTTTGCACCACTCTCAATTCTTTTCCTAATTTTTTCTTTATCTCTCTTAATTGATTTTCAAAATCCTTTTTGAACTCTTCCATGACCTGAGCCCAATTCTTACTTTTCTTGGAGGCTTTGGATGTAGTAAAATTTTGACTTCTGTAGTAAAAATTTGACTTCTGAATGTGTGTTTTGTTCTTCCTTGTCACCACAATAACTTTCAATGATCAGAATCTATCTGCTCATTTTCCTAGCCAATTACTTAGCTTTTAACTCTTTATTAAAGTAGGACCCTGTTTCCAGGGTGAAAGGTACATTATCCCAAGCTTCAGGGTTTTGTGGAGTTGGTTCAGGAACCTAGGAACTCTTTTCTGCCCTGAAGCTGCTAAGAGAATCCTTGTCTCTGCTTCTGTAGAAGTTGTGATATCTAGTATGCTAAAGCAACACAGTCCTATTTTACTGACAGGGCCACTGGGATTGGGACTGGGGCTGTACTTGGCACTGGGACTGCACACTGGACTCCCACTCCATTGCCACACACACTCTCCCCTGACCTTCCAAGTCCTCCCTAGTATCCCTGAGCCAAGAGGTTCAGAAATCTCCAGGAGGGCTGCCAATTCAGAGGTCCTGCCTTGCTAAAGCTAAGGTTGGGGCCTGGGGCCAACATATGCTGCTCTGGGATTATGCTGGGTTCCCACCCTGGTTCCATAGACCTTTTCTGCTGACCTTCCAGTTCCTTTTTTTTTTTTTTTTTTTTTTTCTGAGCTGAGAAGTCTAAAAGTCACTAGTCCTGCTGCTGATTCAGAGGTCAGGCCAGGGCTGGACCAGCTGGGCTAGAGCTAGGCTGATATTTCCTGTACTGGGAATGCATGCCAGACTCCCACCCTGCTTTCAAAAACTTTTTCTCTGAGCTTATAAGTTGCTTTGGGCTGCTCCGTCTTTTGGCATGTTCTGATGATCTAAAATTTGTTTAGAATCATTATTTAAAGGCATTTATAGTGGTTTAGAACACAGCTTTGGCAGGTTCCTGCCTTTACTCCATCATCTTGGCTTCACCTTTCAAAACTGACCTTTCCTTTATGACTTCCTTCAGGCTGAGTTCTTCTCTCCAACATACCTATAAAACCAATGATTTTTCTTGCTTTCCCTTTTTTCTGCTGCAGTTAAGTCTTCCCTTGATTCCTCAAAGGTATGCTGGATATGCTTCTTCAACCTCTCAAATATACATTTTGTATTACTGTAACCTCCTCACCCCAAACTCCTTCATAACCCCTTTCTTTCTGAGATATCTTCTCCTTTTTATACATATTACTTAGGACATGACTCAGTGTTTTTGATTAATTCAGGGACATATACAGACCTTGCTTACACTCAGTTTTGATTGTGTGATTCAATTAAAAACTTCATTCTTACTAGTCAAGACAATTGAGCCAAAATCGGGTTGGTTCACACTTTTCCCATCTACTACTTCACATCTTCACAGGGAACTACAATCCAACAGTATTCAAGGCCATTTTATATTTTTGCCGATTTTGTTAACTACCATGGCCAAAAAATGCCAACATAACCTATTTGAGATAAACCTAGGCTGGTGCTCAAGTAATAGAAACATAAGCTTTTTATGCTTGAGTCAATCTTTGAGGATTTTTTTTCTTTGTTAGCATAGAATTCAAGAATAAGGATTGTAACTATGCTGTGATAAGGCAGTATTAGTAAGATTTTAAGGGACAAAGATGAACTCATGGGTACTTTTAAAAGTATGATTTTCTAAGGATTCTTTGTTCAAGTAAGAGAAATAGAAGAATAGGTCTATATCTCAAAGAAAATTTTTAAAAATGAAAGAGACCAATATATATGAAAATATTTATAAAAGCTCTTTTTGTGCTGGTAAAGCGTTAGAAATTGAATCAATTGAGGAATGGTTAAACAAGTTATGCTATCTGACTGTGAAGGAATACTATAAGGAATATTATAAGAATGACAGGTAGGATGGCTTCAGAAAAACTGTAAAATTTACATGAATTGATGTAAAGTGAAATAAGCAGAAGCAGGAGAACATTATATCCAGTTAGAACAATATTGTGTAACTTATTCTTCAGTAATACAATGGCTCAAAACAATTTCAAAATGAAAAATGCTATCCAACACCAGAGAAAAAAAACAGATGCAGTCTGAATGCATATCAAATAATACTTTTTTCAACTTTCTTTATCCTTATAATTTTTTTCGGGGGGGGGGAAACACAGGTATTTTCTTAATATATATTATATAACATAATTTTTTTTTTGATTGCACATGTATGATCTCTATCAAATTGCTTGCCTCTTGCAAGGCAGAAAGGCAGATAATTTGGAACTCAAAACTTTAAAAACTGTTAAAAATTATTTTTACATGTAATTAGAAAAATACAAAAAAATTTAAAAGAAAATATATTTCAGTATCAATAAATGAAAGAAATAGACTATTCAGAATTTTCACAGCTGCATATTATGCTATTAAGTATATTTTCTGTGGTGGAGTCAAGACAACAGAGGCAGGAACTCACTTGAGCTCTCTCCCAAACTCTTCCAAATTCCTTTAAATAATGACTCTAAACAAATTTTAGAGCATCAGAAACCACGAAAAGAGAGAGCATAATAATTTTCAGCTGAAGATAACTTATAAGGTCAGAAAGAAAGGTCTGTTGATCCAAAGTGGGAATCCAGCACTTTATTAACACAGGCCATACCAGTACAATGTCAACCCCACTCCTGTTGCCAGCAGAGCAAGAGCTGGTGTTAGGGCCTCTAAATTAGTGGCAGTAAGACCAAGTGACAGTTTCCAGACCTCTTGGCCCAGAAACACCTAAGACAACTTGAAAGGGCAGCAGGAAAGATCCATGTTACTAGGATGAGAAGGACTTGGGAAACCAGTCCTCATCAATATTTTGCTACTGAAGACTGCCTCCCTCACTCTGCCCTCCCTTCTATCAGCCCCTCCCTATTATTTTCCATTTCCTCTCCTACTTTTGCCCTTCCTTCCATACTCTCTTCTTGCTATCCCCCTTCTTGTTCTTTTTTCATTTCTTAATTCCCTATAGGGTAAGACAAATTTTTATACCCAACTATGTATGTATGTGTGTATGTATGTATGTATGTTATTCCTTCTTTGAGCCACATCTGATTAAAGTAATGTTTAAACAATGCTCACCCCTCCTCTCCCTCCCTGCTTTCCCTTTACTGTAATAGGTCTTTTGTCCTTCTTCAGGTGATATAATTCACACCATTCTGCCTCCCCTTTTCCTCTTCTTCTAGAACAATCCTCTTTTTAACGTCTTAATTTTTTTTTATATCTCACTACAAAGTAGATTTAAACCCATACTCTCTATGTATGCCCCATATAATTGTCCTAATAGAGACATAGTTCTCAAAAGTTACTGGTATAACTTTCTGTGTAAACAGTTTAACCTTATTGAATTACATTTTTTTCTTTGTTATATTTTTATGCTTCTCTTGAATTTTGTATTTGAGGATCACATTTTCTTCAGCTCTACTCTTTTCAAAGTCCTCTATTTCACTCAGTGATCATTTTTGCCTTGAAGAATTATACTCAGTACGTGATTATTGGTTATAATCCTAACTTCTTTGCCTTCCAAAATATTATATTCCAAGACCTGCTGCTAAGTCCAATATAATCCTGACTATGACTCCATGATATTTAGTTTGTCTCTTTCTGATATTTCTGGAATTTAACTACAATATTCCTTAGTGCTTTCATTTTGGGATATTATTCAGGAAATTAATGATTATTTGACCCTTTGGTTTTAAGATATCAGTAAAGTTTTCCCTGATAATTTCTTATGAGTACAAACCAACCTCTTTTTTCTTATTCATGACTTTCAGGTAGTCCAATACTTCTTAAATTATCTCTTCTGGATCTATTTTCCAGATTAGTGGGTTTTTTCCAATGAGATGTTTTTCTACAAATGTTCTTCCATTTTTTTTTCATTCTTTTGAATGTGTTTGACTTATTTTTTGATTTCTCTAGAGTCATTACACTTTCACTTGCCCAATTCTAATTTCTAAGGTATTATTTGTACAGGACCACTGATAGTGGGAGAACTTCAGGAAAGGTATACTTGAAACAAGGATACTTACAGTAGGGTATGTACTCAGTGTGATTGATGAGATAATGGTTTTCTAGTTCACACATATTTAGTGTGATGTGATGTGGTGATATGCTCAGTATGCTGTAGTGATATAATTGTACTAAGGTATTTAAGAGCTGAAAAGACTTGAAATAAAGGGACTCCCTCTTTGCCCATCCTTGTGGTGGCTCTTCTGCCTTCATCACTCCTCCACCTAAGACCTTGTTCATCTAGAAATCCTCCAGAAAGCTAGTCTGGACACTACAATTATTATATTCAATTAGCTTTTAAGTACCTCCTTTTCCATTTAGCCAATTTTCCTTATAAAGAGTTATTTTCTTCAGTGAATTTTTTTTCCATTTAGCCAATTTTTTAAGGAATTATTTTCTTCAAACAATTTATATTCTTCCTTTTCCAAGCTGTTGACTTTCTTGCATACTTTTCATTTCTTTTCCCAATTTTTCTCCTTTCTTATTTAATGTTTAAAATCCTTTTTGAGCTCTTCTGAGAAGCCTTTTTGGTTTTGACATCAATACTTACTTCCTTTAAGATTTCTCACATAGGTATTTTGACAACTTTATCTTTTTCTGAGTTTGTGTTTTGATTTTCCTAATCATCATAGTAACTTGATATGGTCAAAGTTCTGTTTTGTTTCTTGCTTCCCTCTAGCCCTATTTCATGGCTTTTTAAAGTATAATTCTGTTTCTGGGACACAGGAGCTCTGTTCTAAGCTTCTTGTGCTAGGGTGTGAGAGTCTAGTAACTTTTTTACGTTAGGGCCTCAATTGGTGGTAGCTTGCTCACTGCACTGAGGTGACCCAGCCTAGCCATGCCTGTTCTTAATTATTTTCCTGGGCTAAAATTTTGCTTCATAACTAGCCTGTTCTGTCACTTGCCTGCTGAGCTATGACCAAGGGACATCTATGTGCTATGCCTAAGAGCCTCCCAGTGACTTGTCTGGACATCATCTATGTTGAGGTGTACTCCCTTTTTACCCAAATGAAACATACCTTTCCTGAATTCCTTTTAAGTTTTCATAAGCCGGAAACTTGTTTTGCTCCTTTTTGCAGATTCTGTCATTTAGGATCTCTTTAAAGGGACTTCACATTGTTTCCAAGGGATAATGACGAGAGTGCAAGTAACTTCCTGGCTTCTTTTTACAGCCTTGGCTCCACCCAATTCCAGTCAGCTATCAAAGTGATTTTCCTAACACATGGATCTGAGCATGTATGTCACCACTCCATCTCATACTCTAGTAGTTCCCTATTACTTTTTTATTGTTAGGCTCAAATGTAAAATTCTATTTGACATTCAGGGTCCTTCATAACCTCCCTCACTTCTCTTATACACTTTTCCAGTTTTCACTACACCCCACCACCATACTCTGTTATTAATAACTGTTCTTACTGTCCCTCAAACAAACTACTCCATCTTCAAACTGGGTATTTTCACCAACTACTTCCCATGTTTGAAATGTTCTCTCTCCTCATTTTTACTTCCTGATTCTTGCCACAAAGTGTTTTTTTTTTAATTTTTCTTCTTTGTTTCTGAGATAAACATACTTTTGAGTATAAATCATACTTTTTCTTTGTAGTTACTTTTATGTTTAAGATCTAAAAATCAAAATAACCAGTTTTGAAAGGCCATAAAATATACATTTTTAAAAGACTTTTTCCCATTTTAGTTCTGCCTTGTTTTACTTCATATTCTGTGTTTGAAAGTGACTTAAAACCCAAAGGAGTGCCATTACAATTCTTGTTCCCAAGTGTTTAACTTGGCATCTGATGCAAGGTCTCAATTTCAAATTATAGTGCCAGCGGCTAAAGCTGAAAAAAAGAATGTGAGCAAACTTGAGATTTAATTTCAAAAAGAATGTTTATATTTTCCCAGGGGCCACATTAATGACAGTCCCAACCTTAAATGTTACCACCAACACTTTTTGACAATCTGATTTTCTCTGTCTTTTAAAAGCACAATATCATCTCATATGTTTTTCTTTAAGATACTCTCCCTACGGTCTCTTATGCTTGGGGGGAGAAGGAATTTAAGCTATAATGTCCCATTATGAACTTTGTTTGTATTTTTGTATGTTTGAATACAGGAAAACATTTTTAATAAAGTTCCACGAAATAATTTTGTACAGAGATTTTTTTGAATGTAAAAATTGTCTTGTTGCATATATTATTTCTCGTCAAGTATTTCTTCTAGTTTGCTTTAAGTTTTATCATTGAAAACGTCCTCTTAAGAACATCAAAAAGAACTTTAGTTTTGATTCAGTTTGACTTGACACTAGAAACCTAGAGATTGATTTGGGCACATGACCCTAAGTCACAATAAGGATGAAATAATAAGTGCTTAGGTCAGTGCCAGGACCCCAGGAGTGTCGAGGTCAGAAGGAGTTCTTTAGCTCATTTTCCTGCTCATTCAGCTGGGTCTGTTTTGTGGCTTTGATAGGATTAGAGAAACATTTATATTGAGGCTTTAGGAACATTTTTGCACTGCTCTTTTACTCTACTAAAAGACCAGCATAAACCCAAAGGATTAAGTGTGGGATTTATGTAAAGTTGTATTGTAAAATGAGTGCATACACCTGGCTTTCTCTGTTTTCTCCCTGCTGAGCAAGATATCAACCACATATAGAAAAAGACACAGAAAGGTAAGGAGAGATTTTGCAGTGTGGTATAATATGATGCCTTCTTTAATAAACAGAAATCGCCCTACCTTTTAGTTATTTTTTAGAGGAAAAAAAATTATTTTTTCTAAATGTTATATTGAAAAGTTAACCTCTGGAAAAATGACTGACCAAACCGAATATAGATGTGTTATCATGAAGCATTAACAAATAGCAAATGATAGTTAGCAAATAATGAATATACATATACTAAATAGACAACTGACAGAAGTCAAAACAGACTTTTATTAAGTAGTCTGATTACCATTTATGGTCATTATGATGCATGTGACAGTTTGCATGTGTGCAGAGAATTTGGATATGCTGAAAAGAATGTTTCTTGCTCACATGGAGCCAATATCTTTTCTAAACATAGAGAAGAAAACACTAAATTAAGTAAACAAACAGCTGTTTGATTAAGCAGGCAAAATTGTTGCTCTAAACATCTTTCTTTTAATGATAGTGATATTTTTAAAAAAATTTTATTAATTTTATATAACATTTTTTAACAGTACATATGCATACGTAATTTTTTGCAACATTATCCTTGTACTCCCTTCTGTTCCGAATTTTCCCTTGCTTCCCTCCACCCCCTCCCCTAGATGGCAGGCATTCCCATATATATTAAATATGTTATAGTATATTCTAGGTACTATATATATATATATATATATATATATATATATATATATATATATATATACATATATATATGTGTGTGTGTGTGTGTGTGTGTGTGTGTGTGTGTGTGTGCAGAACCGAATTTTGTTGTTGTTGTTGTTGTTGTTGCAAAGAAAGAATTGGATTAGGAAGGTAAAAATAACCTGGGGAGAAAAACAAAAAATGCTAACAGTTTACACTCATTTCCCAGTGTTCCTTTTCTGGGTGTAGCTGATTCTGTCCATCATTGATCAATTGGAATTGGATTAGCTCTTCTCTATGTTGAAGATATCCACTTCCATCAGAATACATCCTCATACAGTGTCATTGTTGAAGTGTATAATGATCTCCTACTTCTGCTCATTTCACTCAGCATCAGTTGATGTAAGTCACTCCGTCCTCTCTGTATTCATCCTGTTGGTCATTTCTTATAGAACAATACCATAGTTTAACCAACCATTCTCCAATCGATGGGCATCTATAAATTTTCCAGTTTCTAGCCACTACAAAAAGGGTTGCCACAAACATTTTGGCACATACAGGTCCCTTTCCCTTCTTTAGTATTTCTTTGGGATATAAGCTCAATAGTAGCACTGCTGAATCAAAGGGTATGCACAGTTTAATAACTTTTTGGGCGTAATTCCAGATTGCTCTCCAGAATGGTTGGATTCTTTCACAACTCCACCAACAATGCATCAGTGTCCCACTTTTCCCACATCCCTTCCAACATTCATCATTATTAGTTCCTGTCATCTTAGCCAATCTGACAGTTGTATAAGTGATATGTCAGAGTTGTCTTAATTTGCATTTCTCTGATCAATAGTGATTTGGAAAACTCTTTCATATGAGTGGAAATAGTTTCAATTTCATCATCTGAAAATTGTCTGTTCATATCCTTTGACCATTTATTAATTGGAGAATGGCTTGATTTCTTATAAATAAGAGTCAATTCTCTGTATATTTTGGAGATGAGGCCTTTAACTGTAAAAAAAGTTTTCCCAATTTATTACTTCCCTTCTAATCTTGTTTGCATTAGTTTTGTTTGTACAAAAGCTTTTTAATTTGACGTAATCAAAATCTTCTATTTTGTGATCAATAATGATCTCTAGTTCTCCTTTGGTCACAAATTCCTTCCTCCTCCACAAGTCTGAGAGGTAAACTATCCTATGTTCCTCTAATTTATTTATGATCTTGTTCTTTATGCCTAAATCATGGATCCATTTTGATCTTATCTTAGTATGTGGTATTAAGTGTGGGTCCATGCCTAGTTTCTGCCATACTAATTTAGTGCTATACCAATCAGACTCCCCAAAAGTTATTTTAATGACCTAGAAAAAATAACAACAAAATTCATATGGAGGAACAAAAGATCGAGAATTTCAAGGGACATAATGAAAAATCAAAAATCAAAATCAAATGAAGGTGGCCTAACTATACCTGATCAATTATAAAACAGCAGTCATCAAAACCATTTGGTATTGGCTAAGAAATAGATAAGTTGATCAGTGGAATAGGTTAGGTTCACAGGGAAAGATAGTGAATAAAAATAGCAATCTAGTGTTTAACAAACCCCAAAATCCCAACTTTTGGGATAAGAATATGAGTGTAAATAGTTTTAATTTCATCATCTGAAAATTGTCTCTACATATCCTTTGACCAGTTATCAATTGGAGAATGGCTTGATTTCTTATAAATTAAAGTTTCTAGTACTATATTGAATAGTAATGGGGATAGTGGGCAACCTTGTTTCACTCCTGATCTTACTGGGAAATGTTCCAGTTTATCGCCATTACATATGATGTTTACTGACGGTTTCAGATGTGTGCTCCTTATTATTTTAAGGAATAATCCATTTATTCCTATACTCTCAAGTATATTAGTAGGAATGGATGTTGGATTTCATCAAATGCTTTTTCTGCATCTATTGAGATGATCATATGGTTCTTGTTAATTTGATTATTGATATAGTTGATTATGCTAAAATTTTTCCTAATATTGAACCAGCCCTTCATTCCTGGTATAAATCCCACTTGGTCATAGTGTATTATTCTGAGGATGATTTTCTGTAGCCTTTTTGCTAATATTTTATTTAAGATTTTAGCATCAGTATTCATTAGGGAGATTGGTCTATACTTTTCTTTCTCTGGTTTCAGCCTACCTGGTTTAGGTATCAGTACCATGTCTGTGTCATAAAAGGAATTTGGTAGGACTCCTTCAATCCCTATTTTTTCAAATAGTTTATATAGCATTGGACTTAGTTGTTCTTTAAATGTTTGGTAGAATTCACATGTAAATCCATCTGGTCCTAGGGATTTTTTCTTAGGGAGTTGGTTAATAGCTTGTACTATTTCTTTTTCTGAAAAGGACTATTTAGACTATTTACTTCTTCCCCTGTTAATCTGGGCAAGCTATATTTTTGCAGGTATTCTTCCATTTCATTTAAGTTATCGAATTTATTGGCATAAAGTTGGGCGAAGTAGCTCCTAACTATTGTTCTAATTTCCTCTTCATCAGTGGCGAGTTTTCCCTTTTCATTTTAAGACTAACAATTTGCTTTGCCTCTTTCCTTTTTTTCATCAGACTTACTAAGGGTTTGTCTAGTTTGTTGGTTGTTTAATAGAACCAACTCTTAGTTTTATTAATTAATTCAATAATTTTTTTAAATTTCAATTTTATTAATCTCACCTTTTATTTTTAGAATTTCAAGTTTTGTGTTTTTCTGGGGTTTTTTAATTTGTTCCTTTTCTAGCATTTTTAGTTTTAACCCCAATTTGTTGACCTTCTTTTTCTCTATTTTATACAAGTAGGCCTCTAGAGATATAAAACTTCTCCTTATTACTGCTTTGGCTGCATCCCACACATTTTGGGATGATGTCTCATTATTGTCATTTTCTTGGGTGAAGTTATTAATTATGTCTATGATTTGCTGTTTCACCCAATCATTCTTTAGGATGAGATTATTTAGTTTCCAATTATGTTTTGGTCTATTTTCCCCTGGCTTTTTATTGAATGTAATTTTCATTGCATTGTGGTCTGAAAAGGATGCATTTACTATTTTTGCCTTACTGCATTTGATTTTGAGGTTTTTATGTCCTAGTATATGATTAACTTTTGTATAGGTTCCATGAACTGCTGAGAAGAAAGTACACTTTCTGTCTCCATTTGGCTTTCACCAAAGATCTATCATATCAAACTTTTCTAGTATTCTATTTTCCTCTTTGACTTCTTTCTTATTTATTTTGTGGTTTGATTTATGTAATTCTGAGAGTGCAAGGTTGAGATCTCCCACTATTATAGTTTTGCGTCTATTTCTTCTTGCAGCTCTCTTAATTTCTCTTTTAAAAATTTAGATGCTGCACCATTTGGTGAGTATATGTTTAATATTGATATTGCTTCATTATCCCTTTAGCAAGACTTGATCTGAGATGAGGATGGCTACCCCTGCTTTTTTGCCTTAAAGCATAGTAGATTCTGCTCCACCCTTTTACTTTTAGTTTGAATGTCTCACTCTGTTTCAGGTGTGTTTCCTGTAAACAACATATATTAGGATTCTGGCTTTTAATCCAGTCTGCTAACTGCTTCCTCTTTATGGGGGAGTTTACTCCATTCACTTTTATGGTTAGAATGACTAATTCTATATTGCTTGCCATCCTGTTAACCCCTGCTTATGCTTTTCTCCTTTCCTTTCCTCTTACCCCCCTGCCCAGTATTAAACTTGTGAACACCACTTGCTTTTCACAGCCCTCCCTTTTTAGGATCCCTCCCCCACCTTAAAGTTCCTCCCCTTATTTTACCCCTTTTCCTCACAATTTCTGTATTCCCTTCCCCTTATCTTACTCCTTCCCTCCCACTTTTCAATGAAGTGGAAGAAGTTTCACCATAAATTGAATATGTCTATTGATATGTCTATGTTCATCCCCCTCCTTTCTGTCTCTCAGATATAATAGGTTACCTTTGCCTCTTCATGAGATGTAGTACCACCACTTTACCCTTTTTTATGATATAATTTCCTTTCTACCTCTGGTTTCTAGGACAAATTATACATGTGTTCTTTACATATCTTTATGGCAGGAATATAGTTCTCAAGATTTCTTTTTACCTTTTTAGAAATCTCTTGAGTTCTGTATTTGAAGATTAAATTTTTTGTGTAGATCTGGTTTTTTCATCAATAATAGATGGAATTCATTTATTTCTTTAATGTCCATCTTCTTCCCTGGAAAACGATGCTCATTTTTGCTGGGTAAATTATTCTTGACTGCATACCAAGATACTTAGCCTTTCAGAATATCATATTCCAGGCCCTTCGTTCCTTTAATGTGGAGGCTACTAGATACTGGGTTATCCTTATTGTGGTTCCTCCATATCTGAATTGCTTTTTTCTGGCAGCTTCCAATATTTTTTCCTTTGTCTGATGGTTCTTGAACTTGGCCACTATATTTCTTGGCGTTTTGATTTTAGGGTCCCTTTTAGAGGTGATCAATGAATTTTTTTCAATGTCTATTTTACCCTCTGTTTCTAAAACGTCTGGACAGTTCTCTTTGATAATTTCCTGGAAAATAGTGTCCAGTCTCTTTTTTTCCTCACATTTTTCAGGGAGTCTGATTATTCTCAAATTGTCTCTCCTGGATCTGTTTTCCATGTCTGTTGTCTTCCCAATAAGGCACTTGACATTCTTTTCAATTGTTTCATTTTTCTGGTTTAGCTTGACTACTTCTTGGTTTCTCTTTGAGTCATTCATTTCTACTTGTTCGATTCTAATTTTCAATGATATATTTTCTTTACTCACTTTTTTATATCTTTTTGTAATTGTCCAATTGAATTTTTAAGTGAGTTTTTTTCTTGTATGGAATTTTTTTTTCCATTTCATCAATTTTATTTTTTTAGAGAGCTGTTTTCTTTTACCAACTCACTAATTTTATTTCTCAATGATTTGATCTCTTTATCCACTCTTGATGACTTCTCCAGACTCTCTTGCCAAGCTTCCCTTTCCTATTCCCATTTCATTTCTAGCTCTCTTGTGAGAGCCTTTTTGATTTCCTCATTGAGAGTCTTGTGTATTGAGGAGCAGATCATATCCCCCTTAGGGGATTCCTCTGGAGACATTCTCTTTTTAGTCTCTCAGGGTTTGAAGTCTGCTCTCTATCCATACAGAAGCTGTCAATGGTTAGAACATTTTAAATTTTTTGTTTATTTTGTCATAGAGGAATCAAAGAAAACAAATTGACTAGACGCAATTGGTCTGTTTCTGGAGGGGGGGGAGCGGGGAATGGGGCTGGATGGTGCTATAGGGCTTCCTCTACAAGGTGCTCTGTGTCTGCACTTTGAGGCTCTACTAATGTGCTGAGTTACTCGGGGTGGGGTGGGGGTGGCCAGGTCCTGAGAGAAGCTAGCTTTCTGGGGTTTTATTCTTTACCTCCAGTGTTTACACCTTCTCTGCTGCTCCTGGCTTGCTGCCAAGAAGGAATATCCTCACTGGGGTAAAGGTTTTTTGAAGTAATGGAAGAGATCACACCCCTCCCCCCTCCTGTCTGAGCAGTGTGAGCTGCCTGCCTAGCTCTTGCTCCTGTCCTTAGCCTGTGCCCAGTCTGTTCGTCCCCTCCCCTGAGCAAACACAGACCTTTTCTGGTGAATTTCAAGGGTGTCTTCTGTTGGTGATTATTTGTGGGCTTTTTTTTCTGGTCAAGCATTAATTCCGAGGCTTGTCATGAAGTAAATTCTGAGAGAAAACATGGAGCTCAAACAGCTGTGTGTCTCCTCGCTGCCATCTTGGCCGGAAGTCAGGAAACCTACTCTAAGGATCTTTAAGAAAAGTTCTGTTTGAACTAAAGTGAGCTTTATCCAAGCTTTTGAGGGTATTTGACTTTGAAAGATTTTCCCCATTCTGATAGATTAGCCAAAAGGTGGGGACTGAATGCAGAGATATAGAAATAAGAGTAATATTGGAACATTTGTAAGCATTAAATTTGTAAGAAGTTTAAGTGTCACAGAATAACAAAAGCTTAAAAGGAATATCAGTGCTTTCCAAGCTATTCCTTAATAGTCATTCTTCATTAGGGTCAATGGAAAGTTATCCAGTCTCTTCTTTAAGCCCCAAAGGATAAGACACCTATTTTATTTAGGAAAAACTATTCAGTTTCTGGAAAATATTAGTCTTATATCAATTTGTTTGGATTCACTTGTTATTTCTAATTCTTTCCTCTAGAACCAAGCAGAATAAATCCAATCCTTTTTTCACATATTTAAAGATAATTATCAGGTTTTACCAAATCTTCCCTTTTCAGGTTAAATATATCCAGATCTTTAAGCAATCTTTGTATCTTCATTCAAGCCACCATCTTAGTTGTCTTTTTCTGTGTATACCCCAATTCATCAATAGCTATCTTAAAACATAGGACCCAAAATAAAACCCAACATTCCAGATACTGCCTGATTTTTGCGAAGCACAATGAGCTTCAGACCTTTCATAGTCAGGACCCTCTGCCTTTTTAGGCATTTAAAGTTTGCCCTTTTGGTGCTATTACCATTATTCACCACTGTTGAGCTAATAGGCCTCCAAAACCCTTGTTTTAATGCTGTCAAACCAAAACTTCTCTAGTTGTACTTTCTTTATTGTAGGTTTCTGTACTTTTAGAAAATCTAGCAGTGAACCTTTTGGTCATTTTGATCCATCATTTTTTTTAACATATTGGTCTATCAGTTCCCATAAATATGTTGATGACATCATTGAGGATACTAGTTGTTAAAGACTCTTTTTTGGTTATATGTTTTCCAATTCAAATCATTGTCTCTGAGAGAGACAGAAACAAAGGGTTGCACTCTTTATGGGGCTACATCATCTTATGTTAGGATGTAACTAGATAATTTGGCTTATGAAATCCTAACCCTCAAATGATTGGAAATCCATAGCAAGGACAGGTTTAGAAACTGGACAAAACTTATTGTGGCTTTCAGAGTATCATGAATTATGTAAGATTCAAGCCCAATGCAATAAGCAAACTGGAGTTAATGTACAAATCACTTTTGACCAACTAGCAGGGGGACATCAGTATGCAGAGCAATTTGTTAATAAGCTGTTATGGAGTAATTAATCTGTGCTGAATTCTGTATATCAATCAGTGAACTCAATATAAAATTAATTTGGAAAATATATCTAGAATATAAAGGAAAATAAAAATAGGAATGAAAAATAAATATTTCTAAGACTGAAATTGTATTATGAAATAGCAATTTTCAAAACTATTTCATATGAATTGAAAAATGTAGAAGGCGGCACTTCCTTGACTGGGTTGTGCTATCTAAATCAATGGAGGTACAGTGCACAGAACCTGAGACCTTGGGTTAGTTAGCCCGCTGATTCTCAGTGTCTTTATCAGGAAAATGAAATTGATGTGAATAATCAATCAATAAATAATTTTTTTATTTCATTAAGTATTAGCCATGTTGCAATAGAAAACAAAACAAGAAAAATTAAATGTTTTTTTTTTTTAAGTACCTTTAATCTTCATTCAAATTGAATCCATTGATTGTCTTCCTAGAGATGGATAGCTCTTTTCACCATGGGTCCTTTGGAATTGCCTTGAATCATTATTCAAAGTAGCTAACGATATTGTTATTACTTTGTAGTTCTCCAGGTTTAGCTCACTTCACTTTGATTTAGTTCATGTAAATCTTTCCAGGTTTTTTTTCTTCTGAAACTATCCTCCTTGTCATTTCTTGTAACACTACTATTCCATCATAATCATGTATTGTAATTTCCCCAATTGATAGAATCCTCTCAATGTCCAATTCTTTTCTACCACAAAAAGTGTTGCTATAAATATTTTTGTACAAATAGGTCTTTCTTTCCCCTTTAGATTTATAGTGCTTTGCACATAGTTCCAAACTGATGTCCAAAATGCTTGTACTAGTTCACAACTCCACCAATAGTGTATTAATATCATATTAGCTAATATGATAGGTGTGCAGTGATTACTTGAATTGTGAAAGCATTTCAATTGACTATTTCTTCTGAAAATTCTGTTACTTTCCTTTGACCATTTGTCAATTGAAGAATAGCTCTTTTTAAAATAAATTTGACTGAGATGTTTATATATTTAAGAAATTAGACCTTTATCAGAGATCCATGTTACAAAAAAAAAAAAAAAAAAAAAAAAAAAAAAATCCCGCTTTCCTGGTTTCCCTTTAATTTGGGTTGCATTTGTTTTGTTTGTGCAAAACCTCTTTATTTTCATAAAAATCAGCAATATCTAATTTATTTTCCATGAGCTCATCTATGTATTGTTTGATCATAAATTCTTTCCTTATGCATAGATCTGGCAGGCACATTTTTCTGTGCTCTTCTATTTTACTTATATTATAGTTTGTATCTAAATCATTTATCCATTTTGACTTTATTTTGGTATACCTTTGAGATGTTGGTCTGTGCCTTTTTTCCAAGATGCTTTTCAGTTTTTCCACTAATTTTTGTCAAATGTTGAGTTCTTACCCCCAAGTTTGGATCTTTGTCTTTATCAAATACTAGATTATTATGGTCATTTACTACTGTGTATTGTTTGCCTAACCCATTCCACTGATCTTCCACTCCTTTTGTTAGCCACGAACAGATTATTTTGATGACAACAGCTTTGTAATATAGTTTTAAATCTGGAATTGCTAAGCTACCTTCCTTAACATTTTTTTTCTCCATTGATTCCCTTGATACACTTGACCTTTTGTTCTTTCAAATGAATTTTGTTACTATTTTTTCTAGCTCTATAAATTAATTTTTTGGTAGTTTGCTATGTATGGTACTGAATAAATAAATTAGCTTAGTTGCTTGTAGGTAGCATAGAAAAATGCTAATGATTTATATGGGTTTATTTTATATCCTTCCATTTTGCTTAAGTTTGTTGCACCTAGTTTTCCAGTTCTCTCTCTAGGAATCTCTAAGTATGCCATTTTTTGCAAAGTGATAATTTTGTTTCCTCATTATCTATCCTTAATTCCTAGTTGTTTTTTTTTCTTGTCTTGTTGCTATAGTTGGCTTTTCTGGTGCAATAATGAACAATAGTGGTGATAATGGTGAACCTTACTTCACTTCTGATCTTATTGGAAAGGCTTTGAATTTATCCCTATTATAGATAATGCTTGCTAATAGTTTTAGATAGATACTATTATTATTTTAAGGAAAACTCCATTGCTTTCTAGTGTTTTTAACAGAAATGAATGTAGTATTTTGGCAAAGGTTTGTGGGTTTTTTGCATTTATTGATATATGATTTTTGTTATCTTTTTCTACCAATATTAAAAATTTTTACATTAAGAGGCATTCTGAGAAAATAGCCCTTAATGTAAAAAATTTTACTGAAACCCTCGGTATTTTATGGCAATATATTACAAAGGTTTTACAAAATGACAAAGTAAGATTTATAGTAAGGAATGCAGGACTGGTTCAGATTTCCTCTACAAACAGTCAGAAAATCTCCATGAAGTGAATGTAAAGCAGAAAAAATAAAAGGGTTAAATATTTGTCCTCCTAATACAACTTGTGAGGACCTCAGAAAAGATAGGACTTCTAATGGCTAAGTTTTGGCCTGAGTCACATGCAAGCTGACTCCATTGAATCAACAAAAAATAGGCCACGGAACAGCTCTGTCAGGAAGCAGATTAGCCTTCAAGAAATTTCACCTTAACTTTTACCTCACTCACTCCCTCAAGAAATTTCACAATTTAGGAATAAACAAGAGAGAGCAAAGTCATGTGTAAAATAGATAATTTTGATTATATTAAGTTAAAAAGATTCCGTTCAAATAAAACTAATATAACCATGATCAAAAGGAAAGCAGAAAATTGGGGGTGGGGTGGGAGAGAGACTGTTTTTCAGATAAAGGTTTCATATCTCATAAATAAAAATAATTGATATTAATTAAATAGCTTTTTTCTATTAATAAATATTTATTAGGCTACTACTGTGTGCCAGATTCTGCACTAAGTGCTGATATTACAAAAAGAAGCAAAAGATAGTATCATCCCTTGGGAAAGATACTTCTCTTGGGATTACAGTTTAATGAGGGAGACAACATGCAAAGGAATATATTCAAAACAAGCTATAAACAAGATAAATAGGAAATAATTTATGAAGGGAAGGCTCTAGAATTAAGAGCGATTGGGGTAGGTTTCCAGGAAAAAAAGAAGGAATTTCAATTGGGACTTAAAAGAAGTCAGGGAGATAAGTAATTGGAAGGAAACTGGGAAAGCATTCCAGACATGGAGGATAGCTGGAGAAAATGACCACAGTCTTGTTTGAGGGAAAACAAAGAAGCTAATGTCACTGGATTAAAGACTACATGATAGGGAATGAAATGTAATAAGATTGGAAGGGAAGTAGGATGCTAGATTACTAAGGGCTTTGAATGCCAAATATAGAGATTTGCATTTGATCTTGGAGGCAAAAGGGAGCTTCTGGATTTTATTGAATAGCAGGAATGATATGGTAAGACCTGTACTTTAGGAAAATCACTTTAGTAGCTAAATGGAAGACAGGGATTGAAATGGAAAGAGAATCAAGACAGACAGACCTACAAACAGTAGTCCAAACATGAGGGGATATGTACTTGTACTAGTATGTTTTCAATGTTATATGAAAGAAGGAGGCATTTCAAAAGATGTTGCAACAGTGAAATTGATAGGCCTTGGCAAAGGATTAGATCTAGGGGATAAAAATTAATGAAAAGTTAAGAATTACTCCTACCTTGTGAACTCAAGAGACTAGGAGGATAGTATGGATCTCCACAATAAGTAACAGAAAATGGAAGAGATGGAAAAAGAGTTCAGGAGAAAAAATAATGAATGCTCCTTTAACCATTTTGAGTTTTAGATGCTACTGGACATCCATTTTGAGATGTGTGAAAGACACATGTAGTAATGGAATTGGAAGTCTAGAGAATTTGGAGCAAGATAATTAGATTTGAATGTCATAAGTGTAGAGATTGTAATTAAATTTATGGGAGATGAGATCACCAAGGGAAGTAATAAAGGGAAAATAGTAAAGAAGAGAGGAATGTCCAAGACAGAATTCTAAGTGACATCTAAAGTTATCTGGAAAAGTGAAATGACCTGAAACACTATCTATTAAGTGAAAATATATTGTTTAGATATTCTACTTTTTAAGGGAAAAATCCATTCTGCCTCCTCATAACCATTTCAACTGGTGTTGTTGCCATTTTTAGTTGCATAACATATCCAATTTTAGCTTCCATAATTGAAAGCAAGCCTTCCTCCCCTGTTTATAAGAAGAAAAGATAGTGTTTTCTTACATTCCTGAGTCCAATTGGGAGGCAACAAGGATTTTGAGAGGACTGACAGTTTTCTTGCTTAGTGGAACAAATCTGTTTTAAAGATATGCCAGACATTTGGTATTATTATTTTTTTCAGACTTCTGTGGTCAAGTGCAGACCATAAAATTCTGATGGATGAAGAAAGTTTTATTTATTTTAGGTAGAAGAAATCTATTCTCACAAAAGTACCATTTTATTAAATACTTATTTATCCCAACTTTACATACTAATAGTTTCCTAATAGGATTTAGGTATGAATTCAATCTGAGAAGTAATTTACTCTTATCTACTCAATGTTATCAGTAATTTGTCTGTTCAAATGTATAGAAATTAATATCCAGACTTTATGGGACTATAAAATCAAATTTGCATACATGTGTTATGTGTATATATTCATGTACATAGAATTCACTTCTCCTTTTTATATAGTATTTTATTTTTCCCTACTTACATGTCAAGAATATTTTTACAAGATTTTGAGTTCTACATTTTTCTCCTTCCCTCCCTCACTTTTCCTCTTTTGAAGATGGTAGACAATTTAATATAGTTTATATTATATATATTATAATATATATATATATTATAGTTTATATATATATATGCTATCATGTAAAACATATTGCCATATTTCACAATTTCAAAATTGTGAAAGATCAAAAGGAGGAAAAAACATGAAAAAGAATAAAATAAGTAAAAAATATTGCTTCAGTATGCATTCGGAATCCATCATTTCTTTATCTTGATATGGATAGTATGAGTTCTTTATACTTAGGTCACTGTGTTGCTAAGAATAACTGGGTCATAAACAGTTGATCATCACACAATGTGATACTACATTGTTTTTCTGGTTCTTCCCATTTCACTATAAGAGTTCCTACAAATCTTTACTGATTTTTCTTTAATTTACCTGTTTATTTTTTTTTTTGCATAATACTATTCTATTACATTCATATAACACAACTTATTCAACTATTCTCCATTTGATGAGCATCCCCTCAATTTCTAATATTTTGCTACCATAAAAAGGATTATTGTAAGTATTTTTACATATGTAGGCCCTTTTCCCTTTTAAAAGTTTTTTTTGGGATCTAGTAGTTCCCTTTAGGCATAGTCCCAAACTGTTGTCTATTAATAGTTGTATCAATTCACAACTCCACCAGCAGTGCATTAATGCCCCAATCTTTCCACATCCTCTCCAACACTTGTCACTTTACTTTTTTTTTTTGTCATATTGACCGATTTGAGAGGTGTGATGTGGTATTTTAGAGGTGTTTTAATTTGCATTTCTGTAATCAAAAGTCATTTAGAGCACTTCTTATGCCTATAGATAGCTTTTATTTCTTCATCTTGAAAGCTGCCAGTTTATATGCTTTGACCATTTATAAATGGGAAATGGTTTATATTCTTATACATTTAACTCAGTTCTTTATATATTTGAGAAATAAACCCTTTATCAGAGATACTTGCTATAAAGATAGTTTCCCAGCTTTCTACTTTCCTTCTGATATTGGTTGCACTGTTTTTGTTTGCACAGAAGCTTTTCAATTTAATATAATCAAAATTATCTATTTTGAATTTTATAATGCTGTCTATTTCTTGTTTGATAATGATTCTTTACTTTCCATAGGTCTGACAGATAAACTATTTCTTGTTTTTTCTAATTTGCTTATGTCTAAATTATCTACCCATTTTGAATTGATCTTGGTAATATGATGTGAAATGTTGATCTATATCAACCGAATTTCTGTCCTACTATTACCCAGTTTTCACAACAGTTTTTGTCAAATAATTCTTATCACAAAAGCTGGGGTTCTAATATTTTATTATCTTCTTATTTTCTTGCTAATTTGGGGTGGATTTTTCATGTTCTAAAAGGGGGTAATTGAGGAACCTCATTAGTATAGTTTTGTTATTTATTTCTTCCTGTAATTTGCTTAACTTCTCCTTTAAGAATCTGGGTCCTGTACCACTTGATGCATATATGTTTGGTGTTTATATTGCTTCATTGTGCTGATACCTTTTAGTAAGATTTAGTTTCCTTGCTTATCTTATTTAGTTAGGTTTTTTATTTTGTTTTGTTTTGTTTTTTGCTTTTGTTTCATCTGAGATCAGGATTGTTATCCCTGCTTTTTTATTTTTATTTTGTTTTACTTCAGTGGAAGCATAATAGATTCTGCTGCAGCCCCTTATATTTATTCTGTGTGTATCTCTTTCAAGTATGTTTCCTGAAAGCAACATATTATAAGATTCTGGTTTTTAATCTACTCTGTTATTCACTTCCATTTTATGGGAGAGTTCATCTCATTCACATTCATGGTTTTGATTACCACCTGTGTATTTTTTCAGCTTCTTTTTTGAACTATTCCATGAGTTCTTTCTAGGCTTGAAATAACTTCCTATTTTTCACTGGGGTTTTTCCCATAGATATTTTGAGTTTGTGTCTTTGTTTTCCCTGTCATCTTTGTAGCTTTCTATGTTTTTGCTGTTGTTTCTTTCTCCCTCCTTCCTTCTTTCCGTCTCCCTTTCCCTTTCCTTTTTTTTTTTTTTTCTCTCTCCCTCCCTCTGGCCCTCTCTATCCTGACCTCTCTCTCTTTCTTTCATTTTTTTTTTCTTTTAAATTTGAGTTCAGTTCCCTAAATGGAAAGAAAACTATCTTAGACTTCCTGTGTCAAAGACTACAGGGTCATGGCTATTTCCTTGGTGAGACCTGGTGTCTGATGCTGGCTGAGGGAGTGCGGTGAGTTGTGGCTGGTAGTAATGGTAAGTCTTAGAGGTCTGGTAGCTCACCTAGTACTGACCTGGAGTCCTAATTTTTGGGGTATTGTGTGTATTGAGGCCAGGTGGGGTGTTTCTGTATTTCTTTGGAGCTACCTTAAGGCACATAGAGATCTGGCCACTGGAGCATTACCTTGTTGCCATGGCTATGTTAAGTAACCAGGATGTTTGGCTATTGGAGATTGCCTGATTGCCTGGTGTTACACCAGAGAAAGTAGAGCTGGGGTTTGCAAGCTCCCCTGATTTTGCCAAGGCACAGAAGTGGGGGTGGGGTGGGGCTAGTGTTGCTATTCAGCTGCTCCAGCACTCTGGGGCTTAGGGATTTCTGCTGATTTGCTGTAGTGGAGCTTGCTTTTGAGACTCTTATTATATTCCCTGCCCATCCCTTTACCCAAGTAAGAAAGACTCATATGGATCTTGGGCTAAAAGTTTGTTTTTCCCTTTCTCTTTCTGGTTTTGCTTCTCCAGGGCCTGTCTTGGGGTGCCTGAGTATAGTATGAACATGGGAGGGTTATAGTGATTCATTGCTTACTCTGCCATCTTGACTCTCAAAAGTCTTATTTCTTCTCTTATTAACTATCAACAAAGAAGAAAGCAGTCTTTTGTTTTCTCATCTGCTCTAGAAATTTAAAGGTTCCTTAAAGTGTGTCATAATTATTTGAAAAATGAATTAGATAAAATAAATTATATTTAAAGTAGTTATTGATATTAAAATCTTCTGAGGAATTTTTTTAGATTAGTCACAGGAAATGTCCAGAATTCACTGAATATGAAGAAGATAATTGTATGGTAAACCTTTTCAACTACAGGGTTTGTCATGATTATAACATTCCACTCTGGGATTGTTCTGATAATTAAGACATTTTTCCTAATATCATTTGATTCATTGCTCTTGGTTATTTCCCCTGGGGCCAAACAGAACAAGTTTAATTTGTCCTTCACTTAAGAGCTAGTCAAACATTTGAAGAAAACTGTCATATCTAAGCTAAACATATCTAATTTTTCTCAAATGACATGGATACAAGGCTCTTTATCCTGGTAGCTTTCCTCTGGACAATTCATAGCTTTTCAGTGTCTTTCTTAAAACATGACACTCAGGACTGAACAGCAGCTGAAGTATGATGAAGACATCACCTCCCTAGTCCTAGAAACTATGCCCTTTTGGTGGTGCTGTTCTGGTTCAGAAGTCAGAGAACAGCAGACTAGCTGTGAGACCTCCAACACAACGAGGAATTGGATCCCCTCTTTAACAAGAGGGCTTGGCCATGTCCACCCAGCATGGGAAGAAATCTTGCAACACTGGTTTCAGGGCAGCATGAAACCACTGTTGCCTGTAGAGGAAGTTTAGATTAATGTCCCCTTTGCCCTAAGAGCAGACCTCAATCTTTAAAAAATGAGTAAAAAGGAAAAAGAGCTCTGACAATAGATAGCTATTATGGAGATAGGGAAGAACAGACCTCAAACTGTGAGGAAAATAAAGACAAACCACCTCCACATGAAATCTCAAAGGGTGATATGAGTTGGTCTCCAATTCAAAATACTCTATTTGAAGAATTCAAAAAAGATCTTAAAAGAGAGTTAGAAGAAAAATAGGGAAAGGAAATTAGATCTCTAGAAATGGAAACACAGAAATTGTCTCAAGAAAACCATTCCTTAAAAATAGATTTGGCAAAATAGAAAAAATAAACAACCCCCTGAAAATATTATATTAGAGAAAACAACTGCCTAAAATAGAATTGTTGAAACAACTTATTTAAAAGTTTAATTGGCCAAATGCAAAAGGATGTTTTTAAAAAAGCTAACTGAAGAAAATCACTGAAAATTAAAATTGAACAAGTGGAAGTGAATAACTCAATGAGACATCAAGAATCAGTCAAACAAAACCCTAAAAAAATAGAAGAAATGTAAAATACCTCATTGGAAAAACAACTGATTTGGAAAATAAATCCAGGAAAGACAATCTAAGAATTGTTGAATTACCTGAAAACTATAAAGAAAAAAAAAAGATTCTAGACAACATCTTTCAAAAAAACATCAAAGAAAACAATCCTGATGTCCTAACCATTGAATGAATTCACCAATCTTCTCCTGAAAGAGACATCAAAATGAAAACTCCAAAGAATATTGTAGCTGAATTCCAGAATTAATGGATCAAGTTAAAAATACCATGAGCAGCCAGAAATAAACAGTTCAGATATCAAGGAGCCACAATCAGGATTATCCAGGACCTAGAAGCTTTCACTTTAAAGGATCAAAGGGCCTGGAATATGATATTCCAGAGGGCAAACAAGTTTGGACTGCAGCCAAGAATCAATTATCCTGCAAAATTAAGCATTAATTTTCAGGGGAAAAGATGATCATTCAGT
Organism: Sminthopsis crassicaudata; assembly: GCF_048593235.1. NCBI lineage: Eukaryota > Metazoa > Chordata > Mammalia > Dasyuromorphia > Dasyuridae > Sminthopsis > Sminthopsis crassicaudata. The sequence goes on along the minus strand of NC_133621.1, from coordinate 241,367,898 downwards.
GAAATAGGAGATTGTAAATTATTTTTGATGAAAAGACCAGAGCTGAACAGAAAAGAAATTCCATTTAAAATAACTAAGGATAAAATAATATATTTGGAAATCTACCTGTCAAGACAAAGTCAGGGGAAAATTTTTTGCATTCACAGGTTCTGATAAAGACCTCATTTCTAAAATATATAGAGGATAGACTCAAATACATAAAAATTCTAGCCATTCTCCAATTGATAAATGGTCAAAGAATGTGAACAGAATTTTCAGATGAAGAAATTAAAACTGTTTCTAGTCATATGAAAAAATGCTCTAAATCACTGTTGATCAGAGAAATGCAAATTAAGACTAGGTATCACTACACACCTCTCAAATTGACTAAGATGACAGGAAAAGATAATGATTAATGTTGGAGGGGATGTAGACAGGACACTAATATATTGTTGGTAGAATTGTGAACTGATTCAACCATTCTGGAAAAAAATTTGGAACTATGCCCAAACAAGATTACAAGGGAAGCAATAAAATGGGGGAAATTTTTTACATCCACAGGTTCTAATAAAGGCCTTATTTCTAAAATATAACACCTTTGAAAGTGTTAAACCCAACAGATTTTTTTCAGTGAATTATAAATTAATGCAAAGGATTTCAATTCCAATGACCTAGCATTTTCAATTAAGTGAGCTTTAAAAGTATAGCCAGTGCAGAAATAGTTTTACTCACTACTTCATTGTACATCCCTGTGGTTCATTTGCTAGCTCTTTGTTTGTTTAAGAAAATAGAAATGGATTTAAGATAGGATAGCTGTATGCTTATCTTCTTACAAGAAGTACCTCATAGTATTTCTTACTAGAAATAATGGTTAGACTGTAACCTTGTATACAAAGGGGGAAATATCCAATAAATGAGATCTCAGATTCATTGAAGGATGGCTTCATAAGAGTTCATAGTTGACATTGGTTCATCCTTCCCCGATGATTTACTGTAAAACCTTAAAACTAATGTAAGCCTTCTATTTCACAATAGAAGTGATTAAGGATAAAAACACAGATGATTCAGGAAGAAAATCTCCTCACCCTAAGACTGCTTTAAAAGAAATAACACTCAGTCTTTCGTTTCTGCCACTAAGATTTTAAGCCAATTATTCATTTATTCTTCAAAAGCATTTGTAATTCATCTTGTGCATACTGAGAAGTTACACAGTTTCTTTATATGTTTACATTTCAGAAATATCTAAATAATAAGATAGGCTTCAGCTTCAAATGTACTTTGAAGTTGAAAAGTACATGCATAGGGTGAATCAGAAATGTTGACTTTGAACAGAATGGCTTCATGGCAAATGAATGATGACCTATGAATGTTCTGGCAAAGAGGTTAGTTCTGAGTTCTCTGAAATTCAGGGTTGAGATGACTGACACAACTCTAGTTCAAACCACTGTTGAGACTATATTGGATCCTTGAGGGTAGTGTTATTCTAGCCATGTATTTTATGGAACATAGTTGCATAAAATAGGGTTCAAAGTCTGCCTTTGAGGTGAATTTACAATACTGATTTCATTATATTTTTTGAGAGGGAAGATTTAATATCTAAATTTTAGCTTTTTTTTTTAGCAGGGGTTCTTTAGCTTCAGTTAAACATTTGGATCCCTTCTCAGAATAATGGTATTAAATTCACAAAATAAAATATATCAGATTACAAAGGAAAACTAAAATTAGTGAAAAAAAGATGTAATTTTTCTACATACAAATTCATAAGCCACTGAAATTCCTCTTTGAGGGATGATTGACCCCAAGTTAATAATCTCTGCTATCAAGGAAAACTCTTATAATACCTATATGCATTTATATAAAAACAATATAAAAAAATCCTCATGTAAAAACCATTAATGATAAAGGATCCAGTCATAAAAGTGGAGTATGAAAGCCTCCTTTCGTGTATCAGAGACTGTCTCATGCATGGTATTAATTTAACTATATCCTTTTCATATAGTTAATCAGTGGATAAAATTCAAGTAGAGTTTGTAAATATAAAACAAAATTATATGATGTGAACACTTATTTTTAAAACATTAAGATGCTTAAGTATCACAACAAAATAATAATATCTATGATTGGGTCTTTTCTCTTTGCCCATGATATTATGATGACTAACCTAATAGCTAATATACAAAACTTCAAAACTTCATTTGACCCTCACAACAACCCTGTGAGATGACTTTCTTATTCAAACTATATAGGTGAGGAAAGCATGGCACTGAGACTAATTTGCCAGTGTCACAACCTAATACAGATTAAAGGCAGAATTTAAGCCCTAGTCTCTTTTGACTCCAAGTCTAGCACTCTTTCCATTACATTGCCACTAAAACAATGCCATTATAAATATTTTCATGTAATAGGATAAAAGTGAAAAATGGACCAGCTTCTTCAATCTACATATGAAGTGTGTGTGTGTGTGTATGTGTATGTATATATATATATATATATATATATATATATATATATATATATATATATATATATATATATATATATATATATAGGTATATATATATATATATATATATATATATATATACCTATATATATATATATATATATATATATATATATATATATATATGTATGTATGTATATGTTGGGAGAAAGGTGGACAATTTTATATAACATTTATTATATGCTAGCTATTTAATTCATTTAAAACAAAAATTTATTCCCAGATTTTTTTCTATTGTCATTGGGATTAGAAGACCTGAGAGTATCTCAAGAAGAAAAAGTAGAGCTAGTTTATGATACACCAGAGAAGAATTTACAACCTATTGGTTGTCACAATGAATCTATATTAGTATACTTTTTTTAATGTTTATTTTAAAAAATAGAAAAAAGAAAGATAGGAAAGGAAAATAAAACAAAACATTGTTATGTGTCCAAGAGAACATCAGAGAGAATTTATCATATATAACAATAAATGTCCCATTTAAGAAAGTATATATAATAGTACAAGAAATTATATTCATGAATGTCAATTTTTCTTTGCTTCCATTTGGGTTGTTCTTTTATTTTCTGCTGCACACATTCTTTTACGTCATTCTTTTTCCCCTTTTCATTTCCTTTACCTTTCTTTAGCAAGCTATAGTTAAACACAGATACATTTAATAGATAAACATATATATATATATATACACACAAAATACATGTATACACAGAAACTCACACACATGTACACACAGACATATATATATGCATATACATATATATAATGTACATATATATACATACATATATACATATATATACATATATATGTGTGTGTATATATATATATATATATATATATATATATATATATACACACACACATGTACATATACACTCACAGCCATTCACAGACCCAGACACATATATATGTATATTCACTTCTGCTTCTTGTTGTAATATTTGTGTATTTTCTCATCTTTCCTATCCTGCTAATTCTTCTGCTTTAATTCTGCTCCTTAATTTGCCTTGCTATTAGTTGGCCTCCCCTTACCCATAGATCCCTTCCTTATCTTTCTCCTCCACCTTTTATTTCCCTATCTATCCATCCCTCCCCCTTTAGAGATTTTGAAGGGTTCTATACCCTTCATAGTATATATATGTAGTGTTGCCTATTTAAGCTATTCCCAATATGAATAGATTTTCAGAATTAAAATTCTTCCACCTCTAATGCTTCTGTATCTATTCTTTCTCTGTGTCTCATTTATATAAACATTTCTTTTGAGCTAATTACTGATGTCAATCTTAAAGATATGGTATACATTTCCCTGTAAAGAACATAAAATTGAAATTAATCTTACATATTGGCTTTTATATGTTAAATTTTCTATTGAGATCTGGTTTGGTTGAAAGAAAGTTTTGAAAATCTGCAGGTTCGTCAAATGTTCTTTTTTATTGAATATTATGAATAATTTTGCTGCATATGATATTTTTGGCCACAGGCCTAGTTCTTTTGATGACCAGTGTTTATGACATGAGGTCATTTTTGTGGCTGCTCAAAAGTCCTATACAATTCTAATTGTAGCTCCAGCATATTGGAATTATTATTTTCTTGTAAAAGTTTCTCATTGATGTGGAGGTTCAAAATTTGGCAATAATATCCTGTATGTTTTCACAAAAGATAACTTTGATTAATTTGGTGATTGGTGAATTTTTTATATTTCTGCTTTATCATCTTGTTCCACCACTCCAAGAAAATTTTCTTGGATTATTTCTTGCATTATTGTCTCACGGTTTTGGGGGAGGTTGTTTTGCTCATAACTTTCAGGTGGTCTAATTATTCTTATATTTTCTTTTCTCTATCTGTTCTCCCATTCTGTTGTTTTTCTTATGTTTCATAATCTGTTCTATGTTTCATATTCTGTTCTATTTCTTCCTTCTTGGTATTCTGTTTTGTTGTTTCTTGGTTCTTATAGCTTCACTGGCTTCCCTTGTCTAAGTTTAATTTTCAAAGAGTTATTTTCATCTTTAAGACTATCTCCTTTTCCAGTTGCATTTTTCTTTGCATGGTTTGTTTTTGTTTTGTTTTGTTTTTGTTCCTTTTAGTTTTTCCTCAGTGTCTCTCATTTGCTTTTTAAATACTTTTTTGAATTCCTCTGTAAATTCTCTCTGGGCAGGGTGCCATTTAATGTTACTTTTTGAAGTAGAAAGAAGCATTTTTTACTTTGGTGTCCTCCTCTGAACCCTGGTCTTCCCTTTCTCATAGTAAGTTTATATGATCCAATTCTTTCTTCTTTGCTGTGTTTTTGTTTTTTGTTTTTTGTTTTTTTAATGAGAAGGATTAATGTAAGCACCTCAAATGAGGTATGGTGAGGGTGGAGGTTAGTGTCTCTAGCTTCACTTCAGTTCTCCCTTCTGATTTGGAACCTCAAGCCTCCTTTCTCCAAGTGCCTGCAGCCAGCAATGGCCCTGACCCACCACTTAATAGTGTACTAGTTCCTTCTCGCCTAGAGCTAGGCCTCTACAGCACACCTGGGCCTGGTATTCCTAATCAGCAGAGATTCTCTCAGTCTTCTTGGACTCAAACTCCCAACTCCGCACACAGTCTTACAGGTGCAAGTTTACTGAGGCTCCAGACAAATCCAGCCAGCCCTAAGGAACCCAACTTGGTGTTTTTGCAGAGCTAGCCTGGTGTTTGCACTTCACACTAGTTAATTCTTAGGCTGGATTCTTTTTCCTTATCTTGTTGGGTTGTGCCAGGAGTATCCCTGTTCTGCCCCAAGTCTTCTTGATTTTTCACCAGTCTATGTTCCCCCAAGGCACAAATCTCCTCGATTTCTGGGAGAAATATGGAGAGCTTGCAATTTACTGATCTATCTGGCCATTTTCCCATAATCCTCCCTAATAATATTCTAAAACATAAATGTTCATATCAACTTTGTATATATCAGCTTGATGTCTTCATCTGCTGTTTTCCCTGATGCAAAATGTTCAAATTCTGGATTCCAAACTAGATTGCTATTTATACAAAACCTATTGTGTGTAGTTAAATTTCTTCCCTTCTGAACACACTTACTCTAATGACTAATAAAAATGTTTATAATTAGTTGATTCCCTTGTCTAGACTTTGTTGTATGTAATTTATATTTCTGATGGATTGATTCAGTGAAGAAGTTGGAGTGACAACCTCAGTGACCAGACTTTCATGTGCTTCAACTTAGCCCTGGGTTAATAGACATTTATCAGTGGCCAGACTAAATTGGATTTAAGTGAGAAAGGGCTGTACAAGGTCACGTACCTCATTTTCCCCTCCAGAGCCATCTGGGCTCAGTGGCAAGGTATAGATCAGGATGACTAGAGATGACCCTGGGTTAAATGCCCTCAGGCAATTACCTACTGTGTGTCTTTGGGCAAGTCATTTAACCTGTTTGCTTCAATTTCTTCATCTGTAAAATGGGATAATAATAGCACTTATCTCTTAGGGTTGTGGCCAGTTCCACATGTTTCAGTGTATCCCAAGGGAAATTCAGAAACACCCTCCTAGCCTTAGTACAAACAAGACACCACCACTAGGACTCCTGTTTTGCACTGTTTAAGCTACTTAAGATCCCCAAGGTCTCCAGCAGTGTCAACCACTCTGCCTCCATTCACATAGCACAGCACCAGACATGAAGATTCCCTGTAGATCTCAAGGTGAAGTCAGTGCAGCACCAGGTAAATAAGCAAGACCTATAATACCTGGCAGAAGAACTCTTGAGACAGTACACTTTCTAACCTGGGAGCATAGTTCAAATTTAAAAGGAATGAAAAAAGCCAGAAAAGTTGGAGGGGGGGAGACAAGATAAAAAGAATATGACTTTCGACAATCATTATAGTGACAACAAAAATCAGTACACAAACTCAGAAGGCAAAACTGTAAAGAAAAATGGTCTCAAACCCAGAAAGAATTCATATATTAGCTCCAAAAGGAGCTGAAAAACCATAAAAAAGAGGTAGAAGAAAGATGGGGAAAAGAAATGTGAATGATGCAAGAGAATTAGGGGAGGAAAAGACAACAGTTTGTAAAACTTCTTAAAAAGTAGAACTGGCCAAATGGAAAAAGGAGATACAAAAATTCATTGAAGAAAACTACTCCTTAAAGAGTTCAATTGGCCAAATGGAAAAGAAAGTACAAAAACTAATTAAGGAAAACATCACTTTAAAAGTTAAAATCTGGCAAGTGGAAGTCAAAGACTTTGTGAGATATCGAGAATCAATCAAACAAAATCAAAGGAATGGAAAAAATGGATGAAAATGTAAAATACCTCATAGGAAAAACAACAGACCCAAAAAATAGATCCAGGATAGACAATTATCTGAAAGTGACAATCAAAAGGATGAATTGCACAGCATCTTTCTAGAAATTAACAAGGAAAATTGTCCTGAAACCCTGGAACCAGAGAGCAAAATAAACATTGAAAGATTCCACTTATAACCTCAGGAAAGAGATCCCCAAATAAAAACTCGAAGGAACATAACAGCCACATTTCAGAACCATCAGGACAAGGAAAAAAATAATACAAGTGGCCAGAAATAAACAATTCAAATACTGGAGAAGTCATAGTCAGGATTACACAGGACTTAGAAGCTACAAAATTTAAAGATCAAAGGTTGTAAAACAAAATATTCTGGAAGGCAAAGGAGCTAAGAGTACCAGGATCACCCATCCAGTAAAATGAAGCATAATACTTCAAAGGTAAAAATGGTCAGAGAAAAGGAGAAAACCGCAATTAAATAAAAAAATTCTACCTCCAATATCAAGACCCAAGAGAAGCATAAATAAATAATAAAGGAAAAGAAAATGTAAGGTCTTTACTCTCTATTATGGGAAAAATTATACAATTCTTAAACATCATATTAATTATATATTATTAATATATATCAATTATATATATATATACATATATATATTCTTAAACATATTAATAATACAGTTAGAAGGAATATACATCGACAGAGAGTATGGGTATAACATGAATTTGAGAAATTGACAAAAATAATTAAGTGATGAGAAAGAAGAATGCATTGGATGCAGAAGGAAGGGAGAGGTACAATGGGGTAACTTCAAAACCCATTACAGTGGAAGAGAAGACGGTGAGGGTGGACAATGGGCATCACTTCAACCTTACTCTCATCAGTAGTGGCTTAAAGAGAGAATAATACATACAGTCAGTTAAAATACAAATTTATCTTACTAGACAGTGAGTGAAGTAGGAGGGGAGGAGATTCAGGAAAAGGAGGGAGGAACTGAAAGAAGAGAAGGCAGATCAGGGGAGGCAGCAGTCAAACAAAACATTGGTGAGAAGGGAAAGGCTGAAAGGAGATAGAGAACAAACAAAATGAAAAATAGTATGGATGGAAATAGATCATAATACTCATAACTAAATGTGAATGGAATGAAGTTTCAGAAAATGGAAATGGATAGCAGAGTGGATCTAAAATTAGAATCCTATAATCTGTTGTTTACAAGAAACATACTTGAAATAGAAATATACACAGAGTAAAAGTAAGGGACTGGAAATTAAAGAAGGTAGTCTAGCAATAGCAGGTCTCAAACTATATTAGATGGCAGTAATCTTCAAAACTATCTGGTACTGGCTAAGAGAGAATACTGGATCAGTGCAATAAATTAGAAATACAAGGCACAGTAATCAATGACTATGGTAACCTAATATGCGATAAATCCAAAGACTTTTGGATTTTTAATTTTGTATTTTTTTATATACTTTGGGATAAAATCTCACTACTTGACAAAAATTTCTTGGAAAACAATAGGACACACAGTAGAAACTGACCAACATCTAACACCACATATACCAAGATAAAATGAAAATGGATGTATTATTTATACATAAAGGGGGGAAAAGCACAAGCACATTTAAAGAGCAAGGCATAGTCTACTCATCTGATCTATGAGGAAAGGAAGAATTCATGACCAAAGAAGACAGAGAATATTATGAAGTGTAAATTAAGTAAACTTGATTATATTAAAATAATAAGCTGTTGAGGCAGCTAGGTGGCTCAGTGGATAGAGTACCAGCCCTGAAGTCAGGAGGACCTGAGTTCAAATCTGGTCTCAGACACTTAACACTTCCTAACTATGTGACACCTAAATGTGTCACTTAACCCCAATTGCCTCAGCAAAAAAGATAATAACATGTGTTTGTGCAAACAAAAGTAATGCAACTAAGATTAGAAGGAAAGCAAAAATCTGGGGAACAATTTTTATAGTAAATGTCTCAAATAAAGGCCTGATTCTCAAATATAAAAAAAAATAAAATAAAAAAAACTAAGTCAAATTAATTCAAGCCAGGAAAAAAAGAGGGTTTCTTACATGCTTTTCCATCGCATTCCAATTCCTTCTCATGTCTCTCACTCACCCTGGCTCTCTGAATTTCTCTTCCTTTTCCTTTTGGGCCTCTGTCCCTCCTCTTCCTATCTGGGTCTTTGGAACTGTGGAGTACTAAGGTGCTTTTCCACCCCAGACTTTTTCCTGATGGAGGGGCTCTATTCCTCTTCTCTTTATTCTCCTTCTTGATTGCTTGGAGGTGGGTGTTTTATTGCAGCCTTGACTGGCCACTCCCACCATATCTTCAGCCCTGGACCCCTGGGTTCCTGGTCCTGAGAGTATGATGTACTCTTACCTTAAGTCACCCCCAACCCATTACTCAATCAATGCATTGGTCCTGACAGCACCTGCCTTGGAGATATCCTTGGCACATCCACCCCTGACTATTCAGGGATACCACGGAAGCAATGCCGAGGGTGGATCACATTCACTCGTGCTCAGCTTGACATCCTGGAAGGCCTTTTAGCTAAGACATGGTACCCTAATATCTTCATGTGAGAGAATGTGGTGGGCAAAGTCAACATCCCAGAATCCCAAGTCTAGGTATAGTTTAAGAATCGCCAGGCAAAGTGTTGCCAACAGCAGCAGCAGCCAGAAGGTGGGGGAACATCCAAGGCTGGACCCATGAAGGAGAAGGACTCCACTCTGAGGTAGAACAGACCATGGGCCAGAACCGCCAGGCCTCTACAGCCCAGCAGCTTTCAGTGCCTCTTCTTTGCCATGTGGAAGTTCTAGGTCCTTTTTGGGTGATCTAGACTGCAGCCCCTCTTTTTCACTGATGGGGTCCTAGCTGGGTAGACCTGCTTCTTCCCTCAGCCCCCTGCCTGCCCCTGGCATGGAGCTCCACTTGGTTCAGTCTTCAGCCTCCTGTCAGATCAGAGTTTGGGGGCTTCAGCCGTGTGGACTGCCTGGATTATAAAGACCCTGAAAATTTAATTTTAGCACAAAACCTGATTGCCTATATTACAAGGATCAAGGTTCATGGAAATTCCATATGTTATAGATGAAGGAAGGGAGAGCTAAATCATTTCCTTTTCTATACTAAACCAAGATTTCTTCTTTCTGAACCAGGAGATAGTTTGTGGAAAGAAACAAAAAAAGGAAAATCTCAAATTTGAGTTCAGAATTTTTGTCACCTTTGTAACCTTAAAAATTATCTTTCTTGGTCTCCCTATAAATTTTTTTGGGGGAATGACTTCCAAGGTCATTACTAGCAGCTTATGATAGAAGCAAAAGGTCTGTGTGGTTTTGGCCAGAGACAAGTAACTCAGTTTTAATTATTGACTCAGTGGGGTCTCAGAAATCCTACCATACTACAATTTAGAAGAACAGAAATTCAAAAATAAGGGGAACTACCCCCAAAGGATTTAGATGACCAGTTAAAAGCTCCTCCAGATACATAGGAAAGGACCTGATTTTCATGGAACAATGGACAAGTCACCTCTTCTGGACAATGGAAGAAATGTGGTGTTTGGGGCCAGTACCTTGTCGATATCCAGGGATTCAGGTTACACCATTGATAGCACATATGACCATGGGCAAAATCCAAAGTCCTTCCACTTATGAAATGGCAAAACTATATGAAATGATCATATTGAGAAAAAACAAAACTGTAAAAACTTTATGTGGAATCCTTCAAAGAAACCTTCCCAACCTGCAAAAAAGGCCATAGAAACTCACTCTAAACTTCAAAGAGGCTGGCTTAATTGTGGGCAGCCCTAACCTGAAAACATCACCTAACCTTGGCCTCCAGTGGAATTGTACATGGTCCAAGAACTGGCCAGCACAGTCTGACAGGTCATTCCCCATATCAGCTGGGCCCCTTAAGATAGTTGGAAAACATTAAAGAAACTCAGCACTGCTTGCTTAGCCAAAAGTTTATGGAGCCAGTTGGGGTTAAGTTGGGGTTAAGCCCAGCATCACACAGCTAGTCTGATTTAAACTTATCCTCCTGATTCCATGGCCAGTGCTCTATCCACTCCACCAACAGCTGTGTTGTTTTTTAAAATGTTGGAAGAATTTTAAGTTCCTGGATGAGTTTGGAATAGTGTGAAATTCCTGCAGAGCTACGAAGTTATACTCTCGCTTCATCCCACATTGTTGTCACTAGGGAAACCTGTTTGAAGGATTGTCTGCTAAATTCATGTTTCAGCCATTACTAAATTGATTATTTTGTTTAGGGGGGATCTGATCTGCAAGTGCATTTTGGGATTGGGAAAAGGGAAATGAAGAAATCAGGTTTAGTAGCAAGAGTCCCAGGATAGTTTTGGATCTGGCGCATTATTGTTCATCTTGACTCTCCTATTAGCTAGACAAGGACTTTAGTCCAATAGGAGATTTGGACAAGATGGTCCCTGACAGTATTTATTAAGCATCTATATATATTAGGCTAGTTGGCTCAGTGGATAGAGTGCTGGGTCTATAGTCAGAAAGTCTCATCTACCCGAGTTCAAATTTAGCCTCAGATTCTTACCAGCTATGTGATCTTGGGACAAGTCACTTAATCCTGTTCACTCTCAGTTTCTTTTTCTGTAAAATAAACTAGAGAAGGAAATGGCAAAGTAGCTTTGCCAGGAAAACCCAAATGGGGTCACAAAGAATCATATATGACTGAAAAAAAAAGGTTGTGCCAGGCCCTGAGCTAACAGCTAAAGTTACAAAGAAAAACCAAAAATAAGCCTTACCTCACTAACTGGGGATACAACATGGAAACCACAATTTAAAAACAAATCATAAATCAGTTGAGAGTTGATCATCAGAAGGAAGGCACTAGGGAAATGTGGGAAAATTGGGACATTAATGCATGGTTGGAGGAGTTATGAACTGATACAATCATTCTATAAAGCAAATTGGAACTATACTCAAGGAATAACCAACCTGTGCATACTCTTTGATCTAGCCACTATTAAATCTTTATCACTAAGAAATCAAAAACAAGGGAGAAGTAACTACATATACAAAAATATTTGTAGCAGCCCTTTTCAGAAGCAACAGCAGTCTTTGTTTAAATTTCTTTTTATTTAAAACCTAAGAAAAAATTGTCATGTGAACTTGAGAGGATTCAAAATATGTAACAAATTTTCATTTCAACAAAACATTTAGTAATAGAACACATTTTATTCAGAACTGTACATCTTTTCTTTGCTTCCTTGTAAGTTTTTTTTTGTTGTTGTTGTTCCCTGCTGTACACTTTTTACTTTATTCTTTTCTCCCCTTTCTTCCCTCCCACTTTTAGATAGTTTACAGTTAAGCATCTATACATCCATATATTTATGTTTACATACACTATGCATATACACATATGCATACATACACACATATGCATTATCTTTTGTTTCCTATTCTTGCTAACCCTTCTACTTCACTTTTATTGGCTAGCTTGATTTGCTATTATTTTACATACTCCCCACTCTAAGGATTCCTTCTTTATGCTCTTTCTCTACCCTTTCCTTCCCCCTTTATCCTTTTTCTATTAATCTATACACCTGATCCCACTCCCATTAATCTCTATACATTTCTATACCCTGCCTTATCCTATTCCCTCCTACTTTTATTTCTTTATATATTTTAGAGGGTGAACCTTAGTTCTTTTGATTGCCCAATATGTAGTATTCCAGATCTTTTAGTGTAGCTACTGATAGGTCCTATATGATTTTAATTGTAGTTCTAATATATTTGAATTTTTTTATTGTTGTTTCTTGTAAATTTTTTTCTTTGATCTGGGGAGTTCAAAATTTAGTAATGTTATTCCTATATGTTTTCCTTGTAAGATCTCTTTCAAGTGGAATTGGTGGATTTTTTCTATTTCTACTTTCTCCTCTTATTCTATCACTTCAGGACAATTTTCTTTAATTAATTTTTCCTATTAAATTTATTTATATTTAATATATGTGGCTTTGTGTTGGAACAGAAAAATCAGAGCAAAAAGGAAAAACCAGGGGAGAGATTAAAAGAAAAACAACACCAGAAAAAAAAAGAAGTGAACCTAGAATGTGTTAATTTATGTTCAATCTCCTTGTTTTTCTTTTTCTGGATGTGAGTGGCATTTTTTGTCCAAAATCTGTTGGGATTGTTTTGGATCACTGAAACACTGAGAAGAACCAAGTTTTTCATAATTGATCATCATGCATTCTTGCTGTATGTATTCCTGATTCTGCTTGTTTAGCTTAGCATCAGTTTGTATAACTCTTTCCAGGCCTTTCTTTTTTCAGTTTTTTTCATCATTTCTTTATAAAACAATAATATTCTATTACCTTCATATACCACAACTTGTTCAGCCATTCCCCAATCGATACGCATCTCTACTCATTTTCCAATTCTTTGCTAACACAAAAAGAGCTGCTACAAACATTTTTGCACATGTAGGTTCTTTTTTATGATTTTTTTTATTTATGATTTCCTTGACTACAAATCCAGTAATAATGTAAGAACCCTGGAAAGATGGGGGAATGGGGAGAATTAGATTATGACAGAATTGAAAGTTAGAAGATTTAGTAGTCAATCCTGGAGGTAATAGGAAGCCACTAAAGTTTATCAAATGAGGAGTAGTATAGTTGGACCTTTGACCATTGTGTTAAAGAACAAAAATATTGAAACCAATATATGAAAAGATTTATCTATTGAATGTTTCTTCTTCATATATGATATTTTACATAGCAGAATTTTAGGAGACAGAAAAATAATTCTTAATCAACATTTAATTAAAATTTTATTTTCTTAAAAAATTTTTATTGATTTTGAAATTTTTTATTTGATGAGCATTACTTCATTACCCTTCCCATTGTGGTACAGTAAATAAAATGCTAAAACACAGAAACATAGAGAGTTTTCTTTTATTTTACTTTTTTCTGTTATTTTTTTTGTAGCCCTCAATATGGCAGCTGCATTCTACCCCTTTCTCTTTCTCTATACACTAAATCATTTATTTCACCTCATTCATTTTGACAGGTCAGAATGGTATCCTCATAGGAATAACTGGCCACAATAATTCCTATGCAACTAAAGATTATTTTCTCAGGGTTCTAGTAGTCCTGTGTTTGACAAGGGGTGGAATAGACTCTACTATTGTATGTCCTCTGCCTCTATCATCTTCTTTCTCATTTGCACAAAATCAATCATAATGATATCACTTACATGAACATGAAACATTTATTAAAGAAGGTAAAATGTAGGAATAATCTTAACTTTTACTGATGATATGAAGAGTAAAAATAATAAAAATATAGTCTATCCATGCATGGAAAGACCCACCAAATCTGGACTGTGAGTCATCTTTTGGGCAAAACCACTCTTCTGCTATTTATTCCCTTTCTGGTCCATACAGCTCTCCTATAGGACAAAGTCATGTCTCTGCTGCTTTTAAACCAGTGAGGAAGTGACAATTTACTTTGGTACATAGTTGCCTTGGTGAAGCTGCTGAGAAACACTTTTGGTATGGGAATCCTGCTTTACCTAGTCAATTTTTAGCAAAATTATACTTATTCTAATAGCAAAGTACTTGCAAAGCCTGTATTTTCTGTATATCTCTCTTGACCTTCAAATCAAACATTATTATGGGTGAACCTCTGAGAATTTTTCCCTTTCTCAAGCTATAAATTAGCTTAAATAGCAATTCTGCCTTTCTCCATCCAAGCGCTCTTAGCAAATCTGGTCAGCACAGTTACCAGCAGATCAGCTGCAAATCCTGCCTGTCAACTTTCATCAGCTCTTGTCAAAACCTCTATTGCATCTTATATAAGCAGCTACTCTTAATATTCCTTGTTTCTCTGTCTCTCACCCCTCTAGAGTTCAGTTTTCTTTCTCACCTGTCTGTTTCCTATGCTATCCTCTAATCCTCATCTTTCTATTCCATTCCATTCTATTCTCATTTATTCCAAATCAGGGCTTCCTCAAAACCAGGGACCCATCTCTGTATCTCTAATTTATGATTTGAAACTCAAAAATTCCACCTATTGTATATGACATAGATCTATAATCTATAATTTTCTGTAGGCCCCAAATAGTTATATTAATTAAAGTTCCACTTTCACAACTCTGAGAACAGACACATGCAAATGAATTGATAATTCAAAATATACTTCAGTCATCTTTACTGTATTCATTATTCTGTCTTCATACAGATCCATTTTCACTATATTTATTGGAGGAGGATGCACAACTTTCTATTAGGAAAGTCTATGTTTCTCCTCAAGATTTTATCTAGGCTGTTTCTTCTTAAGCTGATTTTGTGTTTCTTAATAAGTATTTTTTCTCTGCCCCTCAGCAATAAAAAGACTACATGAAAGGGATTGTATGTAAAATATAGTTGTATAAAATATAAAATTTGTTTGTTTTTTTTTTGCTTTGGCCAGGACATACTGATATAAATGTAAGTGCAAACCTAACATGAATAACAGGTGGATAAAGACCAGGCAAGCAGTGGTCTTTCTTTTCACTAAATGATTATTAAATTTAAAGTCTGCAAGAATCAGTGGATTTCTTCTGAACCTCTGTAGAAGCCAATAAATTGAAACCATTAAAGATTGATTAAAATAAAAGAAAAATGAAAGTAAAAAGATTTATAAAGCTCAGGCCCCCAATTTTAAACTTTTTTCAGGAATACCTAAGAGCTATATAACAGCTGAAGCAATATGAAATTAAGATGAAAGTAATGTATTTTACATTTACCCCATCATTAAAGAAAAATAAATATCAAATCTGAAAATATGGCACGATTGTTATTAAAAAATTTGACAGTGTTGTGTCATAAAGTATTAATCTTTGATACACTTTGAAATGAAAGCCACAAATAAAAAATTAAACTTCACATTACAAAGTAGAAAAATAGTGGAATAATTTGCCAAAGCCTGTATTACCTCAATAAAGAATAATAAGGTCATGCATAATAAAACAGAAACCTTTGAAATTCAGGTACCTGCCAAGAACATCATTCTTATGGGCTGGCTTTTAGAGAATGGTCCCAAATATTCTACCTCACAGACATGATCTTATATGCCATGCATGAAAAGACCCACCAAATTAGATACTGAGCTCTGTTATGTTCAGATTCATATCTTCTTCCTCAGAGGGTTTATATTCTACCTTGGGCATGCTCAGAATTTCAAGCTTGAACAATTATTCACCCAATTCTGTGGAGAAATATGGAGATATGATGTAATGTTTAGAAGCTGCCTAAACCCACTGCCATTAAGGCTATCATCTTTATAGATTCTAATTCCAGAATGATTCCTAACATAGCAAGGAAAGTAATTAATATGCTTTATTAAAAGATGCATCAAAATGTCCCTATCCTTCAGGCTTTAATTTTTTTAAACAAACTACATTTTTATTAAAAAACAAACTACATATTTATTAAAAGCAGATAATTAGGTCATGGTAATGGACATATATATGGTATCACATACAAATTCTTTTTTTTTTAATTGAAGTTTTTTATTTACAAAACATACACATGGGTAATTTTTCCAACATTGACCCAAGCAAAATCTTTTGTTCCAAATTTTCCCCTCATTCCCCCCACCCCCTCTCCTAGCTGGTAGGTAGTCCAATATATGGTAAATATGTTAAAATATATACTAAATCCAATATATGTATACATATTTATACAGTTATCTTGCTGCACAAGAAAATCAGATAAAGAAGGAAGAAAAAGAAAAGCTGAGAAAGAAAACAAAATGCAAGCAAATAACAACAGAGAGTGAGAAAGCTATGTTGTGTTCCACACTTTTTTTTCCCACAGTTCTCTCTCTGGGTATAAATGGCTGAACAAGTGGAGCTGGTTTGAATTATCTCATTATTGAAGAGAGCTACGTCCATCAGAATTGATCATCATATGGTCTTAGTTGCTGTTTATATTGATATCCTGGTTCTGCTCATTTCACTTAACATCAGTCATGTAGATCTCGCCAATCCTCTCTAAAATCATCCTGCTGGTCGTATCTTATAAAACAATAATATTCCATAACATTCATATAGCATAACTTATTCAGCCATTCTCCAATTGATGGGCATCCACTCAGTTTCCAGTTTCTTAGCATTACAAAGAGGGCTACCACAAACTTTTTTGCACATGTGGACCCCTTTCCCTTCTTGAAGATCTCTTTGTGATATAAGCCCAATAGAAATACGGCTGGATCAAAGTGTATGCAGAGTTTGATAACTTTTTGAGCATAGTTCCAAAGTGCATTCCAGAATGGCTAGATCTGTTCACAGGTCGATCAACAATGTATCAATGTCCCAGTTTTCCCACATCCCCTCCAACACTGGTCATTATCGTTTCCTGTCATCTTATCCAATCTGACTGGTGTGTAGTGGTGTCTCAGAGTTGAATTAATATGCATTTCTATGATCAATAGTGATTTGGAGCACCTTTTCATGTGACTACAAATAGTTTCAATTTCTTCATCTGAAAATTGTCTGTTCATATTCTTTGACCATTTATCAATTGGAGAATGGCTTGAACTATTTTAGACATGAGTCAATTCTCTGTATATTTTTGGAATGAGGCCTTTATCAGATCCTTTGGGTGTAAAAATGTTTTCCCAGTTTATTGCTTCCCTTCTAATCTTGTCTGCATTAGTTTTGTTTGTACAAAAACTTTTTAACTTAATATAGTCAAAATTATCAATAATGATCTCTAATTCTTCTTTGGTCACAAATTTCTTCCTCTTCCACAAATCTGAGAGGTAAACTATTCTTTGTTCTTTTTACTTGTTTATAAAATCATTCTTTATGTCTAAATCATGAACCCATTTCGACCTGATCTTGGTATACAGTGTTAGGTATGGGTCTATGCCTACTTTCTGCCATACTAGTTTCCAATTTTCCCAGCAGTTTTTGTCAAATAGTGAATTATTATCTCAAAAGCTGGGGTCAACCCCCAACCAAAAATTAAACTCGAAATACAAAAATTAAAAGGAGAAATCAATAAAATTGAAAGTAAAAAAACTATTGAATTAATAAATAAAACCAAGAGTTGGTTTTATGAAAAAGCCAATAAAATAGATAAACCTTTGGTAAATTTGATCAAAAAAAAGAAAGAGGAAAATCAAATTGATAGTCTTACAAATGAAAAGGGGGATCTTTCCACCAATGAAGAGGAAATTAGAGAAATAATAAGGAGTTACTTTGCCCAACTTTATGCCAATAAATTTGATAACTTAAGTGAAATGGATGACTTCCTCCAAAAATATAGGCTCCCTAGATTAACAGAGGAGGAGATAAATTGCTTAAATAGTCCCATTTCAGAAAAAGAAATAGAACAAGCTATTAATCAACTCCCCAGGAAAAAATCCCTAGGGCCAGATGGATTCACATGTGAATTCTACCAAACATTTAAAGAACAATTAGCCCCAATGTTATATAAATTATTTGAAAAAATAGGGGATGAAGGAGTCCTACCAAATTCCTTTTATAACACAGACATGGTACTGATACCTAAACCTGGTAGATCGAAAACTGAGAAAGAAAATTATAGACCAATCTCCTTAATGAATATTGATGCTAAAATCTTAAATAAGATATTAGCAAAAAGACTTCAGAAAATCATCTCCAAGATAATACACTATGATCAAGTAGGATTTATTCCAGGAATGCAGGGCTGGTTTAATATTAGGAAAACTATTAATATAATTGACCATATTAATAATCAAATTAATAAGAACCATATGATCATCTCAATAGATGCAGAAAAAGCATTTGACAAAATCCAACATCCATTCCTACTAAAAACTCTTGAGAATATAGGAATAAATGGATTATTCCTTAGAATAATCAGGAGTATATATTTAAGACCGTCAGTAAGCATAATATGCAATAGAAATAAACTGCAACCTTTCCCAGTAAGATCAGGAGTGAAACAAGGTTGCCCACTATCACCATTACTATTCAATATAGTACTAGAAACGCTAGCCTCGGCAATAAGAGCCGAGAAAGAGATTCAAGGAATTAGAGTAGGAAATGAGGAAATCAAACTATCACTCTTTGCAGATGACATAATGGTATACTTAGAGAACCCCAAAGACTCTGCTAAAAAGCTATTAGAAATAATTCAGAATTTTAGCAAAGTGGCAGGATACAAAATAAATCCACATAAATCCTCGGCATTTTTATATATCACTAACAAAATGCAACAGCAAGAGATACAAAGAGAAATTCCATTCCAAACAAATGTTGAGAGTATAAAATATTTGGGAATCCATCTACCAAAGAAAAGTCAGGAATTATATGAGAAAAATTACAAAACACTTGCCACAAAAATAAAATCAGATTTAAATAATTGGAAAGACATTCAGTGCTCTTGGATAGGCCGAGCGAATATAATAAAGATGACAATACTCCCCAAACTAATCTATTTATTTAGTGCTATACCAATCAGACTCCCAAGAAACTATTTTAATGACCTAGAAAAAATAACAACAAAATTCATATGGAAGAATAAAAGGTCAAGAATTGCAAGGGAACTAATGAAAAAAAACTCAGAGGAAGGTGGTCTAAGTGTACCTGATCTAAAGCTATATTATATAGCAGCAGTCACCAAAACCATTTGGTATTGGCTAAGAAATAGACCAGTAGATCAGTGGAACAGATTAGATACAAAGGACAAAAAAGGGTACATCTATAGCAATCTAATCTTTGACAAACCCAAAGATTCCAACATTAGGGATAAAAATTCATTATTCGGAAAAAACTGTTGGGAAAACTGGAAATTAGTATGGCAGAAATTAGATATGGATCCACACTTAACACCATATACCAAGATAAGATCAAAATGGGTCCATGATTTAGGCATAAAGAGGGAGATAATAAATAGATTAGAGGAACAGAGGATAATCTACCTCTCAGACTTGTGGAGGAGGAAGGAATTTATGACCAGAGGAGAACTAGAGATCATTATTGATCACAAAATAGAAGATTTTGATTACATCAAACTAAAAAGTTTCTGTACAAATAATACTAATGCAAACAAGATTAGAAGGGAAGTAACAAATTGGGAAAATATTTTTAAAAACAAAGGTTCTGACAAAGGTCTCATTTCCAAAATATATAGAGAACTGACCATAATTTATAAGAAACCAAACCATTCTCCAATTGATAAATGGTCAAAGGATATGAACAGACAATTCTCAGAGGAAGAAATTGAAACTATATCCACTCACATGAAAGAGTGTTCCAAATCACTACTGATCAGAGAAATGCAAATTAAGACCACTCTGAGATACCACTACACACCTGTCAGATTGGCTAAGATGACAGGAACAAATAATGACAAATGTTGGAGGGGATGTGGGGAAATTGGGACACTAATACATTGCTGGTGGAGTTGCGAAAGAATCCAGCCATTCTGGAGAGCAATCTGGAATTATGCCCAAAAAGTTATCAAACTGTGCATACCCTTTGACCCAGCAGCGCTACTACTGGGATTATATCCCAAAGAAATACTAAAGAGCGGAAAGAAACATATATGTGCCAAAATGTTTGTGGCAGCTCTATTTGTTGTAGCTAGAAACTGGAAGATGAATGGATGTCCATCAGTTGGAGAATGGTTGGGTAAATTGTGGTATATGAAGGTTATGGAATATTATTGCTCGGTAAGAAATGACCAGCAGGAGGAATATAGAGAGGCCTGGAGAGACTTAAATCAACTGATGCTGAGTGAAATGAGCAGAACCAGAAGATCACTGTACACTTCAACAACAATACTGTATGAGGATTTATTCTGATGGAAGTGGAAATCTTCAACATAAAGAAGATCCAACTCACTTCCAATTGATCAATGATGGACAGAGGTAGCTACACCCAGAGAAGAAACACTGGGAGGGGAATGTAAATTGTTAGCACTAATATCTGTCTGCCCAGGTTACATGTACCTTCGGATTCTAATGTTTATTGTGCAACAAGAAAATGATATTCACACACATGTATTGTACCTAGACTATATTGTAACACATGTAAAAAAAAAAAAAAAAAAAAAAAAAAAAAAAAAAAAAAAAAGCTGGGGTCTTTGAGTTTGTCAGATACTAGATTGCTATAGTCGTTGACTATTTTGTCCTGTTAATCTAACCTATTCCACTAATCAATTAGTCTATTTCTTAGCCAGTCCCAAATGGATTTGATGACCACTGCTTTATAATATAGTTTTAGATCTGGTACAGCTAGGTCACCTTCATTTGCATTTTATTCTTTCATTAATTCTCTTGAAACTCTTGACCTTTTGTTCTTCCAGATGAATTTTGTTGTTACTTTTTCTAAATAAGTAAAATAGCTTTGGGGAGCTTGATTGGTATAGCACTAAATAAATAGATTTGTTTAGATAGTATTGTCATCTTATTATATTCACTGGACCTGTCCACGAACACTTGATATTTTTCTAATTACTTAGATCTGACTTTATTTGTATGGAAAGTGTTTTGTAGTTTTGCTCATATAGTTCCTGACTTTACCTTGGCAGATAGATTCCCAAATATTTTATACTATTGATAGTTATATTAAGTGGAATTTTTCTTTGTACCTCTTGCTGTTGAATTTTGTTAGTGATGTGTAAGAATACTGATGATTTATGTGGATTTATTTTGTATACTGCATTTTGCCAAAGATGTGCATTGCTTCTAATAGTTTTTTACTTGATTCTCTAGGATTTTCTAAGTATCATCATATCATCTGCAAAGAGTGATAATTTGGATTCTTCATTACCTACTCTTAATTTCTTTAATCTCTTTTTCTTCTCTTATTGCCAAAGCTAGCATTTCTAATACAATATTGAATAGTAGTGGTAATAGTGGGCAACCTTGTTTCACCCCTGATCTTATTGGGAAAGGTTCCAGCTTATCCCTGTTACATATGATATTTACTGATGGTTTTGAATAGATGCTATTGACTATTTTAATGAAAAGTCCATTTATTCCTGTACTCTCTAGTGTTTTTCATAGGAATGGGTGCTGGATTTTATGAAATGCTTTTTCTGCATCTATCAAGTTATCTCAATATCATATGGTTTTTGTTAATTTGGTTATTGATATAGTCAATTATGCTAATAGTTTTCCTAATATTTAACCAGCCCTGCATTTCTGGTATAAATCCTACTTCGTTGTGGAGTATTATCCTGAGAATGATTTTTTTTGTAATCTCTTTGCTAATATTTTGTTTAAAATTTTTGTATCAATATTCATTAAGGAGATTGGCCTATAATTTTTTTTCTCTGTTTTCGTTGTACCTGGTTTAAGTACCATGTCTGTGTCATAAAAGGAATTTGATAGGAGTCCTTCATTCCCTATTTTTTCAAGTAGTTTATATAGTCTTGGAGTTAATTGTCTTTAAATGTATGGTAGAATTCACATGTAAATCCATTTGATCCCGGGGTTTTTTCCTTAAGAAATTGATTAATAACATGTTCTATTTCTTTTTCTAAAATGAAACCATTTAAGTGATTTATTTCCTCTTCTGTTAATCTGGGCACTCTATATTTTTGTAGGTAATTTCTCCGTTTTACTTAGGTTGTCAAATTTATTGGCATAAAGTTGGATGAAGTAACTCATAATTATTGCTCTAATTTCCTCTTCGTTGGTGGATAGTTCTCTCTTTTCATTTTTGAGACTAACAATTTGATTTTTCTTTTTCCTTTTTCTAATCAAATCAACTTAAGGTTTATCTATTTTGTTGGTTTTTTCATGAAACCAACTCTTAGTTTTATTTATTAATTCAATAGCTTTTTTACTTTTAATTTTATTAATCTCTCCTTTCATTTTTAGAATTTCAAGATTGGTATTTGATTGAGGGTTTTTAATTTGTTTTTTTTTTCTAGTTTTTTTTTTTTAGTTGCAAGCCTAATTCATTGATCTTCTCTTTCTCTATTTTATGAAAATAAATATCTAGAGATATTATTACCGCTTTGGCTGCATTCCACAAATTTTGGTATATTGTCTCATTATTGTCATTCTCTTGGATGAAATTATTGATTGTGTCTATTATTTGCTGTTTCACTCATTCATTCTTTAGGATGAGATTATTTAGTTTCCAATTACTTTTTGTTCTATTTTCCCCTGTCTTTTTATTTACTATAATTTTTATTGCATTGTGATATAAAATAAAAATGCATTTACCATTTCTCCCTTTTTGCATTTGATTTTGAGATCTTTATGTCCTAATATATGGTCAGTTTTTATATAGGTTCCATGAACTGCGAAAAAGAAAGTATACTGCTTTCTGTCTTTATTCAATTTTCTCCAAAGATCTATCATATCTAGCTTTTCTAGTATTCTATTTACCTCTTTAACTTCTTTCTTATTTATTTTGTGGTTTGATTTATCTAACTGAGAGAGAAAGGTTGAGATCTCCCATTATTCTAGTTTTGCTATTCTTGCCACTCTTTCAACTTCTCCTTTAGGATATATGGTGTGTATATGTTTAATGTTGATATTGCTTTGTTATCTGTGGTACCCTTTAGCAAGATATATTTTCCTTCCTTATCTCTTTTAATTAGATCAATTTTTGTTTTTGCTTGATCTGATATCAGGATGGCTACCCAGCTTTTTTTTTTTTATTTCACTTGAAGTATAATAGATTCTGCTCTAGCCTTTTACCTTTACTCTGTATGTATCTCTCTGCTTTAAATGTGATTCTTACATATAACATATTGTAGGATTCTGGCTTTTAATCCAGTCTGCTGTCTACTTATGCTTTATGGGAGAGTTCACCCCATTCACATTTACAGTTAAAATTACAAATTCTGTATTTCCTGCCATCTTATTAACCCCAAATTATACTTTTCTCTTTCCTTTTCCCCTTTTCCTCCTTCCCAGTATGTTATTTATGAGCATTTCTTGTCTCAAACACTTCTACTCCTTTAGAGACCCTTCCCTTTTGCTATACCTTTCTCCTTCTATTTCTGTTTTCCCTTCTATTTAGCCTACCCCTTCCCTTTTCCCCTTTCCCCTCCTACTTTTCTATAGTGAGAGAAGTTTCTCGGTGAAACCAAATATGTCTAATATTCTTTTTTTGAGCCAAATCTGATAAGCAAGATTCACACAATAATCATCACCTCCTTTCTTTCCCTCAATTATAATAGATTTTCTTTGCCTTTCCTGAGATGTAATTTCCCTCATTTTAACCTCCACTTTCCCCTTTTTTCTGTTACAATCCCCTTTCCACCTCTAATTTCTTTTTTATATTATAACAGTAAAATCAGATTATACATGTACTCTCTATGTATACCCATAACAGTAATACATTTATCAAGTGTTGGGATTTTTTTTTTCTTTTTACCTTTTTATGTTTCTCTTGAAGCATTTGGAGGTCAAATTTTTTGTTTAGCTCTGGTCTTTTCATCAAAAATCCAAGGATTTCACCAGTTTCACTGAATGTCCATCTTCTTCCCTGAAAGAAAATGCTCAGTTTAGCAGGGTAATTTATTCTTGGCTACATTCCAAATTCCTTCACCTCTCAGAATGTCAGATTCCAGGTCCTTTAGTACTTTAAGTGGAAGCTGCTAGGTCCTGCATAATCCTTATTGAATTATTTCTTCCTGAATGTTTATAACATTTTTTCTTTCATCCAATAGTTGTGAAAGTTAGCCATGATATTCCTTGGGGTTTTAATTTTTTAATTTAATTTAATTTTAATTTTTAATTTCTTCAGGTGTTTGGTGAAATTTTTCAATGGTCATTTTACCTTCTGATTCTATGATATCTGGGCAGTTCTCTTTAATGATTTCCTGAAAAATAGTGTCTAGGCTCTTTTTTTTTTTTTCATGTATTTCAGGGAGTCAATCCTTAGATTGTCTCTCCTAGATCTATTTTCTAGATTGCTTGTTTTCCCAATTAGTATTTTACATTTTTCCTATTTTTTCATTTTTTTTTTGGTTTTGCTTGACTGATTTTTGTTGTCTCTTTGAGTCATTCATTTCCATTTGTTCATTTCTGAATTTTAGTGAATTGTTTCTTCATTTATTATTTTTTTTGCTTCTTTTTGTATTTGTCCAATTAAATTTTTAAGTGAGTTGTTTTGCTCTATGGAATTGTTTTTATTTCACAAATTCTGGTTTTTTAGGTGTTATTTTCTTTTTCCATTTCACAAATTCTGTTTTTCAAGGAGTTTTTTTTTTCTTTTTCTGTTTCACAAATTCTGTTTTTCTGGGAATTGCTTTCTTTTTCTATTTTATCAAATCTATTTTTAATGAGTTATATATCTTTTCCAAACTCTCTTGCAAAGTTTTCATTTCCTTTCCCCATTTTTCTTCTAGCTCTCTTTTAAGACCCTTTGTAATTTCTTCTAGGAGAGCCTTCTGTGGTGGGGACCAGGTTATATCATCTTTTGGGGCTTCATCTGGAGACAATCTTGCCTTTAATCTCCTCAGGATTTGAAATTTGTTTTTCTCTTTCACCATCAAAGCTGTCTATTATCAGAGTTCTGTTTACTTTTTTACTCATTTTAATAGGAAAAAACTTAAGGTCTGCTTTTAGAACAGGGGAGGGTTTTTTAAGCTTCTTCTACAAGCAACAGCTTCCTTTATAAGCAGCCACAGCTTCACTATGTCACTGCTGACTCACTCCAGGTGCTGGGTGGGTGTGGCCAGGTCTCATGAGATTCTAGTGAGGGTTCCCTATTGACCAATTTCTGTTGGATGTTTTATAACTTCTCTGCTTATCTACTGGCTTGCAACTAGGACATAGTGGCCAATACTACTGTAGATACCTGCAGATTTCTTTCCATATATTCTCCCTAACACGAAGTCTGCACTGCCCTGCAGAGTCCACACTACTTGTTGAGTCCTCACTTCCCCAGGACTCTGCTCTATCTGTGCTGGCATCTGTGCTGATCTGCTTCTGCTTAGCTACAACTCTCCTGTTTCCATTTGGAACAGACCTTTTCTGGCGATCTTTGAAATTATCTTCTGCTGGCAATTTGTTGAACTTCCAATATTTGTGGATTCTCCTGGTCCAGAGCTAATTCAGAGACTGGATTTGCTAATTAGTCTGAGGGTTATAGGAGAAGGTCAGAAAGTAATGTATGTCCTCTCTGCCACCTTGGCTCTGTTCCCAGAAGACCTGGGCTTTAATTTTTAAAACTGCAGTATATGAACTACATAAGTTTGTTAGGTTAAATAAATATCCTGGCAGCAATTGGTCAAATTCTTAGAGACTCCTTAAAACTGTGAATTTAGTCTAAAATTTCCAAACTTCTTTACCTAACATCTAAAAACTAGCATTCCAGCAGTTCTCTCAAAACCCATTTTAAAAGGAAATGTCATAATGATTCTTCTCAATTTCAACAATATTCAAGGAAATTAAAGCCAACAATTGTTTGCTGTCAGCTTTCCAACTATCCATAAAGGTAGTTCTACATAGACATTTTGTATATTTTTGGAGGTCACCTTGTCTGCCAAGCTCACCATATGTGACTAAATACAAAATTATACAGTATTCTGCAAAGTAGGATCTGACATTAGATAATCCCAATAGTTTTCAGTTCTAATCTGTTCAATCAAAATCAAATATATAGTCATAGTATAGTATAGTCATGAGATTCCTTTAAGTTATGTAAGCTCTAAAAATCACTTATGTTCCAACACTGATTCAACATTATATGCTTGTTTCTGGCATTTGAAATATATATATATATATATATATATAACTTATATTACTATTATTTCTCAACCGATCTTGTCATATTACCATCCAATCCACTCTTCCTAATTTGTTTATTCTTGTTAATGGTAATAACATTTTCTCAGATTCAAAACTTCATCATCATCTTCCTTTCTTTCTCTTGTCTTGCATTCAGGCATTCAATGTCTTGCCAGCTTTATCTCTTCGAATCTCACATTCCTTTCTTCCTTTTCATTTCTCTTACTACCATAGGCACATCAAAAACACTTAACAAATGACTTTTAATTGGTTAATTAAACAGAATCCCTATTTCTACTTGTTATTGGAGTTCACCAATGTGTGCTATAAACTAATCCTTATCATGTAACACCTTTGCTCAAAATTTTAAACTAATGGCTAATTTGGGCAGGGTGCTGAAAAAATGATATGCTCTTTAATGTATAAAAAACTAAAGTTTGCATTTCTTGGCCAAGGCCTCCTGCTTTCTGGCACTAATTTATTTTTCTATCCTCATCGCCCACTACCACATTTTTTGCTGTAGACAGAAGTTTAACCATACTATTTGTTCTTCCCTGACCCAAGCTTTCAAGCCTTTATTATTAAGTTTACACCATTCCCTCTGTATGTTTACTTGCCAAAATTACTCCCTGTTTCTCAAGGTGCATCTAAACTGTTACAAAAATTTTCTCTCCCTACTCGGAAACTTCGTGTACTTTATTCATACCTCCTATTTAGTATTATCAAATTATACTCATACCTAATTTTCCCTACTCAGTTTTCAGGTCTTTAAGGGCAGAGCCTGTGTTTTATCCATCTTTATATTTTTCCTGGAACTTTGCATAGTTAATTTCCTGCTTATGATAGATGCTCAATTAAAAAAAATATGACCTTATAAGGACAATCATTTTAAAAAAGCCTTCACCAAGTTAAAAATATAAAAACTCATAGAATA
The DNA here is from genome assembly GCF_048593235.1 of Sminthopsis crassicaudata. Lineage (NCBI taxonomy): Eukaryota > Metazoa > Chordata > Mammalia > Dasyuromorphia > Dasyuridae > Sminthopsis > Sminthopsis crassicaudata. The sequence goes on along the minus strand of NC_133621.1, from coordinate 241,340,498 downwards.
TTAGATTTAGCAGGAACTTTTCATAAGTAGATTATGAACATAAGTAGATTATCAAATATTTTGATGATTTTCATAGCCTGTTATAGTGTCCATATGAAACTATCACATTGATGCCTATAAACTTTTCTATTGTAATCCCAGTTATGTATTCTAACACACCACACTTCTGAAAAACAGGAAAGTTGCGTACACATACACACACGCACGTGCTTTCTTCCTCTAGTTATTACAACCTTAATTTGTTTTTTCTTAATAGTATTCTCAGCAATTGAGAAAACTGCCCCAGTCTTACATGCTATGTTGTGTACAATGTGAATTCTGTTATATCGCATGGTAATAGAGTATTCTTTTGGGGGTTAGACAAAAGGTTCGTTTAAGCTCCTTTCTATTTGAAAGGCAAGAGGGCTAACCTTACAGCCATGAAGATGTGGATTCAAGTTCCATTTCTGATTCTTTGCTTATTCATGAACCTGAGCAAGTCAATCTCTTAGGGTTCTAAACAACAAAAGTCTCTTTCAGAAAAAATTCAAACCTCCTCATCCTGAAGTTCCTTAGTTGATAATTATATCACACACTCAACCCTCTGTCTGTTACTTGAATCATTTATTACTTTATTAATTCTCATTGTAAGTTCTCAAACAAAATAAAATAATTTGTTGTTATGTTTATAACCTGTGCTCCGTCCTGCTTGTGTGTCTCTCCTCTAAAAGGGAAGGAAATAATGTTGTATTTGTTTTTTTTTTTTTTAAAGTTATCACTTTATGAAGTTTAGATTATTAACTCATACTTGTTCTTATGTCATTTATAATAGCCAAACCAAATAAATGGCATAATTTTAATTTGATGCATTATTCAGATTAGTAGAAAATAAATTCCTAGTTTTTCTCTTAAAATAATATGCCTAATGCATTTCCTCTCAAACTGTTTATTTCAAATGTTCTAAATGGCATTATTTTCTCTTTTTAAACGAAATCTATAGCTTGATCAAGTGATCCGCCAGAGAAACCTGTCAACTTTGGAACTCTTTCTCTCTTGTGCCCAGAAACAGTTGAATTCTTTAATCTCTGAAGAACCAGCTTCAACAGAAGAAGAACATGAAAAGCTGACCATCACTGACAGGGACTAAATCATTTAGGTCTTAATTTACATTCTGTGAATTGCAAAGATGCATTTTCTTTTCCTTTTAAAATATTAGGGATTATAATACAAGTTTAAGGATAAGATAAAATAATATTTAAAAGAATTGCAAGTGATCTAATTTGTTTTGTTTTCTCATTTGCTTTCCTTTCAAGCATATGGCCTAAGAAAGTAATTTTAAAATACCACATGATCAAAACTTACACTTATGTTGCAAAATTTATAGCCTCCAGTGGCCTCTTATTGGCGAGTTTGGCAAAAGTAATGAATATCATAACTTATTGCCTCAGTATGGCTTCTTACAAGATGCCAGCATGTGATTATATAATTTATTTCTTCTTTTAGCTTAGGAGGAGGCCCGAGTTTCAGTATTATGTAGTTACCTTCTTGGAATTTGGATATAAAGATCTGAGTTTTCCTGACCATTTTTTCAGCTATTTAATGATACTTTTTGCCATTGAACAGAAAATAAATAACAAGAAAGGAAAAAGAGAAAATTTAAGTATTTTATATTAATTTTACTGTCCCGTTGAAGCACATGCGGAAAGGAAAAGAACATACTGTATGTATGTGTGTGTGTGTGTGTGTGTGTGTGTGTGTATATATATATATATATATGTATGTATGTATGTATGTATGTATATATATGCATATATATGCACATATGTTCTTCAAAAAAGTATTATGAAACAATTAATTTTTTTTAATAAGAATTGAACCTTGCACTTGATTTAATGAAAGAGTTGTAGGGTTTCAAATTCTAATTGAGGCAGTAGGGATAGTTTTTCCATAATTTTGAATGTGCTTAATTTATGATGAGTACCTCAAATGTAATAGATTTGTGCCTCTGTTGATAGGTGTTTTTCACATTTTTCAATTTTCACACAGAAGTTTGATTTTTTTCTGTCATTGGATTTATATAAATGTTTATCTTACTATATCTGTGATGCCTCCACTTTCATATGTCCTGAACTTTCTTACAGCAATAAAATATCTCCTGAAATATTAAGATTATATGATTAATTCCTCGATGTATTTATATACTTCTAGCCAGAGCCTCCAGGGTATGTTTCTGAGAATCACAGAAATGATTAAAAAATTATTCAGGTTCTCTTTTGCAAGTTCAAGTAAAGACCTGAGTATAGCTGCTGAGCCTAAAGGCCAAACAGACTTCATATTCACATCCCTCCATCTATCATATTCCAAGATCCTTTGGATCATAAAGACAGGGAGCACTCCATTAAAATCTCCTGGTTTCTTGGCCACTATATTTTGTATGCTCATATAAATTAGTGTGTGAGACTGTAGTAAATTAGTTCTTCATCTCTTTTTCATCTATTATAGTTCATTATTATAGTTTCATCTTAAGTTTTCCCATGCCAGTTTAGAAAAAAGTAAATTGGAAAAAGTTAACTGACAGCAATAGTGTGTTGGCACATAGTGGAAACTGAAAGGGGAGGGAAAGGCAAGGGGATGCTTTTTGATGAAATCTCTTAGGAAATGGTAGTCAGTGTCCAGAGTGACCCAAAGAGTCCTTGCCAGACTGGCTTTTTATTAGTCATATATCCAAGTCCCAGAGTTTTACCCTTAATCACTTCTCTGAAATGTGGACTTTTTCACAACCTCTCATATAATTGCAGTCAAAATTGGATTGCAACAGTATCCTTTCCATAAATCTATCCTTGAGGATTGTTCAGAAGCATCAGCTTGCATAGAATAAGACTTAGGTGATATGAAGAGATAGTGTTATGCTTTGAAATGTTTTATATAATTCAAAGTGTAGACAGTGAAGTTTAACCCAGCCTCACTTAGCATTGATCTTGTTTAAAGCTAAGAATATTTATATAAATAATTATAAAACATTTGTGAAAGTCTAAGAAAAAAAGCTAGGAAAAAGGCAAATAGCTTCTGTTTTTCTGTTTACATTGTAATAAAGGATCCAACTACTACATCTCTAATAGAGTCTATTGCCAAGAAAAAGGAAGCTAATTTTTTTTTCTTTTTGTTTTGCTGAGGCAATTCGGTTTAAGTAATTTGTCCAGGATCACACTGCTAGGAAGTGTTAAATGTCTGAGGTCAGATTTGAACTCAGATCCTCCTGATTTCAGGACTGGTATTCTATCCACTGTGCCACCTACTTGTCCTTAAATTCTTTTCTAAATCCATATAGCAGATTTTAGTCATTTTATAGACTAGAAAACAGGTTCAGAAAATTTGTGTCTTGCTCAAGGTAAGTTACAAAACAGATTTAAACCCAGAGGCTTCTGCTTCCAAAGACAATCTTGTCACTTACTAATTCTCCATAATTATCAGGATTATATTAAGTGTGTGACAAAAAATATATAAACCTCTGAAAAAATATGAGTAGAATAATTAGAGTTCCCATTTTCGAAGAGGATTCATCTTATAACTTTGTATGCACAACTTTGCTGAGATATTTTAGTGAGCATCAGAAGCCTGTAGCACTCTTTTTCCAAAGGTGCAAAGTCTGGATGGGGAAGTTGAAGATGAAGAAGGGATCAAAACTTAGTAGCATTCTGATAACTTAAGCACAAACACAGGGGCATTACTTAGGTTTTGATAACCTCAGGAAATGCAAAAGGCCAAAATACTCTTAGCTAAGACATTGCACAGGGACAAGATGACTTCAGCGTCCTGACACAGGACAATCTATAGATATCTGAAACTTTCCCAGTGCTCTGAGCACTGACCCTGACACACCAGGACAACTGGAAACTAGTGGCATAAGCCTAGGAAATTGAGATGAGAACCAAAGAGTGACCAACTACTCTATTGGACTTCAAGAGGGCGCAGAAGCCTCAGATTAAGAACAGAAGCTAGAGATATGATTAAACAAAGTACCAAACACTATGAATAAATATTGTAGGTCAAGAAATAGCCAAGAAGTAAATCCAGAAAAAGAGTATAGTTTCAGGACTTCTGCAAACAGATCCTTGGTAGGAATGAAAGGAGGTTAGAGGGACATGACTTTGCTAAAAGGAACTTAAGAAAACATGGAAGAGAGAGAGTAATAGATGAAATAATTAAATAATTTAATTATTAAATTAAATTAAATTTATAATTCAATAATGTAAATTACTATATATAATATAATTAAATAATTCTAGAAAAAATGAAAAGCAAATAAATAGCTTGGAACAAAAGTTGGAAATTCTTCCATAAACAACAGACTTCATTAAAATGAGAGAAAAATTAAAAAACAAATGATGGTGACCTAGCTTTATCAGATCTAAAACTATATTATAAAGCAGAGGTCATCAAAACCATTTGATAGTGGCTAAGAAATGTCAATCAGTAGAATAGTTAGGTTCACAAGACACAGTAGTCAATAACTATAATAATCTAGTGTTTGACAAAGACAAAGACCCCAACTTCTGGGATAAAATCTCACTATTTGACAAAAATTGCTGGGAAAATTGGAAAATACTATGACAGAAATTAGGTGCTGACTAACATCTAACATCCTATATCAAGATAAATGCAACACTTAAGGCTAATTACCTATTTGGTGTGAGATAATAATTCTATTAACATATATTTGGATAATGGCTCTCCTCATCATTGGTGCTTGCTGAATGTTTGGTGTTAAGATAATCTTAGGCAAGGATTGGAAGGTGGGGAGAGAGAGGTCAGATTAACTTGGCAGGAAGACAAGGAGGAGAGAGGCTGGAGACTCCAGATTCCAAAATCCAGGATACATCTTTGGCAAACCCAGTGGCAGCTTGCCTGCCTCCTTCACTTCTCCCCCTAAAGACTAAGAACTTTGATTTATCCTGACTCTGGCTGACCCAGAAACCCTCCAGGGAGCTAGCCCATACTTTACATTTGGCACCTAACATGGACCAAGGACCCTAATTTCACTGAAAAAGTCCCTGTGACCAGTAAATAGGGTGAGTTTTAAAATAGACAAACAGGGAACTTACTTTGTTAAGAGCTAAACTAGTAACTTTCCTTTTCTAGCTAAAATGGGGCAGATATTAGGAAAATATTCTCCCCCACCCTGAAGGAGCTCTATAGAAAGCATACTTAGACGAATAAAGAGGCAAGGTTTGCTTGTAACTTGGGAGCAGATTGGTGGACTCTTGGATACATTAGAATGCACATCTCCTTGGTTCTTAAAGGAAGAAGAAATAGAGGAAGATAATTGGAAACTAATAGGAGATCAACTAGATGAATATTACAATGATAAAGGTCCTGATTCAATTTCTAAGGAAACATTCTATATATACAATATAATACAATTGGTCTTAAAGAATCCTGCAAGTTCTAGAAAAAAGAAAAGTTTTAAGAACAGCCAGATAAGGAAGCATGAGGAGAAGGAGGAAGAAAAGGGAGAGATTAATGAAAATATCCCCAAAAGGCATGGGGAGTTAAATAAACTTAAAGTGCCTGGTGATTGTCACTCTTACAGCCCAGTTTTACCTCCGACTACACCCAAGCAGGCTCTTGACCCTATCCCATCAACTTCACCTTCCTAGATGGAGGGAAGAGGAGGAGTGGGAGGAGCAATGATATCACAAGCACCTCCCCCCAGCAATAACCCCTCCCATGACTTGATTGCAAAAGGCACTACTTAAAACCAAAAAGGAAAGGCAGAATACGGCTGATTTGAGAATAGAAATATATCCTATGATTGAACAGCTTAACTCTTCAGATCAAGAAAGGAAAGAATACACTCCTTTTAATCTAGAAATTATCAAAGACCTGAAAAAGGCTTGCACTCTTTATGGGGCTACATCATCATATGTTAAGATGTTATAGAATTTGGCTTATGAAAATTTAACTCCTAGTGACTGGAAATCTATAGCAAGTACATGCTTAGAACCTGGATAAAACTTGCTGTGGCTTTCTGAATATAGAGAACTCTGTAGGATACAAGCTCAATGAAATAGGCAAACTGGAGTTAATACACATCACCTGTGACCAACTAACAGGTATGGGTTCTTATGCAGACACTTCAGAACAGATTAATTACCCCATAGCAACATATGAGCAAATTGCTTCTACTGCTATCATAGCATGGGGCTTTCTCCCAGGTAAACAAAATATAGGAGAAGCCTTCATGAAAATAACACAAGTTCCAAACGAATCCTTTGCTGATTTTTTTGTGGGACATCTGCAGACAGCTGTCATACGAACTATTGTTGAAAATGCAGCAACAGAAATAATGATAAGGCAACTTGCTAAAGAAAATGCTAATGAGGTTTGTAATACTAGGACTACCCAAGAATGCACCTTTACAGGAGATCATAAGATGCTGTGCTACAGTGAATACAAATACCTTTTATATCCAGGCTGTGATGTAGACTGCCCAAGATCCAAACATGGGAAGATAGGGTCCCTTTTGGCAAGGGACTTCCAGAGAGACTCATCAATGTTTTCAATGTGGTAAAGTAAGGCATTTGAAAGCTCAATTTTGGCATAGAGACAGAGTGAGAAAACAGGGTGGGAGACCCAGAATCCCATATCCAAAATGCAACAGAGGCTTCCATTGAGCATCAGAATGTAGACTGATTTAGGCAAACGGGATGAGGGGCCAGCCCCAGGGCCCAAGGCAAAAAATACTTGGGGCATGATGGCAGCACATGCTACACCCAGAGAGCCTTTAGAAGTTACCCAGACATGACCAATCAGCCAGAAAGCAATCTGATGGGAGAAATAGATAACACAATCGATCAGCCAGGAAGCCACCTGATGGGAGAAAGGGATTACAATTGGGGAGAATAGGGTTGTATGCAGCAGGAAATACCAAGATACCCCCTGGAGAGGTGAAATCTCTTCCTTTCCAGCCTATGAATCCCTTGCCTCCAGGCACAGTAGGCTTGACCATTTCACCTCCTGAGACTACTTACAAAACAGTGTTCATCCATACACTGATGTGGGAAACTGGGGAATGTGTAGATAATATCCTAGTCACCAATACAGGTAGACAATGTGTGACTTATCAGCCAGGAAAAGTAGTATATTCAGGTTTACTGATAAAGACTCCTAATAGCCAATTTGGTATTAGTTGCCCAGATTCTGACTCCAAGCAACAGAATCTGGGAATATTCTGGACAGCATCTGTGACAACTGTCTTATGCTCACTATCTATAAAAATGGCATACCATTAGAATGATTGCACATTGTGCAATCTGCACACATGTGCAGATCATATAGTCATTAGAGGTACCAACTGGCCCAGTCACTGGCCAAAGATTAAGGCAGACATCTATATATCTGATGTAGGAGGATCAATAGCAGCTGAAGTTAGTGCTACTCCTTTGATGTGGATATTTGAAGGTGAAACATGAGTTTTTATTCCAATTTTTAGCTGAAAAATTCCTCATCAATCTGTGGGAAAGAGACATTTTACAACAATTAGGATTATAAATGAGTACTTTGGTTTTTTAGGCAAGGCTGCTGTTGAAGGCCTGCCCACACTTTCACCTATTCCTATTCAAAGGAAAACTGATACACCAGTGTGGATAGAACAGTGGCCCTTAGCTAGCAATAAAATTCAGGCCTTATTAGATCTTGTACAGGAGCAAATTGACAAAATCCACTTACAACCTTCTGTAAGTCCTTGGAATTCCCCTGTACTTGTTGTAAAAAAGAAATCTGGAAAATGGAGGATGTTGACTGATTTAAGAAAAGTAAATTAATAGACAGAAACTATAGGAACTCTTCAGCCTGAACTTCTATCGCCTACTCAATTGCCTAGAGAATGGCCTCTTTGGGTTATAGACATTAAGGACTGTTTCTATTATATCCCTCTAGATAAGGAGGATATGAAAAGATTTGCCTTTTCAGTGCCCAGCATTAATTTAGCTGAGCATTATAAAAGATATGAATGGACAGGTTTGTCATAGGGAATGAAAAATAGCCCTACTATGTGTCAAATGTATGTTGCTGCTGCTCTTACTCCAGTAAGAAAAGCATTTCCAAAAGCAATGTTATTACAATACATGGATGATACATTGGGATATGTGAAGTGTTCAAAGACATACTCCTTTTCACTATTTAGGATATGAAGCATACCATAAGGTGCTTACAGTACAAAAACTTTTCTTAAGAACAGAGAAGTTAAACAGCTTAAATGACTTTCAGAAATTGATGAGATATCCAATGGATGAGTCCAGTGTTAGGCTTGACTATCTATCAATTGCAACCATCATATGACATTTTAAGGGGAGACACTGCATAAACATAAAATTTTGAAGAATTTCCACAGCCTAAATAAAATTTGTAGTTTTTAATATACATATCAGCTCTTTAAAGACCTTCAAGAGCAAGTGAGAAAGCATCCAGGTAAGATCTTGCATATCCACTCTCATAGTGGACTTCCCGTCCTACTTTTTATGGTAATTCAAAGGCAGATAGCCTTCTGACCATGTTGGCCAATACTCCTTTATTTCAAGCAGCCCAAGAATCTCATTCTAAATATCATTAGGCTGCTTGAGCTTTATGTTTGCAATTGGGGATAACAAAAGAGGAAGCTAGGAGCATAGTAAAAGCCTGTATAGCTTGCCTTCCTTTCCACGCTCCTATGTTCCCTCCAGGGAAGAACCCTTATGGTTTGAGATCCAGTGAAATCTGGCAAATGGTTTTACCCATTATAAATTTTTTGGTCCTTTGTTTTTTATTCATGGTGTAGTAGACATTTTTTCAGCATTCACTTTTGCAATACCAGCAGCAAAAATGACAGCCTGAGTGGTCACTGAATTTCTTCTGCAAGCATTTGCAATTATGGGTGTGCTACAAGCAATAAAAACAGATAATGTACCTGCATATATTTCTAAACATTTTGCACACTTTTGTGCAAAATGTATTATTTTACAGACCACTGGCATACCCTTTAATCCTCAAGGACAGGCAATAGTAGAGAGAAGAAACAGAAACATGAAGAAGCTCCTCCAAAAATAAAAGAAAGAGGGAACCACAGGTAATCCTAGAGAACTTCTAAATTTAGCTCTTTATACAATTAACTTCTTGCTTTTTGATAAAGATGCACTGACTCCAGCAGAGAGGTTTTATAACCCACCTGGAAGGGCAGTGTCCATTGCTAGCAGCTCCACTATCTTTAGATAATCACCAGGTGATGTGTAGAGATCCAGAAAGTGGTGAATAGAAGGGGCCAGATAGGTTAACTGCTTGGGGGAGAGGGTTTGCTTGTATCTCTACAGATGGAGAAGGAATCGCACTGGTGCCAACAAGCTATATTCACTTTGTCTATCAGAGAGAGATGGAGCAGAACCTTGAAACAAAGGAGAAGACTCAAGAAAAATTGGGTGGTTCCATCGCTGATTATGACCACCACTAAAAGATCATGGCAATTGACTCACGGACATCAAAAATTGTTATTGAGATTGATGCAGAACTTAAAAACCCTCAAGAATCATTGGACTCCCTGATACATGCCGAGACTGTTGCAGGACTTCAAAATGGACAATAGATTGGTTTTGGACTATCTTGGTTGCTGAAGGAGTTATATGTTTGATTGTTATTTACATACCCTCCTTCTAGGACTTCTGGAAATCTTTTACAACACCATGTTGATTTATGTTGTTTGTTACATCACTACTTGCATGTACAATTCATGTTTGTTACACTACATTGAGCCTGCACTGACTGTGGGGAGAGTCATCACTAGTAGCCTGTACGTTATTGCTATGTGCTTGTGTAATACCTCCCATGCTGATGGGTTTGTATACCTGTTTCTAGAAGACCCTTCAGCCCAGAAACCCACTAACAGTATCTAGCTTGACTCCCTGCTTCCCTTTGGTGTTTTTCATCTCTCTTCCTGAGAAGTCAGGGAGGGCATGATCACCTCCTTTTTGGAGTTCTCACCTCCCTGAGAAGTCAGGGAAGGCATGACCATCTGTTCAAAAACAAAAGAAAGCGGGAGAGGTAGAGGGCTGAAACTCCAAAAAGGTGTGCTTGAATCAGACAATAGAGCACTTAAGGCTAATTACCTATTTGATTGAGATAATGACTAATAAGTATAACAAATATATATTTGGATAATGGCTCTTCTCACCATTGATGCTTGCTGAATGTTTGGTGTTAAGATAATGGTAGGCAAGGATTGGAGGGTGGGGGGAGAGAAGCCAGAGTCATTTGGCAGCAGGACAATGAGGAGAAAGGCTAGAGACTCTGGACTCGAGGATCTAGGGTACATCTCTGGAAAGCCACATGACAGCTTATCTGCCTTCTTTTAAAGATTTCTCCCCCTAAAGACCAAGGACTTTGATTTATCCTGACTCTGGCTGACCTTGAAGCCTTCCAGGGAGCTAGCTCATCCTTTACAGATAAGGTCAAAATGAGTCCATGATTTAGACATAAAGAGTGATATTATAAGCAAATTCGAAGAATAAAGGATAGTCTACCTCTCAGCTCTGTGGATACGTAAGGAATTTGTGGTCAAAGAAGAAGTAGACTACATTATGAAATACAAAATGGATAGTTTTGATTATATTAAATTAAAAAGTTTTTGTACACACAAAACCAATGCAGACAAGATTAGAGGGAAGCAGAAAATGGGAAAATATTTTATATCCAAGAGTTCTGATAAAGGCTTCATTTCTAAAATATATATAGAATTGACTGAAATTTAGAAGAATACAAGCCATTCTTCAACTGATAAATGGTCAAAGGATATGAACAATTTTCAGATGAAAAAATTGAAATTGTTTCTAGTCATATGAAAACTGCTCTAAATCACTATTGATCAGAGAACTGCAAATTAAGACAACTGTGAAGTACCATTACACTCATCTCAGATTGGCTAAGATGACAGGAAAAAAGATGATGATAAATGTAGGATAGGATGTGGAAAACTAGGTCACTAATACATTGTTGGTTGAATTGTGAACTGATCCAACCATTCTGGAGAACAATTTGAACTATGCCCAAAGGGCTATCAAACTGCATCCTTCTGATCCAGCAGTGTCTCTACTGGGTTTGTATTCCAAAGAGAGATCCATATATGCAAAAATGTTTTAACATTTTTGTAATGGTAAGAGACTGGAAAGTGATTGGATGCCCATCATTTGGAGAATGGCTGAATGAATTACATTATATGAATGTTATACAATATTATTGTTCTATAAGAAATATTCAGCAGGATGATTTCAGAGAAGCCTAGAGAGATTTGCATGAACTTATGCCAAGTAAAGTGAGTAGAACCAAGAGAGCATTGTATACAGCAACAACACAATTATGATCAATTCTGAAGAATGTGGCTCATTTCGACAATGAGGTGATTCAGGCCAATTCCAATAGACTTATAATGGAGAAAATCATCTGCATCCAGAGGAAGGACTATGGGGACTGAATGTGGATCACAACATAATATTTTCACTTTTTTGTTGTTTGCTTTCTTTTTATTTTATTTCTCATTTTCTTTCCTTTTTGATTTGATTCTTCTTGTGCAGCATGATAATTGTTCAACTATATATAAAAGAATCACATGTGTTTAACATATATTGGATTACTTACTGTTTAAGGGAAGGGGGGTGGAGAGAAGGAAAAGAGAAAATATTGGAACACAAGGTTTTACAAGGTTGTATGTTGAAAACCCTTTGCATGTATTGTGAAAATACAAAGCTAAAAAAAATAAAACATGTAAGAATAATTGATCTGCAAAACAGGTCAGAAAAGGTCATTGTTACAATTGATCTAAAAACCATGATCAAAACAAAACTGTAAATACCATATTTTAGTTTATCAATACTATTTCACTGATCAAAATAAAAAAGTAGATAAAATACCAAAAAAGTTATCTTTTTTTTTAATAGTTTGCTCTCAGAGAAGGCTTAAGGCAGGGAATGAAAATGATATAAATACAAAAAAAAGATTTCAAAAAATATTTATTTTAGTTATCTACTACCTGTTTCTAGAAATAAATAAAGGAAAAATACAGCAATATCATATCCAAAATCTAAAGCTTCCAAGTCAAAGAAAAACTTCTACAAGTATGTATAAAGAAAAAAAAATTAAGTTTTAAAGAACACAGAATCACTCAAGATAACAATAGCTACTATCTGAGTGAGCTAATTCTGGAAAAGTATACCCAAAAAGGCATAAAAAGTTTTAATAACCAAGAATAACATCTTTCAATATATAAGTTCAGCATCAGTAAAGGGAATAGACTTGTAATAGAATAATGAATTTTAGAACATTCCTGATTAATAGACCAATGCTGAGGAGTTGCTTTGAAATGAAAATATAGGAATCAAGTGAAAAATAAGAAAGGTAAGTAGATCTGATGAATTTAAAAGGATTAAATCATAATGAGATGTTTATATTCCAAAAGCAGAAGATTCCTTCTATTGTTTTGAGAGAATCTTAGTATCTTCAGTGGTTAAAGAAAGAATTGAATAAGAAATAATAGAGAATATGAGAATTTATTTATTCTATTTTAATATTCTTAATTGAAGAAAGAAAAGGAAGTCAAAAAGGAACACACTGGAAAAAAGTGAGGAAGGATATGGGACCTATTTTTCATAATTGGGTTGTGTGATGAATATAGGAAAATGTAAAAAGAAATGACTGAAACAGATCTAATTCATATCTGAATCATACAAAGGAAGATTGAACACACTCATAATACACATACACACAAAGTATTTGGTGAACAAATACATGACTCAATGGAAAATAGGCAGGACAGGGAGCAACAGAGACAGAGACAAAAAGCATTAACAGGGAGAGAAAATCGTCACAAGTGGGTACTGCAGAAAATGGCAGAAAGCAAACATGATTTCCTGTGATCTCCTCTGAGCTTCCCTCAAATTAATAGTAGATTAGGCCTCTAAACTGGTTTTTTAGTGACAGAATTCACAAATAGTTGAAGTATAACAACTTTCCATAAGATATTGTGGAAGAATTTCAGAACCAGTCTGTTTCAATCAGGCAGGTGGAGAGGCTGCCAAGCCCAGAGCTAGGCCTGGAGTGGGGGATGTTAAGCAGATTTCATGTAAGACATCCAGAAGATAATACAAAAGGCAAATTGTGAGCCTCTGAGGCCCCGAAAAACACAAGACTTAGAAGTTCTTACCCAGCCTTGGGGGAAGTCAGTTACCTCTTTGTCTTTAAAACAGACCTCAACTATTAAAAAAAAAATGAACAAAAGAGCAAAAAGGACTCTAACCATAGATAGTTTTTATAGAGAAAGAGAAGAATAGTTCTCAAAACCTGAGGATCATAAAGGCAAATCATCTCCAGTTAAAGCCCCAAAGGGTGATATGAGCTGGTCCCTGTTTCACAAGGCTTTCTTGGAAGAACTCAAAAAGAATCTTAAAAGAGAAGAAAAATGGGGAAAGAAAATGAGATCTTTGCAAGATGATATTGAAAAGGAAAAACAGAAATTATTTGAAGAAAACTTCTTAAAAATAGACTTTATGAAATGGAAAAATCATATAACCCTTTACAAAATAGAGATGAAAAAGAAATCAGTTCATTGAAAAACAAAATCTGTGAAATGGAAAAAATGCAATAAACAAAACATTTCATATAAAAGTTAAATTGGTCAGATATAAAAAGAGATAAAATTATTTTTTAATTTACTAAAAATTAAAATTGAACAAATGGAAGTGAATGGATGAGACTTCAAAAATCAGTCAAACAAAACCAAAAAAAATGAAAAAACTAAAAGAAAATATAATATACCTCACTGGATAAACAATTGATCTGGAAAATAGATTTAGGAGAGACAATCTAAGAATTATTTGACTTCCTGAAAAACATGATGAAAAAAAAAAAAAAAAAGAGCCTAGACATAGTCTTTCAGGAAATCATCAAGGAAAACTATCTGGTTGTCCTAGAACCAAAGGGTAAAATAGCCATTGAAAGAATTCACCTTCTGAAGGAGATTCCAAAATAAAAACTCCAACAGAAAGCAAAGCTAAATTTCAGCATTATCGAATCAAGGTAAAAATATTGCAAGGAGCCAGAAAGAATCAACTCAAATATTGAGGAGGCACAATCAGAATTACCCAGGATTTATCAGCTTCCACTTTAAAAGATCAAATCTGATTTTCCAAAAGGCAAAGAAACTTGGATTGCAGCCAAGAATCAATTATCCAGCAAAACTGAGCATCATCTTTCAGGAAAAGATGTGCATTCAATGAAAAAGGTGAATGTCATCTATTTCTGATGAAAAGACCAGAGCTGAATAAAAAATTTAATCTTCCAATACGGAAATCAAAGTAAAAAGAAAAGAAAAAATACCTTTCTTTCAAAAGTTAAAAAGCTTATATCCCTATATGGCAAGATGATATGTTTAACTCTTGAAATGGATATATTTAGAGGGTGTAGCTATAATTTGATTTTATTGCGATGATTTAAAAAAAAAAAGAAATTAGAGTAGGAAGTGATTCTACTGGAAGAAGAGGAAAATGGAGTTAAAATGGGATAAATAGGAAGCAAAACAACAACAACAACAACAAACAACAACAAAAAAAACACATTACTATTGTGAAAAAGGGGAGGGGGATGGGCATTGTGAAAATCTTACTCCTCTTGTCAAATTTGGCTCAAAGAGAAAAAAAAATCAGATACATTTACCTTCATAGAGAACCTTGTTTCATCCTATAAGGAAATAAGAGAGGAACAGGAAAGAGAAAGGGGGAAGTTAATAGAAGGGAGAAGAGAAGTAGAAGGGGAAAGGTATAAAAAGGAGGGCTGCAAAAGGAGAGGGCTGTTTGAGGGAAGAGATGATCAGTGACAAAATACTGAAGAGAAAGGAAAGGGGGAAGGGAAAATAAAAATATAATGGGTTAAACAAAATAGCAGGAAATACAGAGACAGTAATTTCATCTGTGAATGTGAATGGAAGGGACTCTCCTATAAAACAGAAGCAGATAATAGATCTAAGGAAGAAAACTACATCTTGCTAAAGGGTACAGTAAATAATGAAGTAATATCAGTACTAAACATATATGGACCAAGTGATATAGCATCCAGGGTACCGTAAATAATGAAGTAACATCAGTACTAAACATATATGGACCAAGTGATATAGCATCCAGATTCCTAGAGAAATTAAGAGAGCTGCAAGAAGAATTACATAGCAAAACTATACTAGTGGGGGAATCTCATCTTGCTCTCTCAGAACTAGATAAATTGAACCACAAAATAAATGAGAAGTTAAGGAAGTAAATAAAATCCTAGAAGAGTTAGGGATGATAGACTTTGGAGAAAATTTAATGGAGACAGGAATATATACATACATATATATATATATATATATATATTTTTTTTCTTAGCAGTACATGGAACCTATACAAAAATTGACCATGTATTAGGCCATAAAAACCTCAAAAATCAAATGCAGAAAGGCAGAAATAGTAAATACATTTTTCAGATCATAATGCAATTAAAAATTACATGCAACAAAAGGCCAAATAGACCAAAAATTAATTGGAAACAAAATAATCTAATTCTAAAGAATGAGTGGGTAAAACAACAAATCATAGACACAGTAATTTCATCCAAGAGAATGACAACAATGAGACAACATACTAAAATTTGTGGGATGGAGCCAAAGTTTTTATTAGGGGAAATTTTATATCTCTAGATGCTTACTTTCATAAAATAGAGAAAGAAAAGACCAATGATTTGGGCTTGCAATAAAAAAGTTAGAATATGAACAAATTTTAAAAAAAACAATTAAATACCAAATTTAAAATTCTGAAAACAAAAGGAGAGATTAATAAAATTGAAAGTAAGAAAACTATTGAATTAAGAAATAAAACTAAGAGTTGGTTTTTGAAAAAAACCAACAAAACATATAAACCTTTAGTTAATATGATAGAAAAAGGAAAGAAGAAAATCAAATTATTAGTCTCAAAAATGAAAAGGGAGAGCTGTCCACCAATGAAGATGAAATAACAGTAATAATTGGAGTTATTTTGTATAGTTATATGTCAATAACATGATAAGCTAAGAAAATAGTCATAAAAAAACAAAGTCATAAAACTTCAGCTTTGAAGTAGGAATCATAAGGAGAATCATAAGAATCATAAGAAAGACATAAAACCAAGAATTTGGGGTATGGGCAATTACAAAGAGAAAAGAATGGATTGGAATCAGATTCTTTAAACTATAGATCCCTTGTGCTTATCACATTCTTTCTCTTTCACTATCTCTTTTCTAAAAAGTACACAAAAAGGAACAAAAATAAGATATAATGCATAAAATGCACTGTTAAAATCATAATTATGAACATGAGTACAATTAACTCATCCATAATGTGGAAGAACATAGAAGAATATATTAAGAAACAGAGTAAGAAATGCATGAAGCTTAAAAAATATACAAAGTTAAAATGAGAGCCTATATTAAATGAATTAAAGAAAAAAAGAACAGCAATCATGATATAAGAAAAGAAAACAATACAAATAGAATAAGACATCAGAAATAACGAATAGCAATATTTATTAAACATATACTAAATACAATAGCATCCAAAGAACTGAAGAAGTTAACTTGAAGGGGAAAACAGAAAAATATAATAGTTTAAAATTGCACCCTTTGTAGACTTTAACAAATTTAACAAAAAGATGAAAAAGAAAGAAAGAAACTGGACAATTTTTAAAAAGTTAGATATGATAGATCTCTGGAGACTTCTGAGTGAGAATAATAAGGAGTATACATATTTCTTTGCTATGCATAGAACCTAATAATTGTTTGTTTTATCCAGCCCTGCTTACCACAGCAAAAGATCAGCACACTTCTTCAAGAATGAACAATTCATTGCTGACTTGGAGAGAAAACTAAGCCAACACATGTAGCAACTGTGGAACAGAAAAGGAGTGGATGACTTTAAGACATTTAGTGTACAGCATTATTTTAATTCATTTGAGTCTGAACACTGGCAAGCATCAAGATGGCATAATGAAAATGATGGGGAAATTCTGAAGGTGCTAAACAAAAAAATCAAAATTCCATAGGCTTTACCAGAAGGCAGAATTTAACTCCATCAAAAGTAAAATGCAAATGAAACTCAGATAAATGCAGAATTTTGGGGTCAGTAAGAAAGCAGATAAAATGCCGTTTTATGCTTATTGTAACAATCCAAAGTGCTTTTATGATATGCTGAAGGCTATTTATGGACCAAATACCTCTGGTCTATCTCAACTGTTTACTGCTGATGGAGCTACATTGATTAATGATAAGAATTATTTTGGTCAAACTATGGTAGAGCTTATACTGATTTGATCAGCCACAGTGGGACACACTGTACCGTGGTCCCAAAATAGCGTTGTCATTTTGATCCTCTTAAAGAACAAAGGACAGCTATAATTATATGACAGGAAAAAAAATATTGAATAATCATAGGAAGGCAGAGATGAGGAAGCAAAGAATTCCAGTGTGGGGCACAACCAGAGAAAATGTCCAAATTCAGGAGGTGGAGCCAAGACGGTGGAGAGTAGATAGCTCTTTGCTTTAGCTCTTCCCTTGGGTCAACACCAGATCAAACCTCTGAATTGGTATTGGAGTGACAGAACCCACAAATATTTGGAACATAACAAATTTGTAGTAGAAATTTTAGAAGAGCTTCAGGAAAAATCTGTTTCATTTGGAGTTTTGAAATTTAGCTACAATATTCCTTGGAATTTTCATTTTTGGGTCTTTTTTAGGATGTGATTGATGAATTCTTTCAATGGCTATTATACCTTCTAGTGCTACAACATCTGGGAAGTTTTCTTTGATGATTTCCTAAAAGATTTCGTCTAGGCTCTTTTTTTTTCATTATAGTTTTGAGGAAATCTAATAATTCTTAGATTGTCTCTCCTAGATCTATTTTCCAAATCAGATGTTTTTCCAATATGGTATTTTACTTTTTTTCTATATTTTTTCATTTTGGGGGGAGTTTTGTTTGAGATTCTGATGTCTCATTGAATCATTCACTTCCATTTGTTCAATTATAAGTTTTAGTTATTTATTTTCTTTAGCTAGCTTTTTAATCTTTTTTTGCATTTGTTCAATTACATTTTTATTTTTATATTTTAAAAAAAGCTGCAAGAAGAATTAGACAGCAAAACTATACTAGAGAGGGATCCCAACCTTAGATAAATAAATTAGAAAGAAGTTAAAGAGTTAAATAGAATTTTGGAAAAGTTAGGTATTATAGAGTTTTGGAAAAAATTTAATGAAGACAAAAAGGAATATATTTTTCTTGACAATACATGGAATCTACACAAAAATTGACTCTGTATTAGGGCATTAAAATCTTCAAATTAAATTCAGAAAGGCAGAAATAGTAAATGCATTTTTTTCAGATAATGATGTAATAACAATTATATGTAATAAAGGGCCAAGGAAAAATTAATTGGAATCTGATCTTAAAGAAATGTCAAATATAAACACAATTGCCCAGATTAACAGAAGAGGAAATAGATTACTTAAATAGTCCCATTTTAGAAAAAGAAATTGAACAAGCTATTAATCAACTCCCTAAGAAAAATTTCCCAGGGCCAGATGGATTTAACATGTGAATTCTACCAAACATTTAAAGAACAACTAATTACAATACTATGCAAACTATTTGAAAAACAGGGAAAGAAAGAATCCTTTCAAATTCCTTTTGTGACACAGATATGGTGCTGATACTTAAACCAGATGGGATCAAAACAGAGAAAAATAATGATAGACCAATTTCCCTAATGAATGTTGTTGGGAAAATCTTAAATAAAATCATAGCAAAGAGATTATAGCAAATTATCCCCAGGATAATACACTATTGATCAAATAGGATTTATACTAGGAATGCAGGCTGATTCAATATTAGGAAAATTATTGCCATATTTGACTACATTAATAACCAAACTAACAGAAATCATATGATTATATCAATAAATGCAGAAAAATCATTTGACAAAATCCAAGGCTTAGAGAACATAGAAATTAATGAAGTTTTCCTTAAAAAGATCAGTAGTATCTATTTAAAATCATCAGCAAGCATCATATGTCATGGGGATAAACTAGAACCATTCCCAATAAGAATAGAAGTGAAACAAGGTTGTCCACTATCACTATTACTATTCAATATTATATTAGAAATGCAAGTTTTGGCAATAAGAGAAGAAAAAGAAATTAAAGGAATTAGAGTAGGCAATGTGAACACCAAATTATCACTCTTTGCAGAAGATATAATGGTATATACTTTAAGAATCTTAGGTAATCAACTAAACAACTACTAGAAACAATTCACAACTTTAGCAAAGTTTCAGGATACAAAATAAATCCACACAAATCATCAGCATTTCTATATGTTACCAACAAAGTCCAGCAGCAAGAGATACAAAGAGAAATTCCATTTAAAATAATTATAGACAATAAAAAATATTTAGGAGCCTACCCACTAAAGCAAAGTCAGAAACTATATGAAAACATTTACCATAACTTTTGATCCAAATAATGTCAGATTTAATCAATTGGAAAAATATTAAGTGTTCATGGGTAGGCCAAGCAAATATAATAAAAATGACAATACTACCTAAATTAATCTATTTATTCAGTGCCATACCAATTAAACTCCCAAGAAATTATTTTACAAAACTAGAAAAAATAATAATAAAGTTTATTTGGAAGAACAAAAGGTCAAGAATTTCTAGGGAATTAATGAAAAAAAATTAGTACCAAATAGTTTTGATGACCAATGCTTTACAATTTTAGGTCTGGTAAGCATTGGTCATCAAAACTATTTGGTACTGGCTAAGAAATAGCCAGTCTATTATGGGCCAGAACTCTGTACTTGAAACAAGGATTCTTACAAGATGCTAACTCAGTGGAATTGATGAAACAATGGTTATCTAGTTTAGCATGGTGATTAATAGTTCTCTAGTTTAGTATGATTGATTTAATCTAACAACAAATAATGGTTCCATAGTGATATAATGATTGGCTTATACTCAGTGTCATGAATATATTTAACTGTAATAGAGCATATAAACTGAGACAAACACAGCCACAGAGATTCACTCCATCTCACACTACCATGGTGGCTGGCCTGTATTCCTACATTTTCTCCACTGAGACCAAGCTAGCCCAGGCCCCAGGCAAGGAGACAATATAGAATTTGCACTTAGCTATTCTCGAGGAACGTGGGACTAAAGATTTAAATCCAGACTGACACAATCCTGAGTTCAGTGAAAAAGTTTCTGGACCCAGAAATTAGGATAAGTACAAAAATGGACAAAAAGAAAACTTTGTTAAGGGCTAAACTAGTATTTCAGCTGAAATGGGACAAATGTTTAGAAAGGAGTCTTTTCCACCTCGAGGAAAATGTGTAGAAAGCATGGTTAAACTGATTAAAACAAACAAACAAATAAACAAACAATAAACAACAACAAAAACAAGATTTGATTGTAACTTGGAAGCAGATCATTGAACTCTTTGAAATATTAAAATACACAACTCCTTGGTTCTCTAAGGAAAAAGAATTAGATCCAGATGAGTGGAAATTAGTAGGAGAACAATTAAGTGAATATTACAATGAAAATGGTCTTGATTCATTCCTAAAGAAACATTCTATACATATAACAATACAATTTGGCTTTAGGAAATTACATAATTTATAGAATAAGGAAAAAGTAGAAAGTGCAGGAGGGGGAGGATATTGACAAACTAGGTAAAAAGCATGAAGAAATAGATAAGAAAGAAATTAAGTACAATTCTGATGAAATTAAGGAATGTGGTGCTTCACTGTAGGAACCATTAGGGCATTCCTCAATCCATGACCTATTCCCCTCAATTAAACCTTCATGTATGGAAGGAGAAGAAGGAGGGGGAGGGGCAGTGACACAATAAGTACCACCTATGAAGCAGCCTATGACAAGATTACAAAAAGCATTAGTTAAAGTTAAAAAAGAAGGACAAGACATATCTGATTTAATAAATCCATACCTTGTCATTCAAGAGTTTGACTCTTTAGGTCAAGAAAGGAGAAGATACACTCTTTTTGATCTAGAAATTATTAAAGACTTTAAAAAGGGTTGTACTCTTTATGGGGCTACATCGTCTTATGTTAAGATGATTTTTAGAGAATCTGGCTTATGAAATTTTAACCCCTAGTGTATAGGAAAGACATATTTAGAATATAGTGAACTATGTAGAATACAAGCCCAATGAAATAGACAAACTGGAGTTAATATACAAATCACTTTTGATCAACTAACTAGCAGGTAAAGGTCAGTATGCAAATGATTTAGCACAGATTAATTACCCTTTGATAGTATATGAGCAAATTGCCTCTGCTGCTATAAAAGCATGGGGCACCCTCCCAGGCAACAAGATAGAGGGGAAGCCTTCACAAACATAGAGTAAGGTCCCAATGAAACCTTTGCTGATTTTGTGGGACATCTGCAAACAGCTGTCATATGAATGATTGGTGAAAATGCTGCCACAGGAAAAAAAAAGATCAAACAGCTTGCTAGAGAAAATGCTAATGAGGTTTGTAGAAGAATTATTCGGGGACTACACAAGGATGCTCCTTTAGAGGAGATCATAAGACGCTGTGCCACAGTGGGCCTAAATGCCTTTTACCCAGGCTATGATGAACGTGGGAAGACAGGGTCCCTCTTGGCAAGGGACTTCCAGAGAGACTTGTCTATGTTTTCAGTGTGGTAAATTAGGGCATCTGAAAGCTCAATGTTGGCATAGAGATAGAATGAGAAAACAAGATGGGATAATAATACCCAAAACCCTATGGCCAAAATGCAATAGAGGCTTCCCCTGGGCCTCAGAATGTAGATTGATCCAGGGAAATGAGAGGCGGGGCCCAGCTCCAAGACCTCAAACAAAAAATAAGTGGGCATGATGGCAGCCAAGGTTACATCCAGAGAGTCTTTAGAAGTGCAGTGCTCTGATATGATCAATCAGCAGAGAAGCAATCAGATGGGAGAAAGGGATTACAACTGGGGAGAATACAGGCTTTTTAACACAACAGAAGGGCAGTGTCCAGTGCAATCAACTTCAATATAATTGCCAGGTGATATGAGGAGATCCAGAAAATGGTGAATAGAAGGGACTAGATAGGTGAATTGCATGGGTGAGAGGGTTTGCTTGTATCTCTATAGATGGAGAAGGAATCAAATGGGCGGCAACAAGCACCTTGAGAGAGACAGAAAAAAGAGAAAAGCCACAAAACAAAGAAGACCTAAGAAATATATTAACCTGAAAGAACATGGCTAATAATGAGATTGTTACAGAACTTCAAAATCTGCAGGAATCATTGGATTCACTAACACATAATAAGACTGTTGTAGGATTTCAAAATCTGCAAGAATCATTGGATTTCTCTAACACATGACTATAGCAGGACTTCAAAACTTGCAGGAATCATTGGATTCCCTGACACATGAAATAATGAACCATAGACTGGTTTGGACTATTTCTAGGACTTATGGACATGTATAATTCTTCATGTTGATTCATGTTTTTTTGTTTTTTGTTTCTTTTTTGTGATATCTCCAATGTTGATGTATATGCATATATGTATATGTATATATGTATACCTTTTCCCAGTAAAACTCTTCAGAAACCCGCTAATCTGATTTGATTCCCCATTTCCCTTTGGTGTTTTCATCTCCCTTCTTAAGACATCAGGGAGGGTGTGATCACCTCCTTTTCTGGTGTTTTCACCCCCTTTTCTGAAAGTCTGGAAGGGTGTGATCACTTCCTTTTTGAAATTCTCATCTCCCTGAGAAGTCAGGAAGGGCGTGCCCACCTATGTTCTAAAACAAAAGAAAGTGGGAAATATTATGGGCCAGAACTCTATACTTGAAACAAGGATTTTTACAAGGTGCTAACTCAGTGAAAGCAATGAGACAATAGTTAACTATTTTAGCATGGTAACTAATAGTTCTCTAGTTCAGTATGATTGATTTAATCTTACAATAAATAATGATTGGCTTATACTCAGTGTGATGAATGGATTTAACTGTAATAGAGCGTATAAGCTGGGACAGACTCAGCCACAGAGATTCACTCCATCTCACACTACCAGGGTGGCTGGCCTGTCCTCCTACATTTCCTCCACTGAGACCAAGCTAGCCCAGTCCCCAGGCAAGAAGACAATAAAGAATTTGGACTTTAACACCTAGCTATTCTTGAGATGATTAATCTGCTGAAATGAAGGCTGGTTCAGAGACCTCCAGAAAACCAACCAGAATACTATAGTAGTCCATTAGTAGAATAAGTTAGATTCATAAGGCACAGTAGTCAATGACTATAGTAATCTAATGTTTGATAAATCCAAATACTCCAGCTTCTTGGACAAGAACTTGCTATTTGACAAAAATTTGTGAATAGAACCAAGATAACATTGTACAAAGCAACAGCAGGATTATATGATGATCAATTCTTTTAAAAAAAATTCTAAATTTACTTATTTACTTATTTTTGGTAAGGTAATTGGGATTAAGTGACTTGCCTTGGGTCACACAACTGGGAAGTGTTAAGTGTCTGAGGTCTAATTTGAACTCAGGTTCTCCTGACTTCAGAGCTGGTACTCTTATCTACAACACCATGAAATGATCAATTCTGATGGATGTGGTTCTTTTCACTTATGAGTACCACTTGCCTCAAGAAGCCCTCCCTCTTTAGGATTCCTCTCTCACCCTTAAGAGTTCCTCCCCTTTTCTTAAACCTTTCACTTTCAATTTCTGTATTCCCTTCTATTTATCCTAACCCTTCCTTTTTTTGCTTTTCCCCTCCCAATTTTCAGTGAGGTGGGAGAAGTTTCTCTGTAAATCTTTTATATGTCTAATATTTTCTCTTTGAGCCAATTCTGATTAGAGTAAGATTCACACTATGATCATCCTCCTCCCTTTTTTCCCTCAGATATAACAGGTTTCCTTTGCCTCTTCATGCGATATAATTTCCCCTCTTTTTACCTCCACTTTTCCCTTTTTCTGGCACAATTTCCTTTCCACTTCTAGATCCTTTTTTATAACTCTAAACCAAATTATCCATGTGCTCTTTATGTATATCCATAACAGAAATACAGTTCTTAAGAGTTCTTTTTGCCTTTTTATGCTTCTCTTGAGTCCTATATTTGGAGGTCAAACTTTTTGTTTAGCTCTGGTTTTTTGTCAGAAATAAATGGAATTTACCTTTTCCCTTGAAGAAAATGCTCAGTTTGGCTGGGTAAAAGTTATTGTTGGCTGCATTCCAAGTTACTTTGCCTTTCAGAATATCAGATTCCAGGACCTTCAGTCCTTTAATATGGAAGCTGCTAGATCCTGAGTGATCCTTATTGTGGCTCTCTGTATTTGAATTGTTTTTTTTTTTTTTTTTCCTGGCTGCTTGTAGTGTTTTTTTTCTTGGTCTGATAGTTCTGGAATTTAGCTACAATATTTCTTGGAGTTTTAATTTTGGGATCTCTTTCTGTAGGTGATCAATGGATTCTTTCAATGTCCATTTTCCTTCTGTTTCTATGACATCTGGGCAGTTGTCTTTGATGATTTCTTGAAAAATAGTGTCTAAGATCTTTTTTATCATGTATTTCAGGGAGTCCTATAATCCTTAAATTGTCTCTCCTACATTTTTTCTATTTTTTTTTCATTTTTTTGGTTTTGCTTGACTGATTCTTATTGCCTTATTGAGTCATTCATTTCCATTTGTTCAATTCTGAATTTTAGAATTCTAAGTCCAGGGCTCTGTTCTGTCTGTGCTGGCATTTGTGGTCAGCTTTTTGTGCTTTGCTGCCTCTCTTCTGCTTCTGACTAAAACAAATCTTTTCTGGTCTGTTTCCTCCCACAAATTCTCTGCCTTAGGACTCTGAGCTGTCTGTACTGGCCTTTGTACTGGTTGCCCTGGATGTCTCCCTCCCATTTCCAATTGAAACAGACCTTTTTGGGCCATCTTTGAAATTATCTTCTGCTGATTTTTTGTGGGTTCTGACTATCCAGAGCTAATTCAGAGGCTGGATTTCCTAATTAGTGTGAGGGTTGTAGAGAAGGTCAGAGAGAAATGTGTGTCATCTCTGCCATCTTGGCTCCACCCCCGACGTGGTTCTTTTCTACAGAGAGGTGATTCAGGCAAGTTCCCAAAGAAAGAAAGACCCAAAGAAAGGATTGTAAGAACTGAGTGAGGATCACAACATAGTATTTTCACTTTTTTGTTGTTGTTTGCTTGCATTTTGTTTTCTTTCTCATTTTTAATCTGATTTTTCTTGTGTGGCATGATAATTGTGGAAATAGAAAAATTGCACATGTTTAACATATATTGGATTATTTGCTATCTAAAGGAGGAGGTGGAGGGAATGGAGGGAGAAAATATTTGGAAAACCAGATTTTGCAAGGGTGAATGGTGAAAACTCTCTTTGCATATGTTTTGAAAATAAAAAGCTTTAATAATAAAAAAAAAGAAAATGCCCAAAATCATGTACAAAGTAGAGCAAATAGGCCAGTATCTGTTGATATCAAAAAATATGGAAGAGTATAAAGTATAACAGCTTGAAAGGTGGGAAGGGGGTCAGTCAACAGAGGACTTTATAAGTCAAAAATATTCATATTTCAAAGGCCAGAGCAGCTTATTAGGCGACATATTTAGTCCTTTACTTTAGGAAGATTACTTTGACATCTGGGTATTGTCAAAGAAATGAAACACTTGAGGGAAGAACAAATCAGTAAGCTAATTATGACTATACTAATGTAAAGTGATGAGGGCCTGTAGCAGGATAGTTATAGTGTCAGAGGAAAGAAGGGGAGTGACATTGAGACTCCTTGTTCTACATATAAACCAGGATTCTTGGTTTTAAAATGGATCGTTATTGAGAAATTAAAATAATATGTGTATGAAGCAAAGTTCCAAATATGGATCAAGAGAATTCATTGGATTTCTCTAGTGACAAAATAGAGACTCATGGTGGGCTACATCATATTGCAAAAGAGAAATTCCAGAGAAGTTATCTAATAAATGTCATCAGATAAATGCATGACCAGGAAAGATGATAAGTTAATCATATAATGAGAGCAAAGATGACAGAATGACAAATAGATTGATCTTGTTCTATACTGATATCCAAACAATGACAAGAGATCTAGAGGCAGGTTCTTAGCATTCTGATAATATGAATTGTATAAAATGAATAGGAAGAGTCAAACAAGATGTGTGGTGGTTTGCACAAATGTAGAAATAATACCCACAATGATGGATGAAATCAGATTTGTCAAAGTATCTTTGCAGCTTTAACCTGGTTTTGCCCCCTCAGCCTAAATAGTATAATTCTAATATCATATCTGTATGACAGGCCTTCCTTCAAGGTAACAGTGGATGGCATGTTGGAACTGGACTCAGAAAGAATTTAATTCAAATCTAGTCTCATACTCTTATTAGCTACTAAATGACCTTAGGCAAGTAACTTGGATTCAATTTGCCTAAATTTCCTCAATTGTAAAATGTGATTAAAAAGAGCAACTATGTCTTAAGTTTGTTATGAGCATCAAATGACATAATATTTGTAAATCACTTGTAAATCTTTCCTGGCAGAGAAGGCACTTGAATACTATTTATTGTTGTTGTTGTTCTTGTTGTTGTTACATACTGAAGAACTATGATGATCTCACTCTATCTTTATTCAGACTAAATATGCAGGTTTGTTTACCCTATCCTCATATGCCATGAAGAGATTTTTTTTTACCATTCTGTTTGCCTTTCTGAAAACTTTCTAGTTTATCAATATTCTACTTAAACCACAAACCTCAGAAATGAGCACCAACTTCCAGATGAAGTCAGAAGAATGAAGAGTACAGTAGGATTATTATCTTCTTATTCCCGGAAGCCTACTTTCCCAATGCAACACAAGATCATATTAGCTTTTTTTTGACTTTCACATCACACAGCTAAAACTTATTGTCCATTAAAATCTTTTGTAAAACAATTGCTATTTAACCATGCTTCAGCTATTTTATATGTACCTGTCTAGAATCTTCTACTTATCTCAATTGGAATTACATCATATTAGATTCAGGTCAACCTTTCAAGATATTTTGAGATTCTAATTGTCCTCTATGGTATTAGCCATACTTCCCAACTGTGTATTACTCCAAATTTGATGAATATGCCTACCTATGGCTTATTCAAATTATCAATCAAAATATTAAAAAGCACAGGACCAAGAAAGATCTCTATACCACTCCACTTCAGACTTCCTGCCATTTTGACAGAGAACCATTAAGCAGCAATTTTAATCTAGTCATCCAATTAATGCTGAAATTATCTAGTTGTCGTATCATCTAATCTAAATTCCCCTATCTTCTCCAGAAAAATACATAAAGTATTTTATTCATTACTTGTCAAAAACCTAAGTAATCTAACAAAAATTTTTTCAGCTACTAGTTCAATAATCCCATAATCTTATATAAAAAGAGAATGAGGTTAGCTAGGCATGAGGTTTTTGATGAAGCTCTTGGTGAAGCTTCACTTTGTAATCACCAATTCTCACCGCTATCTTTTTAACTATGCATTCTAGAAATTTCATAGCAATGACCTATACTTTTTTCACAGCTCCTTGACCTTTATAGATTTGGTTCTCCTTTTAAAAAAACCAGGGCAGTATTTACCATTTTCCAAGACTATGCCACCTTTTTTATTTTCCATGACCTTCCAAATATCACTGACCAAATAAAGCAAATATGCTGACATGGGAAGGAGCAATACAGATTAGCTGAGGCAGAGTAGTGATTAGGAAATTCAAGTAAAAAACCCAGAGGATCATTTTTCTTACTTGAATCATTTTCAGCAAAACAGCTCTGAGGAAGGGAGTTAGCCAAAAAAAAGTGCCATACACAGAAATTAGATATGGATCCACACTTAACACCATATACCAAGATAAGATCAAAATGGGTCCATGATTTAGGCATAAAGAGGGAGATAATAAATAGATTAGAGGAACAGAGGATAATCTACCTCTCAGACTTGTGGAGGAGGAAGGAATTTATGACCAGAGGAGAACTAGAGATCATTATTGATCACAAAATAGAAGATTTTGATTACATCAAACTAAAAAGTTTCTGTACAAATAATACTAATGCAAACAAGATTAGAAGGGAAGTAACAAATTGGGAAAATATTTTTTAAAAACAAAGGTTCTGACAAAGGTCTCATTTCCAAAATATATAGAGAACTGACCCTAATTTATAAGAAACTGAACCATTCTCCAATTGATAAATGGTCAAAGGATATGAACAGACAATTCTCAGAGGAAGAAATTGAAACTATATCCACTCACATGAAAGAGTGTTCCAAATCACTACTGATCAGAGAAATGCAAATTAAGACCACTCTGAGATACCACTACACACCTGTCAGATTGGCTAAGATGACAGGAACAAATAATGACAAATGTTGGAGGGGATGTGGGGAAACTGGGACACTAATACATTGCTGGTGGAGTTGTGAAAGAATCCAGCCATTCTGGAGAGCAATCTGGAATTATGCCCAAAAAGTTATCAAACTGTGCATACCCTTTGACCCAGCAGCGCTACTACTGGGATTATATCCCAAAGAAATACTAAAGAGCGGAAAGAGACATATATGTGCCAAAATGTTTGAGGCAGCTCTTTTTGTTGTAGCTAGAAACTGGAGGATGAATGGATGTCCATCAGTTGGAGAATGGTTGGGTAAATTGTGGTATATGAAGGTTATGGAATATTATTGCTCGGTAAGAAATGACCAGCAGGAGGAATATAGAGAGGCCTGGAGAGACTTAAATCAACTGATGCTGAGTGAAATGAGCAGAACCAGAAGATCACTGTACACTTCAACAACAATACTGTATGAGGATGTATTCTGATGGAAGTGGAAATCTTCAACATAAAGAAGATCCAACTCACTTCCAGTTGATCAATGATGGACAGAGGTAGCTGCACCCAGAGAAGAAACACTGGGAGGGGAATGAAAATTGTTAGCACTAATATCTGTCTGCCCAGGTTGCATGTACCTTCGGATTCTAATGTTTATTGTGCAACAAGAAAATGATATTCGCACACATGTATTGTACCTAGACTATATTGTAACACATGTAAAATGTATGGTATTGCCTGTCGTCGGGGGGAGGGAATAGAGGGAGGGGGGGTAAATTGGAAAAATGAATACAAGGGATAATATTATAAAATATATATATATATATATATATATATATATATATATAATAATAAAAAAAAAGTGCCATACAAAGCCTTCCAGCTTTGGCTATGCATCAGGGCAAGAGATTTCCGATATCTATTAGGAATAGACCCAGTGTTTATATCCCAAAGAGATCTTAAAGAAGGGAAAGGGATCTGTATGCCAACAATGTTTGTGGGAGCCCTCTTTGTAGTGGCCAAAAACTGGAAACTGAGTGGATGCCCATCAATTGGAGAATGGCTGAATAAATTGTGGTATATCAATATTATGGAATATTATTGTTCTATAAGAAATGACCAACAGGATGATTTCAGAAAGGCCTGGAGAGACTTACATGAACTGATGCTGAGTGAAATGAGTAGGACCAGGAGATCATTATATACTTCAACAACAGTACCATATGATGAACAAGAATAGGAACAAGACTCATCTGGTCTGGTAAAGTTCAGTGGCAGATCCAGTGTGAAATGAGGACCTATTCCTAGGAAAGGATGAATTGTGACTGTGTCAAGGGTAGTTATGGGCCTGAGTGTGTTAACTAGGCAAGGAACAGGAACAAAAATTAATGTCAACTTTAAGGCTCTGTGACTGAATTGAGGTCTCAAATTCAGCCCCACTCTGGACTAAGACCTGTGATTGATAAATAGAACAGGGAGATCAGACCAGGAATGATCCTGCACTTCTATTTTTTTTAAATCTTTACTCTATATAGTACAGTATAGTATAGCATTATATAGTACCAACTATATAATAGAAGACTGAGAACAAGAGTAGTCTAACAAAAAGAAAACTTAGTTTTTTACCCAATCCCAAACTATAGCCAAGAACTTGCAAAATTTGCATATCTTAAACCAGGGAGGAAGTAATTAGACTAATTTGTATGCGATACCTCTTGATTCCTTGGTATCTCTCAATGGTAATGTTTTCATAACCTCAATATAAGCCCCATTTGAGGTCCTTGAAGAACACAGTACTTACTACCCAGAGAAAGCAGAAGCAGGAATGAAGAGAATGTGAATTAGTGCCAAACATGGCCCAGATATTACCTTCAAATCCTAGCCTGAATATAAAAGTTCTAATTCAAGAAGCAAGAAAGAAAAAGTGAGTAAATACAAGAAGAGTAAACACAAAGAATTATTGTGACAGGAACATCTAAGATACAGAAGTGAATGACACAAAAGAACTGCAAATAAATCTGAAGGAAAACATGTAAACTAGAATTCCTGGGAGAAATAATGCAAGCTGAGGAAGAAGGATTGGGAAATAGAGTTTTATGACATAGAGGACTTCCAAATATTCCTGATGAAAAGACAAGAATTGAATGGTAGTTTTGGAATATAAAGAGAGGAGTTAAGAGAAACATAAAAAGGGAATCACAAGGGAGCAATTAGAAGGGACGAAATGGGGATGAAATATTTTAATTCTAAATGGTAGAGATGTTCCAAATATCTCCTCAGAATAATAATGTCAGGGTGGAAAAGAAAATTAAATAAGATAGAAGACCTGGACATAGGTCTGTTATGTAATCTTAAAAGATGAGAGGAAAAGGGGAGAAAGATAAATACTTTTATTTATCTCAATGGATTCTCCTTACATAATCAAAATGTGCAAGGAGATCATAAGAACACAAAGGAAGGTGTGGAGAGAGCTTCTTTTCATCTAAACTGATCAAAATAGTACAGAACACACACACACACAATCAGGAAACAAAAAGGAATAGAGAGTATTTGAGGGAGAGCTTGTTCATAGATGGATTGGTCATAAGCAAAACAAAATCTAATCTTGGAATATGTTTCATAAAGAGTCATTTAAAAGGAAATAAAGAAAGACTATAATCATATAGTTGAAATATGAGAGAGGGAAAGAAAAAAGAGGCAGGGAATCAGAAACAGATTATATCTTGAATAGAGATTTGTGACTAAACTCCCTCCTCTCTTATTTTTTCTTTGTAAAAAGTCAGGAAAAAAAGAGAAAAAAGTATTAGAATAGGATAGAGGAAAATACATAAATTTTGAAGATGGCTGTGAATGTGAAATGGATGACCTGATTCAAAAAAAAAGAAGAGGATAGTAGGATGGATTAGAAAGCAGAATCTAAAAACATGTTTTTTTTTATTAGAATCAGACTTGAAACATAAAGATCTATGCAATGTTAAAATAAAGCACTTGAGCAGAATCTATTATGTTTCCATTAAACTTAAAAAAAAGGGCAAAGGATTGTGATCATGATCTCAGACAAGGCAATGGCAAAAAGAGAATTGATTAAAAACACAAATGGAGAAACTATGTTAAGCTGAAGTTAAGTAAATGAAACAAATATCTAATATGTAGGCATTGAATGGCATAGTATATAAATATTTAAAAGAATGTGTAAGTAAGTTACTGGACATAATAGCAAAATTATAGTAGTGAGGGGAATTCCATGCTACTCATTTCAGACAGACAAATATAAGAAAAAATAAACAGAAAAATTATATAGTTGTGAATATCATGTTACCCAGAAATACATCCAAGTTTATATCTAAAAGATCAAAGAAACAGAAAATGATCTATCTGTATGAAAAATGGTAATAGTAGTTTATGTATTTGTGTTTCTTCTCTCTCTCCCTCTCTCATGCTCGTGTGTGCGCGCGCATATTTGTATTTGTTGGTGATGTGGTGGCGGTGATAGTAAAGAACTGGAATTTAGAAGACACTTACCATCTGGAGAATGGTTAAGTAAACTCAATTCTCACTATGGGTTTTTTTCTTCCCATCTTACCACACTCTTTTAGCTAAAAATCTTGCTTCATATTTTATTGAAAAAATTGAGCCCATTTGCTGAGATCTCCCTCCTTTCCTTCATATCATATCACCCAGAAGTCTTCTGTCTCTTATTTCTGCTTTAACCCCTGATTCAGAATAGGATGGCCTTTTTCCTTGCCAAGTCAATCTCTCTAAATGTATTCCTGACCCTATTCATCCTGTCTTTTCTAATAGTTTCCCCTTACTATGATTCCCCACCCTCTCGCTTTTCTTAAATCTCTCTGTGATTACTGACTGCTTCCCTGCTGCCCATAAACATTTCCTTGTTTCTCTTATCCTTAAAAAACATCACTGAATCCATTCATTTTCACTCCTTTAAGTCATCTATAATAAATGCTTCTGCTTTCTTTCCTTTCACTCTCTTCCAATATAATAATTCAGCTGACTGGGAAATTAACAAACAATAAAACAATTGAGTGATCTTATTTTTTTAAAGCATTATTTTGTGCATATCTTTAGATCCAACAGTGTTACTATTGGGCTTATATCCCAAATAGATATTTAAGAAGAGAAAGGGACCCGTATGTGCAAAAATGTTTATGGCAGCCCTTAGTAGTGGCTAGAAACTAAAAATTGAATGGGTGCCTATCAATTGGAGAATGGCTGAATAAATTGTAGTATATGAATGCTATGGAATATTATTGCTGTGTAAGAAATGACCAGCAGGATGAATACAGAGAGGCTTGGAGAGACATACATGAACTGATGCTAAGTGAAATGAACAGAACCAGATCATTATACGTTTCAACAATAATACTATATGATGAGCAATTCTGATGGACATGGCTCTCTTCAACTATAAGAGGATCCAAATCAGTTCCAAGTGATCTGAAATGAACAGAACCAGCTACACCCAGAGAAAGAACACTGGGAAATGAGTATGGACCACAACATAACATTTCCACTCTTGCTGCTATTGTTTGCTTGCATTTTTGTTTTTTCTTCTCTTTACCTTCTTTCTAAATCTAATCTTTCTTGTGCAATAAGATAATTATATAAATATGTATACATATATTGTATTTAACATATATTTTAAAATATTTAACATGTATGGGATACCTGCCATCTAGGGGAGGGAGTGGAGGGAAGGAGGGAAAAAAGTTGAAACAGAAGTTTTTGCAAGGGTCAATGTTGAAAAATTACCCATGCATGTTTTATATATAAAAAGCTATAATAAAAAAAAAGAAATAAAAGTTTTATCTATCCAAAAAAAGCATTATTCTTATTATTTTTACTTGATTAATACCAATATTATCCATTCCACTTTTCTCCACCAATATCTATCAACCAATTACCAATTACCAATAAGAGGAAAAACGTAAACTCTCTTGTGCCAAATGAACGTTTTACCCTTTGGTCATGTCTAAAATGTATATTGCATTCTCTAGCTTGCCATTACTTCTGTGATGGCAATATTATTCTCCTTTATCCTTTCAGAGAGCTAGTCCATTCAACAAATAATCTTTTTAAAGAAAAAATGAAAACTCAATAAAATTGATTGATACACTTAAAAAAAATTTAAAATGTGCCACACATCCATATACTCTGAACCTCTGCAAAAGAATGGTTTGAGTGGTTTTAATACCTCTTTTTTTTTAGCGCCATGCTTGTTCTTTACAATTTTGTAATATTCACTTTTGTTTTTTTTTGTGTTATTTTAATTACATTTTTATAGTCATTCACCATACTCTTTGTTACTGTACAATAATATTATTACATTCATGTATCACAATTTGTTTAATCAGTTAATGAGCATTTACTTTATTTCCAGTTCTTTGCTAGTACCCAAAAAAGTGCTACTATAAATATTTTAGTGTCTATTAAGAGCTTTCTGGTATCAATGATGTCCTTGGAATATATGCCTAGTAATGAAATCTCTGGGTCAAAGAGTATGGATATTTTAATCACTATTTACATAATTTGAAATTGCTTTAAAATTGGTTATATTGATTCACAATTCCATCAACAATGTGTTGGTAGCTCTATTTAACTCTAACAGTATTTCTATCTTTTGCCATCTTTGTTGACAGTTTGCTGAGTCATTCTTTCACAGTGTTATTAAGAATTTGAAATACCTTGGAAATATTCATGTCCTTTATCTATTGGGGAATGACTTTGATTATAATTATAAAATATACACACATATTTATATATATATATGCATACATATATGTGTGTATATTCATATATTATCACAGTCAAGTAAAAATGTGTGTGTGTGTGTGTGTGTGTGTGTGTGTGTGTGTGTATGTGTGTGTATAGAGCAGCTAGGTGGTATAATGTATAGAGCACAAGGCCTCCAGTCAGGAAGACTGGAGTTCAAATTTGGTTTCAGACACTTAGTAGCTGTGTGATCTTAGGCAAATTAGTTAGCCCTGTTCACCTAAGTTATACCATCTATAAAAACAACCCAGAGAAGGAAATGGTATATCACTCCAGTATCTTTCCTAAGAAAGTCCCCCAAAATGAGGTGACAAAGAATTGGACATGACTGAAAATGACGAAACCACAATAAAAGTGGTGCTAGGTAGATAGATTGATAGATATAATAGATTGATAAATAGATAGACAGATAGATATTAATTGTCTCTATATCTTTATTTCCAAACCCCATCTGAAAAATTTAATGCATAGATTTTTATTTTCCCATTCAACCATCATTAGTTTCATTTGTGCGGAAACTTTTCAATTTTATGTAAACAAAAGTGTATATTATACTTTTTGTTATTGTTTCCATCTCTTGTTGGATTGTATTACCTTGCCAAAGCCTGTGGACTGGTGGGTGCTGAATGAGCCCATTCAATATTAAGGATTAGTCTTATGTACACATATAGTGCATTTAACTTATATTTTAACATATGTAACATGTATTGGTCAACCTGCCATCTGGGGGAGGGGGAGAAGGGAAGGAGGGGAAAAATTGGAACAAAAAGCTTGGCATTTGTCAGTGCTGTACAATTACCCATGCATATATCTTGTAAATAAAAAGCTATAATTTTTTTTAAAAAGGATTAGTCTTCTCCACTATTAATTTGTCCTGTTATCACCTCATTATACTTCTTGGTATTTTGGCTGCTGGAGACAGTTGTAATTACTTTACCATTTAAGTACAGTTCTTAATTTGAGAAATTCTGAGTTAGTGAGGAGTGGAAAAAATGTTTATTCCTCCATCTTCTTGGTCATTCAATCTTGTAATGAGTAAGCTCATCTTTTAATAAAAATCATTAGCACCAATAGGACAAATTATAACTTAAGATGATTATCAGAAATGCTATATCATATCACATTTTAAACATTTGCCCAAGAGTAAAATTTCAATGTGATTATCTGAGATATCTGCTCACTTGTATTTTTATCTGCAATAAATTTAACCTCTTAATTTTTTGCTCCTTCTTTTCCCCTCTCAAGTTTCAGAGGAAAACTACTGAATTATTGTCTGCTATAATTCAAATATGAGATCAGATTAATGATTTGGCCTGAAATCAAACCAAAAGTAGAGGAAAAGAGTGGAAACTACTTTCTAATAAACAAAAACCACCCAGTATGAAAGCTCTACAAACATATAAACAGTATTCTAGTCCCCTGTGCCGCACAGCATGATTTTTCATGTTATCTTTGCCAGCTAATTTAGCTGAGTTCCACTGGAAATGTTGTTTTTATGAACTTCTGAGGACAATTTGAGCATAGATCTGCATGTAATGTCAAATCCACTTTAGGCTTGACAGACGGCAAAATGGCAAACTCTATCTACACACAGATATCTACACAGTGCCAGAAGCTCCCTCCAGAGATTATTGAAAATAGCACCTCTAGCCAGATGTTTGTATTTGAATTCCTAAAACATGTCCAGGCAAGGATATTCTCCACCATTATGGAACGTTTTGTATTCCATAGGAAGATTAAAACTTGGACAAGCGTATTTCACACAGTTCTATAAAATTCCTTCTTCAAGGATCTCAGACTCATTTTAAAGGGCTATTCTAATATCATTGCTTATTTTTTTATGAGTTAGGAACAAGTTCAATTGAATACTTCTATACTTTAATGTATCTCATATCATTGAGTGCAGAAAATAACCAATGTCTTCCTATCCCAGGCATTTTTTGTTTCCATCTTACCCTAGAGGCAGGATGAGAGGGAGAACTGTCACAGTAGAACTTCTTGCTATTTTTCCCTTTAATTCTTTTGATTTATGCTATATCCCTTGAAACCATAGCAATTTCAGATTGAGAGGGAATACTCTCCCTTCCTCTTAGTCCTGCTTTAGCTATATTCCATTATTTTGGGTAATTCAGCTCATTCGTATCTTCATAAAATAATTATTTATTGTTTTTATTATTTTTCTGTGACCAATTCATTATTCAAGACGTTAATCAATCAGTCAGCCAACAAATATTCATAAATCCTGGCTGATTACCAAACAATATTAAGTTCTAGGGATACAAAGAAAGACAAAAAGAAGTACCTGCAATCAAAAAGAATAGATTTTAATGGACATAGCATGTAACTTTACTATATATACATATACATATATAAAAAGTATCTTGTATTCTCAATTACATATAAAGATAGTTTTCAACATTCATTTTTTGTAAGAATTTGAGTTCCAAAAGTTTTCTCCTTCCCTCCCTTTCTTCCTACCTCTCTAAGACAGCAAGCAATTTGATATGTTATACAAGTACAACCACTTTAAACATATTTCCATATTTTGTGAAAGAAAAATCAGAACAAAAGGGAAAAACCATAATAAAGAAAAAGCAAATAAAAAAAAGTAAAAATAGTGTGCTTTGATCCACATTTGATCTACATAGTTCTCTTTTCAGATGTAGGTGGCATTTTCATTCAAGTCTATTGGAATTGGAAGAGCCACATCTATCATAGTTGATCATTACATAATCTTGCTGTTACTATGTACAATGTTCTCCTAGTTTCACTCACTTCACTCAGCATCAGTTCATTTAAATCTTTCCAGGTTTTTCTGAAATCAGCCTGTTCATTTCTTATAGAACAATATTATTTCATTCCATAACAATACTTATTCAGCTATTCCCCAATTGATGGGCATGTACTCATTTTCCAATTTCTTGCCACCACAAAAAGAGCTGCTACAATCATTTTTGCACATATGGGTATTTTTCCCCTCTTTTATGATGTCTTCAGGATATAGACTCAGTAGTGGCAATGATATATCCAAGAATGTACACAGTTTTATAGCCTTTTGAGAATAGTTTCAAATTGCCCTCCCGAGTGGCTGAATTAGTCACAACCTCATTAACAATGTTTTAGTGTTCCAGTTTTCCTACATCCCTTCTAAACCCCATCACTATCTTTTTCTTTCATTTTAGCCAATCTGATAGTTTATTTAAGATAAGCACATATATCTTTTATACACATTGAATATGTATATGTATGTATGTGTATTTGTGTATATTTACATGTATGTGTATGTGTATAAATTTTGTATTAGATTATAAAGTAATATTATTGTTCTGTAAAAATGATGGATGCTATCAGAGAAATTTGGAAAGATCTTTATAATCTCAAACAAAGTGAAATGTACTATGTATATAGTAATAGCAAAACTAGGATGATCAGCTGTGAATGACTTTGCTATTTCCAGCAATATAATGATCCAAGATTATTCTGAAGGACTTATGATGAAAAATGCATTAGCATTACTCAGAGAAAAAACTGAATTGTGTCTGAATACATACTGAATCCTATTTTGTTTTTTAACTTTTTTCCTTGACGGATTTTTTTTGGGGGGGAAACTGTTTTCTTTTGCAACATGACTTTTATGGAAATGTTTTGCACAACTTCACATGGTCCTTCTCAACATGGTGGGGAGAGGGGGTCTGGGAAAGAAGGAAGAGAATTTAGTAACCCAAAATTTCAAAAAACAAATGGAAAAATGTTTCACATACAACTGGGAAAAAATTAAAGGCTATATGTCAGCAAAATTTTAAATACCTAATAGGGAACTTTAGATTTTATATATGTTCCCAAAAAGAGCCAATGAGCAGAGAGGTGACGTAATCAGACTTACCTTATAGGAAAATCACTTTGGTAGCTTAGTGGAGGAAAACTAATATGGATAAGATATGATAAAGGTTTCAACTTGAGGTATAATTATGTGAGCAGAAAGAAAATGATACAGAGGAAAGATGTTGTGAAGGTAGAAATGACAAGACACAGGAATTGTGGGATGAGTTCTCATTCTCATTCAATAGAATGAATTCTCATTCTCATGAGAAGTTGAAAAAGACACTAAGGGTATGAGCCTAAGTGACTTGAGGATGGAATGTTCTTCACACTAATAACGAAGTTAGAAAGACAGGAGTATTGACTGGAGGGGAGTAGGGTGATAATGACTTCTCTTTTGGAGATACTGAATTTTATATGCTTTTATCTGGTTTAATATATCCAAGAGACAATTATGTTCTAAAGTATTAGTTTAAACTATCAATAAATGCCTATTATGTGCCAGGTGATGTGTTCAACACCACACAGATACAGAGAAAGGCAAAAGATGGTCTCTTGGATTGTAAATTCTACATCCTGTCTTTGGAGCTTATAATCTACAAGTTAAGTTATATTCTCCCATCAATGAATTCAAACACATCAAAGGAAGCTGAAAAGCAGGAGTGGGAGAAGTTATATAGCTCCAGAATAGAAAATATGGTAACAAATGAAAAACAGGATTATTACAAGTAGCTAGTGCCCTTCAACTAAATAGTACTTTTCCTGTGTGATGCTGGGCAATACAGAAACCACTGGTAACTTTAGGAAAAGCAGTTGAAGTTGAGTATGTTGAAAGCCAAATTTCAAAGGATTGAGGAATGAGTAAGAGGATAGCAGAAAAAGCAGTGAAATATTCTAAGCTTTATAACAGAATCATAGAATGAAAACTTAAGGTGATGTTAGAGCCTAGTGAAAGATTTTTTGAAGATAAGGATTTTTTATTATAGCTTTTTAATTATAAGATATATGCATGGGTAATTTTTTCAGCATTGGCAGTTGAAAAACCTTTTGTTCCAACTTTTCCCCTCCTTCTCCCCACCCCCTCCCCCAGATGGCAGGTTGACCAATACATGTTAAATATGTTAAAGTATAAGTTAAATACAATATATGTATATATGTCCATACAATTATTTTGCTGTACAAAAAGAATTGGATTTTGAAATAGTGTGTAATTAGTCTATGAAGGAAATAAAAAATGCAGGCAGACAAAAATAGAGGGATTGGGAATTCTATGTAGTAGTTCATAAGTCATCTCCCAGAGTTCTTTCACTGGGTGTAGCTTATTCAATTCATTACTTCTGTATTAGAATTGATTTGGTTTATCTCATTGTTGAAGAGAGCCACATCCATCAGAATTGATCATCATATAGTTTTGTTGTTGAAGTATGTAATGTTCTCCTGGTCCTGCTCATTTCACTCAGCATCAGTTCATGTATGTCACTCCAGGCCTTTCTGAAATTATCCTGCTGGACATTTCTTACAGAACAATAATATTCTATAATATTCATATACCACAATTTATTCAGCCATTCTCCAATTGATGGGCATCCACTCAGTTTCCAGTTTCTGGCCACTACAAAGAGGGCTGCCACAAACATCCTTGCACATACAGGTCCCTTTCGCATCTTTAAAATATATTTGGGATATAAGCCCAGTAGTAACACTGCTGGATCAAAGGGTATGAACAGTTTAATAACTTTTTGAGCATAGTTCCAAATCGTTCTCCAGAATGGCTGAATGTATTCACAATTCCACCAACAATGTATCAGTGTCCCAGTTTTCCCACATCCCCTCCAACATTCCACATTATCTTCCCCTGTTATTCTAGCCAATTTGACAAGTGTGTAGTGGTATCTCATAGTTGTCTTAATTTGCATTTCTCTGTTAATAATGTCTTGGAGCATCTTTTCATATGGCCAGAAATAGTTTCAATTTCCTCATCTGAGAATTGTCTGTTCATATCTTTTGACCATTTATCAATTGGATAATGGCTTGATTAAAGATAAGGATTTTTAAAGTAAAGATTTTTGATGTTGTTTGAAGGGAATAAGAAAGAAACCTCTAGAGTGGGAGTTGAAGTTTCAAGAGAAAGACAGAGAATAATAAGTATGAAATTTCCTAAAGAAGATGGATGGAGATGGGATAAAGTATGCATGTAAAGTTTAAGGGAACTAAAAAGAGACATTCTCAGTATGAGGTTGAAAGTATATAGGTTCTCAGAAGATCACTGTACACTTCAACAACAATACTGTATGAGGATGTATTCTGATGGAAGTGGAAATCTTCAACATAAAGAAGATCCAACTCACTTCCAGTTGATCAATGATGGACAGAGGTAGCTACACCCAGAGAAGAAACACTGGGAGGGGAATGAAAATTGTTAGCACTAATATCTGTCTGCCCAGGTTGCATGTACCTTCGGATTCTAATGTTTATTGTGCAACAAGAAAATGATATTCGCACACATGTATTGTACCTAGACTATATTGTAACACATGTAAAATGTATGGTATTGCCTGTCGTCGGGGGGAGGGAATAGAGGGAGGGGGGGTAATTTGGAAAAATGAGTACAAGGGATAATATTATAATATATATATATATATATATATAATAAAAAAAAAGAAAGTGTATAGGTTCTAAAAAAGTTTATCTATGCTTCAACATTCTGACAGCTGTACAAAAGGGATCCTGCTTGTCAAGACAACAGAAGGGAGAGAAGCAATTTTCCTCAGCAGATGATGCATATTGCAGACTATTCTCTAAGAAGAATAACAGAGCTTTGCCATCCAAAATTGTCAGTTGCCTCTTTAACATGATTTTCCTAAAGTACAGACTTTGATTTTTGTGTATGTACTTGCTATCTATTATGTGCATGTTATAATTATTTTCATTTTTGTCTCATTTAATACATGTTTCATCTTTAAGAGTCAATTTTGCTGTACTGATTTTGCAAAACTGAGAAGTTCATGGTGAGGGGTTCAAAAGCTACAATCACAAGGATAGGAATATATGCTCTCAACTGCCCCCAGAAGAGTTATCCCCTTGGACTCAGAGAGATTTTGAATTGTAAGTATGGTCATAGACATGACTAGTCCCCATTATGAACCCCCCCCCAAAATTCAGATATGTCAGATTTGGGGTAGGTTGGTTTTGAATGAGCCAGGTAAAATAGATAAGGTTGTGATTTCAATATCAGATATTATGCACACAAGTGAAAATGATATGGTATATAAGAGAAAGTCAGGAAATGATTAGTTGTGTATCTTGGGCAGAAAGTGAGAGGTAAAAGAGATATCTAGATAATTGTAGTCCTTTATCACTACTATAATATGCATATTATAATTGCATAAATATATTATAATGTATTGCTTGATCATTTTCTTTTCTTTTTTAATTAAATTTTATTTTTAATAGTTTTTATTCACCAGATATTTGCATGGGTAATTTTACAACATTGACAATTGCCAAACCTTTTGTTCCAATTTTTCCCCTCCTCCTCTCACTCAGATGGCAGGTCGACCAATACATGTTAAATATGTTAGAGTATAAATTAAATACAATATATGTATACAGATCATTTTCTTTTCATTTGGTATTTTGTATATTTGTATAATAGCATTGCTTCTAATTTTACTTCTATTGCTATTCATGCAGATTCTCCATCATTCTTCCCCACTCTATTTTCTAGATTTCCTTACATTGGCATATCTTCTTGGTATGCTACAATAGTATGGAATACTATTCTATTGACTCATCTTTTTACTTAATTTGAACATTTTGAATAAATATACCCAAATATACAAGTCAGCAATAAGACCCTGGACCTCCTATACAAGGCAGCCAAAAGCAGGCAGTTCAAACTAGCACAGGCCTCTAAAGGCCCTAAGACGATGGAATCTATGGCAACAACTTCTGGAGGTCCCCACCCAGATAGTAAAGACCAGACAACTGGTCAAAAGAAGGTTAAAAGGGATGCTTCGTTGGCACTGGGTGCAGGACTCTGGTGTATTGCCTACATAAAGAAGCTGGTCATGTTCTCCCAGCCAAAGCAGGGAGAGATAGGTGGGGACAAGGAGAGTAAGATGAAATGAAATACACAATTAGTAATTATAACTCTGAATGTTAATGGGATGAACTCATTCATACAATGATAGCAAATAGAAGAATGGATTAAAAACCAGAATTCTACAATATGTTGTTTACAAGAAGCACATGTGAAGCAGAGAGACAGAGTAGAGGTAAGGAGATGGAGCAGAATCTATTATGTTTCAACTGATGTAAAAAAAAAAGCAGGCATAGCAATCATGATCTCACACAAAGCAATAGCAAAATAAATACAGTTAAAAGAAAACAAGGAAAGAAACTACATCTTGCTTAAAGGTAACATATATTTTTATCATTTTTAACATATATTGGATTATTTGCTATCTGGAGAAGGGATGGTGAAAGGAGGGTAAAATTGGAACACAGGATTTTGCAAGGGTTAATGTTGAAAAATTATCCATGCATATCTTTTGAAAGTTAAAAGGCTTTAATAAAAATATTTTTAAAAAGAGGGAAACAACTGCCCAAATTAACATAAGAGAAAATACAATGGTTAAATAAGTCAATGTTAGAAAAGGAAATTGAACCATCAGTGAGCTCCCTAAGAAAAACATCCCCAGGTCCAGAGGGATTCACAAATGAATTCTACCAAAAATTTCAAGAACAGTTAATTCCTATACTAAATAAACTGTTTGGAAATTAGGCAAAGAAGGAATTCTACAAAATTCCTATAAGATACAAATTTGGTGATAATACCTAGGAAGAGCAAAATTACCAAAAGAAAACTATAAAATCAACTACCTTAATGGATATTGATGCAAAAATTTTAAAATACAATAATAGCAAGGATTTTATAGCATCATATCTCAAAAATAATAGAATATTGGAAATTCATCAATGGTTTGATTGAAAAATTATCAGCATAATTATATTAATAAGAAAACTAGCAAACATTGTATGATTATCTCAATTAATGAAAAACTTTTAACAAAATGCAATACTCATTGCTAATAAAATTTATTAAAAAGCAAAGGAATAAATTGAGCTTTCCTTAAAATGATTTCCTTAAAACATTTAATCTAAAATCAACAGTAAGTATTTGATTTTAGATTTTAGATTAGATTTTATTATCTGTATCAAGGATAAGTTAGAAGTCTCCCCCATAAGACTCAGAGGTGAAGTATATCCGTTATCAACAACATTATTTACTATAGTACTATTAATGTATCCCTAGTAATAAGAAAAGAAAAATAAATTGAAAGAATTAGAATAAGCAATGAAGAAATAAAACTATCATTATTTGCAGATGATATAATATTTGGAGAAGCTGAGAGAATCAACTAAAAACGTCTAGTTTAAATAACAACATTGCAGAAGTTGCAGGATGTAAAATAAACCTACATAAATTATCATTTTTATATGTTACCAAGAAAATCCAGCAGCAATCAATAGAAAGAAAAATTCCATTATAAGTAACAACTATAGGCAGTTTAAAATGTGTCTACCTATTAAAGCAAAACCAGGAATTATAGGAATAAAATTACAAAACACTTTACACAAAGTCATAGCTAAACAATTAGAAAAAATGTTAATTGCTCAACATAATAAAATGACAGTTCTTTTTAAATTAATATACTTATTTAGTGCCATGCCAATGAAACTATCAAAAAAATTTAGAGCTGGAAAAAAGTAACAGATTTCATATAGAAAAAGAAAAGATCAAGAATATCAAGAGAATTCATGGAAAAAATGAGAAGGAAGGCCAGCTGGCTGTATCAGATTTCACACTGTATTCTAAAAAAAAAAAAAAAAAAAAAAAAAAAAAAAAAAAAAAAAAGTAATCACTAAGACAATCTAGTAGTACTGGCTAAGAAATAAGAATGAAACAGATCAGATACACAACACATAGTAGAAAATGATTATAGTAATCTTGTATTTGATAAAGACTGATACACACTTATAAGAACTTAGTTGTCAAATATTACTAGAAAAACTGGAAAGCAGCTTGACAGAAACTAGGTATAGACCAACATATCATACTACATGCCCAGATAACGTCAAAATGGGTAGAAGATATAGATATATCATAAACAAGTTAGTAGAATGTGGAATAGTTTACTTGGCAGATCTATGAATAACACTCATTATCAAACAAGATACAGAGAAAATTTTAAGATGTGAAATGAATAAATTTAATTTCATAAAATTAGAAAGATTTTGTAGAAACAAAACCAATATAGTCAAGGTCAGAAGAAAAGCAGAAAAGAGGGATGCAGTTTTATGGCAAATGCCCCTGATAAAAGATTTGTATCTCAAATATACAAAGAATTAAATCAAATTTATAAGAATATGAGTCATTCCCCAATTGATAAATAATCAAAAATTATGAAGAGGCAGTTTTATATGGAGAAATCAAAACTGTCCATAGTCATATGAAGAAATGCTCTAGATCACTATTAATTAGATAAATTAGATAAAATAATTCTTAGCTACCACTTTACATTTACTAGATTGGCTAATGTGACAGAAAAATAAAATGACAAATATTGAAGAGGAGGGGTAAAATATCAGGACACTAATATTGGGACTATTGTTAGTAGAGTTGCAAACTGATCCAATCATTATATAAAGCAATTTGGAACTATGCTCTAAGGTCTGTAGAAC
The DNA here is from genome assembly GCF_048593235.1 of Sminthopsis crassicaudata. NCBI lineage: Eukaryota > Metazoa > Chordata > Mammalia > Dasyuromorphia > Dasyuridae > Sminthopsis > Sminthopsis crassicaudata. Next base: position 241,295,688 of record NC_133621.1, on the reverse strand, counting down.
TGTTCATACCCTGTAACCCAGCAATGTTACTACTAGATCTACATTTTAAAGTCATAAAAGCTGGGGAGGGGGATGGTGGGGTGGATAGTGCTGGGGGAGGAAGGAGCAGAGTAGCTATAAATTCAAAAAGATTTATTTGTATTAATACAAATTTGGAAATTGAGGGAATGCCCATCAATTTGGGAATCGCTAAACAAGTTGTGATATGTGATTTTATTTACTATTGTGCTATAAGAAATGATGAGCAGGATACTTTCAGAATAACCTGGAAAGACTTATTTGAATAAAGCAAAATATAAGCAGAATCAGGAGAACATTCTACACAATGACAATGCAATATAGTACAATGATTAACTATGGATGTCTTAGCTATTCTCAGTAATGGAAATATCCAAGACAATTCTGAAGCACCTTTGATGAAAAATGCTATCTCATTTCCAGAAAAAGATCTGATGGAATCTAAATCAAATCATACTGTGTTTTTTTTTTTTCAGATTTCTGTATTTTTCTTGTTTTTTTGTCTGTATTTTCTTTCACAAAATGACTAATGTACACATCATTTTACATGACTATACATGCATATCCTTGATCAAATTGCTTGCCTTCTCAATGAAGAGGAAGGGAAAGGAGTGTAGGAAATAACTTGGAATACAAAATTGCAAAAATGAATAAATGAAAAGAATTGAGATTTTACAAAGGTCCGGTCTAGCAACTCTGAAGGGCTCAGAATAAGTCCTTTTCAGGATAAGCAAAAGTCCTTATTGTGGCTTGTGGAGTTTCATTAGTTATGTAAAATCCAAGTCAGATTCAATTTGGAAATAGGAATTAACACACAATTCACTTTTGAGCAATTAGCTGGTGAAGATCACTATGGAGAGAATTCAGGACAGGTTAAATATCCCATGACAGTGCATGAGCAAATTGCTAAGGCTACAATAAAAGCTTTGGGTGTCCTCCCCAGACAGAAAGATCAAGGGAAGGCTTTCACTAAAATAGAGCAAGGTCCCAATGAACCTTTTGCGGATTTTGTGGACATTTGCAAACTGCTATCAAAAGAACTATTGAAAAAAATGCAACTACAGAAATAATGACCAGACATCTGTCTAAAGAAAATGCCAATGAGATTTGCAAAAGAATTATATGGGGATTAGACAAAGATGCTCCTTTAGAGGAGATCATAAAACGATGTGCTACAGTGGGAACAAATGCTTTTTATACCCAGACTATGATGAACATGGAAAGACAGGGTCCCTTCTGGCAAGGGACTTCTAGAGAAATTTGTCAATGTTTCCAATGTGGAAAAATTGGACATCTAAGAGCTCAGTGTAGTTATGGAAATAGAGTGAGAAGAGAGGGTGGGAGAACAAGACCTAATATCCCATATCCAAAATGCAACAGAGGACTCCATTGGGCATCAGAGTGTAGACTAATTCAGGGAAACGGGATGAGGGGCCCAGGTCCAGGGCCCCAGGCAAAAAGACTTGGGACATGATTGCAACTGAGGTTGCAATCCAAGGAGCCTTTAGAAGATCAGGACTCTGATGTGATCTATCAGCCGAAAGCAATCACATGGAAGAAAGGGATTACCTGATCAGTCAGCCAAAAGGCAATCAGATTGCAAAAAATGGATTACACTTGGGGAGAATACAGGTCTTTTAAACCAACAGGGCTGTGTCCAGTGCAAACAACTCCAATGTAATTGCCAGATGATGAGAAGAGATTTAGAAAGTGATAAATAGAAGGTAATTAGATAGGTTCACTGCCTGGGAGAGAGGATTTGCTTGTATTTCTTCAGATGGAGACAGAAAAAGAGAAAGACCTCAAGACAAAGGAGAGGGTCTAAGAAACATCTGACACTGAAAGAGCATGGCTAATAAGAAGACTGTTAAAGAACTTTAAAACCAGCAGGAATCATTGGATTTCCTAACACAAGATGAGACTAATGGACAATGGACTTATGGACATGTATAAATTCTAAATTTATGATTATTTGATCATGTTATTTTTTACATACTTCTAGCATGTGTTATGTTACTATGTTATTATGTTACTATGTTACTATGTTACTATGTGTTTATGTAATCTATGTAATTATGTGTAATACCTCCCATATTGATGGATTTATTTTTCAAAGTCATGACCATCCTATGTTCTAAATCAAAAGAAAGGGGGAGATGTTAGGTTCTTACTAAGTGCTAATGAGATAATGAGATATTAGATTCTTACTAGGTGCTAAGTTGGTACTTAACAATTCTCTAGTTCCGGCCTTTGGGGGGAGTTTTACCCCTTTGAACTTCTGGGGAGGAGCTTGCATGCTTAGGAGGAGCAAGTTCATTGGTTGAAGTATTTTTTCCCAGAAGCTCCTGAGTTATTCCACGCCCATTCTCTGGGAGGATAAAAAAAGCAACACTGAGCAAGGGAGAGGGAAGTCTCTACTCTAGGTCAGAGTTGGCAGCTCACTACAGGAAGAAGAATCTGGCCGAGAGATTGAGTTGAGACAGCAGATCTCCTCCCAGAGAGCAATAGGCAGTCTCTGGAGACAACAGAACATTAGAAGATTTAAATTTTAATATAATTGGAAAGTATTAAAACTTTAATAAATTATGTTTATGATATTATGATCATATATTACTAATATTCTTTCCCAATTACATTTCTATGTAAATACATTTTATATTCATATTAAAAATTTTGAGTTCCAAATTCCCTCCCTCTCTCCTTACTCCCTTCATTGAAAAGGCAAAAAATTTGATGTAGGTTATATATAAGTATAGTCATGAAAAAGATATTTCCAAATCAGTTGTGTTGTAAAAGAAAGTATAGACAATACATATATATATATATATATATATATATATATATATATAATATAATTAGGTTATATGTTATATAAAATAATAATGATTAATAATAAATTAAAGTGTTGCCTCCAACGTTGATTTTTGTGTATGTTATTATTTGTCACTCTTTCTAATCTCATCTTGTTAAGTGTTGTTGCCAATTTGTCCAAATGTGGTGGTCACTTTTGCTTGAAAATAGATCACTGAAGAAACACTGAAAAAATCTATTCTCTTGGAATTCCTTTTCTTCCTGATTTCATTTATAAATTAATTTCTTTACATGATTTTACTTGTTTGGGACTCACAATTTGTTTTCTTTTTTCTCAAAATTTTTGTGAGGCTAGTTTGCCCAGTTTTTCATATACCATAAAGTTTTGAAAATTCAAATTCAATTTCTATACTAGAGAGTATAGAAACTTTATAGCTAGACAGCTATGCCATATCTGACCTATTGGTAAAACAAATAAGTATTTTCAAGAGAAGAAAAGGGAAAGGAACTAGCATTTATAAAGCATCTACTATGTTCCCCAGCATTGTGCTAAATGCTTTTACTACTTTCATTTGTTACTTACAACATTTTCTTTCCATTTTCTTTCTTCATCCAAGTTTTGAATTTTCTTTGAAAAACAGTTGGTAGTCTGGCTAACCTCAGAGAGTTGATTCTGAAATGAATGACAATCTTTAACTAGTGGCTAACAGAAGTTAAGAGACCATATGCTCTTAAAATATAACTAATTTTATTTTTGATATTTTCATTTAATATTTGCCACAGCCAACCGCCATTGAAACTTTTCTCGAATAAAGTATTTAAGAAGTTCAGGGGTGAGGCTTATGTGAACTTCATAAATCTTTGCCTCTTATACTTTTCAGTTCTGAAATAATCTATCATAAATCTTACCTATGTTTTCTGTTCCCACAAATGCATATAAAATAATAGCAAATTGCAAATATCGTTTTACTTCCATTCAAGTTGTTCTCAATTGAAAATGACATATTACTATCTGAAGTTTCTATTCAAGTGTGAATTAAGGCTCAGAAAAGGTAAATACACATCGAAGTAAGAAAACCAAAGAGTTTTCACAGTATTTTAAGGTAAGTTCCTATTTATTTTCAAAATACTAAGTTTATCTAATTAAGTTTTTAATTGACATGTCACAATTTACTTTTTTTTCTTTTGGTTCTTTTGTCTTGAAATGAATCACTTGTTAATTGAGAAAAATTAAATTATCTAAGAATTTGTGATTTGATGCTTGAAAAATAAAGTATTTTTCAAAGCCATACTCTTGTCTTTTTTCTTTGATAATGCCATGACATTTTCTCTTTACACATCATAAATATTTAGGCATGCTCACATCCTAAGTTTGAGAATTTCTCTAAGATAACTTCTTGTGTTTATACATTTAAAGTTTTGTAAATCTTGAAATTATATCCCATCCTTAAATCTTCTTGGTGTGGTTGAGGGAGAGCAGAAAGGAGGAAAGCAAGCAAGAAGAAGGAGAAAGGGATTTAAAAAATAAGAGAGGCAGAGACAGACAGAGAGAGAAATCCCTTTCAAAGAAAGATCAGAAAATCTTAGAAATTAGAATTGGGAGAATTTCAATAGCTATACCTATATTCATATCTAAAAAAGAATTCACATTATAAATAACATGCCTAACAACTAATCAGTTAGAATCTTCTTCTCCAGTGACATGAATCTACCCCCTCTTGAAATAGTTTGTTCTTTTTTAAAAATAACTAATTACTAGATAGTTTTCTTTTTCTCTGACATCAAGCCTAAATTTATCTCTGTAATTTCTACCCATTTTTGCACTCTGGGTAAAACAGCCTTAATCACCAAATGGTTGCACCCTCAGTTGAAGACCTTAGTTTAGAAAGGCCAAGATTTCCCATTTCATCCAGGGCTATCTCTAGTCTTCTTGATCTGTATGTTGCCACTGTAGTTAGATAATTCTGGAAAGAAAAGTGAGGTGGATAATAACCTTGCACAGCCCTCCCTCACTTAAATCAAATTCACTTGCATGTCATGGCATCATGGTCACTACTATGGGCTACTTTTTTGTTACATCTTGAACTCAACACATCCAAAAGAGAGCTCATTAACTCAACCCCACTTCTATCTTTGTATATATGTGCATGTAAGTCACTAAATTTTTTACTTGGTTTTTCATTCATTCTTCAAATTCCAAAATTTAAATAGAATAATTTGATAATTAGTATCAATATAGTCCATGAAGCATAATCCCATACATAATAAATGGCTTCCAGATCATTTTGAAAGTTTATATTTAATTTTTACTTTCTAATCCTTAGTAATTTTCTTTTGAAATCACCTTCCAAATATTTCTCTCTTATTGCTTATCTTAGCATTACTATTACTGTATGAATTTGTAAAATTTGATTTTTAGTCAACAATCATTTATTAAACACATACTATGTGCCCAGCACTGTGCTAAGTACTGAAAATGCAAAGGAGCAAAAAACAATCCTTGCTTTTAAAGAGCTCACAGTCTAATGGGGAAGAACATGCAACAAAGATATATTCACGGTATATAGTAAAAGTAGTCTCCAGAAAGTCACTAAGATTAAGGAGGGTTGGAAGAGGTTTCTTGAAGAAGGTTTCTTCATTCAGTGAAAGGAAACCAGAAAAGCCAGGAGTCAGAAAAGAGAAAAAAGAAAGTGACTGGAAAACATCATTTGTTTCTAGCTCACAGAGCAGGAAGGAGGCCAGTGTTACTGGATTGCAACGTCTGGGGAGGGAAGTAATAAAACTAAAAAAGATAGGATCAAGTAAGGCTATATAGAGCTTTAAAGGCTAAACAGAAAATTTTGTCCTTGATCCTGAAGATAATAGGGAAACCATTTGAGTTTATTGTATAGGAGGGCGATATGAGCAAACCTATATTTTAAGAAGGTCAACAGAGTGGGGAATGGACTGGAAATAGGAGAAACTCAAGGCAGAGATACAAACCAGCAGCCTCATGCTGCTGGATCTGGATCAAAATTGTAGCAGTCACAGGAGACACAGGATCATACATGAGAAGCCATGCACTCAAGTTAAAATGATAAGATTTGAAAATTTATTAGATGTTGGGGGTTAAAAAAAATGAAAATTTAATTACACCTAGATTACTATCCTAAGTGACTGAAAGGATGGTGGTACCTTTGACAGTATTAGGGAAATTGGGAAGATTGGGAAAGATAATGAAAACTGAAAAACTAATTTTAAGACTCTTAAGCATAGAAATGTTAATTGAATCCCTGGAAACTGATGAGATGTCAGAGTGAAATATTAGAAAGGGAAAAGAAAAAAGGGTGAGGATAATACCTGTCGGTACTCATCATTAGTGGGTGTGATTAAGATGAAAGTCTAACAAAAGACATGAAGAAGAAGCAGCCAGACAGAAAGAGAACCAAGATAGAGAAGGATAATGACAAATTAGAAAAGAGTATCAAAGAAAAATGAGTAATCAGCTCTATCAAAGGGTCTAGAAGATTAAGAATTGAGAAAAGGGCAATAGATCTGGCAATTAAGAGATCATTGATATCTTGGGGAAAAAATAATTTCAATTGAATGATGAGGTTGGGAGCTAGATTGTAAAAAGTTAAGAGAGTGAAAGGAAAGGAATTAGAACAGATTTATTATGAATGGTCTTCTTAAAAAGTTTAGACACAAAATAGAGTAAGTAAGATAATAAATAGTGGGTATGAAAGGATCAAATTATGGTTTTTTGAGGATAAGAAAAACATAGACATGTTTGTAAGCAATAATGAAAGAATATGAATGAGAGATTTTGAAATCTATTGAACATAAAAGAGATAGAACGGAATTATAAAGTTTTTCTCCTGTATGGTTGATATGAAAAGTATCTACTCAAATGGGTCTCTTATATCTTCATTTTGGAACCAATGCCAATCACAATCCTTTTTTGCCTTTCTGTTTACCACAATGGGTTCAACCAATGAGATGGAGGCTGACTCTCTTTCTCCTCAGAGTACTCAAACTGTTCACACATAATCCCCTTCTCTTATCATATATCTAGCTCATCTCTTCTTATTATTACAAAATTCTTTGATAATATCATTTATTCCTATTCTTCTTTGGATTTTTTTTCATTTTGGAGGTTCTTTGTTGTATCCTACCAATACCCACGTGCTTCTCCATGGCATGTTAGTTCTTCAGAGACAGTGGTGTTTGTGCTTCACTTTATATAAAAATACTGGTAAATGTTAGTATTGAAAAGATGGACCTTTAGTTTTATGACAAAGTTGGGGCCAATAAAATATTTAGCAATTTCCTGAAACACTCTTCTAATAGAATATATATGCATGTGTATGTATGTGTTTCTCCTTTTTCTTCCTCTTTCATCCCTCCTAAAGTCCAACTCAAATGTTATCTCTGTAATAAAGTTTTCTTTGATACCCTTTCCTATTTCAATAATAACCTCCCTCTTTGACTTCATTATATCTTCTTCATTGTACTACTTTAATTTTTAAAGTGCTTATCACTTTATTATATTATATTATATTATATTAATATATTATATTATTACTATGAATAATATATTATTCTATGTGTGTTATCTTTATACTTTTATTCTTTTCCTATACTACTATCTCTTCTTGAACTTTGGCTATAAAACCCCAGAAACCTTTTTACCCTGCAAGTTCTATCCATGTACTTCATTTAGAAACACTCTCTCCTATAGCTTTTCTCTCTGATTGACTGGTTCCTCTCAGAACTTTTATTTAAAGGAGGACACCCAGGTCAAACATATATTCTTTTCTCTCCAGACTATTCCTGACTTTGAAATTTCTCTATTATTCCCCAACATGGAATACTTTCATTTCATTCCTTCTCCAATTTTCTTCTTTCTTTTATATGTTGTCTTTCTTCATTAAAATGTAATTTCCTTGAAAGCACGAATTATCTTTCTTTGTGCTTGCATATGAATTCTCAGCAATAAGAGCAATGCTCCCTACATAGCAATTACTTAATAAATATTTATTAATTTGACATAGATTGTAAACTCCTCGAGGACAACATCATGTTTCAATAATTATTTGTATATCCACACATCTGAAAGAATGTTCCAAATCACTACTGATCAGAGAAATGCATATTAAGACAACTCTGAGATACCACTACACACCTGTCAGATTGGCTAAGATGACAGGAACAAATAATGATGAATATTGGAGGGGATGTGGGAAAACTGGGACACTAATGCATTGTTGGTGGAGTTGTGAAAGTATCCAGCCATTCTGGAGAGCAATTTGGAACTATGCCCAAAAAGTTATCAAACTGTGCATACCCTTTGATCCAGCAGTGCTACTTCTGGGCTTATATCCCAAAGAAATACTAAAGATGAGAAAGGGACCTGTATGTGCCAAAATGTTTGTGGCAACTCTTTTTGTAGTGGCTAGAAAATGGAAAATGAATCCATCAATTGGAGAATGGTTGGGTAAATTATGGGAATATTACTGCTCTGTAAGAAATGACCAGCAGGACGAATACAGAGAGGTTTGGAAAGACTTACATCAACTGATGCTGAGTGAAATGAATAGAACCAGAACATCGCCGTATACTTCAATGCTGTATGAAGATGTATTCTGATGGAAGTGGATATCTTCAACATAAAGAAGATCCAACTCACTTCCAGTTAATCAATGATGGATAGAAACAACTACACCCAGAGAAGGAACACTGGGAAGGGAATGTAAATTGTTAGCACTACTGTCTTTCTACCCAGGTTACTTATACCTTCGGAATCCAATTTTTAAAGTGTAACAAGAAAATTGGATTTACACACATATATTGTATCTAGGTTATACTGTAATACACTTAATATGTATGGGATTGCCTGTCATCTAGGGGAGGGAGTAGAGGGAGGGAGGGAAAAATTTGGAAAAATGAATACAAGGAATAATGTTATTTAAAAATTACTCATGCATATGTACTGTCAAAATTTTTTATAATTATAAAATTAATAAAAAAGTGAAAAGCCTTTTAAAACTTTTTCTTTTAAAAATAATTAATAAAAATTCTTCTTGCTCCCTCCATTTACAAATAACATTTCTAAAACATATGCATTGTCAAGCAAAACAAATTTCCATATTGACCATAAAAAAAATTATTTGTGTATGTGTGTTGTAAGTTACTATGCACTTAGAAGACATTTAATAAGTATTTGTCAAACGAGTGAAGGATAGTCTTACTTAAAGTGAGAGAAATGATTATTTATCTCTTGTATTAATAACTAATTATTGAATCAGGTTCACAGTTTTTCCCCCTTTTCTACTTCCTTGTCTGGAAATCAACCAGTATGGAAAAGACTTATTCAGAGAGAGAGATCTAATAGACAATAAAAGAAATTCCATCTTCAGACTAATAGATAGACTCATGCTCATTGTATTTACTCAGGTCTGGAAAAATAGTGATTCTCCTTTTGTTGGACAAGTAATATAGAAATTTATTAGTTTTTTTGACCAAGACTTAGGTGATAAAAGTCATGTACTCCAAGACTGTCAGTGAAATATTCATTTTCTTGTTAAGTGTTAATCAATTAGAATTGATTGCCATCCTGGGGAATATCCACTCTTCCAAGAGCATATAAACTGTGAACCCATCACTGTGAATGTCCTTGACATTTGAAAGTGCCACTGACCTCTTTTTATTAATAAACATGTTGGCATTAATAAAATATGACACTAGAGGAGTCACAACTCTATTTGCCACAATTTCCTTATCTGGAAAATTATCTAGAAAAGTAATCCAGTACCTTTGCTAAGAAAAGACAGTCAGAAATGATGGCACAATATATTGCACTAGTTCAGATAAGGTAATACAGTGAATATAGTGTCAATCCTGAAGTCAGGAAGAATCATCTCTACTTCAGCATCTTTGCCAAGAAAACTTCAAATGATGTCACAGAGTCACTGAAAATGATGACACATGAGTGAAAGATAATTGGACAAATATGAATTGTACAAGATGACCTTTGCCCAGCCACTTCTTAATTTTAGGCCCTTTTATTACCTGGGAACTTGGGAAATTTGTTTAACTTACTAGGTGATCTAATATGTACACAGGTCCTCTATGTTTCCTATATATGGCACTGTGAAATGATATTGAAGAGAAATGGTGGCAACTTCTTTACTTTTTGCCTTTTTTTTTAAAAAGCCATTCTCAAAAAAGTTCCTGAAACAAATATTTTAATAGTCATGTACTTTTATTTTTATTTTTTCCAGACACTTTTTGGAAGATTAGATCAAAAGCAAACTTCAGAAAGGACAACATAAAAATAAACTTTGAGAATCAGAAGCTCTGTGGAGAGGAAGACTTTGAATATCAAAACATAATTTTAAAAATTAAAAATTAAAAATACATATTTTACTAAGTATGAAAAGGCAAAATAATTTCACACACAAACACATTTTGGACCAGATCTTTGATAGGGAAATGCCTGTGAGAAAATTCCTTCCATCAATGCAGAGCAAGATGTGCTCTACAATATATAATATTAAATAGTTGTCTGTAGTGAGATTACTTGCCCAGGATCATACATTTTCCAGTATTATGTCCAAGGGCAAGTAGTAAATTCAACTCCAGTTGATCAGTTCAAAGTTAATCCTAAAATCTCTAACTACAATGCCACATTGTTTTTTTGTTTGTTTGTTTGTTTGTTTTTTATTATAGCTTTTTATTGACAGAACATATGCATGGGTAATTTTTATAACATTGTCCCTTGCACTTACTTCTGTTCCAACTTTTCTCTTCCCTCCATCCACCCCCACCCCTAGATGGCAGGCAGTCTCATACATATTAAACATGTTAAAGTATATCTTAGATATAATATATATGTGCAGATCTGAACAGTTCTCTTGTTGCACAGAAAAATTGGATTAAGAGAGTAAGCATAACACAGGAAGAAAAACAAAAATGCAAGTAGTCCCACATTCATTTCTCAGTGTTCCTTTTCTGGTTGTAGCTGATTCTGTCAATCATTGATCAATTGGAATTCAATTGGATCTTCTTTTTGTTGAAGATATCCAATTCCATCAGAATACATCTTCATAAAATATTGTTGCTGAAGTGTATAATGATCTCCTGGTTCTGCTCATTTTACTTAGCATCAGTTTATGTAACTCTCCAAGCCTCTCTGTATTCATCCTGCTGGTCATTTCTCACAGAAGAATAATGTTCCATAACATTCATATTTACCCAACCATTCTCCAATTGATAGGCATCCATTCAATTTCCTGTTTCTAGCCAATACGAAAAGGGCTGCCACAAACATTTTGTACATACTCCTTTTCCCTTCTTTAATATCTCTTTGACATATAAGCCCAGTAATAACACTGCTGGATCAAAAGGTATGCACAGTTAGATAACTTTTTGAGGATAGTTCCAAATTGCTCTCCAGAATGGCTGAATCCATTCATAACACCACCAACAATGCATCAGTGACGCAATTTTCCCATATCCCTTCCAAAATTTGTGACTCTCTTTTCCTGTCATCTTAGCCAATCTGACAGGTATGTATTGGTATCTCAGAGTTGTCTTAATTTGCATTTCTATGATCAATAGTGATTTGGAACTTCCCTTTCATATGAGTAGAAATAGTTTCAGTTTCATCATCTGAAAATTGTGTGTTCATATCCTTTGACCATTTATCAACTGGAGAATGATTTGATTTCTTATAAATTAGAGTCAATTCTCTGTATATTTTGGAGATGAGGCCTTTATCAGAACCTTTAACTGTAAAAATGTTTTCCCAGTTTATTGCTTTCTTTCTGATTGTTTGCATTAGTTTTGTTTGTACAAAAGCTTTTTAATTTGATATAATCAAAATTTTTTGTTTTGTGATCAATAATGATTTCTGGTTCTTCTTTGGTCACAAATTCCTTCCTCCTCCACAAGTCTGAGAGGTGAGCTATCTCTAATTTATTTATAATCTCATTATTTATGCCTAAATCGTGAACCCATTTTGATCTTATCTTGATGTACAGTGTTAAGTGTGGTCCATGCCTAGTTTCTGCCACACTAATTTCCAGTTTTCCCAGCAGTTTTTATCAAATAGTGAATTTTTATCCCAAAAGTTGGGATCTTTGGGTTTCTCAAACACTAGATTGCTATAATTACTATTTTGTCCTGTGCACCTAACCTATTCCATTGATCAACTAATCTATTTCTTAGCCAACACCAAATGGTTTTGGTGACCATTGCTTTATAATATAGTTTTAGAACAGGAATAGCTAGGCTGCCTTTATTTGACTTTTTTTTTTTTCATTAGTTCCTTTGAAATTCTTGACCTTTTGTTCTTCCAGATGAATTTTGTTGTTATTTTTTCTAGATCATTAAAATAATTTCTTGGGAATCTGATTGGTATAGCACTAAATAAATAGATTAGTTTATGTAGTATTGTCATCTTTATATTTGCTCAGGCTATCCAAGAGCACTTAATATTTTCCCAATTGTTTAAATCTGGCTTTATTTGTCTAGAAAATGTTTTGTAGTTTTGTTCATATAATTCCTGACTTTTCTTTGGCAGATAGATTCCCAAATATTTTATGCTATAAACAGTTATTTTTAATGGAGTTTCTCTTTGCATCTCTTGCTGTTGGATTTTGTTTGTGAAATGCTGAGGATTTCTGTGGATTTATTTTGTATCCCGCAATTTTGCTAAAGTTGTGGATTATTTCTAGTAGCTTTTTAGTAGAATCTCTTGGGTTCTCTAAGTATACCATCATATCATCTGTAAAGAGTGATTTGGTTTTTTCATTACCTACTCTAATTCCTTTAATTTCTTTCTCAACTCTTATTGCCGAAGCTAGCATTTGTAATACAATATTGAATAGTAATGCTGATAGTGGTCAGCATTGTTTCACTCCTGATCTTACTGGGAATGGTTCCAGTTTATCCTCATTACATATGATGCTTACTGATGGTTTTAAATAGATGCTTCTGACTATTTTGAGGAAAAGTCCATTTATTCCTATACTCTCAAGTGTTTTTATTAGGAATGTATGTTGGATTTTATCAAATGCTTTTTCTGCATCTAATGAAAGGATCATATGGTTTTAGTTAATTTGGTTACTGATATACTTAATTATGCTAATATTTTTCCAAATATTGAACCAGCCCTGCATTCCCCGTATAAATTCTACTTGCTCATAGTGTATTATCCTGGGGATGATTTTCTGTAGTCTTTTTGCTAATATCTTATTTAAGATTTTAGCATCAATATTCATTAAGGAAATTGGTCTATAGTTTTTTGTCTCAGATTTTGATCTACCTGGTTTAGGTGTCAGTACCATGTCTGTGTCATAAAAGGAATTTGGTAGGACTCTTTCAATCCCTATTTTTTCAAATATTTCATATAGCATTGGAGTTAATTGTTCTTTAAATGTTTGATAGAACTCACATGTAAATCCATCTGGTCCTGGGGATTTTTTCTTAGGGAGTTGATTGATTAATACCTTGTTCTATTTCTTTTTCTGAGATGGGACTATTTAGACAACTTACTTCTTCCTCTGTTAATCTGGGCAAGCTGTATTTTTGAAGGTATTCTTCCATTTTTTTAAGTTATACAATTTATTGGCATAAAGTTGGGCAAAGTAACTCCTAATTATTGCTCTAATTTCCTCTTCATTAATGTATGAGTTCTCCCTTTTCATTTTCAAGACTAACAATTTGATTTTCCTCTTTCCTTTCTTAAAATGAAATTTACTAAGGGTTTATCTATTTTTATATATCTATTATCTTTGTTGTTTTTTTCAATAAGACAAACTCTTAATTTTATTTATTAATTCAATAGTTTTTTATTTTCAATTTTATTAATCTCTCCTTTTAGAATTTCAAGTTTAGTGTTTGACTGGGGGGTTTTAAAATTGTTCCTTTTCTAGCTTTTTTAGTTGCAATCCCAATTCTTTGACCTTCTCTTTCTCTATTTTATGCAAGTAGGCCTCTAGAGACATAAAATTTCCCCTTATTACTACTTTGGCTACATCCCACACATTTTGGTATGATGTGTCATTATTGTCATTTTCTTGCATGAACTTATTAATTATGTCTATGATTTGCTCTTTTACCCAATCAATTTTTAGGATGGGATTATTTAGTTTCCAATTATTTTTTGGTCTATTTTCCCCTGGGTTTTTATTGAATGTAATTTTCATTGCATCATGATCTGAAAAGGAAGCTTTACTATTTCTGCCCTTCTGCATTTAAATTTGAGGTTTTTATGTCCTAATATATGTTGTCCTTGTATACGTTCCATGAACTGCTGAGAAGAAAGTATACTCCTTTCTGTCTCCTTTTAGTTTTTTCCAAAGATCTATCATATTTAACTTTTCTAGTATTCTATAACCTCTTTGGCTTCTTTCTTATTTATTTTGTGATTTGATTTATCTGATTCTGAGAGTGCAAGATTGAGATCTCCCACTATTATGGTTTTGCTGTATATTTCTTCTTGTAGGTCTCTTAACTTCTCCTTTAGGAATTTAGATGCTATCTCACTTGTGCATATATGTTTAATACTGACATTGCTTTGTTATCTATGCTATCCTTTAGCAAGATATAGTGCTCTTTCTTATCTCTTTTAAGTAGATCAATTTTTACTTTTGCTTGATATCAGATCAGGATAGCTTCCCCTGCTTTTTTGACTTCGTTTATTTTTTAAGTTTCTTTTTGTAATTGTCATATTGAGTTTTTAAATGAGTTGTTTTGTTTTATGGAATTTTTTTTCCATTTTGCCAATTTTATTTTTTAGATAGCTATTTCCCTTTTTCACTTCACTAATTCTATTTTCCTTGGAATTGTTTACCTTTTCCACTTCATTAATTTTGTTTCACAGGGATTTGATTTGTTTATTCACTCTATTTTTAAATGAGTGGGATGACTTATCCAGACTCTCTTGACAAGCTTCCCTTTTCTTATTTTTCTTGTAGCTCTCTTGTAAGAGTCTTTTTAATTTTTTCTCTGAGAGTCTTGTGTGATGGGGACCAGATCATATCCCCCTTTGGGAGTTCATCTGGAGACAATTTGTTTTTAGTTTCCTCCTAGTTTGAAGTTTGCTCTCTGTCTGCATAGAGTGCAATTTAATTTTTTGCTCATTTTGACAAAAAAAAAAGAATCAAAGAAAATAAACAACCAAAAAAGCAGGTGAGGTCTGCTTTTTGGGCAGTATGGTGTTACCAAGCTAACTCTACAGACTACAGAAGGTAGCAATGAAGCAGCAGTGGAACAGCAATGGCTGTACTGTGTCTGCACAGCTGTTACTCTCTGAGACTCTGAAAGTGTGCTGAATAACTCTGGGTGTTGGGTGGGTGTGATCAGGTCCTGTTTGTGGCTTGCTCCCAGGGCAAAGAAGTTCACACTGGGTAAAGCTCTCCCCACAAGTTTTCCAAGGGCTATGACTACACCCGGACCTCTCCAGTCTGCTCACTCTGAGCTTTTTTCCATACTCTTGCTCTCTGCCTGCAATCTACACCTGGTCTAACCATCTCTGCCCTTGAGCAAAAACAGACCTTTTCTGACAAAATTGGAGGATATCTTCTGTTGGTAATGTACTCATGGGCTTTTTCAATGAAGCACTAATTCTAAGGCTATGTCATGAAAAAAAGTATTCTAAGGGCAAGAAAGAGCTTAAATAAATATGTGTGTCCTCTCTGCCATCTTGGCCAACCACATTGCTTCTTAGTTTTTTTTTGTTTGTTTGTTTGTTTTTACAAGATGCTACCTTTCTAGAAATGTTATAAAATGGTAAAGAAACCTAATTTTATTTTATAATCAAGGAAACTAAATTCTAAAGAGGTTGAATGACTTGGCTGAGTCTACATACTTGAATTAAGATATTATGACTCCAAGTCAAGTACCCTTTCCATTCCCCACATAGTGTATTGGCACTTATCTGTGCCTAAAGATCTGAAATGGAAAAGAGTAGGAGAGGATATATATGTAGTAAGTAGATTAGGCAATAGGGCCAATTTTGGCATCAGTAACTACCTTTTTGTATACCATTTTTTGGGACCATGTAAGTTAAATATCATTATCTTGTTTTGTAGTTTGGAAATTTGAGTTCTACAGAAAGTAAGCCAATTGCCAAAGGTCACCCAGTTAGTCAATGGCAGAACAAAGAATGCACCAATGCCTCCAAATCCTGTGCTTTCCCCAGTTAATTCTACTCTCTTTTCTCTGTGTTTATGGACTTCAAACCAATTTTGCGTCCACAAAAAGATTTCATGTCTGTCCAAGTTAATTTGGATTAATGTGAATAGTACTTTGAGCAACCACATGAGTATTTTGGGGCATGTTTTTTTCCTGGTATAATTGCAACCTGCTGTGCTTTAATTACAATGACCTTTAGGAAGCTCTAGCTTTTTTCCATTTACATGAATTTTAGTATTTTCTTCCTCTGTGCTTTCAGCACTCAAATTCTACATTTGTATTAACTTAGAATTTGCTAGAAATATAGATGTTTGCTAATAAAGAGTTCCAACTAAAATGTTGTGAAAGAAGATCATAGACATAGGTACAACTAGGATTAACTGCAAATGCTGTCAGCTATGTCTAAGATGAAAATACTACATAGCAGCATTCTCCAAAACATTTGGAATTAATTTCCAGAAACAGAACAATGTGCTCTGAGTAAAAGTCATAATTTTGATTACCATATACTATCTGCATGTTACAAAACTTCATAAATGTTCCAGATAAACAGATGAGGAGAAGAAAGCAGTTTAGCTGCCTGGTATGACTACATAGTAACAAAGTATCCTGCTACTTTGACCAAATTATTTCATCAACGTCTAGTTATGAAAAAGGTATAGGTGATATAGAACTTTATTCTCCTTACATACAGAGAAAACACATGATTATTTTTTTCAGGCAGGGATGTCTTTGCTAGATCAAAATATTGGTGAATTTTATTTACGCCAAGTATGTGTAAAGCTAAATACTTGTAAAAAACTACAGTAAATCTGAATGCCTCTCAATTGTTAATAATGCTACTTATGCCAATATATGCTACTGTTTCAGAAATGACAAGATTTTCATGTGATAATGCAAGTCTAGGCAGGTAGTAAAGGAGAACTACATAGAATTCTATAGCAAGCCTTGGAAAAATGTAAACCTTTATCAATATTATCATAAATAATAATAATAATAATAATAATAATAATAATACTGGGTCCTGGTCACTGAGTATTGTGTGTAATATGAGTTGTTAAGCTAGTGGTATCTAAGGAAAGAACTATATTAAAATATAATTGGGAAATGTTTTAAAAAATAAATAAAAATGCAACATAATTATTTAAGAATTTTTTTTTGGTGATACTTGAGTTCCAACCTGATTTTCCCCCTCCTTCCAGCCCTGAACTAGAGAAAGTTAATATTTAACATAAATATGTACGTAAAACTATACAATACATAGTTCTTTATATCAGTAATTTCTCTGGAAGTAGATAGCTTTTTCTTCATAGGTCCTTTGTAGTTGATCTAAATATGTATCTCATATATCTGAATATAACTCAGAATGGCTGGAAGTCACATTTGCTCTTTGAACAATCTTGCTGTTATGTACAATATATAACATTATCTTAGTTCTGCTCATTTCACTTTTCATTATTTAAGAAAAATCTTTATATGTTTTCCTAAAAATCAATTTGCATAGCATTAACTTCTCATAACACAGTAGTGTTTCATCACAATTTATTTAGCCATTCCCTAACTGATAGGCTTCCCCTTAATTTTCAGTTTATTGTTACCACAAAGAGAACTGATATAAATATTTTAGGACATATAGGTTTTTCCCCATTTTCCCCTAATTATCTTAGGAAACAGACCTCATAGTGTTTTGCTGGATCAAAAGGTATACACAAGTTAAATCTTTGGGAAATATTTCTGACTTGTTCTCCAAAATGGTTGAATCAGTTAACAGTTCATACTATATTAATGTCCCAATTTTCCCACATCTCTTCCAACATTTTCCTTTTGTATCATATTTGTCAATCTTATTGGTGTGAAATGGTCTAAAAGTTGTTTTAATTCACATTTCTTTAATCAATAGTGGTAGCTAGGTGGTTCAGTGGAAGAGTGCTGGGAAGTCAGGAAGAACTGAACTTAAATCTGGCTTCAGAAACTTAACTAATGTTTGACCCCCACAAGTCATTTAACCTCTGTCTTAATCGACTGGAAAAAGAAAAGGCAAATCACTCCAAGATCTTTGCTAAGAAAACCCCAAAGGGGGTCACAAAGAATCAAATACATTTTAAATGCCAGAACAACAAAAAACCAATAATAATTTGGAGCATTTTTTAAATGTTGCTATATATATATATATATATATATATATATATATATATATATATATATATATATATATATATATATATATATATATATATTTTTTCTTTATATATCTATATCTATATATCTATATCTTTTATTTTTTCTTTATATATATATATATCTTTTATTTTTTCTTTATATATATCTATATATATATCTTTTATTTTTTCTTTATATATATATCTATATATATATCTTTTATTTTTTCTTTATATATATATATATCTTTTATTTTTTCTTTATATATATATATTACATATATATATATATCTTTTATTTTTTCTTCTGAAAACTGTATCACTTGACTATCAATTAGGCAATGATTAATATTCTTAAAAATGTGACAAAGTTCTCTATATATTTGAGATATGAAACCTTTATTTATGGAAGTATCTATTAAACATCCCCCAATTTTCTGCTTTCTTTACTTTTTAAAAGCTTTTTATTTTCAAAATATATACATGGATAACTACTGTGTCCTACTTTTTTCCCTCCTTTCCCTCTACCTCCTCACTCACTCAGCAAGTGATGTTAAACATGTGCAATTCCTTTACACATATTTCCACAAATATGTGCACAAGAAAAATCAGATTTAAAATGGAAAAAATAAGAAAGAAAACAAAATTCAAGCAAACAACAAAAAGAGTGAAAATACTATGTTGTAGTCCACATTCAGTTCCCACTGTCCTTTCTCTGGGTGCAGATGGCGCTCTTCATCACAAGATCATTGTTGACAAGAGCCATGTCTATCAGAATTAATTGTTATATAATATTGTTGTTGGTGTTTACAATGGCCTCCTGGTTCTGTTCATTTCACTTAACATCAGTTCATGTTCATGGTCTCTCCAGGCTGCTCTGAAGTCATCCTGCTAATCATTTCTTATAGAACAATAATATTCCATAACATTCATATATCATAACTTGTTCAGCCATTCTCCAACTAATGGGCATTCACTTAGTTTCTAGTTTCTTGCCACTACAAAAAGGGCTGCCACAAACATTTCATTCATGTAGTTCCCTTTCTTTCTTTTATGATCTCTTCAGAATACAAGCTTAGTAGAAACACTGCTGGATCAAAGGGTATGCATAGTTTGATAACTTTTTGGGCTTAGTTTCAAATTGCTCTCCTGAATGGTTGGATTCGTTCATAGTGCTAGCAACAATGTATCAATTTTCCCACCTCACATCCAACATTTGTCATTATCTTTTCCTATCATTTTAGTATCTCAGAGTTGTCTTAATTTGCACGTCTCTGAAAAATAATGAAAAATTCATATTACTAAAAATGATTTTAATTTCTTCATCTGAAAATTGCTTGTACATATCCTTTAACCATTTATCAATTGGAGATTGACTTGAATTCTTATACCTTTGAATCAATTCTCTCTTTATTTTAGAAATGAGGGAGAATGGGAACTGAGTGTGGATAATAACATGGCATCTTCACTTTTTTGTTGTTGTTTGCCTGCATTTTACTTTCTTTCTCATTTTTCTTTCATTGATTTGATTTTTCTTGTGCAGCAAGATAATTGTATAACTATATATGCATATATTGGATTTAGCATGTATTTTTACCATTTTTTACATATATTGGATTACTTGCCATGAGGGGAGGGAATGGGAAGGAAGGGGAAAATTAGGACACAAGGTTTTGCAAGGGTTAATGTTGAGAAATTATCCATGCATATGTTTTGAAAATTAAAAAGCTTTAATGAAAATAATTAATAATAATAAATGAACAATGAAGCTTTTATCAGACCCTTGAATGTAAATTTTTTACTCACTTTATTGCATCCTTACTGAAATCATATGATAATCTCAATATATGCTCAAAAAGCATTTGCTAAAATCCAGCACCCATTCCTATTAAAAACGCCAGTGATTATAAGGATAAATTGAGTTTTCCTTAAAATGATTAATAGCATCTACTTAAAGCCATCAGTAAGCATCACATGTAATGGGGATAAATTAGAATCATTCCCAATAAGTTCAGAAGTGAAACAAGGTTGCCCACACTCACCATAACTATTCAATATTGTATTAGAATATTGTTTGATTTATCTAGTTCTGAAAGAGCAAGGTTGAGATCCCCCACTAGTATACTTTTGCTGTCTATTTCTTCTTGAAAATCTCTTAACTTCTCTAGGAATTTGGATGTTATACTATTCAGTGCATATATGTTTAGTATTGATATTACTTCATTTTTAGTAGGATGTAGTTTTCTTCTTTTAATTAGATCTATTTTTGCTTTTTTTTAAATCTTCTATCAGTATTGCTACTCCTGCTTTATCCCATTCTCATTCACAATAAAATGATTAATTCTATATTTCCTGCCATCTTATTTAACCCATGTTTATATTTTTCTTTCCTTTCCCCTTTTTCCTCCTCCTCAGTGTTTTGCTTCTATCCACCACCTCCCTCAAACAGCCCTGCCCTTTTACAATCCCCTCCTCCTTTCTTATACCTTTCCCTCTACTATTTCTGTTTTCCCTTATATTAGCCTCCCTCTTTTATTTCCTCTTTTCCCTCCACTTCTCCATAGGGTGAGACAAGTTTTTCTGTGAACTGTCTGATATGAATGTGTCTGATAAGAATATCAAAGTTTTGGGTTGAGACACAATAGAAAATAACCTATTTGATGGTTTGGGCCTATTCTTATCGGAAGAGCACAAGATGGGCAAGCTGCCTCCAAAGATCTTTTGGCCTAGGCCCAGGCTTTTAGAATAATCATTCCTCCAATGCTTCAAGAAGCCCCTTGTATAATACCCATTCTGCTGCACAGCACAGAGTCTGGGCTTTGAAATAGGAGAATCTTAACAAATTTCATAACTTAATTTGGAATCATCATAGCTTTGAAACACATTTTTGCCCCAAAGAGATGTGTTATAGATCCAGGTATATGCTTAAAAAATATGATACAAGAAAGCATATACCAGATGCGAAATGAATGTTACTATAATTAAATTGATGTCGTACAAATTCATAAGAGGATATTTGTTAAAGACTGGAGTGGGTAAGAAAGTCATCACCGAAACTGAAGTAGGAGTAGGACTTAGATATTTGGAAGGAAGATGGAGGATATTCCCAGAAAGGGAAAATATGTGAAAAAAGGCAGAAACCAAAATTACATAGAAATTTCAGAAAAGAATGATCAGAAACTTGGCTTGAATACCAGACTCCTAATATGCATACACCAACACTCTTTCTATTACTCTTCATTATAGTTGCAACAGAAGAAGAAAAGATATTAGGGCTAAGAGCATTCATTGATTAAGCATTTGTTCATTAGTCATTTTCTGCCTTTTCAGAGTAATAACAACATGATCTCTCATGTTTAAAGATGATGTTACTGACTTGCCATTGGTTAGGCATGCACTTAGAATAGTTTTCCCAGAAGGAGCAATAAATTTATACTGATGCATTTGGCCACATAGCATATTTTTACAAATGAAGCACCAGGCCCATGGAGGTTAAATGATTTGACCAAATTGGTATAGCAAAGCCAGGACAAGAGCTGGGACACAGCCAATAGCAAATCTAGAAGAAGAATTTGGATGGACTCCATCCCAGCTAGAGTATGCTGGATTGGGAGTCTGAGATACATTGAGAAACAAGGAGAGATTGGGAGCCAGGGATGTGCCTGGGTTTAAATCTTCTTCCAATGATTTTCTGAGCAACTTTGAACAATTCACTTACTTTTGGTGAGACTCAGTGTCCTCATTTGAAAAATGAGGATCTGTAAGGATCCAGTTCTATAGTCCCATAATTTTAGAATAACAAAGGCTTTAGGGAATTATCTGGTCCAATTCCCTAGAATAATAATGTCATTATTCCCCTTTGTATTCTTGTTTTACAAATGAAGTGCTCAAGAACTAGAGGTATAATAATGAGGAGGAACTAGAACCTATGGCTCCTAGTCCCCTAACCAGCCTTCTGAAGCTAACAATTTGACTATTCATCCTTTCACAGGAAAATTACCTATTAAAACACAATAATGTAATAGGAAGACCCAGAGGGACTCCCTGAATCCAACATTTCCCTTCTTCAATTCATCCTATATACTTCTGCCATAGTAACTATGTACCAACCAACCTTCTCACTCACATAGAATAATATTATCAAGATTTTCATGTTATATTTCACTTAAAATGGTTTTTGCACAAATATTTATGTAGGTATTTTCAGTTATGCTACACAGGCTCTCCCAAATTTTCAGCTAAATTTTATTGCCATATGTGCCATTTTCCTCAATCATTTGCACACTATATAGCTAAAATAGAGTGTGTGAATCATCTATCCATGGGACAACCTCTGTCCAACCATCCAACCAATAATAGTCATTATTTAGCTTTTGGAAGGTATTACTTAGCTGCTTAAGATTTTGTTTATAAGTTTCAGTTCATGATGTATTTGATTTTTTGTGCTCTTTTCCTATATTCATTGAGGAGCACCCCTTGTCACATTTGGAATTCATAAAACAAGTCTACCATATTAAAAACTTTTGTGAGTCTACATAGTCATTCATGTCTTGTCCCTTCTCTCTTCTTCCCAATGTGCTTACCTTTTTCTCTAGTCAGCTAGAGAAAACAATTAGGTTGAAACAAAGATATTCAATCAAATAAAATATTAAGAAAAGTTAAAGGAAACTATCAGCACTTTCACCACCCTCTCCCTCCAAATAAACATCAAAAACAAAACAAAACAAAAAATAACAAAAGTTGGACACATACTTCCACAAATTGGTATGCCATATGTGGAAATGCTGGCATAAAGATGGTACATTAAAGTAATACAAATATGGACTTTACATGACTAGGACAAATATATGGAAGGGTGTGGTAGTTGTCTCATACATTGGGATTTATATCTTGTCTCAGTCAAGTGCTATTCCTTTGGATTTACATGAAATATTGAATGGTGCAGATTTTCTTTTGTAAACCTGTCAATGAACAATTATTAAGTGCCTATTGTGAGTAAGCTAAACATTGGGAATATAAAAATAGGAAACAGACAATCCTTGAACTCAAGGAACACACAAACTATTGGGAGATACAAGAAGTGAACAAATATGTACAAACAAAGTCTGTAGAAGATAAAACGGAGATTACTAAAAGGGGGAAAGCACAAAAATTAAGAGGGATTGTGAAAGCTTTCCTATAGAAGAAGAGATTTTTTTTGTCTTAAAGGAAACCAGCAAATCTAGGTACAGATGAAGAGGATAAGCTTTCCAGGTATGGATGATATCCAGAAATAGTTCTCAGAACGGAGAGGTGAAGTGTCTTGTTTATAGAACAGTTGGTAGGTCAGTTTACTGAATAGACCATTTTGCATAATAAGACTGGAAAGATAGGAGGAGACGAGTTTATAAGGGTCTTTGAATGCCAAGTAGAGGATTTGGTATTTGATCTTGGAGGTGGTAAGAAGCCACTGGAATTTATTGAGTAATTACATGGTTAGATATGTGCTTTAAGAAAATCACTTTTGCAGCTGAATGGAGATTGGGCTGGAGAGGGGAAAGATTTGGAGTAGACAGACCCATCAGCTAGCTATTACAATACTTTAAGTGTGAGGTGATGAGGACCTAGATTAGAATATACAGTGTCACAGTATAGAAGGGAACATATTCAAAAAATATTGAAAAGAAAATTGTCAAGCCTTCACAACAGATTGGAAATATTGTTTAATTGGGCATGGGGGAGGAGTAGAAGAGTGATAAGTTTGAGAAATAGTTGAAGATGACACCTACATTTTGAGCTTGAGAGATTAGGATGATGGCATTGCCCTCTATAAGAAAAGTTAGGGGAAAGGGAAAATATGAAGATAATTAGTCCTATTTTGGACATGTATTTAAGATGTCCATTAGACATCTAGTTGGAGATTCGTGAAAGGTAGATGATTTTGGAGATCTTATAGGTCAGCAGAGAGGTGAAGCACATATAGATTTGAAATTAATCTTTATGAATTTTATTATTACAAACATATTGTCATTATTATAGATATGTTAAATCAATAGGAGATGATAAGATTATCAACTGAAGTAGTATAAAAGGAGAAGAAAAGAACTCAGGACAAAATGCTGTGAAATATATATGGTTAAAGGGCATGATTTGGATGAAGAACCAGCGAATGTGACTGATATCAGATAGGGCAAACATCAGAGAAAAGTTTCCTAAAAATCTGGAGAGAGAAGTGTCTCTTACCAGTTTATGGGCTTTACAGCTTTGCCTCAGGAACTGGGACCAGCTTACCTCCAATTATCTAGAGATTAGTGGCTAGAATCTCTCCTTGATAAAGCAGAAGAGGAAGCCAGGGTCTCAGGCTCACCTAAAAAGTTACATTAGTCTTAAAAGAAGAGAGGGAATTCCGGCCAAGATGACGGTGTGGAGGCAGACAGCTGCTTGAGCTCGGTGTTTTCTCTCAGGACTTACTTCATGACAAGCCTCAGAGTTAATGCTTGACCAGAAAAGAAACCCACAAATAATCACCAACAGAAGACATCCTTAAAATTCGCCAGAGAAGGTCTGGTTTGCTCAGGGGAGGGTCGAAGAGACTGGGTGCAGACTGAGGGCAGGCAAGCCAGAGTAAGACAGACACCTCACACAGCTCAGACCAAAGCAGGGAGGGGTACGATCTCTTCCGCTTCTGCAAAAAGACTTTTACCCCAGTGTGGATATTCCTTCTGGGCAGCAAACCAGGAACAGCAGAGAGGGTGTAAACACCGGAGGTGAAGAAGAAACCCCGGAAAGCTAGCCTCTCTCAAAACCCAGCCACCCCCAACCCACACCTGGAGTGACTCCGAGTTCTCAGAGCCTCAGAGCGCAGACTCAGCGCAGCCATCGCTGTCCTGTTAGTGGCTCTCTGCTGCCCTACCCCCAGTCTCTAAAGGAAGCCCATTAACACCATCCAGCCCCATCCCCCCAAAACAGACCTATTGTTTCTCTTGTCAATTTGTTTTCTTTAATTCGCTCTGACAAAATGAACAAAAAATTCAAAAGGTCCCTAACCATTGACATCTTCTGTATGGAGAGAGAGCAGACTTCAAATACTAAAACTAAAAGCAGACTAAAAACAGACTGTCCCCAGAGGAATCCCCTAAGGGGGGATATGAGCTGCTCCTCAATACAAAAGAATCTCATAAAGGAAATCAAAAATGTTCTCACAAGGGAGCTAGAAGAGAAATGGGAAGCTTGACAAGAGAGCCTGGAGAAGTCATTCCATGCATTTAAAAACAGAGTGGATAAGAAAAACAAATCATTGAGAAACAAAATTAGTGAAATGGAAAAGGTAAACAACTCCAAGGAAAACAGGATTAGTGAATTGGAAAAGGTAAACAACTCCAAGGAAAACAGGATTAGTGAGCTGGATAAAGAAATCAGCTCTCTAAAAAAAAAATGGAAAAAATGGAAAAAAAATTCCATAGAAAATAAAAACTTTAAGTTTTTAAGTGAAAACACAATTGGACAATTACAAAAAGATATAAAAAAAGTGAGTGAAGAAAATACATCATTGAAAATTAGATTCAAACAAGTAGAAATGAATGACTCAAGGAGAAACCAAGAGGGAGTCAAGCAAAACCAGAGAAATGAAACAATTGAAAAGTATGTCAAGACCGGGAAAACAGATCCAGGAGAAACAATTTGAGAATAATCAGACTCCTTGAAAAAAAAGAGCTTGGACACTATTTTTGAGGAAATTATCAAAGAGAACTGCCCAGATGTTTTGGATATAGAGGGTAAAATAGACATTGAAAAAATTCATCGATCACCTACTGAAAGGGACCCTAAAATGAAAACGCCAAGAAATATAGTGGACAAGTTCAAGAACCATCAGACAAAGGAAAAAATATTGGAAACTGCAAGAAAAAAGCAATTAGATATGGAGGAGCCACAATAAGGATAACCCAGGATCTAGCAGCATCCACATTGAAAGAACAGAGGGCCTGGAACATGGTATTCCAAAAGGTTAAGGAACCTGGTATGCAGCCAAGAATAACTTACCCAGCAAAAATGAGCATCATTTTCCAGGGAAGAAGATGGACATTTAACGAAATAAATGAATTCCATCTATTCTTGATGAAAAAACCAGACCTACATAAAATGTTTCATCTTCAAATACAGAACTCAAGAGATTTCTAAAAAGGTAAAAAGAAATCTTGAGAACTATATTTCTGCCATAAAAATATGTAAAGAACACATGTATAATTTGTCCTAGAAACTAGAGGTGGAAAGGAAATTATATCATAAAAAAGTGTAAAGTGGTGGTACTACATCTCATGAAGAGGCAAAGGTAACCTATTATATCTGAGAGAAAGAAAGGAGGGAGATGAACATAATGTGTATCAATACACATATTTGATTTATGGTAAAACTTCTTCCACTTCATTGAAAAGTGAAAGGGAAGGAGTAAGCTAAGAGGAAGGGAATACAGAAATTTCGAGGAAAAGGGGTAAAATAAGGGGAGGAACTTTAAGGTGGGGGAGGGATCCTAAAAAGGGAGGGCTGTGAAAAGCAAGTGGTGTTCACCAGTTTAATAGTGGATAGGGGGGTAAGAGGGAAGGAAAGGGGAAAAGCATAAGCAGGGGTTAATAGGATGGCAAGCAATATAGAATTAGTCATTCTAACCATAAATGTAAATGGGACAAACTGCCTCATAAAGGGGAAGCAGTTAGCAGACTGTATTAAAAGTCAGAATCCTATTATATGTTGTTTACAGGAAACACACCTGAAACAGAGTGAGACATTCAAACTAAAAGTAAAAGGGTGGAGCAGAATCTACTATGCTTCAGGTGAAGCCAAAAAAGCAGGGGTAGCCATCCTCATCTCAGATCAAGCAAAAACAAAAATTGATCTAATTAAAAGAGATAACGAAGGGCATTATATCCTGTTAAAGGGTACCATCAATAATGAAGCAGTATCAATATTAATCATATATGCACCAAGTGGTACAGCATCTAAATTCTTAAAAGAGAAATTAAGAGAGCTGCAAGAAGAAATAGACTGCAAAACTATAATAGTGGGAGACCTGAACTTTGCATTCTGAGAATTAGACAAATCAATCCACAAAATAAATAAGAAAGAAGTCAAAGAAGTAAATAGAATACTAGAAAAGTTTGATATGATAGATCTTTGGTGAAAGCTAAATGGAGACAGAAAGGAGTATACTTTCTTCTCAGCAGTTCATGGAACCTATACAAAAATTGATCATATACTAGGGCATAAAAACCTCAAAATCAAATGCAGTAAGGCAGAAATAGTAAATGCATCCTTTTCAGACCATAATGCAATCAAAATAACATTTAATAAAAAGCCAGGGGAAAATAGACCAAAAAATAATTGGAAACTAAATAATCTTATACTAAAGAATGATTGGGTAAAACAGCAAATCATAGACATAATTAATAACTTCACCCAAGAAAATGACAATAATGAGACATCATACCAAAATGTGTGGGATACAATCAAAGCAGTAATAAGGGGAAGTTTTATATCTCTCCAGGCCTACTTGCATAAAATAGAGAAAGAGAGGGCCAACGAATTGGGCTTGCAACTAAAATTGCTAGAAAAGGAACACATTAAAAACCCCCAGACAAACACAAAACTTGAAATTCAAAAAATAAAAGGTGAGATTAATAAAACTGAAAGTAAAAAAACTATTGAATTAATTAATAAAACTAAGAGTTGGTTCTATGAAAAAACCAACAAAATAGACAAACCCTTAGTAAACTTGATTAAAAAAAGGAAAGAGAAAAAGCAAATTGTTAGTCTTGAAAATGAAAAGGGAGAACTCACCACTAATGAAGAGGAAATTAGAACAATAGTTAGGAGCTACTTTGCTCAACTTTATGCCAATAAATTCGATAACTTAAATGAAATGGAAGAATACCTTCAAAAATATAGCTTGCCCAGATTAACAGAGGAAGAAGTAAGTTGTCTAAATAGTCCCATCTCAGAAAAAGAAATAGAACAAGCTATTAACCAACTCCCTAAGAAAAAATCCCCAGGACCAGATGGATTTACATGTGAGTTCTATCAAACATTTAAAGAACAATTAACTCCAATGCTATATGAAATATTTGAAAAAATAGGGATTGAAAGAGTCCTACCAAATTCCTTTTATGACACAGACATGGTACTGACACCTAAACCAGGTAGATCAAAATCTGAGAAAGAAAACTATAGACCAATTTCCTTAATGAATATTGATGCTAAAATCTTAAATAAGATATTAGCAAAAAGACTTCAGAAAATCATCCCCAGGATAATAAACTATGACCAAGTGGGATTTATACGGGGAATGCAGGGCTGGTTTAATATTAGGAAAACTATTAGTATAATTGACCATATTAATAATCAAATTAATAAAAACCATATGATCATCTCAATAGATGCAGAAAAAGCATTTGATAAAATCCAACATCCATTCCTACTAAAAACGCTTGAGAATATAGGAATATATGGACTATTCCTTAAAATAATAACAAGCATATATTTAAAACCGTCAGTAAACATCATATATAATGGGGATAAACTAGAACCTTTCCCTGTAAGATCAGGAGTGAAACAAGGTTGCCCACTATCACCATTACTATTCAATATAGTACTAGAAATTCTAGCCTCGGCAATAAGAGCCGAGAAAGAGATTCAAGGAATTAGAGTAGGAAATGAGGAAATCAAATTATCACTCTTTGCAGACGACATGAGGGTATACTTAGAGAACCCCAAAGACTCTGCTAAAAAGCTATTAGAAATAATTCAGAATTTTACCAAAGTTACAGGATACAAAATAAATCTACATAAATCCTCAGCATTTTTATACATTACCAACACAATCCAACAGCAAGAGATACAAAGAGAAATTCCATTCCAAGTAATGGTCGATAGTATAAAATATTTGGGAATATATCTACCAAAGGAAAGTCAGGAATTATATGATCAAAGTCACGAAACACTTGCCACAAAAATAAAGTCAGATTTAAATAATTGGAAAGACATTCAATGCTCTTGGATAGGCCGAGTGAATATAATTAAGATGACAATACTCCCTAAACTAATCTATTTATTTAGTGCTGTACCAATCAGACTCCCAAGAAACTATTTTAATGACCTAGAAAAAATAACAACAGAATCCATAAGTAACAAAAAAGGTTGAGAATTTCAAGGGAAGTAATGAAAAAAAAAATTAAATGAATGTGTTCTAGCTGTACCTGACCTAGAACTATATTATAAAGCAACAGTCACCAAAACCATTTGCTATTGGCTAAGAAATAGACTAGTTGATCAGTGGCATAGGTTAGGTTCACAGGGCAAGATAGTGAATAAAAATAGCAATCTAGTGTTTGACAAACCCAAAAATCTCAAATTTTGGGATAAGAATTTATTATTTGACAAAAACTGCTGGGAAAACTGGAAATTAGTACAGAAGACACTAGGCATGGACCCACATTTAACATCACATACTAAGAGAAGATCAAAATGGGTCCAAGATTTAGCTATAAAGAATGAAATCATAAATAAATTGGAGGAACATGGGATGGTTTACCTCTCAGACTTGTGGAGGAGGAAGGAATTTGTATCCAAGGGAGAACTAGAGATCATTATTGATCACAAAATAGAAAATTTTGATTACACCAAATAAAAAAGTTTCTTCACAAACAAAACTAATGCAAACAAGATTAGAAGGGAAGTAACAAATTGGGAAAACATTTTTACCAGTTAAAAGTTCTGATAAAGGCCTCATCTCCAAAATACACAGAGAATTGACTCTAATTTATAAGAAATCCAGCCATTCTCCAATTGAGAAATGGTCAAAGGATATGAACAATTTTCAGATGATGATATTAAAACTATTTCCACACATATGAAAGAGAGTTCCAAATCACCATTTATCAGAGAAATGCAAATTAAGACAACTCTGAGATATTATTACACACCTGTCAGATTGGCTAAGATGACAGGAACAAATAACGATGAATGTTGGAGGGGCTGTGGGAAAACTGGGACACTGATGCACTGTTGGTGGAGTTGTGAAAGAATCCAACCATTCTGGAGAGCAATCTGGAATTATGCCCAAAAAGTTATCAAAATGTGCATACCCTTTGACCCAGCAGTGCTACTACTGGGCTTATATCCCAAGGAAATACTAAAGAAGGGAAAGGGACCTATATGTGCCAAAATGTTTGTGGCAGCTCATTTCATAGTGGCTAGAAACTGGAAAATGAATGGATATCCATCAATTGGAGAATGGTTGGGTAAATTATGGTATATGAATGTTATGGAATATTATTGTTTTGTAAGAAATGACCAACAGGAGGAATACAGAGAGGCTTGGCGAGACTTACATCAACTGATGCTGAGTGAAACGAGCAGAACTAGGGGATCATTATACACTTCAACAATGATACTATATGAGGATGTATTCTGATGTAAGTGGATATCTTCAACATAGAGAAGAGCTAATCCAATTCCAATTGATCAGTGATGGACAGAATCAGCTACATCCAGAAAAGGAACACTGGGAAATGAGTGTAAACTGTGAGCATTGTTTTTTTTTTTTTTTTTGGTTGTTGTTTTGTTTTGTTTTGTTTCTCTTCCCAGATTATTTTTACCTTGCAAATACAATCCTTCCTTTGCAACAACAACAACAACAAAATTCGGTTCTGCATATATAATTGTACCTGGGATATACTATAAGATATTTAATATGCCTGCCATCCAGGGGAGGGAGTGGAGGGAAGGAGGGGAAAAACTCGGAACAGAAGGGAGTACAAGGGATAATGTTGTAAAAAAAAAATTACCTATACATATGTACTGTCAAAGAAAATGTTATAATTATAAAAATTAATAAAAAATAAAATAAAATAAAAATGCTTGAAAGCAAAAAAAAAAAATTTTTTTTGTAACAAAAAACAAAAAAACAAAAAAAAAAAAAGAGAGGGACTTCCGAGATAAAAAAAAAAGGGGGTGGGAGGGCATACAATAGAAAGAAAGATGAAGTAACATCAATTCAGGGTGTCACATTTTAAGAATGATAATCAATTTAAACCATTGATAAGAAATGTTAAAAAGCACAAAATCACAGACAAATGTCTTTAACATGAAAGGTTTCCCTCCAAGTTGATATTAAGCCAGTATCCTTTTTGGGTTTAGTCATCTAAAAAAATATCTGAATTATCATAAAGAAAGAAGTCTTAGAATTGTATAGAACTATACTATCATTTAGCCTGTATCTTTTGATATTGTTTACATGAATGGCATGAAAAAATGTGACAATAAATCTAGAGAAATAATTTTTAATCACATTTTAATGATCTAGCAGAGACTAACAATCCTGATTTTTCAGAAATGCTTCAGCAAATTCCATTAAAAATGTTTATGAAAATAACCACCATGATTCAGTCTCTATGCACTCTTTGAAATAAAGGAATTGGATCTGAGATTGAAAAGGCTTTCTCAATACTTAAAGCCCAACAATAAACAGGGTCTGAAATAAACATAAAATTTCATCCATCTTGGTTTTTGGACCTAAACACCTTTGATATTTTATGAAACGAAGGAGGAAAATGTATCACCCCAATAGGAAAAGTGAGACTCATAACAAAAAAGTAATTCTTGTTATTTACTGAAGCCCTACCTTAGAGTCATCTTATCTCTAAACCAGTTCAGTCTCTAATGTGGTATAACTTCCAAGAATGTCTGCCAAGTGAACAGAGCTCTTGTCTCTCCACTTTTCTTCATCCCCACCCTGCCTCTAGGAAAAGCAACCTAAACAGATGTTAGGGAACATTCAGTTTGTTGCCTTTGTATTTAAGAAGAGCTATGTGTGATTCCATTGTACTCCACTACCAGGGCAGAAATTCCAAGAGTAGGAATCATCAGAGTCACTTTGAAGTGAGTGTTTGGGTTAGAAGCTTATGATACAGTCCCAGTCCTGACTAGATTTCTGCATGATTCTCCACAGGATAGAGATCTTCCATTTATTTTCAATAAGTGCCACTCTGACCATGTGATTCCCCTACTCAGTCAACTCCATCCTCTTCCTTTTGTAACCAGAATGAAATATAAACTTATTCTTCAGTTTTTAAATCCCTTTACTAATAAGTCCTAACCATATTTCCAATTTCATTGTATATTGCTCCTTCTCTCACATTTTGCATTCCAGCCAAATTGGCCTTAAGCATAATCTTTCTCTGATTATTCCAACTGCTAATCATTTATTTCCCCAACTACCTTGTATTTAGCTTTGTAGCACAGTGGATAAAGCCACCTGAAGTTAAAAAAATCTAAATTGAAATCAGATCACATTAGTTGTGTGATTCTGGGCACCATGGTGTACCTCAGTTTCTTCATCAGTAAAATGGAAATAATAAATCTCCCACAGTTGTGAAGATAAAATAAGTAGCTATAAGGTAGTTTTCAAATTATAAAGCACTATGTAAATGTTATTATTATTATTATTTTCTAAAATTGTTTTTCCAGGGGCAGTTAGTTGGTGCAAAGGATAGAGCAACCACCCTGAGATCAGAAGGACCTGAGTTCAAATCTAACCTCAGATACTTAACTCTTCCTAGCTGTGTGACCCTGGACAAGTCACTTAACATAACTCCAATTATCTCAGAAAAAATGAGGTGAAAGAGAATTCTCTGAAAAACAAATATGTCAATTATTTACTCTTTGAGCCTACTCTGATGAGAGTAAGATTCACACAATGTTTCTCCCGCTCTCTAAATTCCCTCAGATGCAGTATATTTTCTATGCCTCTTCCTGGGATGTAGTTTCCCTCTTTTTATAACTCCTTCCCCTTTTTCTGATACTACCCCCTTCCCTTTACTACTCCCCTTTTTATGTTATATCAGTAAAATCAAATTATCCATGCAGACTTTCTGTATATCCACAACAGAGGTACAGTTCTCAAGAGTTCTTTTTACCTTTTTCTGTTTCTCTTCAGTCTTGTGGATGTAGATCAAATTTTTTGTTTAAGTCTGTTTTTTTTCTTAGAAACAAATGGAATTCCTCTGTTTCATTAAATGACCATTTTCTTCCATGGAAGTAAATTGTAAACTTAGCTGAATAGTTTATTTTTGGTTGTTATCCTTGATCTTTTTGCCTTTCGGAATATCAGGTTCCAGGCCCTCTGATCTTTAATGTGGAGGCAGCCAGATCTTAAGTGACCCTTATTGTGGCACCTTGATATTTGAATTGTTTTTTTTCTAGATGCTTGCAAGATTTTTTCCTTTGTTTGGTAGTTCTGCAGCTTAGTCACAACATTCCGTGGAGTTATTTTTTTAGGGTCTTTTTCAGAAGGTGTTTGATGAATTCTTTCAATGCCTATTTTCCCTTTTGTTTCTATTATCGCTGGACTCTAATGATTTCCTGTATAATAGAATCTAGGCTCTTTTTTTGATCATAGTTTCCGGGAAGTCAATTGATCCTCAGATTATCTCTCCTAGATCTATTTTCCAGGTCTATAAATTTTCCCAGTAAGTATTTGTTGTTATTCTCCAGCTTTTCATTTTATTTTTTGCTTTGTTTGACTGATTCTTGGGTTGTCAATGAATAATTCATTTCTATTTGTTCCATCCTGATTTTTAAGGAGTTAATTTCTTCATTCACATTTTTAATTCTTTTTGTATATGCCCAATTGAGTTTTTAAATGAATTATTTTGCTCTATTGAACATTTTTCCATTTCACAAATTTATTTTTTATTTTTATTTATTTTATTTATAAATTTTTGACAGTGTATATGCATGAGTAATTTTTTTATAACATTATCCCTTGTATTCATTTTTCCACATTATCCCCTCCCTCCCTCTACTCCCTCCCCTTGATGACTGGCAATCCCATACATTTTACATGTATTACAATATAACCTAGATACAATATATGTGTGTAAATACCATTTTTTTTGTTGCACATTAAGTATTAGATTCCAAAGGTATAAGTAACCTGGGTAGATAGACAGTAATGCTAACAATTTACATTCACTTCCCAGTGTTCCTTCTCTGGGTGTAGTTGTTTCTGTCCATCATTGATCAACTGGAAGTGAGTTGGATCTTCTTTATGTTGAAGATATCCACTTACATCAGAATATATCTTCATACAGTATTGTTGTTGAAGTGTACAGCGATCTTCTGGTTCTGTTCATTTCACTCAGCATCAGTTCATGCAAGTCTCTCCAAGCCTTTCTGTATTCCTCCTGCTGGTCATTTCTTATAGGGCAATAATATTCCATAACATTCATATACCATAATTTACCCAACCATTCTCCAATTGATGGACATCCATTCATCTTCCAGTTTCTAGCCACTACTAAAAGAGCTGCCACAAACATTTTGGCACATACAGGTCCCTTTGCCCTCCTCAGTATTTCTTTGGGATATAAGTCCAATAGCAGTTATGCCCAAAAAGTTATCAAACTCTGAATGCTCTTTGAACTTTTTGGGCATAGTTCTAAATTGCTCTCCAGAATGGCTGGATTCTTTCACAACTCCACCAACAATGTATTAGTGTCCCAGTTTTCCCACATCCCCTCAAACATTCATCATTATTTGTTCCTGTCATCTTAGCCAATCCCTCCCCCCTCCTTCCAATTCCCTTCCCTTATTCCCCTTTTCCTTTTCCCTTTTCCTCTCCCCCCTTTTAATGAGGTACGAGAGAATTCTCTGAAAAACAAATATGTCAATTATTTACTCTTTGAGCCTATTCTGATGAGAGTAAGATTCACACAATGCTTCTCCCCCTCTCTAAATTCCCTTAGATATGATATATGTTCTATTCCTCTTCCTGGGATGTAGTTTCCCTCTTTTAATCACTCCTTCCCTTTTTTCTGATACTACTCCCTTCCCTTTACTACTCCCCCCCTTTTTTTAATATCAGTAAAATCAAATTATCCATGCGGACTTTCTATCTATCCACAACAGAGGTACAGTTCTCAAGAGTTCTGTTTACCTTTTTCTGTTTCTCTTCAGTCTTGTGGATGTAGATCAATTTTTATTGTTTAAGTCTGGTGTTTTTCTTAGAAACAAATGGAATTCCTCTGTTTCATTGAATGACCATCTTCTTCCATGGAAGAAAATGCTAAACTTAGTGGGTTGTTTATTCTTGGTTGCAATCCTTGATCTTTTGCCTTTCGGAATATCAGGTTCCAGGCCCTCTGATCTTTTAATGTGGAGGCTGTCAGATCTTGAGTGACCCTTATTGTGGCCCCTTGATATTAGAATTGTTTTTTTCTAGCTGCTTGCAATATTTTTTCCTTTGTGTGGTAATTCTGCAGCTTAGTCACAACATTCCGTGGAGTTATTTTTTTAGGGTCTTTTTCAGAAGGTGTTCGATAAATTCTTTCCACACCTATTTTCTCTTCTGTTTCTATTATCTCTGGACAGTTCTCTTTGATGATTTCCTGTAAAATAGAATCTAGGCTCTTTTTTTGGTCATAGTTTTCAGGAAGTCCAGTGATCCTCAGATTATCTCTCCTTGATCTATTTTCCAGGTGTATAGATTTTCCCAGTAAGTATTTGACGTTATTCTCCAGCTTTTTGGTTTTTTTGCTTTGTTTGACTGATTCTTGGGTTGTCAGTGAATCATTCATTTCTATTTGTTCCATCCTGATTTTTAAGGAGTTATTTTCTTCATTCACATTTTTTAGTTCTTTTTGTATATGCCCAATTGAATTTTTTAATGAATTATTTTGCTCTATTGAATTTTTTTCCATTTCCCTAATTTTTTTAGAGAATTATTTTCTTTTTCCAATTCAGAAATCCTACTTTCTTGAGAATATTTTATCTTTTCCAATTCAGAAAGCCTACTTTCCTGTGATTTTTTAACCTTTTCTAATTCACAAATGTTGTTTCCCTGCACCTCCTGTGAATTCTTTATTTTTTCTAACTCAAATTTCAGGATGTTGTTATTCTCTATCATAGCTTCTCTTTCCTTTCCCCATTTTTCTTCAAACTCTCTTAACTTTTTAATAGTCTCTTCTAGGAGAGAGTTATGTGATGGGTGGCATGTATCATTCCCCTTTAGGCTGTTATCTGCTGACTCTCTATTATTAACTTCCTCGGGGTTGGATTCCCACTCTTTCTCTGTGTAGAAGTAATCAATGGTTCTCTTTAGCTTTTTACTCATATTTAAAAAAATCTTTTGGGGTCCTTGGGGTAAGAAACTATTTATTTATTTCTTTACCAGATTCCTCCCAGACCAGATGGATGCAGTGGCTTCTGTGCCTGAGGGAAGAGAGAGCTCTGGGAGAGAGTTCCCCTCGCCCTCCCTGGAAATGGCTCAGAGATGATATGGCTGCGCTGTGAGGGTTGCCCAGTGATGGATCCCGCTGTGTGGCCTGGCGACTTCCCTGAGGTTTAAGACTGAACAGTAAAAGCGACACAAAGCCCAGCCAAAGTGTCCTGTGGGGTGTGGATGTCAGCAGCTGACGTGAAAAGCCCCTGCGCTCAAACTGGGAGTTTCTGCCCGGAAACCACTGTCCCTATTGCAAAGGTTCTGCTTCTCTGGGAATTCTGAGGCTGCTAGAGTTCCATACCTCAGGCTAAGCCTGGCACTATGTGGATTAGATTTTTCCTCAGGCTGTGTTCCCACTGTTCAGGCTCTTAAGTACCCCCGGGTGAATTCCTGGTCAGCAGAAGGCGGCTTCATAGCCGTCCCGAGATCTGTTAGGTCACTTCCGGATTGGGTTTGTTCTAGGATCTGGCTTTATATTTTAAAGTAGCTTGATTTCTCTTCTGTACTGCTGTTTTATAAGCAGAGAAGAGCTAACAGCCTGTGTCAGATTCCTCTATCTCAGTGGCTTCTCTGATCTCAGAGTTCTCCCAGCCTGATCGGCACAGTGTGCTAGCACCTAGCTTTGTCTGTGCTGGCCTTTTTTCTTCCTCCCCTTGGAATTGACCTTTTCTGTTGAAACTCCAGATTCTCTTCAGTTGGTAAGTTGTGCTTTTAATCCTTGTGGTTTCTATCAGTCCAGCATTATTTTTGATGCTGATTTAACTAATTGGTAATGAGGGAAGTAGGGAGCTTACAAATTCTCTTGTATCTTCTCCTCCATCTTGTCTCCGCCCCTACAATTGAGTTTTTAAAGAGTTGTTTTGCTCTATGGAATTTTTTTTCCATTTCACTAATTTTTTTTTTAGTGAGTTATTTTATTTTTCCAATTCACAAATCCTACTTTCCTGGGAGCTCTTTACCTTTTCCAATTTACATTTCAGGAAGTTGTTAGTGTCTTGCATATCTTCTCTTTCCTTTCCCAATTTTCTTCTAGCTCTCTTTTAAAGTTTTAATAGTCTCTTCTAGGAGAGCCTTTTGTGTGGGGCACCAACAATTATCTGGAGACTGTCTGCTATTAGACTCCTCAGTGTTGAAAACCTGCTCTCTTTCTGTATAGAAGCTATCAATTGTCCTTTTGATTTTTTTACTCATTTTTTTTAAAGCCTGTAGGGTCTGCCTTCAGGGCCAGGAGGTTACCAGCTTCCTCTGCAAAGCAGGGATATGTACCAACCAGCTACAAAGAGTGGTGATGTACTAGAGTACTCTGTGAAAGAGTTCCCTACCGGAAGTGATTCAGGTCTGCTCTGCTGAGCTGTGAAAGTGCCCTCCAAAGAACCCTGGTGTGCAGATTAGTGACTGTCCTGGCTCTAGAGGTTGAGCAGTGAAAGTGATACTACCCCAAGCCAATGCCTCTGTGATGCTGTGGGTAGTAGCAGTTAACCAGGGAATAGCCCGCATAAATTGGAAGTATCTCTACCCAGGGAAGCACAGTTGAGATGTGGAAGTTCTATTGCCCCAGGCCAAGCTCCCCACTGTGCATATTAGAGGCTGCCCCAGGCTGCACCCCCCTACTGTGCAGATTAGTGACTGCCCTCTAGAGCCCCTGTGCTGCAGATTGCTGCTGCACAGCTCTGCTGTGATCTGTGCTGAGTCACTTCCGTTTTTGGGTGGGTATAGCCATATCTTGTTAAGTTTTGGCATTTTTAGAGTAATCAGTACCTTTGGCTTTAATTTCTCTGCTGGTCTACTGCTTTGTAATCAAGGCAGAGCAGTCAACCTGTGGCAGAGTCATCTCTATAACTTTTCTATCCACAGAGGTCACCTCTCCCCTGCTTGGCTCTGGACTCTAGTCTCTCCCATTTTCTGCTAGTGCTGATCTGCTCCAGCCCCTCGGACAAACCTGTTATGGCGGTCTTCCAGATTATCTTTGGCTGGTGAGTTGTTGTACTTCTAATCTTCGTGAATTTTACCAGTCAAGTGCTATTTTTGAGGCTGAATTTAATAATTGGTCGTGAGAGCATGAGAGAAGCTTAGAAAGTTGTGTGTGCCTTCTCTGCCATCTTGGCTCCACCCCCCCCCCCCCCATAGATTCTTTTTCTTTATCCACTCTGTCTTTTCATGAGTAACATGACTTATCCTGACCCTCTTGCAAAGGTTTCCTTTCCTTTTCCCATTTTTCTTCTATCTCTCTTTTAAGATTCTTTTAAATATCTTCTATGAGAGCCTTGTGTGATGAGATGCAGATCATATTCACCTTTAGATCTAGAGGGAAACTGTTTTTAGTTTCTTCAGAATTTGAAGGCTGCTCTCTTTTCATGTAGAAATTATCAGTAATTAGATCCAGCTTTGCTTTTATGCTCATTTAAAAAAAGCCTACAGTCTGCTTATTGGGTACAGTGGGGTATTTCCAAGCTGCTTCTACAGACAACAGGAAGTGGCAGTGAAGGGCCAGTGGGACAGCACTCACTGGCTGCATTGGGGTTAGAAGTTGTGCTGAAATCAGCAGCAGCAGAAAGGCAAATACTAGGGCTATGCTGGGATCAACAACTACCACTGGGCTTGATCATGCTGGGTGTTGGTTGGGTGTGGGCAAGTACCAAGAGAGTCTAGCATTTTGGGGTCATAGTCTTTACCCACTGTATTTATAGCTTCTCTGCTGATCTATTGGCTTGCTACCAGGACAAAGTAGCTCACACTGTGGTAAAGTTCTCCTTGCAAATTTTTCACCAGCAAAGACCACACCTTGCCTCCCTCAGCATGAGCTGTTTCCCATGCTCTCATTACCAACTTGCCTCAGTCTGCGCCTGGCCTTCCCCACCTGCAAGCAAAAACAGACCTTCTCTGGCAAATTTTGAGATTATCCTTGGTTGGTAATGTGTTGTACTCCCAATATTTTTGGGTTCTGACAGTCAAACACTAATTCTGAAGCTGAATTTTGTTAAAACAGATTGAGGGAAAAGGAGAGTTTAGGAAGATGCCTGTATCCTCTCCACCATCTTGGCTCCATGCCCCCTTGAAAATTATTTTCTATGTGACATTATTTATGTCACATAAACACTCTAGAAATCATTCTAGGGGTGGCAGATCCTGGTTTAGATACATTAGCTATTTAGTGATTTTTACACATCATCATCATTAGAATGATTTTGGAAAAGTCACTTAGATTATTTAGATGTCATTTTAGGACTGGCATCCTGTTTTGATCATCCCAGATGATTAGTGATTTTCTGTGTTGTGAGGATATATTGATCTGTGTTGATTAGATACTATCCTCACAATGTCAGTATCTCCACTTCCTTAGTTGAAGTGAAAATTAAGATTGATTATATTAATTGTGATCAATATCACTGGTAGAAAATAATCAAGTAACTTGGATTATCTATGTCTTAGATCCACTAACAAATCATATCTATAATCCTTTTGGTCAATCAGACAAGACTACTTCTTTCTGACCTAATGGCAATGCACAATTTTTGTCCTTGTTTTGGCCTTTGTATAAAATGTTCTCCTGGTTCTCCTCACTTCACTCTGCATCAGTTTGTATTATCAGGTCTGGGGAATGAGTCTAATCAGTAAAACAGGGGGAAATTTCATCAAGGGAAGTTTTGTATTTAGGATTGCAAGTGCTAGGAGACAAAGAGCTTGAAAAGTTGATTACCTCATATGTCTGCGGTTCAGGGGATCTAGGTTTGAACTTGCCTCTCAAGATTTTATGTATTGAGATTCTACTCTTGCTTTACAAAACTCCCAAATGAAGAGTTCCTTGACTCTTGTGGCATACACTCTAATGTTTATAATTTAACCATAACTTATTTGATTCTCTGCAGAATTGGATCACCTTAAATTATATCATGAAGTGAAAGGAAGTCCAAGGCATGATTCCCTTCCCATTTATTCAAGTTTCTGGCAAAACAGAAATCAGAGAAAGTGTTTCTATGTATCACCATATTCATATATATACTTATATACATATATCCATGTGTGTGCAAATATGTGTATATATGTAAATCTGTCTGTTAGAAGGCTGGTAGAAGACATAATGGATAGAATGTTGGACCTGAAGTCATACTCCAAGATTCTGTTAGAAGTTAGTAAAAAATAAAGATAACAAATTACCTCCTACAAATTGAACTCCATAGCTGTATTAATAAGTAGTATTGATCATGTTTTGTTTAGTCACATTGGCTGATTAGTGATCTTCTACATCATCATCATCATTGTCATTTATATTTTCCTGAGTTCAAAACTGGCCTCAAGAACTAGCTGTGTGACCCTGGGCAAATCACTTAACCTTATTTGCCTCAGATTCCTCATAAAATAAGTTAGAGAAGAAAATAGTAAAGCATTACAGTATCTTTACCAAGAAAACCCCAAAGAGGATCAAAAAAAATTGGAAATGTTTGAAAACAATTGAACAACAACAACAATCTATTATCTATACTTTCTTTCACTGTTTTTTGCAATTGGTCTAGATCAAAGAAAATATGTATTTATGCATATCTATCCATAGATAAATATACATGAATATAATATTTGTATATTTACACATACAGTGTGTTTTTTTTATCTGATTCTGAAGGTTAGAGGGAACTACTGGATTTATTTTCAGTAGTAGAGTAAAATGATCAGACCTAAGCTTTAGAAAAATTATTTTAGTGATTGAATTGAAGGATGAATTAAAGTAGGGAGAGACTGGAGCAGGCAAGCTTCCTTGCAGCTTATATCTATTAGCAACTTAACAGTTTGATTATCAGAGGCCATTTGCTAATGCCTGATAACAAAATGCATGCCATAATCAGACTTGGATTCTTGGTTTTGAAATTGGCCATTACTTGAGAAGTTCAAAGACATATATTTATGGTTTAAAATGCATAATACATACTTATAACAATCGATTGACATATTTGGGCCAATGACAAGTTGGATAACTAACTATAGATGTTACCAAAATTTTAAAATTTGCACTAAGTACAATGAAAAAATTAGCATCCATGTTCTATATTTTGGGAAAATAAGTACCAGCAGTTTCTGTCATAAGAGAAGAATCCAAAATAAATACCTTAGAAGTTTTGACTTTATGGAAATTAAAGAGATTAAAGAGAGATTAGGTAATTTAAAGGGATGATGAACCTGAAAATAACATTCTAGTGCAGTCACAAAAGAAGCATAGAAAAGGAAGAGAATGAGAAATATACTTTCTGGAAAGAGGCACAAAAAAATGAAAAAAAAATAGGACTAGTTAAGGGAAATGAGATAAATGTAGAATCCATTTGATTGAGAAAAAGAAGAGAGGAGAGGGGAATTATGTAATTAGATAAAAATAAAAGAAAAAAAAGAACTAATAGCCAAACCCTAAAGGGAAAGGATAACAAAGAGGGGAATTTTGGCAGGGAGGAGAAGAGAATCAATGGAAATAGAGCCATCATTTTTTTTTAATAAAAGAAGGAACATAGATAAACCTTTGGTAAATCTGATCAGAAAAAGGAAAGAGGAAAATAAAATTGTTAGTCTTAAAAATGAAAAGGGGGATCTTTCCACCAATGAAGAGGAAATTAGAGAAATAATAAGGAATTATTTTGCCCAACTGTATGCCAATAAATTTGATAACTTAAGTGAAATGAATGATTTCCTCCAAAAATATAGGCTTCCTAGATTAACAAAGGAGGAGATAAATTGCTTAAATAGTCCCATTTCAAAAAAAGAAATAGAACAAGCTATTTATCATCTCCCCAGGAAAAAATCCCCAGGACCAGATGGACTTACATGTGAATTCTACCAAACATTTAAAGAACAATTAGCCCCAATGTTATATAAACTATTTGAAAAAATAGGGGATGAAGGAGTCCTACCAAACTCCTTTTATGACACAGACATACCTAAACCAGGTAGATTGAAAGCTGAGAAAGAAAACTATAGACCAATTTCCTTAATGAATATTGATGCTAAAATCTTAAATAAGATATTACCAAAAAAGACTTCAGAAAATCAGCCCAGGATAATACACTATGATCAAGTAGGATTTATATCAGGACTGCAGGGCTGGTTTAATATTAGGAAAACTATTAGTATAATTGACCATATTAATAATCAAATTAATAAAAA
This sequence comes from Sminthopsis crassicaudata, assembly GCF_048593235.1. Classification (NCBI taxonomy): domain Eukaryota; kingdom Metazoa; phylum Chordata; class Mammalia; order Dasyuromorphia; family Dasyuridae; genus Sminthopsis; species Sminthopsis crassicaudata. The sequence continues at coordinate 241,253,127 of NC_133621.1, read as the reverse complement.
AAACATATGATCAACTCAATAGATGCAGAAAAAGCATTTGATAAAATCCAACATCCATTTCTACTAAAAACGCTTGAGAGTATAGGAATAAATGGACTTTTCCTTAGAATAATCAGGAGCATATATTTACAACCGTCAGTAAGCATAATATGCAATGGAGATAAACTGCAACCTTTCCCAGTAAGATCAGGAGTGAAACAAGGTTGCCCACTATCACCATTACTATTCAATATAGTACTAGAAAAGCTAGCCTCGGCAATAAGAGCCGAGAAAGAGATTCAAGGCATTAGAGTAGGAAATGAGGAAATCAAACTATCACTCTTTGCAGATGACATGATGGTCTACTTAGAGAACCCCAAAGACTCTGCTAAAAAGCTATTAGAAATAATTCAGAATTTTAGCAAAGTGGCAGGATACACAATAAATCCACATAAATCCTCAGCATTTTTTTATATCACCAACAAAATGCAACAGCAAGAGATACAAAGAGAAATCCCATTCCAAACAAGTGTTGAGAGTATAAAGTATTTGGGAATCCATCTACCAAAGAAAAGTCAGGAATTATATGAGAAAAATTACAAAACACTTGCCACAAAAATAAAGTCAGATTTAAATAATTGGAAAGACATTCAGTGCTCTTGGATAGGCCGAGCGAATATAATAAAGATGACAATACTCCCCAAAATAATCTATTTATTTAGTGCTATTGGAATTGTGAAAGAATTCAACCATTCTGGAGAGCTATTTGAAGTATGCCTAAAAAGTTATCAAATTGTGCATACTCTTTCATCCAGCATTGCTACTATTGGGCTTATATCTCAAAGAAATACTAAAGAAGGGAAAGGGGCCTGTATGTGCCAAAATATTTGTGGCAGCTCTTTTAGTAGTGGCTAGAAACTGGAAGATGAATGGATGTCCATCAATTGGAGAATGGTTGGGTAAATTATGGTATGAAGGTTATGGAATATTACTGCTCTGTAAGAAATGACCAGCAGGACGAATACAGAGAGGTTTGGAAAGACTTACGTCAACTGATGCTGAGTGAAATGAATAGAACCAGAACATCGCCGTACACTTCAATGCTGTATGAAGATGTATTCTGATGGAAGTAGATATCTTCAACATAAAGAAGATCCAACTCACTTCCAGTTGATCAATGATGGACAGAAACAACTACACCCAGAGAAGGAACACTGGGAAGGGAATGTAAATTGTTAGCACTACTGTCTATCTACCCAGGTTACTTATACTTTTGGAATCCAATACTTCACGTGCAACAAGAAAATTGGATTTACACACATATATTGTATCTAGGTTATACTGTAACACATGTAAAGTGTATGAGATTGCCTGGAGGGAATAGAGAGAGGGAGGGGATAATTTGGAAAAATGATTACAAGGGATAATGCTATAAAAAAATTACTCATGCATATATACTGTCAAAAAATTTTATAATTATTAAAAATAATTTGGGTTCCAAATTCCCCATTCTTTTCAATGACAAGGCAAACAATTTTATATAGGTTATAGATGTGCAGTCACACAAGACACATTTCTATATTAGTCTTGAGGGAAAAAAAAACAAGCCTAAAAAACGTAAAAAAACAAACAAACAAAACAGTTTTAAAAAGAATATATACCTTTTTCTGCATTCAGATTCAATAATTCCTTCTGTGGAGATGCATAACCATTTTATCATAAGTCCTTAGGCATTGTTTTGGATTGCTGAGAGTAGGCAAGACATTCACAGTTAATCATGATAAAATATTGCTGTTGCTGTGTACATTGCACTCCTGTTCTGCTCACTTCACTTTGCATCAGCTCAGATAAGTCCATCATTTCTTATAGCTCAATAGTATTCCCTCATAATCACATACTACCACTTATTCAGGCATTTCTCTAATTGATAGGCATCCTCTCAATATCTAATCTTATGCTGCCCCTAAAAGAGTTGCTATCAATTTTTTTGTACATGTAGGACCATTTCCTATTTTTGTCTGTTTTGGATACAGACCTAGTAGTAGCATTATTGATTAAAAGGATATGAATTATTTTATTTCCCTTTGGACATATTTTCAAATTGCTCTCCAGAATGGTTGAATCAATTCACACAAATCTACAACAATGCATTAGGGTCACAATTGCCGCATATCCCCTCCAAAATTTGCCATTTTCCTTTTCTATCATACTAGCCAATCTGGTAGGTTGGAGGAGAATACTTCAGAGTTGTTTTAATTTCCATTTTTCTAATTAACATAGATATATAACATTTTTCATATAAATATAGATAGCTAATTACTTTTATCTGAAAATTACTTGTTCATATTCTTTGACCATTTATCAATTAAGAAATGACTCATTTTTTATAAATTTGACTCATTTCTCTATATGTCTCAGAAATGAAGTCTATCAAAGATAACTTCTAAGTCTTTTTTTTTTCTTTATGGGTATATTAACTGTGTATTTCTTTTTATCTGATTTCCTCCTATTTTTTTCTCTCATTTCTTGCTATCCATTCTCAAAAGTGTTTTGTTTCCAACTTTTGCCCCTCCCCAGTTTTCCTTCCTTTTATCAGTCCCTTTTCTTATTGTCCTCCCCTACTTCTTTTCTATAGGTTAAGATATTCTTACCAAGTGTGTATGTTATTCTCCCTTTGAGCTAAGTTCATATTCAAGTTCTGCGTACCTCCCCTCTATGGTAGTTCTTTTGTGTCTCTTTTATGTTAGATAATTTTCCCTATTCTACCTCTACTTTCCCCTTCTCTTAGTATATTCCTTTTTTTAAACTCTTAATTTTATTTTTTTAAACTATCATTCTATCATAATCAACTAATACTCATATCTTCCATCTATGTAGTCTCGTTCTAACTGTCCTAACAGTCATAAAGTTCTTAGGGGTTACAAGTATCATCCTCCTAAGCAGGAATATAATCAGGCTAACCTTAATGAATTCCCTATGATTTCTCTTTCTTGTTATCTTTTTATCTTTCTCTTGAGTGTTCTGTTTGAATGTTAAACTTTCTATGAAGCTCTAGTTTTTTTCACCAGGAATGTTAAAATTTCATTGAATATCCATTTATTTTTCTTGGAAGGATAATACTCAGTTTTGCTGGAAAGGTAATTTTTGATTGTTATTTTGACTCTTTTACTCCAGAATATCATATTCTGAGCCCTCTGATCCTTTATTGTAGAAGCTGCTAAATCTTGATATTCTAACTGTGACTCCATAGTATTTTAATTATTTCTTTCTGATTGCTTGTAATATTTCCTCCTTGATCTGGGAGTTCTGGAATATGAATCCTATTCCTAGGATTTTTTATTTTGGGATCTCTTTCAGGAGATAATTGACGGAGTTTTTCAATTTCTATTTTACTCAATATTTCCAGAATATCAAAACTGTTTTCCTTTACAATTTCTTAAAAGATGATCTTTTTTTTGGTTGTGGCTCTCATGTAGTCCAATAATCCTTAAATAATAACTCCTGGATTTATTTTCCAGATCAATTGTTTTTGCAATGGTATGTTTCATATTGCTTTCTCATTTTTATTATTTGATTTTGTTTTATTACTTTTTGATGTCTTAGGAGTCATTAACCTTTATTTGACCAATTTTTTAAAAAGTACTATTTTCTTCACTGAGCTTTTGTACTTCCTTTCCCATTTTTGCTACTTTTTAAGGACATCTTCTTTTCAATGGATTTTTATGTAGCTTTTCCCATTTGGCCAATACTCCTTTAAAAATGTTCTTGCCTTCAGTTGGCCTACTTAATTTTTTCAGAGAGTTATTTTCCTCAGTATTTTTGAGTGTCGTTCTTACCATGCTGTTGACTCTATTTTTCATGATTTTTTTGAATCATTGTCATTTCTTTCCCCAATTTTCTCCTATATTTCTTATGTGATTTCTAAAATCCTTTCCGAGGTTTTCCAAGATTTAAAATTAATTCACATTTTTCTTTGAGTCTTTGGATGCAGCAGCTTCTGAGATTATGTTTTGACCTTTTCTGTTACTATAGTAACTTTCTATGGTCAGGAACTTGTTTTGTTGTTTCTCATTTTTTCCAATTTATTTCTTGACTTTAAGTTTAATATGAAAGTTGGAATGTGATAAAAAGGTAAAAAGGAAAGAACTCTTAAAAACTATATTTCTGTTATGAGTATATAATTTGATTTTATTGTGATAATATAAAAATAAACTAGAGATGGGAAGGGGATTGTACTGGAAAAAGAAGGAAAAGGAGGAAAAATAAGGGAAATTACATCTCATGAAGAGGCAAAGAAGACTTTTTATAATGGAGGGAAAGAAGAGAGGGGGATGAACATCGTGTGAAAATTACACTCATCAGATTTGGCTCTAAGAAAGAATATCAAACTTATATGGTTTCACAGAGAAACTTGCCTCACCTTATAGGGAAGTAGGAGAGTGAAGAGGAAAGGAAAAAGGAGGCTAATAGAAGGGAAAACAGAAGTAGTAGAGGAAAGGTGTAAAAGGGGGGAGGGGCTCTAAAAGGGGAAAGGGAGGTAATGGTCAGAAACAAAATACTGGGGAGGAGGAAAAGGGGGAAAGGAAAAAGGAAAGCATAACTTGGGGTAAATAAGATATTGGGAAATAGAGAATTAGTCATTTTATTATGGATGCGAATGGGATGAACTCTCCCCAAAAATGGAAACCAATTGCAGAATGGATTAACAGCCAGAATCCCAAAATATGTTGTTTACCCCCCCAAAAAAACCCCAAACAAACAAACAAAAAATTAAAGCAGAGTGATACATACAGAGTAAAGGTAAAAGACTGGAGCAGAATTTATTATGCTTCAGGGGAAGTAAAAAAAAGCAAAAGTAGCTATCTCAGATCAAGCAAAAGCAAAGATAGATCTAATTAAAATAGATAAGAAAAGAAACTATACCTAAGTAAAGGGTACCATATATAATGAAACACTATCAATACTAAACATATATACACCAAGTAGTATAGCATCTGAATTCCTAGAGGAGAAGTTAAAAGAGCTGCAAGAAGAAATAGACAGCAAAACTGTCTCAGACTTGCTCTCTCAGAACTATACAAAATAAGAAAGAGGTTAAGGAGGTAAACAGAATGTTAGAAAAGTTAGATAAGATAGATCTTGGAAGAAAATTGAATGGAGACAGAAAAGGAGTTTACTTTTTTTCTCAGTAAATCATAGAATCTATACAAATTTTTTATTATAGCTTTTTATTTACAAAACATATGCATGCATAATTTTTCAACATTGACCCTTCTTATCTATTTTAATTAGATCTATCTTTGCTTTTGCTTGATCTGAGATAGCTACTTTTGCTTTTTTTTTTTCTGTTCCTACTTTTCCCCTCCTTCCTCCCACCCCCTCCCCTAGATGGCGGGTACTCCAATACATGTTAAATATGTTAAATTCTTTGTTAAATATGATCTATATCTATATCTATCTATCTATCTATCTATCTATCTATCTATCTATCTATATAATGAAGTTATCTTGCTGCACAAGAAAAATTGGATCTAGAAAAAAAGTAATAAAAATCTGAGAAGGAAAACAAAAATGCAAGCAAACAATAACAGAAAGAGTGGAAATGCTATGTTGTGGTCCACCCTCATTTCCCATAGTTCTCTCTCTGGGTGTAGCTCATTCTCTTCATTATTGAACAATTGGGGTTTGAATCATCTTATTGCTGAAGAGAGCCCCATCCATAAGAATTGAGCATCACATAGTATTGTTGTTGAAGTTCCAATTTGTTCTCAAGAATGGTTGGGTCTGTTCACAACTCCACCAACAATGTCTCAGCCTTCCCACATCCCCTCCAACATTCGTCGTTATCTTTTCCTTTCATCTTAGCCAATCTGAGAGGTGTGTAGTGGTATCTTAGAGTTGCCTTAATTTGCATTTCTCTGATCAATAATGATTTGGAGCACTTTTTCATATGACTAGAAACAGTTTCAATTTTTTCATCTGAAAACTGTCTTTTCATATCCTTTGACCATTGGGGGATGGCTTGATTTCTTATAAATTAGAGTTAATTCTCTACATAGTTTAGAAATGAGGCCTTAAAATGTTTCCCCAATTTATTGTTTCCTTTCTAATCTTGTCTGCATTAGGTTTTTTTTTTTTTTTTTTTTTTGGCACAAAAAACCTTAACTTAATATAATCAAAATTTTCTCTTTTGTGACCAATAACGATCTCTAGTTCTTCTTTGGTCACAGAACCTATACAAAAATTGACCATACATTAGGGCATAAAAACCTCAAAATCAAATGCAGAAAGACAGAAATAGTAAATGCATTTTTTCCAGATCATAATGCAATAAAAATCACATGCAATAAAAGGCCAAGGGAAAATAGACCAAAAATTAAATGGAAACTAAATAATTTAACCCTAAGCAATGAATGGGTGAAATGACATAGACACAACCAGCAAATTCATCCAAGAGAATGACAATAATGAGAGAAGACAACATACCAAAATTTGTGGGATGCAGCCAAAGTGGTAATATGGGGAAATTTTATATGTCTAGATATTTACTTGCATAAAATAGAGAAAGAGAAAATCAGTGAATTGGGCTTATAACTAAAAAGCTAGAAAAAGAACAAATGTAAAACCCTCATGACCAAGTAGGATCTATACCAGGAATGCAGGGCTGGTTCAATATTAGGAAAACTATAAGCATAATCGACTATATCAATAACCAAATGAACAAAAACCATATGATAAGAAATAGAGCAGTCTATCAATGGAATAGGTTAGATAAATAGGACAAAATAGTCAATAACTATAGCAATCTAGTGCTTAACAAACTCAAAGACCCCAGCTTTTGGTATAAGAACTCAGTATTTGACTGCTGGGAAAATTGAAAACTCATATGGCAGAAATTAGGCACTGACCTACACCTAACATCAAGATAAGGTTGAAATGAGTTTATGATTTAGACAGTGATATTATAAGTAAATTAGAAGAATGTAGGATAGTTTTACCTCTCAGATCTGTGGAAAAGGAACGAATTTGTGACCAAAGAAGAACTGAAACTCATAATTTTGATTATATTAAACTAAAAAGTTTTTGTACAAACAAACTAATACAGACAAGATTACAAGGGAAGTAATGAATTGAGAAAACATTTTTGCATGTAAGGGTTTGGATAAAGGCCTCATTTCTAAAATATATAGAGAACTGACTCAAATTTATAAGATTCCAGCCATTCTCCAATTGACAAATGGTCAAAGAAGGGCGTAGCTAGGTGGCACATTAGATAGAGCACCAGCCCTGAAGTCAGGAAGGACCTGAGTTCAAATCAGACCTCAGACACTTAACATTTCCTAGCTGTGTGACCCCAGGAAAGACACTTAACCCCAGTTGCCTCAGGGGAAAAAGATAAATAGTCATAGGATATAAACAATTTTCAGATGAAATTAAAATCATTCCTAGTCATATGAAAAGATACTCTAAATCACTATTGATCAGAAAAATTGAAATTAAGATAACAAGTGAGATATCACTATACACATCTCAGATTGGCTAAAATGACAGAAAAAGATAATGACGAATGTTGGAGGGGATGTGGAAAAACTGGGACACTAATACACTGTTGATGGAATTGTAAATGGATCCAACCATTGTGGAGAGCAATTTGGAATTAAGCTAAAAAAATTATCAAATTGTGTATATTCTTTGATGCAACAGTGTTTCTATTGGTCCTATATCCCAAAGAGATCTTAAAGGAGAGAAAGGGACTCACATGTGCAAAAATGTTTGTGGCAGCCCTTTTTGTAGTAGCAAGAAGCTGGAAATTGAGTGGATGCCCATCAATTGTAGGATGGCGGAATAAGTTATGGCATATGAATGTTATAAAATATTATTGTTCCATAAGAAACAATGAGCAGGATGATTTCAGAGAGTCCTGGAGAGACTTACATGACCCAATTCTAAGTGAAATAAGCAGAATCAGGAGATCATTGTACACAGCAACAGCAATATTATATGATGATCAGTTATAATACATGTGACTCTTTCCAACAATGAGATGATTGAGGCTAGTTCAATTATCTTGTGATGAAGAGAGCCATCTACATCCAGAAAGAGCACTATGGGAACTGAGTGTGCATCACAATATAACATTCTTGCTTTTTTTATCGTTGTACACTTGCATTTTGTTTTCTTACTCATTTTCTTTCCTTTTTGATTTGATTTTGTGCAACAAGATAATTTTATAAAAAGGATTACATATGTTAGATTTAACATATATATTTAACATGTACAACATATATTGGATTGCTTGCCATCTAGGTGAGGGGGTGGAGGAAAGGAAGGGAAAATTTGGACACAAGACTATGCAAGGGTCAATGTTGAAAAATTATCTGCTATTTTGAATGTTTTAAAAATAAATATCCTTAATAAAAATTAAATAAAAAAAAAACCAAACAAACTGGACTCTGGTCCTGTTGTGGAGATTGTATTTTCCCAAGCTTTAGATTTTCTGTGCAGCTATTCTCTTTTCTCTTTTTTTTTTCAATAAAGCTTTTTATTTTTAAAAACATATGCATGGATAATTTGACAACATTGACCCTTGCATAGCTTTGTGATTCAGATTTTCTCCTCCTTCCCCACATCCTCTCTCCTTGATGGCAAGCAATCCAATATATGTTAAACATGTTAAATTACATGTTAAATCCAATATGTATAAACATTTATATAGTTTTCTTGCTGCACACAAAAAAATCAGATTAACAAAAGAAAGCAAATTAGTAAGAAAACAAATGCAAGCAAACAATAACAAATAGAGTGAGAATGTTATGTTGTGATCCACATTCAGTTTCTACAGTCCTTTCTCTGGGTGTAGATGGCTCTCTTCATCACAAGATCATTGCAACTGGGATCAATCATATTATTGATGGAAAGAGTCACAATCATCAGAATTGATCGTCGCATAATATTGATGTTGTCATGTACAATGATCTCCTGATTCTGCTCATTTTCACTTAGCTCATGTAAGTCTGTCCAGGCCTTTCTGAAATCATCCTCCAGATAATTTCTTATAGAACAATCATATTCCAAATATAATATTCATATACCATAACTTATTTAGCCATTCTCCAATTGATGGGCATCTACTCAGTTTCCAGTTTCTTGCCATTACAAAAAGGGCTGCCATAAACATTTTTGCATATGTGGGTCCCTTTTCTTCTTCTAAGATCTCTTTGGGGTATAGACCCAATAGAAACACTGCTGGGTCAAAGGGAATGCACAGTTTGATAACTTTTTGAACATAATTCCAAATTGCTCTCCAGAATGCCTGGATTGGTTCACAACGTCACCAATAATGTATTAGTTTCCTAGTTTTCTCACATCCCTTCCAAAATTTGTCCTTGTCTTTTCCTATCATCTTAATCAATCCAAGAGGTGTGTAGTGGTATCTCAAATACCACCACTCTCAATTTGCATTTCTCTGATCAATAGAGCATCTTTTCATATGATTAGAAATCATTTCAATTCCATCTGAAAATTGTCTGTACATATCCTTTGACTATTTATCAATTGGTGAATGGCTTGGATTCCTATAAATTTGAGTCAAATTTATATTTCATAATATTTTATACATTTTTCTATATATTTTTGAAATGAGGCCTTTAGCAGAATCCTAAAATGTAAAAATAATTTCCCAATTTATTGCTTTCCTTCTGATCTTGTCTACATTACTTTTGTTTCTATAAAAACTTTTTAATTTAATATAATCAAAATTATCTGTTGTTCAATTAGGAGTTCCAGTTCTTCTTTGGACACAAATTCCCTCCTTCTCCACAGATGTGAGAGGCAAGCTATCCTGTGTTCCTCTAATTTGCATATAATATCACTCTTTATGTCTAAATCATGAACTCGTTTAGATCTTATCTATTACATGTGGGGTAAGCCCTCATTTCTTCTATACTACTTTTTTTCATTAATTCCCTTAGAATTCTTGACCTTTTATTCTTCCAGATGGACTTTGTTAATATTTTTTTTGTAGACCTGTAAAATAATTTCTTGGTACGGCACTAAATAAGTAGATTAATTTAGGTAGTATTGTCATTTTTATTATATTTGCTCAGCTTACCCATGAGCACTTGATATTTTTCCAACTGATTAGATCTGATAAAATTTGCGTGGAAAGTGTTTTATAGTTGTGTTTGTATAGTTCCTGACTTTCCCTTGGCAGAGAGATTCCCAAATATTTTATACTATTGATTGTTATTTTGAATGGGATTTCTTTTTTGTATTTTTTGCTTTTGGACATTGTTGGTAATATATGAAAATGGTGATGATTTATGTGGATTTATTTTGCAACTTTGCTAAAGCTGTGAATTGTTCCTAGTAATTTTTAATTGATTCTCTATGGTTCTCTAAATATACCATCATATTATCTGCAAAGAGTGATAATTTGGTTTTCTCATGACCTACTCTAATTCCCTTAATCTCTTTTTCTTCTCTTATTGCCAAAGCTAACATTTCCAATATAATATAATATAATTGTATAGTAATGGTGATAGTGGACAGCCTTATTTCACTCCTGATCTTATTGGGAATTGTTCTACTTTGTCCACATTACATATGATGTTTGCTGATGGTTTTAAATAGATGCTATTGATCTTGTGCAGCTATTTTCAAAGCTGGGTCTGGGGGTCTGTAGGCTTTCAGTTTTTCCAAGGTGGTATAATCTAAGGAAAGGTGTGTTTACTACTCTCCTGGCCTGTACTATGGTCTGTGAATAACCACAAGCACTCCTATCCATCTTGCAACTGTGACCAGAGTTCTCATTTCTAAAGCACTGCAATTACTTTTTTTTAAATCACAAATCTTTGACTTAGGACTGCAGCCTAGATCTAAGTATGGGTTTTACCACAGAGTATTGTACCCACTGATAGAAAAAGGACCTCTGCAATATTTTCCTAACCAATTGATCCCCTTACCATCTGTGGGCTGAGAGTTTTGTCTCCACCCTCCTGAATCTTTTTCAAAACCAAACTTCATCATTGTAATAGCAATTTTCATGTCTGTTTTATAATCCTACAATTTACGTAGTTGTAGTCATTACATGTGCTACTTTTAAAAAAAAATCTCTTTGTAATTTACTTTACATCTTTTTATTATGATCCCCAAGGCTTAGGACAATGTTTGGCACATGGTAGGTGCCGAAATAATAATAAAATTTTATTGACTTGATTTATATTAATTTTCTCATATTTCACTGTTTTTTAAAATTTGCTTTTTTTTTCTAACAGTGGAATTCAGTAATATTCTATTAAATCCAGGTACTAGAATTTGTTTAACTATTCCTCATTTGATGAACACCTAAATTTATTTTCTGTTCTTTACAACTGCAAAGAATACTCCAAGTTTATTCATTTGAGGTTGTGTTTGTTCATTTGAGGTTTAGAATTACTTTAAAAGGACATCTGTTACCATACTAAAAATGCGTCATGGATTCTGAAGCGAATGGTCTTGTTGAACAAATCAAGATAAAAATGGATCTTTTAAACCTTTGCTCTCTTGTCTGTAATGTAGGAAGAATTTTAAGCTCACATCATCCTTTTATAGGAGGGATTCTCTCCACTGATAGCTCTGGAATGTATTCAGTATTTTATGGCTTACATAGTGACAGTAACATCATAACTATGTTAATATGTATCAGAAGTGGAATGCATTCACATGCTAGAATATACTGTCATAATGCTGTTTCACTAGATGCTAAAACCAGAATTTCTCAGATTCTTTCCATTATCCTACATAAGGAATGCAATATATATATAAAACTAAAAACGTAAACACTTTTGTAATAATCTAAATTTTTCCACTGGAATTTTAAACAATTTGACAGGTCTTATTAAAAAGTGGTATAAAACAAATATTTCTTAGCCAAAAAAAAATGAAAAATGTCCAGGAAATACTATAGATGCTGTTTGTAGTCATACAGCAGCAGGGTTTCTGATTCTTAGAATGAATTTAGATTTATTTAAAATTCTGTTTTTTTCTGTTCCTCTACAATATTAAAACACTTGTGTATATGTATATCTCTGCCAAATTACACAAAAGTTTCTAATAATTTCTTTTTCTTTAAATCTAAACATTTATGCCCAAATCTTCAGCAGCTCCCTGCCTCAGAAAAAGACAAATAAATCTACAGTACGTTATGCTTATCTTGAAACAAGGGCAGCTTTATGTTTTAAAAAAGGAAGGGAAAGTTTTATATATTTGAGATTAACTAAAACATGTGTTTATTTCCATCAAAGAGTTCACATTTTATTTCATTTGCATTGTTTAATGACTGATTTCACCCAACAATAATCTTTGTAAGTGGGAATCTGATTTTTTTTTCTTGAATTCATATCAAATTATGTCCCGTTTCAGCAATCATTTCAAATGAACAAGCTTGCAGCAGAGGAATTCCCAGTGGGAATGGCAGTATGGTGGAAATTTATCTAAAAAATACAGTCTTTTCACTGTCCTTTTAAAATATACAATATACAATAAATATAAAATATTTAGGTCTCATATGAATATGTATACTGCCCAGAGAAGCTTTGCAGTCAGGAAAACCTGGGTTCATGCTTTGTCTCTTAAAGTCATTTAACCTCTCGTGTCCTCAGATAATTTCCAGGACTCAGAAGATAGGAAGAAAGAAAGAAAGAAAGAAAGAAAGAAAGAAAGAAAGAAAGAAAGAAAGAAAGAAAGAAAGAAAGAAAGAAAGAAAGAAAGAAAGAAAGAAAGAAAGAAAGAAAGAAAGAAAGAAAGAAAGAAAGAAAGAAAAATTTCTAAAGCACAGTTAAAACGTGTATCTAGAATAAAATTAAAAATTCTCAGCAAGATATTTAGGGAGGTTTCATGGTCTTTTTTTTTTTTTTTTCCAATTTAGCTCTCTAACATTATTTTATATTATTCCCCTTTTCAAAATTTATTTTCCTGTTAATTTTACATCCCATCTCCCTCCCTCATGCATTGTCCTAACGTGCCCCTGGAATGTACTCCTCCATCTTTCTTCCTCAAAATCCTTATTTTTCTTCAAGACTTATTAAATTTCCATTTCCTTTGTGAAGTTCCTAATCCAATCAATCAGTCAAATCAACTAGATTCCCATGCCATGGGAATACAAAGACAAAAACAAAGACAGAAACAGTCCCAACTCTCAAATTATGTGGAATAATAGCTTTCATAGTTATTAGTGTTTGCTTCCCAAATTATCTTTTTTTCCCTTAATTTATCTGTGAACTACATTGCTTTTCTGCACTTTCCCTTCTCTCTTAAAATAACAATGGAATGTAAACTATGTGAAATAAGCCTTTTAAAAAAATTTTATCCACATATAAATATTTATTCTTCTTATTGATACTGGCTACATTGGTGAGAGAGTATGATTCAGGCTTATATATAGGCGGTGAAGTCTTAATTATTCCTACTATTGAATGTTTGTGTTATATTGATTACTGTTGCTTTCTTCTAGTTAAATAAATATTTTTGTTTAATATCAAATGGTGTTATTATTGTGAATGACTAGTTTTAGGGAAGCAGATGGAAGCATACCAGTGAGCACTGGCTAATTAAGGGGAATAAATGTATTTCCCCAACAACACTAAGGTAACACAGGTTGGGTACCTTAGAACCTTGAATTTGAATATAAGCTTTTAGTCTTACTGTGAAGGTTTAGACTTCTCCTGGAAGTAAAACAAAATCAAGATTGTTTGAGAGACAGCCCTTGAATGTGGTGAATTTTATCTTTCTCCACTGTGATCTATGCATGCATCTAGTTTTATAGTATAATCCTAAGAGTTTGGACTTACACAGAAGCAAAAAGAAATTTGGGGTTGCTTTAATGATAACTACTTCCTCCCAAGATCTGTCATATTTGAGTGACTCACAATAGCAGTAGAAGGCAGCCTAGATTTTTGTTCAGTTATGTACCGCACCATTAGCTTTGGAGGAATATGTTGGATCTTTTTTTTTTCTCTAAGAAAGAGGATGGGACTGTCTAGAAACTTCCCTTTCTATCTCTATATAGCTCTCTCTTAGTATTTTCTTTTTCTTTCTTTTTTTACTATAGCTTTTCATTGACAGAACATATGCATGGGTAATTTTTCAACATTGACCCTTGCAATAACTTCTGCTCCAACTTTTCCCTACCTTCCCTGCACCCTCTCCCATAAATAGCAGGCATTCTTATACATGTTAAACATGTTAAAGTATATCTAAAATACAACATATGTGTACATATTTATATAGTTCTTTTGTTGCACAAGAAAAAATCAGATTTAGAAAGGTAAAAATAACCTGGGAAGAAAAAAATGCAAGCAGTATACTCATTTCCCAGTGTTCTACAGTTCTACACCCAGTGCTGGGTGTAGCTGGTTCTGTTCATCACTGATCAATGAAGATAGCCATTTCCATCAGAGTTGATACTCATATACTATTGTTGTTGAAGTGTATCTACTGCTCATTTCACTTAGCATCAGTTCATGTAAGTCACTCCAAGCTTCTCTGTATTCATCCTGCTGGTCATTTCTTACACAGCAATAATATTCCATAACATTCATATACTACAATTTATTCAGCCATTCTCCAATTGATGGGCATCCATTCAATTTCCAGTTTCTAGCCACTATGAAAAGGGCTGCCACAAATATTTTTGCACATACAGGTCCTTTTTCCTTTTCTAATATCTCTTTGGGATATAAGCCCAGTTGCAAAATTGCTGGATCAAAGGGTATGCACAGTTTGATAACTTTTTGAGCACAGTTCCAAATTGTTCTCCAGAATGGTTGGGTCTGTTCACAACTCCACCAATAATACACCAGTGTCCCAGTCTTCACACATTCCCTCCAACAATCATCGTTGTCTTTTCCTGTCATTTTAACCAATCTGACAGGTGTGTAGTGGTATCTCAGAGTTGTTTTAATTTTCATTTCTCTTATCAATAATGACTTGGAGCACTTTTTCATGTGACTAGAAATAGTTTCAATTTCTTCATCTGAAAATTGTCTTTTCATATGCTTTGACCATTTAACAATTTGAGAATGCCTTGATTTCTTTTAAATTAGAGTCAATTCCCTACATATTTTGGAAATGAGGCCTTTATCAGAACCTTTGACTGTAAAAATGTTTCCACAATTTATTGCTTCCCTTCTAATCTTGTCTGCATTAGTTTTGTTTGTACAAAAGCTTTTTAAATTAACATATCGAAAATTTCTATTTTCTGATCAATAATGCTCTCTACTTCTTTGGTCACAAATTCCTTCCTCCTACACAGCACTGAGAGGTAAACTATCTTATGTTCTTATCATTTATTTATAATCTCATTCTTTATGCCTAGATCATGAACCTATTTTGATCTTGTCTTGGTGTGTGGTGTTAAGTGTGGGTCAATGCCTAGTTTCTGCTATACTAATTTTCAATTTTCCCTGTAGTTTTTGTCAAATAGTGAATTCTTATCCCCAAAGTTGGGGTCTTTGGGTTTGTCAAACACTAGATTGCTATAGTTACTGAGTATTTTGTCCTGTGAACCTAACCTATTTCACTGATCAACTAGTGTATTTCTTAGCCAATACCAAATGGTTTTGGTGACTGCTGCTTTATAATATAGTTTAGATCAGGTACAGTTAGGCCACCTTCATTTGATTTTTTTTCCCCATTGGTTCCCATGAAATTCTTGTCCTTTTGTTCTTCCAGATGAATTTTGTTGCTATTTGTTCAAGGTCATAAAAATAGTTTCTTGGGACGCTGATATAAATAAATAGATTAGTTTAGGTAGTATTGTCATCTTTATTATATTCATTCAGCCTATCTAAGAGCACTTAATATTTTCCAGTTGTTTAGATCTGACTTTATTTGTGTGGAAGATATTTTGTAGTTTTGTTCATATAGTTCCTGACTTTTCTTTGGCATATAGATTCCCAAGTATTTTATACTATCAACAGTTATTTTAAATGGAATTTCTCTTTTTATCTCTTGCTATTGGATTTTGTTGGTGATGTATAAAAATGCTGAGGATTTATGTGGATTTATTTTGTATCTTGCAACTATGTTGAAGTTATGGATTATTTCTAATAGTTTTTTAGTACAATCTCTGGGATTCTTTAAATATACCATCATATCATCTGCAAAATGGTTTCCTCATTACCTACTCTAATTCCCTTAATCTCCTTTTCATCTCTTATTGCCAAAGTTAAAATTTCTAATATAATATTGAATAGTAATGGTGATAGTAGGCAACCCTATTTCTCCTGATTTTATTAGGAATGGCTTCAGTTTATTACCATTTCATATGAGGATTACTAATGGTTTTAGATAGATTTTACTAACTATTTTAAGGAAAAGTCCATTTATTCCTATATTCTCTAGTGTTTTTTAATAGGAATGGGATGTTGGATTTTATCAAATGCTTTTTCTGCATCTGTTGAGATGATCATATGGTTTTTGTTAATTTGGTTATAGTCAATTATGTTAATATCTTTTCCAAATATTGAAGCAGCCCTGTCTTTCTGGTATAAATCCTACTTGGTGTATTATCCTGGAGATGATTTTCTGAAATCTCTTTGCTAGTATTTTATTTGGGATTTTTGCATCAATATTCATTCGGAAGATTGGTCTCTAATTTTCTTTCTCTGTTTTCTTCCTATCTGGTTTAGATATCAGTACCATGTCTGGGTCATAAAAGGAATCTGATAGGATTCCTTCATTCCGTATTTTTTCAAATAGTTTAGATAACATTGGAGTTAATTGTTCTTTAAATGTTTGATAGAATTCACATGTAAATCCTTCTCATCCTAGGGATTTTTTCTATTGAATATTTTCTATTGATTAATAGTTTGTTCTATTTCTTTTTCTAAAATGGGACTATTTAATTTACTCTTCCTCTGTTAATCTGGCAACCTATATATTTTTAAGGTATATCCATTCCATTTAAGTTATCAAATTTATTGGCATAAAGTTGGGCAACGTAACTTCTAATTATTGCTCTAATTTCCTCTTCATTGGTGGAAAGTTCTCTCTTTTCATTTTTGATTTTCCTCTTTCCTTTTTCTAATTAAATTCACCAAGAGTTTATCTATTTTCTTGTTTTTTTCATAGAATCAATTCTTAGTTTTATTTATTAGCCCAATAGTTTTTATTTTCAATTTTATTAATCTTTCCTTTTATTTTTAGAATTTCAAGTTTAGTGTTTTATTGGGGGTTTTTAATTTGCTCTTTTTCTAACTTTTTTAGTTGCAAGCCTAATTCACTGATTTTCTCTTTCTCTATTTTATTCAAGTAGGCCTCTAGAGATATGAAAATTCCCCTTATTACTGCTATGGCTACATCCCACACATTTTGGTATTTTGTCTCATATTGTCATGTGTTGGGTGAAATTATTAATTGTATCTATAATTTGCTGTTTCACCCAATCATTCTTTAGGATGAGATTCTTTGCTTTCCAATTACTTTTTGGTCTATTTTCCCCTGGCTTTTTTATTTAATGTATTTCTGCCTTTCTGCATTTGAATTTGAGGTCTTTATATCCTAATATATGGTCAGTTTTTGTATAGGTTCCATGAACTGCCAAGAAGAAAGTGAATTCTTTTCTGTCTCCATTCAGTTTTCTCCAGAGATCTATCATACCTAATTTTTCTAGTGTTCTATTTACCTCTTTTAACTTCTTTCTTATTTATTTTGTGATTTGATTTATCTGGTTCTGAGAGAACAAGGTTGAGATCTCCCCCTATTACAGTTTTGATGTCTATTTCTTCTTGCAGCTCTCTTAAATTCACCTTTAGGAATTTAGATGCTATATCACTTGGTGCATATATGTTTAATATTGATATTGCTTCATTATCTATGGTACCCTTTAGAAAAATAGATTGTCTTTCCTTATCTCTTTTAATTAGATCAGTTTTTGTTTTTGCTTGATCTGAGATCAGGATGGCTACCCCCGTTTTTTTGACTTCACCTGAAACATAGTAGATTCTGCTCCAGACTTTTATCTTTCCTCTGTATGTATTGCCCTGCTTCAAGTGTGTTTCCTGTAAACAACTTATTGTAGGATTCTGACTTTAAATCCAGTCTACTATCTGCCTCCTCTTCACATTTATGGTTAAAACTACTAATTCTATATTTCCGCCATCTTGTTAACACCAGATTATGTTTTTCTATTTTCTTTCTCCTTTATCTCCCTCTCCAGTATTAAACTTATTATCACTACTTGCCTCATGCAGCCCTCCCTCTTTAGGATCCTTCCCCCCACCTTAGAGTCCCTCCCCTTTTCTTAAATCTTTCCTTTACAATTTCTATATTCCCTTCTATTTAGCTTTCTCCTTCTCTTTTCACTTTTCCCCTCTCACTTTTCAATAAGGTGGGATATGTTTTCTGTAAATAGAATATGTCTAATATTTTCTCTTTGAGCCAATTCTGATGATTAAGATACACACTCTGTTCATCTCTCTCCCTTCTTTCCCTCAGATATAATAGGTTTCCTTTGCATATTCGTGAGATGTAGTATCTCTACTTTTCCCTTTTTCTGGTACAATTTCCTTTCCACCTCTAGCTTCTCTTTTATATTATAACAGTAAAACAAAATTATACATGTATTCTTTATGGATACTCATAAAAGAAATATAGTTCCAAAGATTTCTTTTTACCTGTTAATATCTCTCTTGAGACCTATATTTTGAAGTCAAACTTTTTCTTTAGTTCCATTTTTTCATCAGAAATAGATGGAATTCACCTATTTCATTGAATGTCCATCTTCTTCCCTGGAAGAAAATGCCCATTTTGGCTAAGTTATTCTTGGTTGTATACCAAGTTCCTTAGCCTTTCAGAATATCAGATTCCCGATCCTTTGATCCTTTAATATGGATGCTGTTTCACTGCTACTTCCTGTTGTCTGTAGAGGAAGCTTTTAAAAGCTACCTATAGTTAAAGCCTGCTTTAATTTCTACTCATTTTGACCAAAAAAAAAAAAAAAAATTAACCCCCCCCCCACAACAACTGTAGTCTGCTTTTAGGCAGTATGGTATTACCAAGTTTCCTCTACAGACAACAGGAAGTAGCAGTGAAACAGCAGTGAGACAGCTATGACTATGCTGACATCATGCTGTGATCAGGGATTGTGTTGAGATCATGCTGAGTCCCTCCCAGTGCTGGGTGAGTGTGACCAAGTCCTGAGAGACTCTAGCATTTTTGGAATTATAGTCTTTACTTCCTGTGTTTATAGCTTCTCTGCTGATCTATTGGCTTGCTGCCAGAGCAAAGTAGGCACACTATGGTAAAGTGCTCCCCGAAAATTTTCTGCTGGCTGAGACTACACTCCTCTCTCTTTCACTCTGCTCAGTATGATCTGCCTTCCATGCTCTCACTGCCAACTTTACTGATGCTAAGCCTGGCCTAACCATCCCCACCTGTGAGCAAACACAGATCTTTCCTGGCAATTTTCATGATTATCTTCTATTGGTAATGTGTTGTACTCCCAATATTCATGGGTTTTGATAGTCAAGCACTAAT
Organism: Sminthopsis crassicaudata; assembly: GCF_048593235.1. Taxonomy (NCBI): domain Eukaryota; kingdom Metazoa; phylum Chordata; class Mammalia; order Dasyuromorphia; family Dasyuridae; genus Sminthopsis; species Sminthopsis crassicaudata. The sequence goes on along the minus strand of NC_133621.1, from coordinate 241,233,630 downwards.
TCTGAGGCTTTTCACAAAAGAAGCAGTCTGAGGGTAAGGAAGAGCTTAGGTAGACATGTGTGTTCTCTCCGCCATCTTGGCTCAACCCCTGGATTTTTTTTTTTCTTTAGTAGATTCATGCTTTCAATGAAAACTCTGTGCTCTCACAAAAAGTCTGGATCCCTGAATTCCCCAGGAATTTGTCATGTCCATGTCCAAGATTGATGTTAAAACTGTTCATTCTTTTGGGAGGCTACATGGCTCAGCAACCTCATTGCTGACTCTTAATTCCTACTTTTTGACCTATATGCATGCAAGTACATACAACAACAAACTGCATTTGCCCAGGGTTTACTCTTCTATTCCAGGACCACTCTGAGTTCTTCTGTAATGTTCTCGTTCTTTCTCGGAGTATCTACTTCTTCATTGAATAGTTCCTGCCCCCTTTTATAATCACCCACTTTAAGGGAGCTTCTAATCAATATAGCCTAATCAAATCAAATCATTTTTAAATATTAGATTTTCATTACTTCTGCTCAAGAAAATAATTGAGTTTCTAAAACCCAGGCCCAGGAACTGTCCTCACTGTTTTTTCAATGAGTTACTATTCAGTTTTACAATCTCTTTAAAGAGAGAAAATCAGAGTCCTCTCAGATATGTTCTATCTTTTATTCCCATCAAATTAATATGGTTCCCTTGCTTGTAATGTTCTCTTCTCTAAAATGTAATGTTCTCTGGGGGCAGATTTCTTGGGGAGATTCTGGTGGCAACTTTCATTTCAGTTCAGTGTAATCACCCCAAATGCAGCCAGAAGTTAAAGTCCAAATCCTTTACTTTCTCTTTCAAAGTCTTGAATCTTTTCCTAGGGCCCATTAGCTTTAATAGAGGCCTATCTCTCTCCTTGGTTCCAAGAGCTCTATCCAAATGTTTCCAAATCCAAAGGTTTGTCCTTCAGCCTCCAGCCAGCTTCAGCCTCTCATCCTCCCAATGTCTCCATCCAGCACAAAGGTGGAAGTTGGAATGAATCTTGACTGGGCTTTCTGACTTGTAAATCTACAGGAAGTCCAAGAGTGGGCTTGTCCTGTAGTGGGCTTGTGAACTCCTCCTTATATATACTCTCTAAAGGTGAGAAGTCTAATGTATGAACTATTTTAAAGGTGTAAACTCCTTTAAAGGTGTGAACTAAGTACATAAGCATTAGCCCCTTTTTTAAAGTTCTGGCCCATAACATTTTATATAGAAAAAAAATTAAAAATGAGAGAACTATGATGAGACTTTTTTATTAGAACACAATCAAATGACATAGGATTAGCTTCTACTTGGTTTCCAGGTAAATACTGTGACTAGAGTCTGACTATTCTGAATGTTGTCACCAGAGCCCAATCCCATAAATATATATATATATATATATATATATATATATATATATATATATATATATATATATATATATATATATGATGTCTTGACTATCTTTATTTGATTTTGTCATCACATTATCACAGTCTGACATATTATATGTTCTCAATAATGTTTGTTGAATTAAAAAAAAAAAGAATGAAAAGAGCCACGTCTGTCAGAGTTGATCTTTGCACAATCTTGTTGTTGCCATTTGCAGTGATCTCCTGGTTCTGTTTACTTCACTTGGCATCGGTTTATGTTGGTCTCTCCAGGCCTCTCTGGGATTATTCTGGTGATGGTTTCTTGTAGAATAATAATAGAATTTATGAACTAAAATCCAATCATTAAAAGTCACTTGAAATTGGCCAACTGAAAAATAACATCCACTCTACCACATTATTAGGTACTCATTTAAAGGTTAAAAAAAGGATAGAAATAAGTATCATAAAATATATTAAATGTTAAAATAAAATAGGTAATCTCAAAATAACATGTCATTCATTTGAAAGTCCCCAAATCTACTTCAGAAAAGAATCAACTGCAAATTGTGTTTATCCTTCAAAGACTAACTTTTCATCTAATAGTAAAAGAGCTTTTGGAAAATAATGTTTGATAGATCCAGCCATTCTGGAGAGCAATTTGGAACTATGCTCAAAAAGTTATCAAGCTATGCATACCTTTTGATACATCAGTATTTCTACTGAGCTTATATCACAAAGATATCTTAAAGGAAGGAAAGGGATCCACATGTACAAATATGTTTGTGGCAGCCCTTTTGTAGTGGCAAGGAACTGGAAACTGAGTGAATGCCCATCAGTTGGAAAATAGCTGATTTCAGAGAGGCCTGGGGAGATTTGCATGAACTGATCCTGAGTAAAATGAGTGGAGCTGGGAGAGCATTGCACATAGTAACATCAATATTATAGGACAATCACTGATCTTGTGATGAAGAGAATCAACTACACCAGAGAGAGGACTATGGGAACTGAATGCGGATCACAACATTCACACTCTTTTTATTTCTGTACTCTTGGATTTTGTTTTCTTATTCATTTTATTTCCTTTTTTGATCTGATTTTTTTTGTTCAGCAAGAGAATTGCATAAATATGTTTACACATATTGGATTTAACTTATATTTTAACATGTATAACATATACTGGATTGCCCACCATCTAAGGGAAAGGGATGGAGGAAAGGAAGGGAAAATTTGAAACACAAGGCTATGCAAGGGTCAATGTTGAAAAATTATCCATGCATATGTTTTGAAAAGTAAAAGCTTTAATTAAAAAATACTTGAGAGCTTAAAAGAACTGGGTGAGAAATTATTATTTCCAACTAAATATAAAAGAAGTTCAAATATGGCATTTAACTCATAGACTATTTATTTTGCTGCTGAGAATAAGTTGGGAGAGAACCAAATCTATGTGAAGTTTGAAGCAAATTTGTAGCTAGAACCAGGTTAAACAAAACAAATAGTCCAAAAGTTATTCAGTTGACAAGTATTTGTTAACTTTCTTAACACTAGCTGGCACAGGTTTTGAGGAGGGCATAAATATTAGATAAAACATGATCCTTTTGAATTGTTATAATTCAATAGGTATGTAAGGCAGAAACACAAACAACTAACTGTAATACATGCTTTTATGATTAGTATACTGGGGAATTATAAAAGAAATATCCAAGGGGAAATATCCTTATGGACTGATTTGATAGAGAAGATAGCAATTGAGTTAGTTTTAAAAGTTTTATCAACAGACAAAATGGAACAGGAAGAATCATAGGAACATAAATAGAGTTAGAAGAAACCTTAGAAGTCCTCATGTGTACCCTCCTACATTTTACTTATAAAGAAACTGAGTCATGGAGAGGTGATGGATGAAGCCCAAGATCATCTGGAGATGAACAGCAGTTTTTCATTATCAGTCCTTTGGAATTGCTTTGTATCACTATATTAATCAGAGTAGCCAAGTCTTTCACAATTGAACATCATTATGACTACTGTTAATGTATATAATGATCTGGTTCTGCTCACTTCATTCTGCACCATATAGTTCTTGTTAATTATATTTTTTCTGAAATCACACCTCTCATCATTTCTTATAGCACTCTCTTAGCACCTATAGTACTCATAGCACTTAGTAGCTTCTCATAGTCAACTTGTTCAGCCATTCCCCAATTGATGAGCTTATCCTTACCTTGCAATTCTTTGCTACCACAAAAAAACTGCTACAAATATTTTTGTACTTATAGGTCCTTTTCCTTTTTCTTTGATCTCTTTGGGGCATAGACATAGTAGCAATATTGCCATATCAAATAATATGCATGGTTTTATAGTTCTTCGGGCATACTTGCCCTACAGAATGTTTGGACCAGTTCACTATTCTACTAACAATTCATCAATGCATTTATTTTCCCTTATCCCCTCTAGCATATGTCCTTTATAATAAGTGTGAAGTGGTATCTCAGAGTGTTTCACTTTGCTTTTCTGTAATCACTAGAAATTTAGAGCATTTTTTTTCATATAGAAAAATACCTTCAATTTCTTCATTTAAAAACTGACTATTCATTTGATCATCTATCAATTCAGGAAGGCTCTTATTTTACTAAATTTGACTCAGTTCCTTCCCTATATTTTATTTAAGAAATGAGGTGTTTATCAGAGAAATTTGTTGTGAATTTTTTTTTATATTACCTCATTGCCTATGGTATCTTTTAGCAAAATGTAGTTTCCCCTTACCATCTCTTTCAATTAGGTCTAATTTTGCTTTTTCTTTGTCTGTGAACATAATTGTTATACCACTTCATTTTAGCTGAAGCATAACACATTCTATTCCAGCCTTTCATTTCAATTTTGTGTATCTTTCTGTCCCAAGTGTGACTCTTGTTTGCAACACATACAATTTTCTTTTTTTTTTTGATGTTTTATATGGTGTTTTTATATGTTTTATGTGATTTCACATTTGTAATATGTTTCCTTTTCAATGTGTGTATGTAAAGATTGAGGAAGAAGAGAGAGAATCTGGAAGTCAACATTTAAAAAGAAAAAATTACAGCATGCAATTATTTTGCAATTCATTCTGTTATATGTTTGCATTCCATGGTTAGTTCAATTCATTCATATTATCAATTATGATTACTAATTGTACATTTACTTCTATTCTACTTTATTTATCCACTTTTCCTTTTATGTTCTCCCTTATCTCTTATTCCTTTTCCTGCCTATCACCCTATTAGATAAGATAAATTTCTATACCACAATGAATGTATCTATATATTTTTCATCTGAAAAAAAATCAAGACATAATTCTGATGAGAATGAGGTTAAAGCACTGCCTGATTTATGCCCCCATCCCCAATTTTATTCTTCACTGTAAAAGGTCTTCCCTACATGTCTCCTTTATGTGAGAAAATTTGTCTTATTTTACTTCTCCCTTTAGCTCTTTTCCCAGAGTATCCTTCTTTCTCACCTCTACATTCTTTTTTATAAAGATCATCCAACATAACTTACTCACACCCATGCCCTCTGTCTATAGAAACTCTAACTGCTCTAACAAGAATAACATTCTTAGGAGTTATATGTATCATCGTCTATATGAGAATATAAATTCAATTTATTACCTTATGATATCTTAAGATCATAGTTTACCTTTTTAATGCTTCTCTTGAGTTTTCTGTTTGAATGACACTAAATTATAAAATTGAGCAGGGAAGAGGTATATGAATTTCACATTTATACTTATTTCTAAAACCAGTACCTTTTTAGATCTATTTCTGAAAACTCAAAAATATTAAATGACAGGGGCAGATCTCAGAAAAGAGATCTGAGCTATAACCTTGTCCTTTCTCATTAAACCTTTAAAAGCTTAAAGTAGTTTTCATTCAGAAGCTTTGCTTCTAGGCAAAATGCCTCCCACCCTGCCTTGAAGTGGCTGCTTCTGGAACTTCTGCTCTGCTATTATTAGGAGATAATTGCTTAACATTTTCTAAAGGTAATTAGCTTTGCCTTTGAAACCAAAAAAATCCCTAGATTGAAGAGTATGATGAAAGTTATCCTTTCAAGTAATTTAGGCTCATCAACCAATGCCAGCCATTAGGAACATCAGTCTTTCTAACTCAAAAGCATTGTAGGAGAAAAGCAATTGTAATATTTTCAAGTAGAAAACTCCCCAACCCCTGAGAATGTTGTCTGTCTCAATCTCTTCAACATAGTCTTGTATAGGCAGCAGCCAGGACAGAGCAATTCTGAGACTTTCTACTGTTATGCACAGTTCTCTTTTAATATCCTGACTCAGTTTCTCTGCTTCTCAGTCCTGCAAAATCTTCCCTTCCTCCCTCTTTATCAGAATATTTGATAAGGATAAAAGATCTTATGTTTTAGAATATCAGAATGCCTCTCCCCATCCCAAGCTATGGGAATGCCAGATACTGTCTTATCAAGATGCCTCTCCCCATGTGCAGGGTGCCTCCTCCTATTATGCCATCTCATCTCCGGAGGCTCAGCCCACCCTGTCAGAGTCCTGTTCCCACTCTCAGCACCCTAACTCCACCTCTGCCTCAGTCTACCCCCTGAGTCTGAGCCATGTGCATATAGGTTTTTGAGAATTCACCAAACCATGAATCCCTTTGGTCCCAGTAAATCTCTCCCATTTAATAAATTATTAATAAATTTATTAATAAATTAATAAAATAAAATATTAATAAATAAAATATTAATAAATTAATAAATTCTCTCTCTAAGCTCTATCTTGCCTCAGTTTCTCCAGCATTACACTATAATCCATGAACAGTATAGAAATGATTCTGGAGAAAAAGTAAAATACTATGAGGGGAAACTACTGACAAGATTAATGTCCATTCATTGCCTGGCCTTCATACTAGCAATAAATTGTGAATAACCAAATTCTGTCAAATGTAATTTAGTGCCTGATATAGTTAAATGTCCATATCAAAGAGTTCTTTTCTAGCTTCTTTATGTACCTACAAAAATTCTCTGTGTATTTTGAATTGAAATAAACATAATCCATGACAAGAAAAAAATTTGGGGCATTTGGTTCAATTTTACCATGAGCACTTGCCATTAGTATAACACTTGGTAGTTTGATATTAAGTAGTTAAACAAAGATTCACATTTCATAAACCCTGGGAGTTGAAAGAATGATGTCAGGTAGGATTATTGCTAAACTAGCTCTGATCAAAAGATCTCCAATATTGCTTTTCCCTCTTTATTTTCCCATATCATCAAATCAGAGATTATTTCCCTAAATAAGCATCTAATTGCAAAGATTGATAGGATTTTTATGCCACAAAACCACTTCCTTTACTGTTTCTGTTCCAAGCTTAAACTAGTGAGCTAGCCTAATTCAGACTTGATTCATAAAAAATTAGGAAAAGAGTCCTTACTGTTCTGTGGGCTACATGGGAAGTAAGTTAACTATAGGGCTTTTATCATTCCAGTTATGTGTTAAGGTTTCAAAGTGACCCTGAACCTGGAACAGAAAAAAAAGAACAACCTACCAGAAAATTATCTACATTTTATTTTATTTTATTTTATTTTATTTTTGCTGAGGCAATTGGGGTTAAGTGACTTGCCCAGGATCACACAGCAATTGTTTACTATTGTAAGAGTCTTATGCTTAGTTTGCAGTAGGGAAACAACAACAACAGTATCCCTAAACCCAAACCAAAAACATCCAGGACATTCTTGCCCTTTGACACACCAGAGTTGCATGCATTTTAAATTTTGCTTATTGGATGGATTTTCTCATCAGATAAAGGTATTAAGGCAGAGCATTATTTAAGTAGAATGGGTTAATTGACTGATTGACTCACCACTTTACATTACAACATTAAAATTTATAAATGTGATCTTTTGAAATGATTTTTACATTTTAAAGAACTATTCATTTGTTTTCTTTTTTTTATACATACACATATGTGTGTGTGTGTGTGTGTGTGTGTGTGTGTGTGTGTGTGTGTGTGTGTGTATGGTTTGGTGTATGTATTTGTATTGTGCATCTCTGTATACATCAGCTATCTCAATTAAAATCCTACCTAGCTAAATGATCATCCAATATATTATCTAGCAAGTCAAAACATTTCAAGTGATTTCCTTTTGGAAATGGGTCCCCAGCAGGACATTGTTAGTCACTAAGTCATTGTTTTTGGTGGATAGAGCCTCTTGAAATGCAGCTTACTGTTGGTGACTGCTTTAAGAACTGTTGAAATTCAAATCTCTGATGTTGTTTCATTTTCTCTGGGGGCAGAAGATTGGAACAAGACAGTTTGTTGTAGAGAAGGCTCTCTCATCAGCTATTCCCAGTAATTAGGAACAAAAAAGATATTGGAATGCCTTTGTTTTTCCAGGTTGGGGTGAAAAATGCATTTTAAATAGGTACTTTCCTCTAAGCATGCCTAGTCTTGAGCTCAATTCATCCATGACAGTTTTAACCCTTTACTTAGTTGAGCACAAAATACCTCCTAGACTCCTATTTTAATGAATAGAGAGATAGTGATAGTGGTAAGATATTTGTACTGAACCAAAATCATCTTGAAAAATATTTTTGTATTTTTCAGTAGTACCTAGATAAGACAAGAAAGGAAAGAGCTAGCATATAACAGGACAGAAAGAACATTCTATCTAGTGTAAAGGGAGTTAAAGTTAATTATTAGCTCCTTTAGAAATTACTATGCTTTTCTGGCTTTGGTCTCCTCATCTTTTAATGAGGATGTGGGATTTAATGATTGTTACTTACTTTCTTGCTCTAAATTCTATGATTTTTTTTTTTTATGGTTTTCAAAGTAATATTGTTGTGAGAACTAAAGGAAATAAGTTAAACTATGTGTAAATCAGTCCTATATAGAAGAGAAGCCACTAATCTATGACTCTAAAAACTATACAGTACCATGATCTATTAGTTTTATTGTGTTTCCTAATTTCATTTTTGATGAAATCCTTCTCTGAGAGAGGAAGCTGAAGGGATAGTGAGAAAAAATATGGCACTATAAATAACAAAATACAGTACTAAAACATTTTAAATAAAAATTTTAAAATAAAAAAGCACTTTATCAATGTAGAGAGTTCCTAGATAACAAAATTACCTTTAACAAAGACAATTGTTAACTTATGAAGGATATAGACTCTTAAATTGCCTGTGGTACTGAGAGATTAAATGACTTACCTAGGTTCACATTGTGTAAGACAGTGAACCCAAATTAAAATCAGAGACTTTCCAAGTAAGAAAAGTAAAAAGGGATCTATTATCATCTTGTGAAATAAGGGCAACTCCCAACAGATAAGGTGTCAGTAGAAGAGTGCAAAGTACAAAATGTAAACACAGGATTCTCCCATTGGCTGGGGAATTCCAATTTACCCAGAGATTAAATATGAAACCTATAACACACTTTACCATATTAAATACTTAAATGCTAATTTAATAGGTGGGAGGAGAGATAGAGAGATAGTTTATCTAAGATAATCAAACACCTGCAGCTTTTGAAGCCATATCCTTATGAGAGATCTTCACTCAGTTTATCCCATTCAGTCTCTTTTCTTTATTTGAAGACCTCTCAGACCATTCTTGATACATTTCTTCAACCATCTTGTCCTCAGTCTCTAATTCTTCAGTGTCTAGTTTGTCTTTTTTCTACTGGAGTACTGCTTCTTTAGTCTGAGTAGCCTAGTCTGCTAACAAATACACTACCTTTCTAATTTGGTTAATGATTATTTCAACCATGGCCTGGAGTCTAATGAGCCTAGTCAGCATTCAAATTGGAATTCTATACCCCTAACTTCCATCTAGGGGCCACCAATCACCTCGATCAATTGGGTCCCTAAAAATTGGAGTAGATAACCTTTCACAAATAAAAATGCCTATCATGACAGTCAGCAACAACAAAAATGCTAAAAGAAACTGATATACATGCTTCTAGCAACAGAGAGATGACTAGGCCAAATACTTATTTAGGATCTAATGACCACATAGTGCAGATAGGAAAGAAAACTGCAGATCTTACATACTTGAATTGTGCTTATAGCTTCTACTGTATATTTGCCCTGATTATAAAAATTTGATATGAGAGGGAAAAGCAGGGATATAAACAAAAACTGGTCCTTTAAGCCTCAGCCTGACAGCACATACATGACAGGATAAAGCATCTTTAACTAATTGTATGCAATAACAATTCCACCTTATAGTCAGGTTCAGGAATAATTAGGTGAGTCCTTATTCAAAAGAACACTATTGGAAAACTGAGTCAGAAAGATCCCACCTTAAGCAGAGGCCAAGGTTGTCCTCCCAATTCTTGCCCAGATACTTATAACAATTATACTTATAACAATTGAGGATCATATTCCTCTGAGTAGCTTGTGGCGTATTTCTTTAAGATGATGGATTACTGTCTTGATGATCTATCAGACAATCATATCTGAATTCAAAACTCAAATAATATCAGCTAAAGTCTCAAGAGATTTTATCTCATTAATCAAAGCTTAAAGTGAATTTAGCTTTCAAGGATAACATATCCTAAATAAGTATTGACTATGATCTTACATTGATAACAGTAAGAGATTCATCAAAACATTCAAGTATTAACCATGTTCAAAGGGACAAAGACAGACCATTGTTCTTAGAATCTCCCTAAGTAATGGAAACAGCTTTAAAATTACTCAGGATTACTTTTCCTGGAACTCACTTAACTTTTTAAAGAATTGGATGCTATTCTACTTCATACACATATGTTTAGTATTGATATTATTTCCATATCTATGGTATCATTTAACAAGATTTAATTTCCTTCCTTATCTCTTTTAATAGATTTATATTTGCTTTTGCTTGGTCTGAGATCAAGATCACTACTCCTGCTTTTTTTTTTTTAAATTTTATTTTATTTAACAACAGTCAAAGAATAATATATTCTGTCCCAGTCTTTTTTGTGTCTATCTCTAAGCTTCAAATTTGTTTCTTATAAACACCGTATTGTAGTATTCTGTCTTTTAATTCATTCTGCTATCCACTTGTGTTTCATGGGAAGTTTTATCCCATTCACATTCACAGTTATGATTTCTATCTCTGTATTTCCCTCAAACCTCTCTTTCCTCATTTATACTTTTCTCTCTCCTTTCACCATTTCCCTTCTCACCAATGTTTTTCTTCTGATTCCCACTTTCCTCAATATGCCCTCCTTTATATCATTTCCCTTTCCTATCACAGTAGCTAATTTAATAGGATGATATGGTACCTCAAAGTTATTTTAATTTTCATATTTGTTAGCTACAGTTGTTGCAGGTGTAGCCCCTTTAAGATTCCTTGTCTTATCTACCTTTGGGACAAGATATTCCTAAGGGAAAAGATCTGTATCTGATCCAGTTTAGGCTGTACCCAGCCCCCAATTGGTTTGTGTTTTCAGCCCCCTTTGATACAAGATCTGGTCAAAACTAGTTTGGGCTGTACCCAACCCCCGCACTGGATCTGAGCTGGCTTGAATAAAGCCCATCAAAAATCTGGCCTTCAAGGAATTAACCTGAGCTCCGCCCATTATTTCTTCAAGCAGATAAAAAGAGCATCTTTGGTTCAGAGATTTGAAAGATGCCAGCTAAGATGCTTGCATTAGAGATTCTCTGTCCCTGCCGCTTTTAGTGTATATCTTCCTCTATCTAATGCCTTTTACTAACCAGACCTTAACCTTGCTTCCAAACCTGGCAATAAACATCTTTTTACCCATCTAGGTTTTCGGCCTGTAAATTCATTTACAGGGGACTCTTGCCGCCACTAGACTTGATTTAACTTTGTATCCTTGCGCTGAATCTTAAAGGGGTTGTGGGGAGCTCCATGTGACTCCCTGTACCCCGAATCCTGCCACTAGACCTCAATTAATTGGGTTCATGTTACCTCATCATTTTTGAGGTTCCCTATTACCTCATCACAGTGACTTAGTTTTTATTTTTTTCAATTGAAAACTACATGATCAAATCCTTTGACCATTCATCAATTGGGGAATGACTTATATTCTTATACATTTCACTCTGTTCTCTATATATTTAAGAAATGAATCCTTTATCAGAGATCCTTGTTATAAAAATCTCCCCTGTTTCCTGCTTTCCTTCTAATCTTGATTGCATTATTTTTGCTTGTGCACAAGCTTTTTAATTCAATGTAATAAAATTTTCCATTTCATATCTCATAAATGCTTTCTATCTCACTTTAGCATAAATGATCTACTTATCCATAGATCTGAGAAGTAAACTATTCTATGCTTTCTTATTTTATTATAGTGTTATCTTATATATCTAAACTACATACCCATTTTGATCTTAATATATGGTGTGAAATGTTGGTCTATACATAACTTTTGCTAAATTGTTTTCTAGTTTTAGTAGTAGTTGTTGCCAAATAGTGAATTCTTTTCTCAAAACACTATTTACCACTGTGTATTATTATGTACTTAAAATATTCCACTGATCCCTCATTTCTTAGCCAGTACCAGATTGTTTTTATCATTACCTTTATGATGTGGTTTGAAATCTGGTGTGGCTAGATCACCTTCTTTCATTTTTTATTTCCCACTAGGTCCCTTGATATTTTTGACCTTTTGTTTATCCAGATGAATTTTGTTATAATTTTTCTAGCTCTTTAAGATAAGTTTTTGGTAGTTTAATTGGTATGACATTGAATAAGTAAATTAATTTAAGTAATTCTAATTTTTATTGTGTTGGTTCAAACAATAGATATTTTTACAATTATTCATATTTGACATTGCATGCTTTATAAATGTATTTATAAAATTATTGGATTTGTCTTAGCAGATAAACTTCCAAGTATTTTATATTGTCTATTTTTATTTTAAATGGAATTTCTCTATGTCTGAATGTTGGTAGTATATAGAAGTGCTCATGATTTATGTGGGTTTATTTTATGTCCTGCAACTTTATTAAAGTTATTAATTATTCCAAGTAGTTTTTTGGTTGATTATCTAGACTATGTTTTTTTTTTTTCCCTGAGACAATTCGGGTTAAGTGATTTACTCAGGGTCACACAAGTGTCTGATTGCCAGATGCTCCTGACTTTAGGGTCAGCACTATCTATCTACTGTGCTATCTAGCTGCCCCCAGACTATGTTTTTTTTTTTTTTTTTTTTTTTTTTTTTTTTTTTAAGCGGGAAAGACAATATATGAGAATGACAAATGTAAAGTGTGGCACAGAGTGTTAGGCTGATCATAGACTTATCTTCTCCAAACTAAATATCTTTATTTAACAAAAGCAGGAGCCTTGAGGCAAAATGACTACCAGAAAACCTGATGTCAGCAGATTAGAGTGTCTCTCTGAATGGGAGCAGTTCCTTGATGACTTAGAGGGAAATATGGTTGGCAATAGTAGAGCAGAATAGTAGAACAGAAAGGGAGTGGGCAGTATTCAGAGTTTTTGTATACAGCACTGCATTTACCCACTTGGCTTTTTCAATAATAAGACAACATGTATATCCATTCCCCTTCACTGGGGGCGAATTCATTTTTTTTTTAACTTCTTGATATTGATTATTTAATTTTCTTCTTTCTTTTTAAATACCAAATTAACCAATGGTTTGTTTGTTTTTTTTGCTTTTTAACCACAAGTTCAGCTTTTATTTTGATTTATTTAGTTCAATTATTTTCTTAATTTTAATTTTATTAATCTCTTCTTTTATTTGTTTAACTGGAGATTTTTAATTTCTCCACTTTCTCTTCCATCACTCTTTCCTTCTCTTATCCCACCTCCTCTTCTACTTTACTACAGGGTGAAATAAATATCTATACCTAAACTGAGTATGTATATATGTATGTATGTATACATGCATGTATGTATGTATATATGTACATGTATATGCAAAGGTTATATAATTATCTTGACTATTTTACTTTGTTATTGCTTACAATATTTTCTCTTTGATCTGGAAGCTTTGGAATTTGAATCTAATATTCCTCGGAGTTTTCATTTTGGAATCTCTTTCCAAAGTGATTGGGTTTATTCTTTTGATTTACATTTCCCTCTGGATCTAAGATATATGGGATGTTTTTCTTCATATATACTGGGTCTTTATTTTCCCCTGTTTTTAGTCTTTTCCCCTTGGAATGTCAGTTCAATTAATTTAACATTTAAAACCTTCTGACTAATGCATTTGTAGTGTAAAATAGGATTTTATATTTACATGTATTTTCTGCTAATTTACTAATTTATTTATTTATTTATTTAATTTACATTTTAGCTGTTATGGGTTATATAATCAATTTTTATTATTGCTCATCATAATAGCATAGATGTGCTTATATCCTTACTGATAGAATATTTACAAGACACTCTCTTGAACAGATTTTAGAACTAGTAAGAAATATCCTGTCCAACTCTTTCTATGGTGAATTTCCAGAAAGTAAATTTATTCGTGTAAATACTATTATTGCAATAATCCTCATTCTATTCAAGTGATGATGAATTCATCAGTGAAGTTTCCTTTTACAACTGACAATCTAAAAGATTATAAGCAATGTGATTCTCAACAGACCAAAGCTGATGACAATAGAAATGAAAAACCAGAGTGTCTTAGAGATACAGATGATTCTTCTTGATAATGGGTTACTGTTACAAGGAAACTAGCAATGGATAAACATTATTACTTTTTGTCTGGCTCCACTGAATATTCTACTACCTATTTCATCCAGGAAAGAATGATTTCTTCATTTTGAATTTTATTTAGTGAGCCATTGCTTAGAATCATTCATTAATGTACAAATCGTGAAGTTCAATGAGTAGCAACAGACAACTCTAACTGATTTACTAAATTAGATGAATCAGAAAAGTTTATAGATTTTACTGACTCTTGTGGTATTATCAGTAGAAGAAATCTAACCATAAATATGTGAAATATATTTATACCTCAGGGTATCCTTTGTTCAAGGAAACTATGTCATGTAATCAATTCCCAAATATAATTAAATACATAAAGCTTTGATCTGAAAACTGAAAGAAAGCACAATCTACCTCAGGTCAAATTTTTTCTAGCATTCTCACTATGGAATCCTTTTATTGAAAACAGAAAACATTTATTCCTAAAGTAGAACTAACAGTTGATGAGCAATTCCTGCTTTGCAAGACACACTGTATCTTTATTTAACATATATCAAACAAGTTGGGTAACTTTGGCTTAAAATTTTGGTTGGCATAATAACAAATACTTATTCAACAGATCCCATTTCTTAGAAAACGTCATTAGAACCAATGATACAAAGGAACTTACAGATGTAAGGTTTATCTCATGAAACCACTTTCCTACAGAGGCTACAATGATACCTTCTTGAAATTTGGAAAGCCAAAGTGAAGCATTAGTTTAGGACTATTCATTAAAAACCATAGAGAACTTCAGAAATGAGTCCTTTTAGTAAATATAAGACTCTGGTCTTGGAATCTTTAGAAAAACTCATAGTAACCAGAATAAAAGATCCAAATCTATAAATCTTAGGGGTTCAAAGATTCAGATTTGAGTAGAAAATAGCCCAAAACAAAACCTGGATATCCAGATAACCAAACACAGTTAGTCAAGAAAGAGAAACTGAGTTGAGTAGTTAGTACCTTTTGAGTGAATTCTCAGGTCTAGTTTTAGTAGCAAATTAAATGTCTCTTTTCTTTAACAGTTTAAACAAACTGAAAGCAATCTTTGTATATTCTCTGAATTAGATAGCAGGATCTGTCCATTGCAAGTTGTCACATTTTTTTCTAGAAGTAGGTTTGTCAGCCTTTTTACTTTTGAGCCAGCAAGAGGAAAAGTAAGCTCTGAAAATGGGACTCCCATTGCCCACAATGCCATTACATAAATAATCATGTTATTTTTATTGTTTTTTGTGATTAATATGGTATTTTTATAGTTTTAATAATAATAATGATCACTAATACTAGGCACTGGACCAAGTGCTTTACAAATTTTATCTCATTTGATCTCACAATAACACTGAGAGGGAGGTATCATTATTAACCACATTTTTCAGATTGAGAAACTGAAACAAAGGTTAAGGGACCTTTTCATGGTCACATAGTTAGTCACAATCTGAGGCAGGATTTCAACCCAGGTCTTCCTAACTCCAGGCTTAGCACTGAATCACTTTGCTACCTTTATGATATAAATCCAAAATGGTCATACTATATAATATTTTCAACATATTTCTATTTCTATTTGATATACTTATATTAGTCTTTGCTAATATTTCATTCAATATTTTACATATGTGTTAGATATATTGAGGTATAATTTCTCTGCTTTCTGTCTCCAAAAAATGGATAATGTTTTAGGTATTGTTGTAAAATGAGCAAGTCAACTGGATGGCACTAGATCTAGAGTTAGGAAGAACTGAGTTCAAATCTGACCTCAGACACTAGTTATATGACCTTGAGCAAGTTCCCATTTTGTCCTATTTGCCTTAATTTCTCATTTGTAAAATTAATTGGAAAAGGAAATAACAAACTATTCCAATATCTTTGTCAAAAAACAAAAACAAAAACAAAATCCAACGACCAAACAACCCAGATGGGTCATGAAGAAATAGATTTGACAGAATAATGTAACAACAATTAAAATCAGCATCCTCTTCATTCAGATTCTGTGATGAGCTGAGACATTCAAATGACACTGAACATTTAACAAAGGTGGAGCTTATTTTGTCCAAACAAAGAAAGGATATTTAACAAAGATATGACAGCACTTGGCTTTTCTAGGTACACATTTCCCCTTTTCCCTACCTTGAAAAACTTCTGGTCAGTCATCAGAATATGATCATTTATGATCTCAAGCACATGATCAAGTCTGAAAGGCAGTGATTATAATAGGTTGGGATCTTAAATGCTAAGAAGTTGTGTTAGAAAAGCTGATTGTGTATTGAGAGAAAGCTGTGTCAGGGTAAGGAAGAAATCAAGAAATCAAGAAATTGCTAGTCCCACCACATACAACCCTCCCTTGATGGCAAGGACCAAAGGATCTTCTAGAATACCTTCTACCATGGAAATACATGAAAATAACTGAATAGTCCTCTAGTGTTAGGTAGTACTAAAAGAGGAAAAGGGTGAAATGGGTAAAACAAAAAAACAAAACAAAACAAAACAAAAAAACACAAAAAAATGAAACCAACAAACTTAAAAGCCCTAAGTCTTCTTTTTCCTTCAGAAAGACTAAATCTCACAGATATTCCATGTGATGCATGACTACAACATATTTGAAATTAATAATGGGTATTTTAAATCAAAGTGGTGATGAATCAGAGAAGCACCAGGAGCACCAGAGGCTCAGCACAAGTATTGACACTTCCAGCATGGTTACAGATTTCTTCTAGTGTGAGGTAGTGATGGTGAGCAATAGTAGCCTTTGTAAAGATATGTCTGACAGAGTCAACAATTTTTCATCCTGCATCAAAGTTATCTGTAGTAAAGTAATTAAGAAATCATAAGCCTCTTATTCACAAACCACATCAGGAAATATATTAATACCAAGGCTCTTACTGTATTACTACCAACTAAGTATTCTTGAGCTCATATGTCAAAATTCCTCCTTGAGAGGGGAATCTAACATTAGGGGAATGTTATAAAATCTTTGGCTCCTTAGATGCTTCTCCAAGTAAGGACTGCCCCCTTCTTCCTCAGTGTTTAAATAAGGACCCCATCTCCTCCTCATGCACTGACTCAAATTTACCACCAAAACAATTAAGGAATCTCCTATTTCCAGATTATAGACCTACCATATTTTTATAGCAACAATTTCATCTCTTCTATGTTACTTGAAAGCAAGATGCCTCCCAACAATTTCATCCTTTGATGCTACAAGTTTTTTTGAGGAAAAATTCTTTGAACTATCTCAAAGTGTGCCAATTGAAAGGGCCCTGAGCTACTTCTCCAGGATGTATGGAGCCCTCTGAAGAGGGGGATGACTTTTAGGCTAAAGTAGGGCCAAAAAGGATCAGGCAGAATTAGATTCAAAAGGAATTCATTTTCATCAGATGAATTTTTCTGGAAACTGGATCCAAGACAAGGAAGCCCTTTCTCCTTTTGGAAAAAGCATTAATTTGTCACAGATGTAGCATCTAGGAAGCTGGATGCTTGACCTGGGCAGTCAGATGCATAATATTGCAAGTGGTTATCTGTAAAGGCAATTCCCTCACTTTGAGAGAATTCACTTTTTGGTGAAAGAAAGTGCCCAGTGCAAGATGTTATCAACATCCAAATGTTCAAATTGACATCAGACCTACTCTTCTCTGTTACTCTTATATCAGTTCTAATCTGATTATTTATTATATGTCTCTAATATGTTTCCCTTTTAGCACATGTCTTAGAATGGTAGTCATCAACAAAATTCCTTTATTCATTCTGATCCTGAGTGGAGAGCTTTTGATTGTCCAGTTTTATGCATACCCCATTAGCAGATTAGTTACTGTTAAAGTCTATTTGTGTCTGCCTCTTTTGTAGCATATTGAATCATAGGATAACGAGGCAAAATGATGTTTGTACCTCAGAAATCAGATCCTTATAGGTTGGAACCCACTAAGACTGCAGTGGGTTTCAGGGTCTGGATTACAAACTTCATGGTTACCATCAGTTTCTGAAAATACCCAAGCAAGCATGACTTCAAATGTATAATTTCATCTAAAAATATTGAGCTTCCTGTTCTCTACCCATCTTGTTAGAGGGACCATTTTGCAACATACAATCCATAATAGGCAACTCTGGGGAAAAGATGATTATATAATTCTGTGTCATTTGTTCAGTAGCAACTAAAGCCCCACAGGAGACAAAGGAAATATTTTCTTAAAGCAGTATAGTGAGTGACTGCTCTGGAGAACTTGGATCTTCAGATGACTAAGTGGCTAATTCTGACCACACTTTGGTGCCTACCAAAGGTTCCATCTAACTTTATCTTTATTGACAGAGTCCTCCAAAAATGGACTTTGCAGGGTTTTAAGGGCCCAAGGTAAACAACGGTGGCACAACCTGCTTCATACTGTCTAGGGTCATAGCCTGTTCTGGGTCTCACTCGAAATATACTGACTTGTGAAAATCTCAGTAAATGGGAGTCATCAAATTATCCAGGCAAGGCTTGTAGATTTTCCAAACTCTTTTCGATTCCAGTAAGTTTTTCCTTCTTAGAGTGTGTGGAAGCTAGTGTCAATATCTTCCTCAGGGCTTTTTTTATTCACTATATTTCTCAATATTTTAGTGAGTGGGCTGGGACCTGAAATTTCTTAAGCTTGATTTCTTACCTCTTTTCTCATATGGAACACCATCTGATCTAGAGCTCTTGTACCTGTGGTTTCATCGGGCCCAATCAACATTATGTCATCAATTATAATGGTATACAATAAAACCTTTAAAAAACTTTCTTTCAGTTCTCTGCCCATTGTAATGTGGTAGTATGAAGTCTATGTGGGTAGTCATAGGGAAGGATGGTCAAATTATATTGGACTCTTTCCCACTTGCAAACAAACTGTTCCTGAGTAGTTTCAGCTATGGAAATAGAGAGGAGAAGCATTGTCAAAGTTGATAATTCTATACTATTTACTCTAAGTCTTGACCACATGATCTACAGCATTGATGAGGTAAGAAACAATTGTAAAGATATATCTGATGACATTGTTCAGCTCCTTGATATAGATAACAAACTTCCAAAAGCCATTTGCCTTTTCTCACAAGTAACACAGGGTTGTAAGGAAATGTGGCATAATAAAGTCCTCTAACTTTCTTCATCTCCATCATTGGAGACCCTGGGGATCCAGTATCGTATGAGAAGTACATAGAGTTCAAGTAACTAAGGGCTTTCATTTGGCCCTACCCCAAGTAATATCGCTAGAGATTAATGAAAAGGTACAGCACAAATACTGAGCTCATAACACCGCTTTCTTCCATGGATTGTCCTCTATAGATTTTCTTCAATGATTCACATGAGGCAAGGCTTTGAAGGAGAACTGAGGCTGAAACCTGAGAACCAAAAAGCATTAAGTTCCATAGTTTTATGAGAACGTCAAGGAGTGACCATCGGCCATCATGAATTCCAGGAATACTTTCTGAAATTCTCCCAATACACTAGCATTTGTAATGTATTCCCATTTAAACTACAGATTCTAATTCCTGATTTGTCCCTTTTTAAAAGGCTAGCCTTAAATGCAAATGGAAAAGGAAGTTATCATATTTTGGAAACCTTTTCAACCAACTTTGATGGAGTTGGATTTGCATTGATGCTGAAAAGTTGATCACATTTCTTTCACTCATACATTCTAAAAAGTCACAGGAGAAAATGTACTTTTTCTAATTAAAACAATAGTAACAGATTGAGTCCTTTCTCAGATTATGACATAATATTTGAATCATGAAAAGATAAAATGTAGGATAAGTATTAGTAGGATTAAGCATCCTTAAAAGGGAAGGGATCTCTTTGGGAAAAACAAGCCAGTGGTGACACTGGGAAAGATAGAAGTAAAAGAGTACCAAAGGAAATATAGCCAAGTTCTGGATTTGCCTACATCCAATTTATGCAAAGGGACATACCGACAGCTATAATGTCAATTTTTAAAAATCATATAATTTTTAATAAATGAAGCTCCAAAATGCTTATTAGGATGAAAAACACATAATTACTTTTAAATTGGAGCCAGTGTACTTTTTAGTACCCTTCTTTTTGTCAATAGCAAAGGGAAAGAAAAGATCTTGTTCAGATCTCTTTCAACCCTTTTGCTATTTTATCCTGAAGGGGACCTTGAAAGCTTCAAAAGGTCTCTTTGATTGATGTGGCTCCTAAATCATGTATGATTCTCACTATGGCACCTTAATATGTTAATTATTTCTATCTGGCTGCTTGTATTATTATTTTCTTTGACCTGAGAGTTTTGAATTTTAGCTTTGATAGTTCTAGGAGTTTTTATATTGGTGTTTATTTCAGGAGGTGACCAGAGAATTCTTTTTTTCTTCACTTTGCCTTCTGGTTCTAAAAAAAAAAAACTGAATAATTTTCCTTTAAGATTTCTTGAGGGGCAGCTCGTTGGTGTAGTGGATAGAGCACCAGCCCTGAAGTCAGGAGGATCTGAATTCAAATGTGGCCTTAATACTTCCTGGCTGTGTGATCCTGGGTAAGTCCTTAACCCCAATTGCCTCAGGGGAAAAAAAGATTTCATATTTAGGAATTTTTTTAAAAAGCACCTTAGTGACACAATAGATAAAGCTCTGGGTCTAAATCAGGAGGACCTGAGTTAAAATCTAGCCTTAGATACTTCTTACCTGTATGATCCTAGGCAAACCTCTCCAGTATCTTTACCAAGAAAACCTCTGAACAGCATAGTCTATGGAGTCATAAAGAGTGAGATATAACTGAAAACCTGAACAACAAGCAACAACAAGACTTGAAATTTTGTTGTTGTTTTTGTTGATAGTGTTCAAATAGTCTAATGGTTCTTAAATTTTGTCAATTCTTGCTATGGAATATCTTTTGATTTCATTTTAATATTTTTGTTATCTCATGGATTCATTAGTTTCTATTTGCTTCATTCTAATTTTCAGGAAGTGTGTTGCATGGGCACATTTTTTGGTATTTCTTGTATCAATTGTTAATTTTCTTTAAAATTCTTTCTTCCATAGTTCTCATTTCTTTTCCATTTTTTTCGTCAAGCATTATTATATCATTTGTAAAAACATTTTTAAACTCTTTAAACAACAACAAGAATAACAACTTTTGCTTAGGGATTCTAGATGAGTTTGTGTCCAAGATGAGTATTTTTCCCCCTGGAGCTTTGCATGATTGCATTATTGTATGTGGTCCTTTTCTGGTGTATCCATTCTTCTAGTCTACTTCCTGATTTCAGACTTGATATTTGGTTTAGGTTCTGCCACACTTTTGGAGGAAAGATCTAGTTTGGTTTCGCCCCTTGTTTATTGTGGTAGAAAAGGTTGGTATTGAGTCTTGTGGTATTCCAGGACTTCACAGATAGGTTGGAGACCTGCAAGCTTCTAGTGCTCCCTGAGTGGATAAATCCAAGGCAAAGTTTGACTGCTACTTCCTTGGTCTGAATTCTTCAAGTATCAAGCCTGATTTTCAAAGCCACAATAAAATGCTTCTGGACTGCGTCCCTATTGTCAGCTAGGGCATTTTTTCTAGTTCAGAATGACAGGCTCCCCTCTGATCTTTGATTTCTGACTTGGTCATTATCTTATAGGCTGGGCTGCAAATGAGATCTCACCAAAATATTGTTCATGAACTTTTTTCTTTCTTTTTACGCCACCTCAATCCTCATTACTTAAAAATGCTATCTTTCCCTCATCTCTGCACAGATCCCCTTCTTAGTCCTCCTTGGATATCTAAAATAAACTAGGTAGTAAAAAACAAAGCTGCACTTGTCCCTATCATAGTATCCCATTATCTGAAGGGGATCTTACTGGGTTTAGGATCTTCTCTTGCTCTTGTGTACAACTCTTCTTTGCATGTTGCAGTGTTCCACCTGTGGCATATACCTACCCCAACAAAATCCCCAGTATCAGGAGACAATTCTGCATTTCTCCCTATACTGACTAGGGCCAGATAAAGTATCACTGTAACATTTTTGTTTTTCTGAATTTTGCCATCAGGTTTACCATCAGTGTCTTTTGTATTTCTTTTTAGAGGAATTGTGGATAGGAGCTCACCTGCATTGCTTCCTGCTACTTCACAGTCTTGGCTCCAGATCTAAGGAGTTAATAGATATATCCTAGGAGTAAGTAGATGTTTTAACAAATTTGAAAACAATGTTGAAAAATTATCCATGCATATATTTTGTCAATAAAAAGCTATAATAATAATAAAAATAAATAAAATGCTCAGTTTAACAGCGTAATTTATTCTTGGTTACATTCCAAGTTCTTTAGCATTTCAGAGTATCACATTCCAGAACCTTTGATCCTTTAAAGTGGAAACTTCTAGGTCCTGAGTAATCCTTATTGTGGCTCCTTGAAATTTGAATTGTTTCTTTCTGACTACTTGTAATATTTTTTCCTTGGTCCAATAGTTCTGAAATTTAGCCATGATATTCCTTGGGGTTTTAATTTTGGGGTCTCTTTTGGGAGAGGAGAGGAGGAGGAGAATCCTGTTAGGTGAATTCTTCAATGGTTATATTACTTTCTGATTCTGTGACAATTGGGTAGTTCTCTTCAATGATTTCCTGGGAAATAGTGTCTAGGTTCTTTTTTTTTTTCCATTGTGGTTTTCAGGGAGTCCAATAATCCTTAGATTTTCTCTCCTAGATTTATTTTTCCAGGTCAGTTGTTTTCCCAATTAGGTATTTTACATTTTTTCTTAGGTATTCTTTTAGGTATTCTTACATTTTTAAAAATTTTGCTTGACTGAATTTTGTTGTCTCATTGAGCCATTCATTTACATTTATTCAGTTCTTAATTTTAATGAATTATTTTCTTCATTTTCTTTTTTACTTTTTTTTTGAATTTTTCCAATTAAACTTTTAAATGAGTTGTTTTGTTCTATGGATTTTTTTCCCGATTTCACAAATTTTGTTTTTTAAGGAGTTTTCTTTTACCATTTCATAAATTCTGTTTTTAGGAGTTATTTTCTTTTTCTGTTTTACAAATTCTGTTTTTCTAGTTGTTCTCTTTTTCCATTTTATCAAATTTATCTTTTAATGAGTTATGTGCCTTTTTCAAATTTTCTTGCATGTTTTCCTTTCCCCGTTTTTTTTTAGCTCTCTTTTAAGATCCTTTTAAATTTTTTCAGGAGAGCATTGTGTGATGGGGCTCAGGTTATATTACCTTTTGCGGCTTCATTTGGAAATGATCTCCTTTTGGTCTCCTCAGAGTTTGAAATCGGTTCTTCTCTTTCACCATAAAACTGTCTATGGTCAGAGTTCTTTTTACTTTTTTACTCATTTTTTTTTTAAAATGCTAAGGTCTGCTTTTAGGATAGGGGAGGTTTTCCAAGTTTCCTCTCCAAGCAGCCTTAGCTGCACTGAGTCAATGCTGGATGTGCTGAGTCAATGTTTACTGGTTTCTGGTGCTGGGTGGGCATGGCTATGCCCTGTGAGATTGTGGCATTTTGGGATTCATTATTTACCTTTTGTGTTTTGGTTGGATATTTTATAACTTCTTTGCTGATCTACTTGCTTGTAACCAGAGGAGAGTTGCCAACACTGCTCTAGATTCCTGTAGATTCCTCCCCATACATTCTCTTTCTCATTGTGTCTGTACCACTCAGTGGTTTCTATACTGCCCTGGCTCTTCACTATCTGCGCTGGTGTCTGTGCTCAGCACTTGGTCACCTCTTTCTGTTTCCAATTGAAACAGACCTTTTCTGGCAATCTTTGAAATTATCTTCTACTAGTCATTTGTTTCACTCCCAATATTCACAGATTCTGCCAATCCAGAACTAATTCAGAGGCAGGATTTGCTAATTACTCTGAGGGTTGTAGGAGAAGGTCAGAAAGAAACTTGTATTGGCTTGTATCTTGGCTCTCCTCCCCCCCCCCCCCCCCAGTTTCAAGAAATTTTCAAAGAAAACTGCCCTGATAACCTAGAACCAAAGGATAAAATCAAAATTGAAAGAATCCACCCTTAACTATCTGAAAGAGATTCCAAAATGAAAACTCCTATGAATATCACAAACAAATTCCAGGGCTTCCCTGAAAATATTATAAGTAGCTAAAAAACCAAACCAAACCAAACAAAACAAAATCACATATTGTGGAGCCAGAGTCAGGGTTACATAGGATTTATCAGTTTTTACAATAAAGGAAAAGAGGAACATGATATTCCAGAGAACAAAGAAGCTAAAATTACAATAAAAAATTATTTAAACAGAAAAGTGATTATAATTCTGATGGGATTCTAATTGCTGTCCCAAGCCTGAACCCCTCCTATAACTAAGAAGAAGCAGGGCAGCATGGTCTGTAACCATACCACTTTGCTAACATACCATAGTTATCATTTGCTTGAAGCATACACAGAAATAAGATAAAAAGGGAATAGCACCAACAGAATGCAGAACAAGATTTTGGACTGCAAAGGGAGTTTTCCCAATGTGGCATCTTCTTTGTTTTTATATCCTTGGATGAATTTATGCTAGTTAAAAAAAATTTACATTATACATAATAACCCCCCAAACTTGGGGGGGTGGTTGGTATACATTTTGATTAACCACATATGCAGTTCCATGAAAGCTTTGGGACCTCACTATGTTAATAAACTCCTCCTTTAAAGTCAAAATTTTATCTTATGATGTAATCAGCGCCATTTACTTCATAAAAATCCTTGTCTTGTTTCACTAGGCTACTGACGACTCCTTCAAGGAGACTGAACCACCCAAGTGTGTAAATCTCACTAAATGTTTTCACATGATTTGGAGAATTCTTTCAAATGACACCAAGCATCTATCACTCGCCTACACCTCCCAAAATAACTTCAAGATAAAATAAATGCACACTTAATAAAATGCAAGTCAAATTGTTTCTATTATATATATTTTGCCTATATGACAATTGCCAAACCTTTTGTTCTAATTCCTCTCCCCCAGATGGCAGGTTGACCAATACATGTTAAATATTGTAAAGTATAAATTAAATACAATATATGTATACATGTCCAAACAGTTGTTTTGCTATACAAAAAGAATTGGACTTTGAAATAGTGTATAATTAGCCTGTGAAGGAAATCCAAAGTGCAGGTGGACAAATGTAATGTTCTGATTGTCTCTCAATTATAATCGTTTTCTGGGAGGAGATTTCTTTTTTGTAAATCCTTTTCTCTGTGAGTAGGTTTCTTGGGAAGCTTCTGGAGCCTCCAGCCAGAGCAAAGGTAGAATCTCGAATCCTCTTCTTCTTGAATCCTGGCTCTGAATCTCCTCGAGCTTCCCTAAAGTTCTCCCAGGAAGTCTTGTTCTTATCCCAATCCAGACTCTCTCTAGACTCAATGTTCCTCTTTTTATCCTCCCAGAGAATGGGCTTGTGGGTACTCCCAGGGGCTTGTGGGAACTCCTTTAACCAATGAACTTGCTTCTTTAAAGGTGTAAACTCCTTTTAAAGGTTTGAACTAAAGGTTTGAATTCTAAGCTAGAGAATTGTTAGTGCCAACTTAGCACTTAGTAAGAACCTAACAGACAAAATTAGGATTGGGAATTCCATGCAGTGGTTCATAGTCATCTCCCAGAGTTCTCCCGCTGGGTGTAGCTGGTTCAGCTCATTACTGCTCTATTGGAACTGATCTGGTTCATCTCATTGTTGAAAATGGCCACATCCATCAGAACTGATCATCATATAGTATTGTTGTTGAAGTATACAATGATCTCCTGGTCCTACTCATTTCACTCAGCATGAGTTCATGTAAGTCTCCCCAGGCCTTTCTGAAATCATGCTGTTGGTCATTTCTTACAGATCAATAATATTCCATAATATTCATATACCACAATTTATTCAGCCATTCTCCAATTGATGGGCATCCACTCAGTTTCCAGTTTCTGGCTACTATGAAGAGGGCTGCCACAAACATTCTTACACATATAGGTCCCTTTCCCTTCTTTAAGATTTCTTTGGGATATAGCCCAGTAGTAGTAACACTGCTGGGTCAAAGTGTATGCACAGTTTGATAACTTTTTGAGCATAGTTCCAAATTGCTCTCTAGAATGGCTGGATGTATTCACAATTCCATCAGCAATGTATCAGTGTCCCTGTTTTCCCACATCTCCTCCAACATACAATATACAATTTATAAGAAAAACATTTGAATCAGAGTCACATAGAGCAAAGGTAATGGACTAGAGCAGAATTTATTTTGCTTCAGATTTAATTTAGCAAAGATATAAATCACAATATTAGACAAAGCAAAAATAGATCTAATAAAAGATAAAATATATCAGGAAATGAAGTATTAATATTAAAGTATTGAATAAATATTGAATAAAGTATTGAAGTATTAATATTAAACAACTATGCATGAAATGGCATAAAATCTAAAATTTTTAATTAAAGCTTTTTTATTTTCAAAACATATGCATAAATAATTTTCAACATCTACCTTTGCAAAAACCTTGTGTTCCAAATTTTTTTCCTCCCTTCCCCTCATCTCCTCCCTTAGATGGCAAGTAATGGAATATGTGCTAAATATGTGCAATAGATTTTTTAAATTTTTAAAGAAGTTAAAAGAATTGGAAGAGGAAATAGTAAAATTACACTAGTATAGGACAGAAACTTTCCTCTTTTAGTACAAGATAAATCTAACCAAAAAGTAAATAAGAAAAAAAAATTAAGGAGGAGCCAAGATGGCTGAGAGGACACACACTTCTTTCTGATCTTCTCACATCACCCTCAGTTAATTAGTAAATTCAGCCTCAGAATTAGTTCTGGAATGCCAGAATCCAAAAATATTGGGAGTGCAGCAATTACCAGTAGAAGATAATTTCACTCTGCTTTAAATGTGTTTCTTATAAACAATCTACTGTTGGATTCCAGCTTTTAATACAGTCTGGCATGCACTTCAGCTTTTTGGGATAGTTCACCTCATTTACATTAATGGTTAAAACTATTAAACTACTAATTCTGTATTTTCTGTTAACTTATTATTCCCAGATTATACTTTTCTCTTTCCTTTTCCTGTTCCCTCCTCCCCAGTATTTAATTTGTGAGCACCACTTGCCTCAAGCAGTCCTCCCCATTTAGAATCCTTTCTTCTTTAGAATCTCCTCCCTTTCTTATACCTTTTTTCCTATTACTTCTGTTTTCCCTTCTATTTAGCTTACCCCTTCCCTTTTTACCTTTCCCAACCCACTTTTCTTTTCTTTTTTTTTTATTATATATATATATATATATATTTTATAATATTATCCCTTGTATTCATTTTTCCAAATTACCCCCCCTCCCTCTATTCCCTCCCCCCGACGACAGGCAATACCATACATTTTACATGTGTTACAATATAGTCTAGGTACAATACATGTGTGCGAATATCATTTTCTTGTTGCACAATAAACATTAGAATCCGAAGGTACATGCAACCTGGCAGACAGATATTAGTGCTAACAATTTTCATTCCCCTCCCAGTGTTTCTTCTCTGGGTGTAGCTACCTCTGTCCATCATTGATCAACTGGAAGTGAGTTGGATCTTCTTTATGTTGAAGATTTCCACTTCCATCAGAATACATCCTCATACAGTATTGTTGTTGAAGTGTACAGTGATCTTCTGGTTCTGCTCATTTCACTCAGCATCAGTTGATTTAAGTCTCTCCAGGCCTCTCTATATTCCTCCTGCTGGTCATTTCTTACCGAGCAATAATATTCCATAACCTTCATATACCACAATTTACCCAACCATTCTCCAACTGATGGACATCCATTCATCTTCCAGTTTCTAGCTACAACAAAAAGAGCTGCCACAAACATTTTGGCACATATATGTCTCTTTCCGCTCTTTAGTATTTCTTTGGGATATAATCCCAGTAGTAGCGCTGCTGGGTCAAAGGGTATGCACCGTTTGATAACTTTTTGGGCATAATTCCAGATTGCTCTCCAGAATGGCTGGATTCTTTTGCAACTCCACCAGCAATGTATTAGTGTCCCAATTTCCCCACATCCCCTCCAATATTTGTCATTATTTGTTCCTGTCATCTTAGCCAATCTGACAGGTGTGTAGTGGTATCTCAGAGTGGTCTTAATTTGCATTTCTCTGATCAGTAGTGATTTGGAACACTCTTTCATGTGAGTGGATATAGTTTCAATTTCTTCCTCTGAGAATTGTCTGTTCATATCCTTTGACCATTTATCAATTGGAGAATGGTTCGGTTTCTTATAAATTATGGTCAGTTCTCTATATATTTTGGAAATGAGACCTTTGTCAGAACCTTTGTTTTTAAAAATATTTTCCCAATTTGTTACTTCCCTTCTAATCTTGTTTGCATTAGTATTATTTGTACAGAAACTTTTTAGTTTGATGTAATCAAAATCTTCTATTTTGTGATCAATAATGATCTCTAGTTCTCCTCTGGTCATAAATTCCTTCCTCCTCCACAAGTCTGAGAGGTAGACTATCCTCTGTTCCTCTAATCTATTTATTATCTCCCTCTTTATGCCTAAATCATGGACCCATTTTGATCTTATCTTGGTATATGGTGTTAAGTGTGGATCCATATCTAATTTCTGCCATACTAATTTCCAGTTTTCCCAACAGTTTTTTCCGAATAATGAATTTTTATCCCTAATGTTGGAATCTTTGGGTTTGTCAAAGATTAGATTGCTATAGATGTACCCTTTTTTGTCCTTTGTATCTAATCTGTTCCACTGATCTACCGGTCTATTTCGTAGCCAATACCAAATGGTTTTGGTGACTGCTGCTATATAATATAGCTTTAGATCAGGTACACTTAGACCACCTTCCTCTGAGTTTTTTTTCATTAGTTCCCTTGCAATTCTTGACCTTTTATTCTTCCATATGAATTTTGTTGTTATTTTTTCTAGGTCATTAAAATAGTTTCTTGGGAGTCTGATTGGTATAGCACTAAATAAATAGATTAGTTTGGGGAGTATTGTCATCTTTATTATATTCGCTCGGCCTATCCAAGAGCACTGAATGTCTTTCCAATTATTTAAATCTGATTTTATTTTTGTGGCAAGTGTTTTGTAATTTTTCTCATATAATTCCTGACTTTTCTTTGGTAGATGGATTCCCAAATATTTTATACTCTCAACATTTGTTTGGAATGGAATTTCTCTTTGTATCTCTTGCTGTTGCATTTTGTTAGTGATATATAAAAATGCCGAGGATTTATGTGGATTTATTTTGTATCCTGCCACTTTGCTGAAATTTTGAATTATTTCTAGTAGCTTTTTAGCAGAGTCTTTGGGGTTCTCTAAGTATACCATCATGTCATCTGCAAAAAGTGATAGTTTAATTTCCTCATTTCCTACTCTAATTCCTTGAATCTCTTTCTCGGCTCTTATTGCCGAGGCTAGCGTTTCTAGTACTATATTGAATAGTAACGGTGATAGTGGGCAACCTTGTTTCATTCCTGATCTTACTGGGAAAGGTTGCAGTTTATTTCTATTGCATATTATGCTTACTGACGGTCTTAAATATATACTCCTGATTATTCTAAGGAATAATCCATTTATTCCTATACTCTCAAGAGTTTTTAGTAGGAATGGATGTTGGATTTTGTCAAATGCTTTTTCTGCATCTATTGAGATGATCATATGGTTCTTATTAATTTGATTATTAATATGGTCAATTATATTAATAGTTTTCCTAATATTAAACCAGCCCTGCATTCCTGGAATAAATCCTACTTGATCATAGTGTATTATCTTGGAGATGATTTTCTGAAGTCTTTTTGCTAATATCTTATTTAAGATTTTAGCATCAATATTCATTAAGGAGATTGGTCTATAATTTTCTTTCTCAGTTTTCGATCTACCAGGTTTAGGTATCAGTACCATGTCTGTGTCATAAAAGGAGTTTGGTAGGACTCCTTCATCCCCTATTTTTTCAAATAATTTATATAACATTGGGGCTAATTGTTCTTTAAATGTTTGGTAGAATTCACATGTGAATCCATCTGGCCCTGGGGATTTTTTCCTGGGGAGTTGATTAATAGCTTGTTCTATTTCTTTTTCTGAAATGGGACTATTTAAGCAATTTATCTCCTCCTCTGTTAATCTAGGGAGCCTATATTTTTGGAGAAAGTCATCCATTTCACTTAAGTTATCAAATTTATTGGCATAAAGTTGGGCAAAGTAACTCCTTATTATTTCTCTAATTTCCTCTTCATTGGTGGAAAGATCCCCCTTTTCATTTGTAAGACTATCAATTTGATTTTCCTCTTTCTTTTTTTTGATCAAATTTACCAAAGGTTTATCTATTTTATTGGCTTTTTCATAAAACCAACTCTTGGTTTTATTTATTAATTCAATAGTTTTTTTACTTTCAATTTTATTGATTTCTCCTTTTAATTTTTGTATTTCGAGTTTAATTTTTGGTTGGGGGTTTATAATTTGGTCTTTTTCTAGCCTTTTAAGTTGTAAGCCCAATTCGTTAATCTTCTCTTTCTCAATTTTCTTCAAATAAGCCTCTAAAGATATAAAATTTCCCCTTATTACTGCTTTAGCTGCATCCCAAAGATTTTGATATGATGTCTCATCATTATCATTATCTTGGGTGAAATTGTTAATTGTTTCTATAATTTGCTCTTTCACCCAGTCATTCTTTAAGATGAGATTATTCAGTTTCCAATTACTTTTTGGTCTATTTACCCCTAACTTTTTACTGAATGTAGCTTTTATTGCATTGTGATCTGAGAAGAAGGCATTTATTATTTCTGCCTTCCTACATTTAATTTTGAGATCTTTATGTCCTAATATATGGTCAATTTTTGTATAGGATCCATGAACTGCTGAGAAGAAAGTATATTCCTTCCTATTGCCATTCAGTTTTCTCCAAAGGTCTATCATACCTAGTTTTTCTAATGTTCTATTTACTTTTTTAATTTCTTTCTTGTTTGTTTTGTGGTTTGATTTGTCTAAATCTGAGAGTGCAAGGTTGAGATCTCCCACTATTATAGTTTTACTGTCTATTTCTTCTTGCAGTTCTCTTAACTTTTCCTTTAGAAAGTTACATCCTATACCACTTGGTGCATATATGTTTAGTATTGATATGGCTTCATTATTTATGCTACCTTTCAGCAGGATATAGTTTCCTTCCTTATCTTTTTTAACGAGATCTACTTCTGCTTTTGCTTGATCTGAGATAAGGATAGCTACCCCTGCTTTTTTGGCTTTACCTGAAGCATAATAGGCTCTGTTCCAACCTTTTACCTTTACTCTGTATGTATCTCCCTGCTTTAAGTGTGTTTCCTGTAGGCAACATATTGTAGGGTTCTGCTTTTTGATCCAATCTGCTATCCGTCTCCGTTTGATGGGATCGTTCATCCCATTTACATTTACAGTTAAAATTACTAATTCTGTATTTCCTGCCATCGTATTATCCCCAGATTATGTTTTTTCCCTTGACCCCCCTGATCCCCCTCCCCGATATTTAATTTACAGACCCCCCTTGTGACACGCAACCCTCCCTTTTTTTTTAGTATCCCTCCCCCCTCCCTCCAAGTCCCTTCCCTTATTCTCCTTTTCCTTTTCCCTTTTCCTCTCCCCCCTTTTAATGAGGTGAGAGAAAATTCTCTGAAAAACAAATATGTTAATTATTTACTCTTTGAGCCTCTTCTGATGAGAGTAAGATTCACACAATGATTCTCCCCCTCACTAAGTTCCCTCAGATATGGTGTATTTTCTATGTCTCTTCCTGGGATGTAGTTTCCCTCTTTTTATCACTCCTTCCCCTTTTTCTGAACCGACCTCCTTCCCTTTACCACACCCCCCTTTTTTTCTTTTATATCAGTAAAATCAAATTATCCTTGAGTATTTTTTATATACCCACAACAGAGTTACAGTTCTCAAGGGTTCTGTGTACCTTTTTCTGTTTCTCTTCAGTCTTGTGGATGTAGATCAAATTTTTTGTTTAAGTCTGGTTTTTTTCTTAGAAACATATAGAATTCCTCTGTTTCATTGAATGACCATCTTCTTCCATGGAAAAAGATGCTAAACTTAGCTGGGTAGTTCATTCTTGGTTGCAGTCCTTGATCTTTTGCCTTTTGGAATATCAGGTTCCAGGCCCTTCTATCTTTTAATGTGGAGGCAGCCAGATCTTGGGTGACCCTTATTGTGGCACCTTGGTATTTAAATTGTTTTTTTCTAGCTGCTTGCAGGATTTTCTCCTTTGTGTGGTAATTCTGCAGCTTGGCCACAATATTCCGTGGTGTTCTTTTTTTAGGGTCTATTTCAGAAGGAGTTCGATGAATTCTTTCCACATCTACTTTCCCTTCTG
Source organism: Sminthopsis crassicaudata (assembly GCF_048593235.1). Classification (NCBI taxonomy): domain Eukaryota; kingdom Metazoa; phylum Chordata; class Mammalia; order Dasyuromorphia; family Dasyuridae; genus Sminthopsis; species Sminthopsis crassicaudata. Next base: position 241,201,368 of record NC_133621.1, on the reverse strand, counting down.
TTTCTATTATCTCTGGACAGTTCTCTTTGATAATTTCCTGTAAAATAGAATCTAGGCTCTTTTTTTGGTCATAGTTTTCTGGAAGTCCAATAATCCGCAGATTATCTCTCCTAGATCTATTTTCCAGGTTTATAGATTTTCCCAGTAAGTATTTGACGTTGTTCTCCAGCTTCTCATTTTTTTTGTTTTGTTTGACTGATTCTTGGGTTCTCTGTGAATCATTCATTTCTATTTGTTCCATCCTGACTTTTAAGGAGTTATTTTCTTCTTTCACAGTTTTTAGTTCTTTTTGTAAATGCCCAATTTCGTTTTTAAATGAATTATTTTGCTCTATTGAATTTTTTTCCATTTCCCTAATTTTTTTTTGAGAATTATTTTCTTTTTCCAATTCAGAAATTCTATTTTCTTGAGACTTTTTTATCTTTTCCAATTCAGAAATCCTACTTTCCTGTGTTTTTTTAACCTTTTCTAATTCACTAATTTTGTTTCCCTGCATCTCCTGTGAATTCTTTATTTTTTCCAACTCCAATTTCAGGACGTTGTTATTCTCTATCATAACTTCCCTTTCTTTTCCCCATTTTTCTTCGATCTCCCTCAATTTTTTAAGAGCTTCTTCTAGGAGAGAGTTATGTGATGGGGGGCAGGAATCGTTCCCCTTTAGGTTGTTATCTACTGATTCTCTGTTGTCAACTTCCTCGGGGTTGGATACCCGCTCTTTCTCTGTATAGAAGGAATCTATGGTTTTTCTAGCTTTTTTGCTCATACTTAAAAAAATCTTTTGGGGTCTGTCCCTGGGGTAGGAAATTATTTACTTCTTTACCAGCTTCCTCCCAGACCGGATGGATGCAGCGGCTCCTGAGCCTGAACTAAGAGAGAGCTCTGGGAGAGAGTTCCCCACCCCCTCCCTGGAAGTGCCTCAGAGGTGATTAGCACTACTGTGCTTCGAGGGCGTAGAATAGTGAAGACAGCACGAAGCCCAGCCTATGTGTCCGGGTGGGGAGTGGATGTCTGCAGCAGGTGACGTGAGAAGCCCCTGCGCTCAAACTGGAAGTGTCTGCCAGAAACCGAGGTCCCTAGTTCAAAGGTTCCGCTTCTCTGGGACTTCCTGGAGCTGAGTTCCACTCCCTCCAGCTAAGCTAGGCAGGGTGTGTTGCCTTGGGCCGTATCCACCCACTTGTCAATCTCTTAACTATTCTCAGGTGGTAGCTGAGGCCACACCCCCTGGTGCCGAGTCTGCTGAGTCACCCCCAGGATCAGGGAAAATCTAATTTGAGTTTTAAAATATTTTGGCTTTCTCTTCTGAACTGCTAAATAATTATCAGAGAAGAGCTAACAGCCTGTGCCAGATTCCTTTACCTCAGTGGCTTCTCTGATCCCAGAGCCCTTCCCAGCGCAATGGGCGCAGTGTGCCCCTACCCCACCGTCTGTGCTGGTCTTTCTTATTCCTCCCCTGAGAACTGACCTTTCCTGTTGAAACTCCAGATTCTCTTCAGCTGGTAAGTCGTGCTTCCAGTCCTTGTGGTATCTATCAGTCCTGAGCTAATTTTGAGACTTAATTTATCTAATTGGTTGTGAGGGAGTGAGGACGTTCACTGAGTCGTGTGTTTCTTCTCCGCCATCTTGGCTCCGCCCCCCCCCCCCACTTTTCAATAAAGTGAGAGAAGTTTCTCTATAAATCAAATATATCTAATATTTTCTCTTTGAGCCAAAAGTGATGAAAGTAAGATTCACACAATGTTCATTCACCTCCTTACTTTCCCTCAAATATAATAGGTTTCCTTTGTCTCTTTGGGAGATGTAATTTCCCTCATTTTACCTCCACTTTCCCCTTTTTCTGGTACAATTCCCTTTTCACCTTTAGTTCCTTTTTACATTATAACAGTAAAATCAAATTATACATGCACTCCCTATGTATACCATAACAGAAATACAGTTCTCAAGAGTTCCTTTTTACCTTTTTATGCTTCTCTTGAGTGCTATATTTGAAGATCAAATTTTTTGTTTAGCTCTGAACTTTTCATCAGAAATAAATGGAATTCCCCTGTTTCATTGGATGCCCATCTTCTTCCCTGGAAGAAAATGTTCAGTTTAGAGGGGTAATTTATTCTTGGCTTCATTCCAAATTCCTTTGCCTTTCAGAATATCAGATTTCAGGTTTGTCATTTCTTTAAGGTGGAAGCTGCCAGATCCTGGGTAATCCTTATTGTGACTCTTGGGTATTCGAATTGTTTTTATTTTCTGGCTGCTTATAATATTTTTTCCTTGGTTTGATAGTTCTGAAATTTAGCCATGATATTTCTTGGACTTTTAATTTTAGGGTCTTTTTCAGGAGGTTTTCTGTGAATTCTTTTAATGGCTATTTTACCTTCTGATTCTATGATATCACAGCACTTCTCTTTGATGATTTCCTGAAAAATAGTGTCTAGGCTCTTTTTTCCATCATGATCTTCAGGGAGTCCAATAATCCTTAGGCTGTTTCTCCTAGATCTATTTTCCAGGTCAGTTGTTTTCCCAAGTAGGTATTTTACATTTTTTCCTATATACATATATTTTTTTTTGGTTTTGCTTAACTGATTCTTGATGTCTCATCAAGTCATTCATTCCCATTTATTCAGTTCTGATTTTTAGTAAACTATTTTCTTCATTTACTTTTTTACTTCTTTTTGTATTTGTCCGATTGAGTTTTAAACTGAGTTATTTTGTTCTATGGAATTTTTTTTCCATTTCACAAATTCTGTTTTTCATGGAGTTGTTTTCTTTTACAAGTTTGTCAAATCAATCTTTTACTGAGTTATATGCCTTTTCCAAACCCTCTTGCAAATTTTTCCTTTCCTTTCCCCATTTTTCTTCTTGCTCTCTTTTAAGATCCTTTTTAATTTCTTCTACTTTTACTCATATAGAGTAAAGGTAAATGGCTGGAGCAGAATCTATCATGCTGCAGATGAAGTAAAAAAAAAAAAAAAAAGCAGGGGTAGCTATCTTGATCTCAGATCAAGCAAAAGCAAAAATTGATCTAATTAAAAAAGATAAGGAAGGAAAATATATCTTTCTAAAGGGTACCATAGATAATGAAGGAATATCAATAATAAATATATATGCACCAAGTGGTATAGCATGGAAATTCCTAAAGAAGAAGTCAAGAGAACTGCAAGGAGAAGCAGATAGCAAAACTGGGAGATCTCAATCTTCTCTCTCAGGACTAGATAAATCAATCCACAAAATAAATAAGAAAGAAGGTAAAGAGGTAAATCGAATACTAGAAAAGTTAATAGATCTTTGGAGAAAATTGCATGGAGACAGAAAGGAGTTGATTTTCTTCTCAGCAGTTCATGGAATCTATACAAAAATTGACCATATATTAGGACATAAAGACCTTAAAATCAAATGCAGAAGGGCAGAAATAGTAAATGCATTTTTTTCAGATCATAATGCAATAAAAATTACATTTAATAAAAAGCCAGGGGAAAAAAAGATGAAAACGTAATTGGAAACTAAATAATCTCTTCCTAAAGAATGAATGGGTGAAACAGCAAAATCAAAGACACAATTAATAATTTTATCCAAGAGAATGACAATGAGTCAACATACCAAAATTTGTGGAATGCATCCAAAGTGATTATAAAGGGAAATTTTATATTTATATATGCTTAAAATAGAGAAAGAGAAGATCAATGAATTGAGCTTACAACTAAAAAAGCTAGAAAAAGAGCAAATTAAAACCCTCCAATCAAATACCAAACTTGAAATTCTAAAAATAAAAGGAAAGATTAATAAAATTGAAAGTGAAAATAACTATTAAATTATTAAATAAAACTAAGAGTTGGTTTTAAGAAAAAAACAAAATTGATAAAAATTATTAAATTTGATTAGAAAAAAGAAAGAAGAAAATCAAATTTTTAGTCTTAAAAATTAAAAGGGAGAACTTTCCACCAATGAAGAGGAAACTTAGAGCAACAATTAGGAATTATTTTGCCCAACTTTATGCCAATAAATTTGATAACCTAAGTGAAATACAGGAATACCTACAAAAATATAAATTGCCTACATTAACAGAGGAGGAAGTAAATTGCTTAAATAGCCCCATTTAAAAAAAAAAAGGAATAGAATAAGTTATTAATCAACTCCCTAAGAAAAAAATCCCTAGGACCAGATGGATTTACATGTGAATTCTACCAAACATTTAAAAATAATTAGCTCCAACACTATATAAACTATTTCAAAAAAATAGAGAATGAAGGACTCCTACCAAATTCCTTTTTTGACACAGGCATGGTGTTAGTACCTAAACCAGGTAGGAAGAAAACAGAGAAAGAAAATTCTAGACCAATCTCTTATAATATTCTTCTCTAAAATGTAATGTTCTCTGGGAACAGATTTCTTGGTTTCTAGTTTCAGTTCAGTAATCACTCCAAATGCAGCCAGGTATTAAAGTCCAAATCCTTTATTGTCTCTTTCCAAGTCTTGTCTCCTTTCTTGTGGTTTGATTAACTTTCTTAGAGGCCTTCTGTAATCTTGGTTCCAATAGCTTGAGCTCTGGCTTCTGAATCTCTGAATCCTGGCTGAGGTTCCTAGCTTATATATGCTCTCTTAAAATTGTGAATCTTGTAGAACTCTAGTAAGTACTAAATACATATACTGAACTAGAGAACTGTTAAATACCATGTTAAATAATCATTATCTCTATCAATTCCACTGACTTAGCATCTTGTTTCAAGTTCTGGCCATAACAATCAAACTAATTAATATTGATGCAAAAATCTTAAAAAAAAATTAGCAAAGAGATTAAAGAAAATTGTCCCCAGAATAATACATCATGACCAAGTAGGATTTATACCAGGAATGCAGGGCTGGTTAAATATTAGGAAAACTATTAGCATAATCAACTATATCAATAACCACATTAACAAATTCTATATGATTATTTCAATAAATGCAGAAAAAGCATTTGATAAAATCCAACACCCATTCATATTAAAACCACTAGAAAATATAGAAATACATCGACGTTTTCTTAAAATAGCAGTAGTATCTTTTTACCCCATCAGCAAGCATCACATGTAATGGGCATAAACTAAAACAATTTCCAGTAAAATCAGGGGTGAATCAAGGTTGACCACTATCACCATTACTGTTCAATATTGTATTAGAAATGCAAGCTTTGACAATAAGAGATGAAAAAAAAGGTTAAAGGAATTAGAGTAGATAATGACATAACCAAATTATTACTCTTTGCAGATTATATGATAGTATACCACAGAGAACCACAGAGAATCAACTACAAAGCTATTAGAAATCTTCCACAACTTTAGCAAAGTAGGAGGATGTAAAATAAATCCACATAAATTATCAGAATTTTTATACATCATTAACAAAATCCAACAGCAAGAAATACAAAAAGAAATTCCATTTAGAATAACTGTTGATAGTATAAAATATTTGGGAATCTATCTGCCAAGGTAAAGTCAGGAACTATATGAGCAAAACTACAAAACATTTTCCACACAAATAAAGTCAGATCTAAGCAACTGGAAAAATGTCAAGTGCTATTGGATAGGTTGAGCAAATATTAAAAAAATGACAATACTACCTAAAGTAATCTATTTATTTAGTGCTATTTTAGTGACAATAAAATTCATCTGGAAGAACAAAAGGTCAAGAATTTAAAGGGAACTAATGAAAAAAAATCAAATGAAAGTGGCCTACCTGTATCTGATCTAAAACTATATTATAAAGCAGCAGTTACTAAAACCATTTGGTATTGGCTAAGAAATAGACTAGTTGATCAGTGGAATAGGTTAGGTTCACAGGACAAAATAGTCAGTAACTATAGCAATCAAGTATTTGACAAACCAAAAGACCCCACCTTTGGGGATAAGAATTTGACAAAAATTGCTGGAAAATTGGAAATTCATATGGCAGAAACTAGGCATTGACCCATACTTAACACCCTACACCAAGATGGTTCATGGTTCAAAATGGGTTCATGATCTAGACATAAAGAATGAGATTATACTTAAATTAGAAGAACATAGGATAGTTTGCCTCTCAGATCTGTGGAGGAGGAAAGAATTTGTGACCAAAGAAGAACATTACTGACCACAAAATAGATAATTTTTGTTATATTAAGTTAAAAAGGTTTTGAACAGGGGTAGAGCCAAGATGGAAGAGAAGATACATGCAAATTTGTAAGCGCCCTTCTTCCCTCAATACCAACTAGTTAAATCAGCCTCAAAAATAATGCTGGACTGATAAAAACCACAAGGATTAGAAGGACAACTTACCAGCTGAAGAGCATCTGGAATTTCAACAGAAAAGGTCTGTTCCGAGGGGAGGGAAAAAAAAAAAAGATCAGCACAGAAAAGGTTAGGTGCTAGCACAAAAATGGGCTGGGGAGAATTCTGGGATCAGAAAAGCCACTAAGATAGAGGAATCTGGCACAGGCTCATAGCTCTTCTCTGCTTATAAAACAGATCAGAAGATAAATCAAGCCATTTTAAAATATAAAGCCAGATCTTAGATCCACCCCATTCCAGAAGTGGCCTAACACCAATCTTGGCATGGCTGTGCAGCCGCCTTCTGCTGCCCGGGGCTTCTCCTTGGGGTAGTTGAGAGCCTGAACAGCTGGGGACACAGCAGGGGCAGCCTCTAATCCACATAGTGCGGGGCTCAGCCTGAGGGAGTGGAATTCTCCCTGTAGTGAGTGAAACTCCAACAGGAATGGGACTACCAGAACAGCAGAACCTCCAAAGCAGGGAACATAGTTTCTGGACAGACACTTCCAGTTTGAGCACAGGGGCTTTTTACATCAGCTGCTAATAGCCACGGCCCCATGGGAGGCTTTGGCTGGGGTTTGTGATGCTTTTACTGTTCATCTCCTAGCCTCAGGGCAGTCACTAGGCCACACAGCAGGGGTCCTTCACTGCACACTCCTTGAAAAACAGCTGTGCTAAGCATCTCTGAGTCATCTCTTGGGGTGGGGGGAGGAGGAGGGAACTCTCTCCCAGAGCTCTCTCTTAGCCAAGTCACAGGATTACTGCCTCTTATCCCTGGTTTGGAAGGAAGCTGGTAAATTTCCTACCCAAGGGCAATCCCCCCCCCCCCAGTTTTAGCAATGAGTAAGAAGCTGAAGAGAACGATTGACACCTCTATACAGAGAAAGAGCGGGTATCCAACCCCAAGTAGGCCAACAGCAGAAAGTCTCCAGATAACACCCTAAATGGGAATGATACCTCCCCCCATTACATAACTCTCTCCTAGAAGAGACTATTAAAAAGTTAAGAGAGTTTGAAGAAAAATGGGGAAAGGAAAGAGAAGCAATGATAGAGAATAAAAACATCCTGAAATTTGAGTTGGAAAAAATAAAGAATTCACAGGGGGTGCAGGGAAATAATATTTGTGAATTAGAAAAGATTAAAAATGACAGCAAAGAAGGATTATTGAATTGCAAAAGATAAAAAATTCCCAATAAAGTAGGATTTGTGATTTGAAAAAAGAAAATAACTCACTAAAAAAAATTAGGGAAATGGAAACAAATTCAACAGAGCAAAATAATTCATTTAAAAATTCAATTGGAAATATATAAAAAGAACTTAAAAATGTGAATGTGTGAATGAAGAAAATAACTCATTAAAAATCAGGATGGAACAAATAGAAATGAATAATTCATTGAGAAACCAAGAATCAGTCAAACAAAACATAAAAAATGAAAAGCTGGTGAATAACATCAAATAGTTACTGGGAAAATCTATAGACCTGGAAAATATATCTAGGAGATATAAACTGAGGATCATTGGACTTCCCAAAAACTATAACCAAAAAAAGAGCCTAGATTTTATTTTACAGGAAATCATCAAAGAGAACTGTCCAGAGACAATAGAAACAGAAGGGAAAATAGGCATTGAAAGAATTCATCAAACACCTTCTGAAACAGACCTTAAAAAAAGAACTCCATGGAACATTGTGGCTAAGCTGCAAAACTACCAAACTAAAGAAAAATATTGCAAGCAGCTAGGAAAAAAACAATTCAAATATCAAGGCACCACAATAAGGGTCACTCAAGATCTGGCTGCCTCCACATTAAAGGATCGAAGGGCCTGGAACCTGATATTCCAAAAGGCAAAAGAACAAAGATTGCAACCAAGAATAAATTACCCAGCTAAGTTTAGCATTTTCTTCCATGGAAGAAGATATCTGGTCATTTAATGAAACAGAGGAATTCCATTTGGTTCTAAGAAGAAAACCAGACTTAAACAAAAAATTTGATCTACATCCACAAGACTGAAGAGAAGCAGAAAAAGGTAAAAAGAACTCTTGAGAACTGTATCTCTGTTGTGGATATACAGAAAGCCCACTATCCAAAGATCCAAACTTTTGGGATAAGAATTCATTATGTGACAAAAACTGCTGGGAAAACTGGAAATTAGTATGGCAGAAACTAGGTATTGACCCACATTTAACACCACATATTAAGATAAGATCAAAATGGGTCCAAGATTTAGGCATAAAGAAAGAAATCATAAATAAATTGTAGGAACATGGGATGATTTACCTCTGGACTTGTGGAGGAGGAAGGAGTTTGTGTTCAAGAGAGAACTAGAGACCATTATTAATCACAAAATAGAAAATTTTGATTACACCATATTAAAAAGTTTCTGCACAAACAAAACTAATGCAAACAGGATTAGAAGGGAAGTAACAAATTGGGAAAACATTTTTACAGTTAAAGGTTCTGATAAAGGCTTCATCTCCAAAATATACAGAGAATTGACTTTAATTTATAAGAAATCAAGCCATTCTCCAATTGATAAATGGTCAAACGATATGAACAGACTATTTTCAGATGATGAAATTAAAACTATTTCCACTCATATGAAAGAGTGTTCCAAATCACTATTGATCAGAGAAATGCAAATTAAGACAACTCTGAGATATCATTAAATACCTGTCATATTGGCTAAGATGACAGGAACAAATAATGATGAATGTTGGAGGGGCTGTGAGAAAACTGGGACACTGATGCATTGTTGGTGGAGTTGTGAAAGAATCCAACCATTCTGGAGAGCAATCTGGAATTATGCCCAAAATGTTATCAAAATGTGCACACCCTTTGACCCAGCCATACTATTACTGGGCTTATATCCCAAGGAAATACTAAAGAAGGGAAAGGGACCTGTATGTGCCAAAATGTTTGTGGCAGCCCTTTTTATAGTGGCTAGAAACTGGAAAATGAAGGGATGTCCATCAATTGGAGAATGGTTGGGTAAATTATGGTATATGAAAGTTATGGAATATTATTATTCTGTAAGAAATGACCAACAGGAAGAATACAGAGAGGCTTGGAGAGACTTACATCAACTGATGCTGAGTGAAACGAGCAGAACTAGGGGATCATTATACACTTCAACAATGATACTGTATCAGTATGCATTCTGATGGAAGTGGATATCTTCCATCTAGAGAAGAACTAATCCAATTCCAATTGATCATTGATGGACAGCATCAGTTACATCCAAAAAAGGAACACTGGGAAATGAGTGTAAACTGTGAGCATTTTTTTTTGTTTCTCTTCTCAGATTATTTTTACCTTCTGAATACAATCCTTCCTTTGCAACAACAACAACAACAAAATTTGGTTCTGCACATATATATTGTACCTAGGATATACTATAAGATATTTAATATGTATGGGAATGTCTGCCATCTAGGGGAGGGAGTGGAGGGAAGGACGGGAAAAACTTGGAACAAAAGTGTGTACAAGGGATAACATTTAAAAAAAATACCTATGCATATGTACTGTCAAAGAAAATGTTATAATTACAAAAATTGATAAAAAAATAAATTTAAAAAAAAAGAAAGAAAAGAAAAGAAAATTAACACCCAGCAACAGAATTGGTCTAAGGATTAGACACAAAAATGCACTAAAATAACTTTTTAAAAAGCAGAATTAACCAATTTAAAGAAGGACAAATGTTCAATGAAGAAAAATTTTTTTTTTTTAAATTAGAGCTCAGTAAGTGAAAGCGAATGACTCCATGAGACCTCAAGAAGTAATAAACAAAGTCAAAAGAGTAAAACAATGAAGAAAATATGAAACATCTCATTAGAAAACCAACTGACCTGGAAATAATTTGAGGAAAGAGAATTTAAAAATTAATGTACTATGGGAGAAGATTCTGAGGCAAAGTAGGTTAGAAAAATTTTAGTCCTCCAAATGTCCTCCACAGAAAAAACGACAGAACATTGCCTCACAAGAAATATAGAATGGTGACAATAAATAAAAGTCAGCATAAAGCTGTTGTCTTCCTAAGACAGTATTAGAGCACCCCAGGAAAGACCTGACCTTCAGGGGCAGAGGTCCAGCCTGAGTGAAATACAAACAACTTCAGATCCTCTTTGGAATCAACAAACAATAACCCTTGGGTTGTTGGGGTAGGGAGGCAGTCTCATGTTTAGAAATTTTCATCTCAGGGACAGTGTGGGGACCTTATTGTTGTGTAGAATATTTAAAACCTTTCCACTGTTGTTAAGATTAAGAACTAGTGATGAAAATTAAGAACTGCTCAAGAAGTATGATTACCGAAAGCCAAAGAAAGGGAGAATGTTGTGAATAAGGAAGGGGTCAACAGTTCAAATATTGCATATTAAAATAAAAATGATAATTATGTGCCATTAAGGAGGTTATTGGTGAAATGTACAAAAACAATTTCAGTTCCACATTAGCAACTGGAATCCACATTACTTGGAGCTCAGGATTGGAGCTGATGTAGTGGAAGCAAGCAATTGAGAAGACTCATTTGGTGGTGAAAGAAGAGATGTAGGTGAAAGAAGGAACTTGTAGGATGAAAGTTCCCAGAGCAGAGAATGGAATCAGAACTAACTTAAGTGACAGTTGGAGAGTAAGAATCTGCAAGACAAAATGAAATTTGTGACTGTAGCTTTCTGAGAAAACTCATGGAGTTAAATAGGTGATAGTCTTAATATATTGGTTATACCTGGAAATTTTCAGTCGCACCTGCCCATGGAGATATTAAGTGCCATCACCAGTATCAATAGAATATAAATAATAGCAATATTTGGTCTTATGTGCAGAGGAAAATTCCATTTATTCAGATTCAAAAGGGAAAACAAACATTTAAAAGCAATAGATGATCATTCTGGAAACTTGTTCCATAACTACTACTCACTTTACATGATGATGAATAAATGTGCATGTCAACTTTTCTTTTTCATTATTATTAGTGATTGAGCTGCTTCAGTTGTGAGTCAATTGTGTTTAGTGTGTTCAGATGGGAGTATTCTTTATAGAGCATGCTTATGGCAAAACAGACACACCTTGTCCCCTTAAGTGTAGGTAGCCAAAAAGTTTTGCCAAAAAGCTTTTGTAAAGGAAACTTGGTAAGAGAGAGCTTAAACAGAGGGAAGAGGACTTAAAACAAGGGCCAAGTTAGATAAAGATCACGTGGGAAAAACAAAAGACTATTTTAATTTTGAAAATGCTGTTTGTTCTAGCAAAGTGATAGCTTCTGTAGAAAGAGACAAATATCTTTGCAAGTTTATCCAGAGTCAGTTAGGCTATATAATAATAACAACAATAACAGCACAAATCAACCCCATCAAAGATTGAACCATAATCAGAAATATGTGCATAAATGATTAATAGCTAGCTCTCAAAAAATAAAACAATTTTAAGTTTACACTTCATTATTATCACTTCCTTCATTACTTTCTTGAGTTTAGACAATCAACAAAACAATAAATCAAGTCCTGATTTATAGCAGTTGATGATTTCTGAGGTATATGTGTTTACAATGAAAATTTAACACTCAGATCTAATGAGCTTGTTCATGCTGGCTTCAGCACATCCCTACATAATTCATGTAATAGAGAATCAAATAAGGGAAATAGCAATAGCAAAATAAGAGTATGGCACAAAAGTTGATGGCTCTTGTGAAGGACTGAAAAGGAACCTAAAAAACTGACCAACTAGGCTTTGATAATAACTCTGATTGGTTTAGTACCCAACCCTATTCCTACTAATTAAGAAATAGATAAGGTGGCATGGGGTTATGGACTGACTTTACCTGATGCTTTTATAATGATCAATTTTCCAAAGGGTTAGAAGAGCAATTGGAGCTCTTTTATATTTTAGTACCGTATGAAGGCTAAATATGCAAGAACAAAAAACAAAACAAAACAAAACAAAAAAACAATGTTTCATTTTGTGAGAAATATTTCGGTCCAGATGATACTGACTACTAAAATAAAGCCAGAAAGGCTAATGAAATACAATGAAGACATGAATCCTGTCATTATGTACCAATATTACATCAGAACAAAATTGGGAACAGATCTCAAGGAAGGTATCATGCATTTCTTTCATGACACTCTTAGCTCCAACGGACATTGAAATGCATTGCTGATTGCTGCAAAAGGGAAGTATACAAAATATCTTAATCTCTAAATTTAAATTATATAGAAAAAGTGAAGAAATTGAAAAGCTATTCAAATCAAAAGAAGAAAAAGTTGGAAATTATGATGTTATTGAAAAAACTTTTACTTAATGTAATCTCTAGAAATCACACACAATTACAAAATGGATGACAAACACAGCTCTAATTTCTCAAATTATTTGGAAAACGAGATGAACATAGCTTAAAATAGAATTCTAAAGATCTCTTTTATGAATTTGCCTTAATCTAAATAGTAGATCATTATATAAAAACAGATTATTTTGAAAAAAACATTCTCTATCAGTATTTGATGGTAAGTGGGCAATTTGTTATTGGTTCAGCTAATATTAATCCATGTGTATTAATGCTTTATAATATTTATACAGCCTTTGTTGGTTATAATTATGTTTTTTGACTTATTTCTATAACCATGGCTTATGCATGTACCAGAGAAAATAAAATGACAAATCTAGCAAAAAGGTAAAACTACTTGATTTTCACATTATATATACACTATACACCATACACTATACAACTCTAACACCATAATTTTCTTAATTCAGGTTTGATTTGGGGCACTTATATAGTACTTATAAGTAAGGCAACTGTTTCAAATGAAATATTTATCTCATTTGATCTTCAAAACAACCATACATCAGTGTCATTAGTATTATTTCCTTATTTAACAGTTGAGGAAATTGAGACAAATAGAAGCTAAATCACTTGCTCTAATTCAAATAATTATTAAGTGTTTGAGGCTGAATTTTAGCTCAGGTCTTCCTGAATTCTGATCTAGCTCTCTATATACAGTATCACTTAACTACTTCAACAAACAGTTGGAAAATGAACAGCAAAGCACAGCAACAAAGACACAAAGATCTGGGGAACATAAGGATATGGGGGTCACAAGTAGTCACCAAGATGCCTATACTCTATGTGACTGGGACATTTTACAACTTTAGATGACAAAGTTACATAAGAGAAGTAAAGAACAACTAGTTTGTTGGAACAACTGTGTCTTTTTTTTGGGGGGGGGGCGGGGAGAAACTTCCAATCCTGGTGCAGGAAAGACAGGTAAAGGGCCTATTGAAAAAGAAGGGAAAACTATGTTGTAGTTTATCTCAACATGGAAATTTTTCTCTATTTGAAACACACCACTGATATATCATCTATACCACTTGTTAAGAACAACTGGGATTAAAAAAAAAAAAAACATGATATTTTTCAATGAGACAATTTAAGCCCACATGCTATCAGATTCTATCTAATGCCCTACCAACTGTGGGTGTCCCTTAAGCCTGAGTTTAAGCAATGGCCTTATTCTCTTTTCTCTCTATTCTCTCCCACTTAGTAAACTCATTAGCTATTGAATTATCAGGATTGAATTATCATTTTTATATTGATGATTTCCAGATCTATTTATTGAGCCCCAGATTTTCCTCTGGCTGCCACTATTACATCAACAGACATCTATTTGATATTTTAAATTGTATGTCTTGTAGACATCTCAAAGTCAAGTCCCAAAGATAACTTATTTATTTTCCCTCAGTTATGAAATTTGATATGATCCTTTATTCCTTCTCTTATGATTTATTACTGTATAACAACTGTCACATGTTTCTCTATTTCTCCACTCACAAAACCAACATCCTAGTTTGGGCCCTTATCATTTTTTTGACTGGACTACAATAACATTTTAGTTGGACTATCTAACTCACATCTCTCCCCATTCCAAATTATACTTCACAAATTTGCCAAAATTAACTTTCTTAATTTTTAGTTTAACCATGTGACCTTACTCCAAGCCACCAATAAATTCTAATGGCTTCCAGTTAGCTCTGGGAAAAATATAAACTTTGCTGTTTTGATATTTGGTTGGTAGATAAATAGATAGATAAAAATGGAGAGGTAAATAAATAAGAACTTTTGTAAAGTACTAACTATTTTTCAGGCACTATGTTCAGTGATAAGAATACAAATGAAAGCAAATAATACAAGTTCTTAGAAGCTTGTATAAAATGGAGAATGGCAAAATATGTTGATGCTCTGCCTCATTTCTGTGTTTTCTAGTTCTCTGTGTGAATACCATTGTTCTGCAGTATATAGACTACTACTTGAATCAGAGCATGTTTCCATTTTCCTATGCTACCTATTTCTCTGCATGAAGGTCAAGTGGTAGACTGCCTTTTATTGGTTGTTGATGCAGAATGGTGGGCAAAAGGAAGGAGGAAAGTGAGCCAGCAGAGATTACAGCAGAAACATGGGACTTAATTTGCATCATTGCGTACAAACCAGTAGTTTAGTTGTGGTGTCCTACTAGAATGTAGGGGCCAACAGGAGTGAGTGGTTAGATGAGTGGAGTAGGAGTTGCTGAGGAAGTGCGTTTGGAATTAGCCTTCTCTGCTGTTAGTCTTTGAGAAAACTCATCATAATAAATTCAATTATTTCTGTTGTGAATGTCAGAAATTCCACTATCATAATTATTGCTTTCTTGAATCATTCATGAATATCCTGCTGTGACTCCATGTTATCTACAGAGCTCCTACATGGGAATATACAGTTAAAAAAAAGTAACATTTTTAATACACCATTTGTTGCTACTTTCCCAACTGTAATTTGCATTGGCATATTGGGTGTTCAGAGCTCAACTTTTTTACTCAGTAACCTATCAATCCTGTCCCTGAGGAACTGTGAGTATTCATTTTTTAAACCAGTTCTATAGTTTCTCTATCATGCAAAGTTAACAATTAATACTTCCCCCTACATAAATTAACCAGTTAATATCAATTCACTTTTACATAAAGATAAATGATTACTGGTGCAAGTGTTAGAATTGGTCTTGGCATGAAGAACTAAGAGAAATTTTAATCTATACTTTTGGAAGTATATTATGAGCCATAAGAGATTTTACAAGTATTTAAAATAAAAATCTCTAAAATATAAAAAGACTAATCCTATCATTCTCAGGCTATTATAGAAAGTTCTACATCTTCTTCTTTAAAAGGAAGAAAATTGATTAATAATCTTCATAAAAATAAGAAGAACTAAGAAGGGAGAGTGGTAGTATTTTACTGATTAGCTGTTCTGATAATCAAGGTTGTCAAGGCTGTCACTTTTCCTGGCTTCAATCTTATGATGGCTGGCTTCTTCTGAGACATTCCCTTCAGTGTAATTTTCTAAGCATTCCCTTGTTCTTTGTAAAATGGTGGTTTTCCTTTTAAATCATGATATAGGACAGCTCTCATCTCTCAGCAACAATCAGCTATTCACAGATTCTCCCAATTAAAGTGCTTACTCATTGCCTAGAGAAAAAGATGACACTATTTATGTTTCTAATATCTGTTTTTGGAAATTGTAAAATGAATCAATAATTCTTTTTAATATTAATAAGTTTCCCAGACAGAAAAAATACATTGCCAATATGTTCCACAGCTTATCAATCTATTCATATGTCTTTTCATTCACTCCTTATTGTCTGTGCTGTATTTGAACAATGACTATGTAGTTAACTATGAAATGGAACCATATTTGTCATAATAACTGTATTAAAGTGCAAGTAAACAGACAAGCAAATAATTTTTTAAGAAATAGCTATAACTTTCAGGAAATAGGGACAACCTCTCTCAGAAGAGGAAAAATGCAAAAATGGGTTAGTTAGAGGTATAATTTTTTAAGAATACAGTCTACATATTCAGGAGGGAGGATGGTTCAGTGACAGTCAATTCTAACATCCCTCATCTTTGATCTGCCCAAACACTGCTGTTCCTGTATTCTGGCAGTGAGGATGTTATGGAGTGTAGGGGTTGTACCTCTGTTCCATAACTCCTTGACCAATAACCCAAAGTATAAAGCAGGAAGGAAACACAGACTTTCTAAAAGTATTTATTAGTATGTTGAGGAGATCCCACTCAATATCCAAGTAAACCAGTTAAGTGCTTATACTTGGATGGTTTATATTTTTCTATGTTTCTGTGCTGATTACATGAAGCCCCAACACATTTCTTTACCTCATTGACAAGATCCTCTTTTAAAAGCCAGTTATTACCATCTACACAGGAAAGAATAAGAGGTCAAAGAGGAAGAAGCAGCATAATATATTGAAAAAGCCATTGATTTTGCATGAGAAGAAATTAATTTAAACCCCATTTCTGCCACCTATACACTGACCTTGGAAAAGACACATAATTTCTTTGGATCTCTTAATTTATAAAAATGAAATGTGTTTCTCTAGATGACCTCTCATCTCTCTTCCAGTTCTAAATAAATAATCCTATGACTCAACTGATGCCTATTATCCAGATTATAGCATTCATAGTTGAACAAACTGGCCTATATATATTGGTCAAATGAACAATGAGTTGGGCTTCAACTTACTATAGCTGAATTACTTTTGTGAAATTGCAAGATTATTTTGATGATTCCAAATTTTTCCTTGAAAACAAGGCTTTTTAAATACTAACATTCTACCAGTGATATTGTGCGGCTATATGTCATAAAAACTATAGTCTCTGAGGATTTAAGTTAAGTATCATTCAAAGAGAAATGAATATGGTGGGTTTGAGCAAACTCCATCACATTACAGACCAGCAATTATAAATCACAAAAATAAAGTATAACATCAAAGAAATATGTGATCCCCAAAAGAAGATAAACTGATGATATCTCTCTAATTAATACTCTAATTAATATGTTCTTTGTAATGTTCTGACTGGAGGGCCTTCAGACCAGCCTTGGTCTCAGCAGAATAATTACCATAAGAATAGTTAAGGATAAAGTCCTAAGTCTTTATTGTCTCCTTCAGTCTCCCAGTCTGTGTCAGCAGTCTCAGCCAGTCAGCCAGTCAGCAGTCTACACATCTTAATGTAATGTCCTACATTCTAGAACTCCCAAATTAGGGTGACATACCACTGCTTTCTAGAACCCCCACACCGGGGTGGATTAAAATATAGTGTCCAGACTAGCTCTCTGGAGGATCTTGGGACTAGCCCGAGTCCTTGGTTTTAGTGGAAAAGTGGAGAAGGCAGGAGAGCCACCTCTGGTCAAGTCTTCTCTTCTGTGGCTGAGTTTGTCCCCAGTTTATATACTCTATTTCAATTGAATCAATTCATCATAATGAGTATAAGCTAATTATTATATCATTAGGGAACCATTATTTGTTGTAAGATTAAATCAATCATACTGAACTAGAGGACTATTAATCACCATGCTAAACTTAGATAACCATTGTCTTATCAATTACACTGAGTTAACACCTTGCACGAATCCTTGCCTCAAATATATTTCTCCAGAATTCTGGCCCATTACAATTCTTCTAGTAGCCTAGAAATAAAAAGAAAAATAAGGCCCCTACATGTTGGATGAACTCCTTTGGGAACTTATGGGAGGAAATAAGTAAAAATCACACAGGAAAGGGAAGGAGATATCATGGAATCATTGGAGTATCAATCTAGAGCTCAAATGAAACACAGAGCCCATCTAATACAACACATTCATTTTTACAGAAGACACAGAGAACCAAGTAGATAAAATCATTTTTTCAACATCACCCAGTCCATCAGAGAAATTATTGATCTATTTACATTTTACATTAATTGAGCTTCCCCAATATTCTGCACCTAGTGCATTGCACAAGGGAGATATTTAATGTTTATTTGAGTGGATGTATGTATCAGTACAAGTTGAAGCTTCTTTAATTATTTTATTATTCCAATAATCCCCATTTTGCATTATTTTTCATGATCTTTTTTCTTAGGTCACAGAAACAAGGGGGAGAACTATTAAACCTATCCCTACAACTATGATCTTATTTTGGTAAGGTAATCATTCTTTTGAGATACACTAGAAGGAGCAAAGAAACTCAAATGAAATTGGTAGAATTTATATTTGGGCAGAGGAAGAAGAAGCAAGCAATAACGTTGCTTTTTTATATAATAAAGTTGCACACACTAGTTACTAGTTGCACTCACTATTTTTTCTTCCTGTTAAAATGCATGTTTTTTTTTTCTTTCATGTGAATGAGGAGGTTGGTTTTTTTTTACCCTTTGTACACTGCATGTGGGTGTAATGAGTAAATGTTAGCTTTGTGCATCGTTTGAGTCCATTAAAAGTTATATACCATAGTGATGTATAAACAAGAGCTGACAAACTGTTCATGGCCAAAGGAAAACAAAGAAGCACAGGGAAGCGGCATATTATGTGCCAAAATATAATTTGGGATTTTGATTGCCACATTACACGTTAGATAAATTTAATGCCTCCCTAAAAAATGATCATCTCAATCACAGATAAATGTATTGGTTATTTTATTGAACTGCTTCCCTCCCTATGGGATGGATAGAGAGAGGGATACATTGAGAATCGTAAGTGATGAAAAATTAAAGTGTAAATTAATTTTCCTTAAGAAAAAACAAATATTTGTTGACAAAATTAATTATATTTTTTCAAAAAGAAGAAATGACAGTTCATTTTGGCTTTGAAAAATATTAGAATACTTTGTTGCAAAGGGCTAACCTTGAGCCCCCAATCTTTAAAGATTTTTCAAAAAGCAAAAGCACTTTTCATTTGCCTGACCCAGTGTAGCTCCTTGAAATGAGAGCAAAGTATAATAAGTCGACTAATCCTGGAAGAACTGGCAAGCCCCAGAGGACATCAAGCCCCTAAGTACATGTTGTTTGTTGAAGAAAAAATTTGGTCACCAGAAATAAGAAGTAAGGAGGTAAAGGTGTACAGTCTCTAGGACAGAGAAGGAAATGTTTTTTTTCAGAACAATTTAAAAAAAGAAACAAATAAAAAAAAGTTTGTGTCAGCTCTGATGTCTGCATTAGTAGTAATGTGTTTGGTATAAACTGACTGACTATAATGCTAAAGAGACAGAGATTTTTAGAGTTGATAGACTTTTAAATTCAAAATACATCTTCCTGGTAGGAATTAATATGTCTTTGAAAACTAGTTATAGACACATTCTGAATCCCTCTTTCTCCCTACTAGGCTACTAGAAAATTTTATTGGTTGCTAAATTGCTTTTATGTGAAACTATTGGGGGCACAGTAGGTACCTTTGTGATGTTTATGAAACTTAACAAATTTATTTATCCAGAAGTTATTTTTAGGTAAGAAATTCCATCTTGTCACAGTCATGAGGCACTCTAAAATTTAAATTTGAGATTAATCATTGTAAATGCTGTTAAAGCTTTCTCTGTATTTATTTTGAAACTAGCATATGATCCTCTTTCACTCTCCACATTCTTTTCTTAGAATGAATGTCAAATAGTCATAAGCTGGAAGCTGAAAATATAGAGATCCAGTTGGCTAATCAAAATAAATCAATGGATCTTTGCTCAAGTCTCAGCATGTAACTGGCAGAAATTTCAGTACAATTGACTGACACTTATTTAAAACTCCCTTCCTCCTTTTCTCCAGTTTTTGCTGTGGAGTACTTTCTCCCCCTTGCTGGTTCTGCTCTCTTGACAATCTGTGCCAAGATTCCCTGATTATGTCTTAGACTTAGGGCTTCTCAGTTTCAAAGCTATGCATACCTTCACTACCAAAGCTATACATACCACCCCTCCCCCCTTTTTAAACCAACACCGCTTTCCAGATGGATCTACTCTCTCAGGACCTTTCTCAAAAAAAGTTGTTCCCTATCTACTCTATTTTTGAATTACTTTCTCCTTTAACTCCAGTACCTGGAGTTGTTTACTTATTTGAAATAATTGAGTCCTTGTTCTCTCTGTCTTCTAATACTGTTTCATCTAATAATCCTGAAGTTCAGAAGACCATCAAGTTCTTCTTCAAAGAGGAGCACCTCTTTTGCCACAGCAAAACATTTAATTCAAATAAATAAACACTTAAGTGATGTATCAAATGTATCAAATACTAGTACATGTGCCAGTCACTATTCTAGGCATTAAGAATATAAAGATTTGAAAACCGACAGAATTCCTTCTGTTAAAGAACTTAAAAATCTAAGAAGGAAGAATAAGACAATTACACAAATATATATGATGTTAAGTAGGCTTTGATAAGTGCAAAAGAAAGGTCCAGAAAAGTGTAATAAGAAGTGAAAGAAAAGAAAAATACATTTTAGCTGGGGAAACTGAGGAAGGTTTCATAAAGTGTCATCTAATCACTGAAATCTAAGAAAGATTTAAATAGCTAGAGATGTGGAAAAAATTGAGTTTCAGGACTGGGAATGATAAAACTATATGGATCAACAGTGGTAGAAGAAAGGACATAAAGAATTAAAGACCAACCAGTAGTAGACTAATTTACTTCCTATGATGAGAAAATCAATTTGTCAGCTATATGTCAGGTGTACCAGAGTCAAGAGAAATTTGAGACAGGAAGTCCATTTAGGCCTTTGCAATAATCCATCTAACAAAAGATAAGAATTTGAGCTGCAGTAGTGGCTATATGGGTGGTAAACAGAGTAGTATTTTGAAGAATATTTGAAGAGAGAAATGCCATGCTTATTAAATAATTCTTGTTATATATGTAATGAGTAGAAGTGAGGATTTGAGGATGATTCTGAGTTAATAAAGTTAATCTTGAAATGGAAAAGTTAAGTCTGTGGGGCAAATCACAATCTATTTCTACATAATCATTCCTCTTAATGTAAAATTAACATATGGAGGTAGGGTTCTTCTGAAAAGTTCATTGCCTGTTTTTTTAGGGATACTTTCAAAAATCATGCATGATCTGAGAGACAGAAAACAGATAAACAATTTTCCCCCAATTTTAAGCAAACATCTGCTATAATAGGTTCGTTTATTTATATATTCATCACTAAAATTCAGTGACCTGGATTCTGGTCCACTGGTTCATGCTAATTTCCTTTTTTATTTTTATATATTTTGTTGTTCCTATTTAAATGTGCTATTCATTCATTTCTTCTCTCTGATTGTATCTTGTTCATTTCTCGAACTTGTCCACTAGCTACAGATGGCTAATTATGTTTTTTAGGAGAAGCACCATTTCATCTTGCCTAACAAAATCATTTAATATAGAGAGAAAGTTACTTCTGCATTCAAGTTATTAATAAAGAAGTTATATCATTCACTGCCAAATAGCTCTATTGAAAATGAGAACATTGAATAGTCCCTCCCATTTTAGAAAAAGAAATTGAATAAGCCATCAAAAAATTGATTATCTCAAGCCATTCTCCAATTGATAAATGGTCAGATAATTTTTGGATGAAGAAATGGAAACCATTTCTAGTCATATGAAAAAGTGCTCTAAATCACCATTGTTCAGAGAAATGCTAATTAAGACAACCCTGAGATACCACTACACACCTCTCAGATTGGCTAAGATGACAGGAAAAAATAATGACTAATGTTGGAAGGGATGTGGGAAAACTGGGATACTAATATATTGTTGTTGGAACTGTGAATAGATCCAACCATTCTGGAGAGCAATTTGGAACTATGCCCAAAGAGTTATCAAACTGTACATACCCTTTGTCCCAGAATTGTCTACCAGTCTTATATCCCAAAGAGATCTTAAAGGAGGGAAAGGAACCCACATGTGCAAAAATGTTTGTGGAAGCCCTTTTTGTAGTGGCAAGCAACTGGAAATTGAATGGATGCCCATCAATTGGAGAATGGCTGGATAAGTTATAGTTTATGAATGTTATGGAATATTATTATTGTTCTGTAAGAAATGATGAGCAAGATCATTTCAGAAAGACTGGGCTAGTGCTACATGAACTGATGCTAAGTGAAATTAGCAGAACTAGGATATCATTAAAAATGGCAACAACAAGATTATATGATGACCAATTCTGATGGACTGGGTTCTTTTCAACAACGAGATGATTCAGGCCAGTTCCAATGATTTGGTGATGAAAATAGCTATCTATACCCAGAGAGAGCACTGTGAGAACTGAGTTTGTATCACAACATAGCATTTTCCCTTTTTTGTTGCTGTTCACTTGCATTTTATTTTATTTCTCATATTTTTTCTAGTTTGATTAGCTTTTCTGTTGTGGCAAAATAATTATATAAATATGTATGCACATATTAGACTTAACATACATTTCTACTATGTTTAACATATATTGGACTTTAATGTCTGGGTTAGTTTTCTTGAGGATCTCTGGATGGGCCTTAGTCCCAGGAGAGTCATCACAAGGATGGTCAGGGATAGAGTCTGTAGTCTATAGTCTGAGATTGAGCTCAAGCGCACACTCACTCTCACACTCTTATGTTCATTTCCAGTCCTCTCAGTCTTTAAATACTTTAGTATAATTATATCACTACAACACACTGAGCATGTGTAACTGTAGAACTATTACATTACCATATCACATTAAGTACTAAGTATATGTGAACTGGAGAACTATAATCTTATTGGTGTTTACCCTGCTGTATCTTTGATTCAAGTATACTTTTCTCAGACTTCCCCAATATCTGTGGTTCTCTGCATTTCCCAGTTTCTTTTCTTTTAGAACACAGGTGGTTACTTCCTCCCTGACTTCTCAGGAAGGGAAGTGAGAACACCAAAGGGAAATGGGGAGTCGAACCAGATATTTTTAGCAGGTTTCTTCTGGGATAAAGGATCTTACTTGAAACAGATATACATAAATCCATCAGCATGGGAAGTATTACACAAGTACACAGTAATATAACACAGGCTAGTAGTGATGTAACAAACAATACGAATCAATGTAAGGAATCATACATGTCCAGAAGTTGTAGAAGGAGGAGATATAAATAACAATCACACTTACACCTTCTTCAGCAGCCAAGAGATAGTCCAAAACCAATCTGTTGTTCATTACTTCATATGTCAGGGAATCCAATGATTCCTGCAAATTTTGAAGTCCTGGAACAGTCTCATCAACAATTTTTGATGTTCACAGGTCAATTGTCATACGCATTGGGTTAACACCATGCTTTTTCAGTGGCATATGTAGTCATAGATAGAACCAGCAGATGTTTCTTGGGTATTTTCCTTTGTTTCAAGAGTCTTCTCTTTTTCTATCTCTCTGATGGACAAGGCAAATATGGCTCATAGGCACCCATCTGATTCCTTCTCCATCTATAGGGATACAAGCAAACCCTCTCCCCCAAGCAGTTAACCTATCTGGTCCATTCCATTCACCACCTTCTGGATCTCTCCAAATCACCTAACAATTATCTAAAGATAGTCTAACTGCTCGCACTGGACGTTGTTCTTCCAATGGGTTATAAAACCTCCCTCCCAAGAGCCAGTGCATCTTTATCAAAAATCAAAAAATTAATAGTATAAAGAGCTAAATTTAAAAGTTCTTTAGGGTTACATGTGGCTCCCTGTTTCTTTTGTTTTTGGAGGAGCATTTTGATGTTTCTGTTTTTCCTCTCTACTACTGTCTGTCCTTGAGAACTAAAATGTATGCCAGTGGTGTGTAAAATATGATACTGTGCACAAAAGTGTGCAAAATGTTTGGAAAGTCCATTTGTAAGTCCATTATCTGTTTTTATGGCTTGTGGAATACCCATAATTGTAAAAGCTTGTAAAAGGAATTCAGTGTCTATTTGGGCTGTCTCTTTTGCTGCTGGTATTGCAAAACCTCCTGAAGAGGTGTCTACTACAGCATGGATAAAAGACAAAAACTTATAATGGGCCACATCTATTTGTCAAATTTTATTTGGTCTCAAACCATAAGGAGAGCATAGGAGTGTGGAAAGGAAGACAAGCTGTACAGACTTTTGCTATGCTCCTAGCTACTTCTTTTGTTATACCAAATTGCAGACTTAAAGCTCCAGCAGCCTGATGATATTTAGAATGAGATTCTTGGACTGCCTGAAATAAAGCAGTATTGGCTAACATGGTTAGAAGATGATCTGCCTTTGAATTTCCATAAAAAAAGAGGACCTGGAAGTTCACTAAGAGAGTGGACATGCAAGATATAAATCTTACTTGGATGCTTTCTCACTTGCTCTTGAAGTTCCTTAAAGAACTGATATATATTGGAAGCTACAAATTTTATTTGGGCTGTGGCAATCATTTGTACAACACCTACTGAATAGGCCAAATCAGGTATTATATTTATATCTCCTGGTTAATAAGCAAGAGCTAGATTGATTGCATACCATTCATTCTGCTGAGTGGACTGAAAAGGAATTCTGACTACTCTCTTTATAAGTAAGTCATGAGAGTATACAGCACAAATATTATATTTGGATGCATCTATAAAGATAGTTAGTTGGTCCTTGACGAGGAACTTTAGAAACTTTTTCTTCAAGAATCCATCACCAATTATGTAATAGTCTGGTTATTTTTAATGGAGACCCATGTGTAAAATTTGGGGCTGTGGCCAATAAAATTTGCCACTCTGGGATGGTTTCACAGCATACATTAATTTGTGCATTAGTATAAAAGATGTATATCTTGTCAGATC
The DNA here is from genome assembly GCF_048593235.1 of Sminthopsis crassicaudata. Lineage (NCBI taxonomy): Eukaryota > Metazoa > Chordata > Mammalia > Dasyuromorphia > Dasyuridae > Sminthopsis > Sminthopsis crassicaudata. Next base: position 241,176,538 of record NC_133621.1, on the reverse strand, counting down.
TTAACTCAGATAATTGTATTGCTCACTTAATGGCTTTAATAGAATTCTAGCCACAAGCACTTGGTAAGGAGTAAGACTTTGGTCTGGTTGTGCTGGAAGTTTTACCCACTCTATCACATTGTGTCCTTGATGAAGAGCTGCTGTGGGTCCCTCTTTTGTTGCAAAAACTGATATTTCCAAGGGTTTTTGAGTAACTCTTTCAACCATGTTGGATAAAGCCAGTTTAATTTCTCTTAAAGCCTCTTGAGCTGCTTTTGTAAGCTGGCGTAGTGAGTTTGAAGCAGTGTCTCCCCTTAAAATGTCATATAATGGTTGTAATTGATAGGTAGTTAAGCCTAACACTGGACACATCCAGTACATATCTCCTATCAATTTCTGAAAGTCATTTAAGGTGTTTAATTTCTCTGTTCTTAAAGAAAGTTTTTGTAATGTAACAGCACTTTAGAATATACTTCATATCCTAAATATTGAAAAGGAGCATGTCTTTGATTTTTTTTTTGTGGAGCTATAAGCAATTTGTAGTTCTTTAGTGTTTCTATGGTCTTTTATAGACATGCTTCTAACATTTGCTCCTCACGTGAATACCACAAGATATCATCCATGTAATGTAACAATATAACTTTTGGAAATGCTTTTCTTACTGGAGTAAGAGCAGCCACATACATTTGACACATAGTAAGGCTATTTTTTTTATTCCCTGTGGTAAAACTGTCTATTCATATCTTTTATTAGGCTCAGCTAAATTAACGCTGGGCACTGAAGAGGCAAATCTTCATATCCTCCTAATTCAGAGGGATAGAATAGAAAATATCCTTAATGTCAATAACTCAAAGAAGCCATTCTCTAGGCAATTGAGTAGGAGATGGAAGTCCAGGCTGAAGAGTTCCCAGAATTTCCATCTGTTCATTTACTTTACTTAAATCAGTCAATACCCTCCATTTTCTAGATTTATTTTTTATAGCAAACACAAGGAAATTCCAAGGACTCAGAGAAGGTTGTAAGTATTCTTGGTCAAGTTGCTCCTGTACTATATCTAATGAGGCCTGAATTTTTTCACTAGCTAAGGGCCACTGTTCTATCCACACTGATGTATCAATTTTCCATTGAATGGGAACAGGTAAGAGTCAGGCAGGCCTTCAACAGCAGCCCTGTCCAAAAAGCCAAAGTACTCAATTGTAATCCTAATGGTTGTAAGATGTCTCTTCCCCATAGATTGATGGAAATTTAATTTAGTACAAAAGCAGTAAAAACTCCTGTTTCACCCTTATCTCAAAGGGATAGCACTAATTTCAGCTGCTATTGATCCTCCTATGCCAGACATATAGGCGTTTGCCATAATCTTTGGCCAATGACTGGGCCAACTGGCACCTCTAATGACTGTATGATCTGTACCTGTGTCTACCAACTCTTTCAATGGTATGCTATTTACATAGATAGTGAGCATAGGATGGTCAGCTGTAATAGCTGCAGTCCAGAATATTCCTGGATTCTGTTGCTGGGAGTCAAAATCTGGGTAAATATCACCAAATTGCCTATTAGGAGTGTTTATCAGTAAATCTGATGCTACTACTTCTCCTGGGTGATAAATCACACATTTCCACTTTCATTAGTGACATTATCTACACATTCCCCAGTTTCCTAAATCAGTGTATGGGTAAACACTGTTTTGTAAGCAGTCTTAGGAGTTGAAATGATCAAACCTCCTATGTGTGGAGGCAAGAGATTTAGAGGCCAGACAGGGACAGATTTCACCTCTCCAGGGAATATCTTAATAGTCCCAACTGCATACAACTCTATTCTCCCCAATTGTAATCCCTTTCTCCCATCAGATTGCTTCTTGACTGATTGATCATGTAATCCCTTCTTCCCATCAGGTTGCTTTCGAGCTGATTGATCATGTTTGAGTACTGAACTTCTAAAGACTCTCTGGGTGTAACATCAGCTGCCATCATGCCCCAAATGTTTTTTGCCTGGGGCCCCGGAGCTGAGCCCCACTTCCCATTTCCCTTCTGATGCCCAATGGAAGCCTTTTTTGCACTTTGGACATAGGGTTTTGGGTCTTGTTCTTCCACCCTGTTTTTTTCACTCTGTCTTTATGCCAACATTGAGCTTTCAAATGCCCTACTTTACCACTTTGAAAGCATTGACGAGTCTTTCTGTGAGTCTCTTGCTGAAAGGGACCCTCTCTTCCCATATTCAGATCTTGAAAAATATGCATCATAACCTGGGTATCATAACCTGTGGCACAGTGTCTTATGATCTCCTCTAAAGGAGCATTCTTGGGTAGTTCTAGTATAATTCTTCTACAATCTTTAATAGCATTTTCTCTAGCAAGTTGCCTTATTATAATTTCTGTGGCTAAATTTTCACCAGTGGTTTATATGACAGCTGTCTGCAGACATGCCACAAAATTAGCAAAGGGTTCATTTGGACCTTGCACTATGTTTGTGAAGGCTTCCCCTCTATCTTGTCTTCCTGGGAGGGTGCCCCATTCTTTTATAGCAGCAGCAGCAATTCACTTCTATGCTGCTACAGGGTAATTAATCTGCTCTAAAGTGTCTGCATAAGGACCTATACCTGTTAGTAGTTGATCAAAGGTGACTGGTATATTAACTCCAGGTTGCCTGTTTCTTTGGGCTTGCATTCTACAGAATTCAGAGTCCATTATACTCAGAAACCACAACAAATTTTATCCAGGTTCTAAACATGTCTTTGCTGTAGATTTCCAATCATTAGAGGTTAAAATCTCATAAGCCAAATCTTCTAATACCATCTTAATCTAAGATGATGCAGACCCATAAAGAGTGCAAGCCTTTTTCAGATCTTTGATAATTTCCAGATTAAAAGGAGTGTATCTTCTTTCTTGACCTGATGAGTGAAACTCTTCAATCACAGAGTATGTTTCTATTCTCAAAGAAGATGTATCCTGTTCTTCCTCTTTAGGTTTAACTAATGCCTTTTCTAATTGTGTTATAGGGGATGGACAAAATTGCTGCATAGGTGGTGCTGATAGTGTCACTGCCCTTCCCACTCCCCCTCATTCTATCCACAAAGGCGAAACTGAGGGAGGAAAGTCAGGAAATGGGAAATGCCCTAAGGGCACCTTCTTGGATATAGGTGGAAGTGAAACTGAACTGTGAAAATAAGAAGCACCACACTCTTTAAGCTCATCAGCACTCTACTTAACTAATTTGCCCAATTTTCCATGCATTTCAGCTGCTTTATCAGTACCATCTTCCTCCTGCTCTTTCTCCTCACGCTTCCTTGTCCAACTGTCCACATTAAATTTTTTCCTTGTTTTAGAACTTGTGGGATTCTTTAAAGTCAATTGTATTATGTTGTATATAAGGAATGTTTCTTCAGGAATTGAATCAAGACCCTTAGCTTTGTAATATTCAATTAATTGCTCTCTCACTAGTTTCCATGTATCTGCCTCTAATTTTCTTTATTAGAGATCCAAGGAGATGTGCACTCTAATATATTTAAGAGTCCAATGATCTGCTTCCAAGTTACCAACAAACCTTGCTTTATTAACATAACTATGCATGCTACACTCTCTCCCCCTCCTCCCCTCCCTCCCTGTGGGGAAGGCTCTTTTCTTAGTATTTACCCTATTTCAACTGAAAAATGAAAGTGACTAGTTTACCTCTTACCAAAGTTTCCTACTTGTCTATCTTTGTACTCACGCTATTTATGGGTCACAGGGACTTTTCCACTGAGTTTATGATCTCGTCAGTCAAACTGCTGAGTGTAGATCTTTACATCCAGAGCCTCATGTCTAAGTGCCCCACATTGGGTGCCAAAATGTAATGTCTGGGCTAGCTTTCTTGAAGATCTCTGGATGGGCCTTGATCTTAGCAGGAGAGTCACTGTGAGGATGGGTCAGGGATAGAGTCTGGAGTCTGAGCTGGAGCTTGAGAACACACTCATTGTCACACTCTCATTGTCATCTCCAGTCCCTTTAATCCTTAAATACCTTAGTATAATTACATCACTACAGCACATGAGCATGTGCCAACTGTAGAACCATTACATCACCACATCACACTAAGTACTAAGTATATGTGAACTAGAGAACCATTATCTCATCAATCACACAGAATAAAAACCCTGTTGTTAGCATTTTTGCTTCAAGTATACTTTTCTCAAAGTTCCCCAATATCTACAATCTTCTACATTGAACTACTTGCCATCTAGGGGAGAGTGTATTGGGAAGGGGATGGAAATTGGAACACAAGATTTTGCAAGGGCTAATGTTGAAGAATTGTCCATGCATATGTTTTGAAAAATAAAAAAAAGCTTTAATTAAAAAAAAAAGAAATTGAATATCCCTAAGAAAAAGTCTTCAGGGCCAGATGGATTACACATGAATTCCATGAAACATTTACAGTAAAATTAATTATAATATTATATTTGGAAAAATAGGTGAAGAAAGAGTCCTATCAAAAATTTTTATGACATAGATATAGTGCTTATACTTAAACTAGGAAGGGCCAAAATAGACAAAGAAAATTATAGCCCAATTTTTCTAATGAATATTGATGCAAAAATCTTACATAAAATATTAGCAAAGAAATTACAGGAACTTATCATCAAAATGACACACTATTGATGTAGTTCAATATTAGGAAAAGTATCAGCATAATTGACAATATAACTTAACTAACAGAAATTATCTCAATAAATGCAGAAAAAGTATTTGATAAAACACAATACACATTCCAATTAAAAACAGAGAGCATAGGAATAAATGGAGTTTTCCTGTAAATGATAGGTGGCAAGCATTATATATAATGGGGATAAGGTAGAAACAGTCCCCATTGGGAATTATTAGAACAGAGGTGAAACAAGGTTGCCCATTATCCCCACCATTATTCGATATAGTACTAGAAATGTTAGCTTTAGCAATAGGAAAATAAAAAGAAATTGAAGGAATTAAAATAATGAGGAAACAAAACTATCACTCTTTGCAGATAATATGATGATCTATTTAGAGTATCTTAGAAAATCAATTTAAAAAGTACTAGAAAAAATTAACAATTTTAGCACAATTGCAGAATAAAAAATAAACCTACATAAATCATTAATGTTTCTATATATTACTAACAAAGCCCAGGAGTAACAGCTAGAAAGAGAAATTCCATTTAAAATAACTATAAACAATATAAAATATTTAGGAGTCTATCTTTCAAGACAAATTCAAGAACTATATGAACACAATCATAAAACACTTTTTACACAAATAAAGTTATATCTAAACAACTGGAAAATATCAATTGCTCATGAATAGGCCAAGTTAATATAATAAAAATGATAATTCTATACCAAATTAACCTACTTACTCAGTGCCAAATCAATCTAACTGCCAAACATTACTTTCTGGAGCTAGAAAAATAATAATAAAATCCATCTGGTAGAACAAGAATATGAAAGAAATAAATGAAAAAAAATGCAAAGGAAAGTGGTCTAACTATATCAGACCTGAAATGATATAAAGAGGCAGTCAAAAAACCATCTGGTACTGGCTAAAAAATATTGTGGTGGATTAGTGGAGTAGATTAAATTACACAATAGTCAATGCTAGTTTTTAATAAAATCAGGCTCCAGCTTCTGGGATAAGAACTCATTGACAAAAATTACTGGGGAAATTGGAAAATCGTATGGCAGAAACTAGGCTTTGATCAATATCTCATCCACTATACCAAAATAAGATTGAAATGGGTTTATGATTTAGACATAAAGAGTGATACTATAAAAAATTAGGAGAGAAAAGGATAGCCTACCTGTCAGATCTTTGGAGAAGAAGGAATTTATGTTCAAAAAAAGAATTTAAAAAAACATTATTAAATGCAAAATCTGTAATTTTGATAACATTTAATTAAAAAAATGTTTGCACAAACAAAACCAAAGTATTAAAGGTTAGAAGATAAATTTATTTTGTTTCTTTGCTTTTTTTTCCTTTCTCATCTTTTTCCTTTTTGAACTGATTTTCTTGTGCAGCATGGTAAATGTGGCAACATGTTTAGAAGAATTGCACATGTTTAACCTATACTGGATTATTTGATATCTTGAAGTGGGGGGGAGGGGGAAGAAAGGAAGGGAAAGATTTGAAATATAAGGCTTTGCAGGAGTGAATGTTGAAAATTATCTTTGCATGTATTTTGAAAATAAAAAAGCTATTATCAAAATAAAAAGGAAAGAAAAAAAGAAAAGAAGGGAGATAGAAAGCAGGGAAACAATTTTTACAACGAATGTTTCTAGAAAAGACCTCATTTCTAAAATACATAGTGAACTAACTCAAATTTGTAAGAACACAGGTCATTCCCCAATTGATAAATGGTCAAAAAGATATGAACAGATAATTTTCAGATGAAGAAATTAAAATCACTTCTAGTCATATGAAAAAAAATTCTTTTAATCACTATTGATCAGAGAAATGCAAACAGATGACAGGAAAAGATAATGATAAATGTTGGGGGTGGATGTGGGAAACAAGGACATTAATGTATTGTTAGTGGAGTTGTTAACTAATCTGACCATTCCAGGGGACAATTTGGTCTTATGCCCAAAAGGCTGGAAACCTACGTATACCCTTTGCTCAAGCAATGTTACTACTGGATCTGTATCCCAAAGAAATCATAAAAGCGGGGAAAGGATCCACATATGTAAAAATGTTTGTAGCAGTCTTTTTTGTAATGGCAAGGAACTGGAAATTGAGTGGATGCCCATATGTTGGGGAATTGCCGAATAAGTTATGGTACATGAATGTAATCGAATATTATTATTCCATAGGAAATGATGAGCAGACTGATTTCAGAAAGTCTAAAAAGACTTACATGAACTGTTGCTAAGTGAATTGAATAGTACCAAGAAATTTTTGTATGTAGTAACAAGATCATGTGATTATCAACTGTGACGAATTTTGTTCTTTTTAACAGTGAGGTGATTCAAAGCAATTCCTTCCAATAGACTTGGGATGGAAAATGCCAGCCTCAGTTAGAGAAAGAACTATGAAGACTGAATGTGTATTGAAGCAAAATATTTTCACCTTTTTTGTTTGTTTCTTTTTTTCTTTCTTTCTCATAGTTCATTCCCTTTTGATCTGATTTTTTTCTTGCACAACATGATAAATATGGAAATATATTTAACTTATCTCAGATTGCTTGATGTCTTGGGGAAGGAAAGAAGGAAAGGAAAAAAATTTGGAACACAAAGAATTATAAAAATTAATGTTGAAAACTTTACATGTATTTGAAAAAATCCTATTAAAAATCAGAATGTTGAATAGAAGAGATCTCTGAAGAACTTCTGGTCTAACTTTTCCTTGGAACACAAACCCTCTCTACCTCACATCTGACAAATGGTCACCCAGTCTCTGTTTTATAATCTCCACTGGCTGAAAACTAACTTTATTCTACCATTGGTAAGCTATGATTTTTATAACTTTTTTCCTAAAATGAAATCTGTTGCATTATAATTATGATATTTTCTGACAATTACTTATGCCTTTAAAAGTTTGTAAAAGCTTTTTAAAAAAATAATCTCATGTGGTAATCACAACAACATTTTGAGGTAAATACTATGAGTTTCATTATTCACATTATTACTTTTGGATAAGGGAAATGATGCTTATTAAGAAAAAATAATTTGTCCATGCTCACACAGCTAGTAAGAATCAGACATATCATTCAAATTAACATCTCCCTTTACTCTATATCAAATGCCTTTCCCACTATTTTATTATACTAAGCTACTAATGTAGCACCTGGGTCCTTGATATGGTAGATAGAGTATAGAGCTTGGAATTAGGAATGCTTGACTTCAAATCTGGCCTCAGAAATTTCAGTTGTGTGATCCTGGATAAGTTGTTTAACTTACTCAGTTTCTTCATCTGTAAAATGTGCTTTATATTAGCACCTTCTTCTAAAGATTGATGTGCGAATAAAATAAAACAATATAATGAGATTAAAGTATTTAGCCACTCAATAAATGCTTATAAAAATTGAAAACTTTTTGTCCTCTAGAGTCATCTCTGATTTGATATTGGGATAAGTAAAGTAAACTACTGTATACTATTACTATAGAAGATAAGTATGATCCCATAGGTCTTAACTGAGACTTCAAAGGAAGAAATTGTTGGAATATGGCAATAGAAAGGCATACAGTACATAGTTCAAAATGTACTTATTACATGTACTGGGGATTGGAGCAACAAATATTATATATAATTTGTTTTTTACATTTAGCTTCACTAACCAAATTCTTGATCCTTACCCATTTGAACTTTTATCACTGAATTCTTAATCACCAGCATTTCTCCACTTGTGAAAAAAAAACCCATAAATGCTGAAGCTAAATAATATACCCACTTATAGATTTTATTATCTCACAGTCACAACTACAATGCTCTTAACACTAATTGATTTATAGCATGGAGACTTTTTTTAATCACAGTGGCTTAATTTTTTTTCACTTAAAAGAATTCTTATGGCTTCAAATATCTTTACACAAATTGTGGATAATGAGTAATGAAATGACTTTGAAACTTTGATGCAAAAAAGGGAATAACAACCATTATTAACAGTGGTATCTTATAGAAGAATCATATAGAAATGTCCAATAAAGTGTTAGTCCATCTGTGAAGTTGAGTTGGCAAGAAAGTTATAAATTTGGTGCTTGGGAGATGGCCTGAGATGCTTGCTTTTATGGGCTTTGGTTCTTCCTAAAAGTACATGGTAGTGTCCAAGGACAGGTAGTCAGCTGATGCTGAAGTTGAAAGAAATGGTCATTACAATTAAACAGTAATTTTTTGCATCCTTTGGAGATGCAGCTCATGGCATCCACTGAAGGATGGATGAAGAAGCATCTGACAGAATCCAGGGGATTGCATTAAAGGCCTAAATTGACCTTCCTTGTCTTGGCAATTCAGTAGACAAAGAAGGAGAAAGAGAGAGATACAGACATGGTGAGAGAGAGACAGAGAGAGAGAGGCACACACACAGAGAGAAAGAAACAGAAAGAAAGAGAGAGAGAAAGAGAGAGAGAGAGAGAGAGAGAGAGAGAGAGAGAGAGAGAGAGAGAGAGAGAGAATGCATAAATTTACATAGGTAAATTAAGAAAAAGATTATTTGTGAGGGAGGGCATGGAGGCTGGCTGTGGGAGACAGCAAAGTGTCAAGAAAAGCATCATACAGAAGATGCTGCCTGAGTTGCAACTTAAATGGAGAGGGAATTTCTGAAGTGAAGACAGAGAAATATGGGATATGGCCATTGTAAAGTCACATGATATGGAATGGGATATGTGAGAGACAGAGAGAACAGTTTGGGCTGAAGAACATGGGAAGGAGATTAAGAGTAATGAGGCTAGAAAAATAAATTGTGAATAAAAAATGTAAGATGGTTTTATTTAGGAGTGATTTTAAAAATAATACGTTTTTAAAAAAATATTTTGTTATCATAGTTATCTCAATTATCCTCCCCCCATTCTCTCTCAGGTTATATAACAGAAGAAAGAAATCAGCACAATTGATCAATATATTTAAAAATTATGAAAATATATACAATGTGTAATACCTGTAGTCTTTCCACAGTGGTAGGTAGGAGGTATCTTTGCATATCTTTTTGTACTAGTGATGTTTGATCTTTATAATTTTATTAAATCTATGTTTGATTTTTGTGGTATGTAATTTTTCTTTTTACCTATAATAGTTGCCTTGTATTGTATTTTCTTGACTCTGCTAACTTCATTCTAGAACAGTTTTCTTGGATCTTCCCTTTGTTATATTATTCTTGCCTGATGTTTGTGTATGTGGAGGGGAGCGGGGTGGCCATGACTGACATCAATCTATCAGTGTGTGAGGAATTTAGAACTTGCCTGCTTAGCCACACTTGGCAATATCACAATTTGTGTACTGACCGTAATCTTCTAGTTTTTTTAGAATGGGAGAATCATCTTATCTCACCTACCTTTCCATAAGAATAGTTTATTATTGCTTTATATTTATTTATCCACTAGCAAATATTGAATTCATTAATATCATAAAATCATGGAATCTTAGATCTATATTTAAAACTGGAAAGCACTTTGGAGGTTCAGAGTCCAAGTTCCTCTTTTTAGCTATGAGGAAATGAAAGAAAAGACTAAGAAGTGGAATATCTTATTCAACAAAATCCAAGTAGAGCCAATGTTTGAAGCCTTTCCTCTTACTTTCCTAAATTTCTTTATAATTTAGATTGTTTTCTGAAGGTGATTATTTGAATCATTACTTGTCTCTTTTGATCTTTATGATATTAAATTCTTCAAGTTGTTAATAGTAAATAAGTCTTTTCTCTTTTTAATTCTTGCTTCAGCGTTGATTGTCAAATAAGGGAGGACATCTTCATACTTTCTGTAACAATGAAAAAATTAAATCTTGGATAACTCAAAGGATGTTTTGTTGGAACAAATATTTGGAATAATTATCTAAAATGTTAATAGATATTTCTGCTATTATATATTGTCCATTCTGCTTCCTGTGCATTCTTGAGAATTTGCTATTTGTCAAAAACTTCTATGTACATTTATAGTATAAATGTAATAATAATGTGATAGTTTGCTAGTCACAGAACACCACTTACCTGCCTGGTTCCCTGTCTAGAAACTTGGAAAATTTTGTATCTTATTAGTTGACTGAAAGTCTCAAATTGATCAATAGGATTTGCTGACTATAAATGCCAAGTGTTGATGATTATCAAAGTATTTAACTTACTGGGCTTGAAATTTCAGAATAAGATGTACAAATATTTTCCCCAGAAAATAAACATTCCATAATATTTCATAAGCTCAATAAAATACTTAAAAGTGAATAATTATGTTATCATTTATTGCTAGTTGTTTTGAAGGAGCTCAACCTTCAGCCTTATGCTAATCATGCATTGGAGGTAATTTAATCCAAAAAGAATTTACTTTCTTTTCATGCCTTTCTGCTGAACTTTAAAGGTATGCAAATATTTACATAAATGTATCTAAGTACATAGAAAAACTGGTATAATTGCAAAGATATTGAGTACTCATATTTCTCAGTCAATCCAGAATATATTTTAGAATTGGAAGAAGATAAAAGTGACAAAAAATGTTGGAGTTTTCAGAAAGCAGGAGATGTTAAGATGTGCCTTTTTCTTTATGGTTCTTTTTGTCCTTTATTATCATCATTCATCAGGTCTTCTGGATCAAATATAACATTTTCCGTATTTTTCCTGGCCTTGTAGTCTAGTACTACTCAACAGCAGCAACCTGTTGGTCCTGGACTGTTAACTATTATATGGTTGCAGAGTGACTCAACTGTAGCAGACAGATGGAATTGTTTCCAATGTACACCTAAGGGGACCCTTAGTAAAGCAAACATTGATTTTGGAGTGGTGACTTTTTTTCTTCATTCCTGCTTGTAGCCAGGAACCTATAAATAAAATTCTTATATTCTGGCACCTCACCCTTACTAAAATTAACTTATTTAAAGCTGAGATAAATTTTATGTCTTCTTAGACATTATAGAAAGCTGAAACCTTTTCACAGGAGCCAACCTTAATGGTGGTTCTATTGATGAATAATAATGAGTAGAGTCTCAGAGTTAGAACTGAAGTTCATGGGTGGCCTCTGATTCCGGCTGTTTCATTGGATTCATCCTGCCTCAGTGGACCAACTCCAAATATAAAAAAAAAAATCATATTGATGTGAGCTTTGTCCTGATGTAACTTGTTTGCTCAATTTATTTGGAAAATTTTAGTAACTGCATTCCCAAAAGCCTTTGCTGTTGAACTTCCCATAACTGACGCTTACTCAAGAATGTTTAGTCTTAACAGCATGTGGTTTCCCTTAGGGATTCCTGAACCACATTTTGAAGAGAGACATACAGTATGTTAAATTTTACTTCCAGATAACCTGGGGCTACCTCAGAATTTCTCTGCTGAATGCTTAAAACCAGTGAGTGGAAGTGGCAAGATAGACTCTCTCTCTAATACAAATACAGATAAAATTAGAATATTTACGGATTGAGTTTGTGGTAGTACAAGTAGTTTTAAGATATAATTTTAGACAATGTAGTTTGTAATAATTATTTTATTTTGCTTTTTAAAAACTTTAAACTTAAATGTAAAATAGGAAAAGAAAAAAAATTGCCATGTGCAAAGAACATGAGAGGATTCAAAATATAAAGTAATAAATTTACATTTCAAGAAAGCCTATGTAATAAATACTACACATTGTGATCCAAATTGTCCATTTTTTCTTTGCTTCCTTGTTCTTTGTTCCCTGCTTTGTGCTTTGTACTTTATTCTTTTTTCTCCCTTCCTCCCTCCCTTCCCCATCCCTTCCTTGTTTCTCTCATATTTTACATATACACACACACATATACACACATAATATGTATATATACACACGCAAACATATACATACATATATCTAAAATCATATGCATACATGCACATATACATTCATACATATGTATGTAAGAATAAACAATGTTCAGATTCTGTTTCACCTAAGGTAGATAACATGTTCCTTCATAAATCAAGTCTTTCCATAGTTTTCTAACCCAATTCATCATTTACTACATCACAGCAATATTCCAACTTTGTATTTTCTAGTTATTTTAAATAGTCTAAAACAATATCAATTAACATAGCTAATTATAGTGTCTTTTGTCTATTTTTCTCTTTTTGATTAATCTATTTTAGCTTTAACTTTTTTTCTGAAATCATGACTACTAACTTTGCTTTTCTCACATTTCACACAATCCTACTACTGATTTTCCTTTGTTTTCTCTTATTTCATATCCTTCCTGACTCCTCTACTTTACTTCTAGCCTCTACCTTGCCCTCCTATTATTTAACCTACTCTACCTTCCAAAGATTCCTCCTTTATGTTCTCCTCCTCCTTTCCCCATTGCACTCATTTTTTTTCTGAATTTAGAAAACTTTTATAGATTTCCAAATATATATGTTGTTCCCTTTTTAACCCATTCCCATTAAGCTATACAATTTATTCCACTCCCATTAATCTACATATCCTTCTATACCCCCATTATCCTATTGCCTCACACTTTCATTTTTTTTATTTAGATTTTTATTTCCTTCTAAATGTATATGTTGTTCTCTCTTTAACCCAGATCTGATGCAAGTATAGGGTTTATGCTAAAAATCCCTCCCTTATCCTCTTCCTTCTTCTTAATCCCTCAGCCTCCTTTCTCTCTGAATTTAGAATACTTTTATGTCCTTCTAGATATATATGTATTTCCCTCTCTTTTACCCATTCACAATTAGAGTAGGGTTTTAGAACTACCAGCCTTCCTTCCCCATCTGATTTTTCTGCATTAGTTCTTCCTTCTTTTACCTCTTTCATATATGATAATTACTTTTTTCATCTCTTCCCACATGGTTTTGTGTTTTAGAATGACATCATACTCATACTCCAGGTCAATGTGGTATTTGCTGTTCAACAAATCCAGAAGAAATGCCAGGAGCAGAGCAGAGGTTTATGCACAATATTTATAGATCTGATCAAGCCCTTTGAAACTGCCAGCCATGAGAATTTATGGAAAATTTTATGAAAATTTGGTTGCTTGGAGAAATTTATTAGCATTGTATGTCAATTTCACAATGTCATGCTTGCTCAGATTCTGTATAATGAACAATACTCTTGTGTTTTCCTAGTGATCAGTGGAATGGAACCAGTTATGTACTTGCTCCCATGCTTTCAAACATATTGTTTTCAGCCAAGTTACTAAATGCTTTTAATGAAAATGAACATAGCATTAAGGCCAACTATTATTGGTAAAATTACTGACTGTATATTCTTCAAATTGAAAAGGCTCTAAGTCAAGACCAATATGGAGGGAACATGATTTTTGGTTTGCCAATGATTGTGCACTCAATGCAGCCTCTGAAGTTGAGATGCTACAACGTATGGATCAATTCTCTTATGTTTCTGCTAATTTTGTTCTAACAATCAATAGCAAGAAAACATAATTATCCATTATCCAGTAAAATTATCCATTATACAGCAAAAAGAAAAAGTGTAAATACTGTGAATAAATTCACTTACTGTGTATTTTCTAGGGTTGTACACATTGATAATGAGATTAATGTTCACATTGGCAGAGTTAGTTCAGTTTTTGGGAGGCTGTGAATAAAAATGTAGGATAGAAGAGGTATTAGACTGACAGACAAATTGAAGGTCAACAGAGATGATGCTTCTGAAACTTGGACTTTACATTGGCACTATGCCAGAAAATTGAATTGCTCCCATTTGAATTGTCTTAGGAAGACTCTGAAGATCACCTAGCAGGATAATATACCAGACACTGAGGTCTTTTTTTGAACTAAATAGAAAATGACTATTTTATGGAGATTTCATATGTATATGTATATGTATATACACATACAAACATATGTGACAGTGAGAGAAACAGAAATTCAGAAAAAGATACACATATAGAAAGACAAGGAGAGTCAGAGAAAAGTATAGATGGAGAAAGAGGAACACAATTGTAGAGAGCTGGAATTCTGGCGAAGTATACTTGAAACAAGGTGTTAACTCAGTTGAATTAATTAGAGAATGGTTCTCTAGTTCACATATATACTTAGTACTTAATATGGTGATGTAATGGTTCTCTAGTTCACAGATATTTGGTATACTATAATGATGTAATTATAATAGGGTATTTAAACTGGGGTAAGTCAGATTGAGAGGCAGATTGGTTGAGATTAGTAGACTAACAGATTGCTGGATGAGCCTGGGCCAGACTAACACTGGGTCAGACTATGACAGACACAGACTGTATAAGAGACAATAGAGACTTTGGACTCTATTTTTGTCCATTCTTGTGTTATCTATCCTGCTGAAACCAAGGTCCTTCAGGAGGATCTCTAGAAAGCTAGCCTGAACATTATATACAGTGACTGAGACAGAGATACAGAGACACAAAACAGAAAGATAGACAGAGAGACAGAGCTAGAGATTGAAAAATAAAGAGAAACAATGACAGAGAGAGTCAAAAGGGGGTCAGAACAGGAGAGAAGAAAGAATAAGAAAGAAAACATAGACTTTGAATTTTGAACAGAAGAGCCATAGGCACATGTTCTGTCTTTTCTAGCTAGCCTATCTAAAGGCTTATTTGTGGTTCTCCCTTCTTTGTGGTCCTTCATTCAAAGCCTGGATATCAATTGGTTGTATAAAATGGCAGAGGATATCCTTAGTCATATACGGGTAGAACTAGCAGACCTAGGTCTCTTTTAACTCTGTTATTTTAAGGTAGGAGTTTTACAAAAATTTCTAGGTTTCTTAAATACTTTACAATAATATTTTCCTATATTATTAAGGAACCACAATAATAACAGCAAACATTTATTAAGCATTTGTCATATTCTAAACTATGTACTATCTGTTCTCAAGAATCTTACATTCTAATAGAAGAAAAATAACATTTAGGAAGATAAGTAAATACAAATACATATTTGTACACATATATATGCATGTGTATGTGTATATGTATTGTGTATATATTATAATGTACAGATATAGTACATATATATGTATATATATATATATATATATATATATATATATATACACACACATTGAATAGATAGATAGATAGATAGATAGATAGATAGATAGATAGATAGATAGATATAGGTATTCTTCTCTGGATAATCCATAAACTATGAAATGCCAAGGGTATACCCTGGACACTGTTAGTGAAATTTTAATGTTCTTGTTACTTTGGGATAATACTTTAGTTAGTCCCTTATTCCCCCACTCTAATATGGTTGAAGGGAAGAGACTCCACTAACATTTCATTTGGATTGTCTTAGGAAGACTCTGAAGATCATCTAGCAGGATAATATACCAGACACTGAGGTATTTTCTTGAACTAAATTAGAAAATAACTGTTTTATGGAGAATTCACACAGTGGTCAATTCAAATCAATTCAAGGACACTTTAAAGGTTTCTTTTAAGAATTCTGGAATGTATTGTGTTACATGGAAGACACTGACAACAGGACCACCCAACATAGCATGACATCATCAAAGAATGCACTGTGTCTATGAGTAAAGTTGAATAGAAGTAGTTTAGAAGAAATGTAGTTTCAGAAGAAAGAGGTGCAAATTCTCCATATCAAATGTTCACATTTAGGCCTGATCTGTGGCAGAACACTCAGTTCTGATCAGTTTGTCTTATCAGCCAGTCAAACACACTGTAATTTCACTCTATCACAGTGATATTATATGGTCTCTTCAAGAGGGAAGGATATTATGTGCCTATTTTGTAACTGTGTTAGGTAACACTGCACTGGATACTAAATTTTCAGTAAGGTATATCATTGATCTATTACTTTGACTGTGTCTTTCCATTTGATGACTGATTAAAGCCATGAAATTATTATTTTTTTAATTTTTAATAGTATTTTATTTTTGCTCCCAATTACATCATGACAATTTTTAGCATTTATTATTATAAGATTTTGAGTTCCAAAATTTTCTCCTTCCTTTCCTTTCCTCTTCTCCTCTCTTCCTATAATGGTCAACAATTTGATATACATGTGCTATCATTAGTCAAGTAAAAAAACAATCCATATTAGTCAAATGAAAGAAGAAACATATTAAAAGACAAAAACACAAAAAATAAAGTAAATGAAAAAACTAGGGACTTCCAGCCAAGATGGCGGCTTGGAGGCAGACAGCTGCTTGAGTTCTGCATTTTCTCTCGGGACTTACTTCATGACAGGCCTCAGAATTAATGCTTGACTGGAAAAGAAACCCACAAATAATCACCAACAGAAGACATCCTTGAAATTCGCCAGAGAAGGTCTGTCTTTGCTCGGGGAAAGATTGAACAGACTGGGCAGGCAGCTAGAGCAAGAGAGGCAGTTCACACAGCTCAAACCAGAGGGGAGAGGGGTACAATCTCTTCCATTTCTGCAAAAAGACTTTTACCCCAGTGTGGATGTTCCATCTTGGCAGCAAGCCAAGAGCAGCAGGGAGAGGGTGTAAACACCAGAGATGAAGAATAACACCCCAGAAAGCAAGAGTCTCTCAGGAGCCGGCCACCCCACACCTCCACCCTGAATGACTCAGAGCATTCTTAGAGCCTCAGAGCACACACCCAGCTAAGCCATCACTGTCCTGTTAGTGCCTCACTGCTGTCTCCGACAGTCTATAGAGGAAGTGCGGTTACACCATTCAGCCCCATCCCCCGCCCCAAAACAGACCAATTGTTTCTCTTGTCAATATGGTTTCTTCGTTTCCCACTCTGACAAAGTGAACAAAAAATTTAAAAGGGCTCTAACCATTGACAACTTCTGTATGGAGAGAGAGCAGACTTCAAACACTGAGGAGACTAAAAGCAGATTGTCTCCAGAGGAATCCCCTAAAGGGGATATAAGCTGCTCCTCAATGCATGAAATTCTCATAGAGGAAATCAAAAAGGCTCTCACAAGAGAGATCGAAGAGAAACAGGAAAAGGAAAGGGAAGCTTGGCAAGAGAGTCTGGAGAAGTCATCCCACACATTTAAAGACAGAGTGGATAAAGAAAACAAATCATTGAGAAATAAAATTAGTGAGTTGGAAAAAGAAAACCGCTCTCTAAAAAATAAAATGGATGAAATGGAAAAAAAAATTCCATAGAAGAAAAAAACTCACTTAAAAACTCAATTGTAAATTACAAAAAGATATAAAAAAGTGAGTGAAGAAAATACATCATTGAAAATTAGACTCGAACAAGTAGAAATGAATGACTCAAGGAACAACCAAGAAGTAGTCAAGCAAAACCAGAAAAACAAAACAATTGAAAAGAATGTCAAGTACCTTATTGGGAAGACAACAGACCTAGAAAACAGATCCAGGAGAGATAATTTGAGAATAATCGGACTCCCTGAAAAATGTGAGGGAAAAAAAGAGCCTAGATACTATTTTCCAGGAAATTATCAAAGAGAACTGCCCAGATGTTTTGGAAACAGAGGGTAAAATAGACATTGAAAAAATTCATCAATCACCCACTGAAAGGGACCTTAAAATCAAAACGCCAAGAAATATAGTAGCCAAGTTCAAGAACCATCAGACAAAGGAAAAGATATTGGAAGCTGCTAGAAAAAAGCAATTCAGATATGGAGGATCCACAATAAGGATAACCCAGGATCTAGCAGCGTCCACATTAAAAGAACGCAGGGCCTGGAATATGATATTCCAAAAGGCTAAGGAACTTGGTGTGCAGCAAAGAATAACTTATCCAGCAAAAATGAGCATCGTTTTCCAGGGAAGAAGATGGACATTTAATGAAATAATGAATTCCATTTATTCTTGATGAAAAAAACTGATCTACACAAAATGTTTGGTCTGCAAATACAGAACTCAAGAGATTTCTAAAAAGGTAAAAAGAAACCTTGAGAACTATATTTCTGTCATAAAGATATGTAAAGAACACATGTGTATAATTTGTCCTACAAACCAGAGGTGGAAAGGAAATTATATCCTAAAAAAGGGTAAAGTGGTGGTACTACATCTCATGAAGAGGCAAAGGTAACCTATTATATCTGAGAGAAAGAAAGGAGGGAGATGAACATAGTGTGTATCAATAGACATATTCAATTCATTGTGATACTTCTTCCACTTCAATGAAAAGTGAGAGGGAAGGAGTAAGCTAAGGGGAATGGAATACAGAAATTATGAGAATAGGGGTAAAATAGGAAGAGGAACTTTAAAATGGGGAAGGGATACTAAAAAGGGAGGGCTGTGAAAAGCAAGTGGTGTTCACAAGTTTAATACTGGGTAGAGGGATAAGAGGGAAGGAAAGGAGAAAAGCATAAGCAGGAATTAATAGGATGGCAAGCAATAAAGAATAAGTCATTCTAACCATAAATATGAATGGGGTAAACACCCTCATAAAGAGGAAGCAGTTAGCAGGCTGGATTAAAAGCCACAATCTTACTATATGTTGTTTACAGGAAACACACCTGAAACAGGATGATACATTCAAAATAATAGTAAGAGGGTGGAGGACAATCTACTATGCTTCAGGAAAAGCCAAAAAAGCAGCAGTAGCCATCCTCATCTCAGATCAAGTAAAAACAAAATTTGATCTAATTAAAAGAGATAAGGAAGAGCATTATATCCTGCTAAAGGGTAGCATCAATAATGAAGCAGTATCAATATTAAACATATATGCACCAATTGGTGCAGCATCTAAATTCTTAAAAGAGAAATTAAGAGAGGTGCAAGAAGAAATAGACAGCAAAACAATAATAGTGGGAGATCTCACCTTTGCACTCTCAGAATTAAATAAATCAAATCACAAAATAAATAAGAAAGAAGTTAAAGGGGTAAATAGAATATTAGAAAAGTTTGATATGATAGATCTTTGGCAAAAGCTAAAAGAAGACAGGAGTACACTTTCTTCTCAGCAGTTCATGGAACGTATACAAAAACTGATCATATACTAGGATATAAAAACCTCAAAATCAAATGCAGTAAAGCAGAAATAGGAAATGCTTCCTTTTCATACCACAATGCAATGAAAATTGCATTTAATTAAGACCCAGGGGAAAATAGAAAATATTAGAAATATTAGAAAATAGACCAAAAAATAATTGGAAACTAAATAATCTTATACTAAAAAATGATTGGGTAAAAGAGCAAATCATAGACATAATTAATAACTTCACCCAAGAAAATGACAATAATGAGACATCATACCAAAATGTGTGGGATACAGCCAAAGCAGTAATAAAGGGAAGTTTTGTATCTATACAGGCCTAATTGCATAAAATAGAGAAAGAGGGGGTCAATGAATTGGGCTTATAACTAAAATTGCTAGAAAAGGAACAAAGTAAAAACCCCCAGACAAACAGAAAACTTGAAATTCAAAAAATAAAAGGTGAGATTAATAAAATTGAAATTAAAAAAACTATTGAATTAATTAATAAAACTAAGAGTTGGTTCTATGAAAAAACCAACAAAATACACAAACCCTTAGTAAATCTGATTAAAAAAAGGAAAGAAGAAAAGCAAATTGCCAGTCTTAAAAATGAAAAGGGAGAAGTCACCACTAATGAAGAGGAAATTAGAACAATAGTTAGGAGCTACTTTGCTCAACTTTATGCCAATCAATTCAATAACTTAAATAAAATGGGAGAATACCTTCAAAAATATAGCTTGCCCAGATTAACAGAGGAAGAAGTAAGTTGTCTAAATAGTCCCATTTCAGAAAAAAGAAATAGAACACTCTATTAACCAACTCCCCAAGAAAAAATCCCCAGGACCAGATGGATTTACATGTGAATTCTACCAAATATTTAAAGAACAATTAGCCCCAATGTTATATAAATGTTATATATATTTTTTTTTAAATAGGGATTGAAGGAGTCCTACCAAATTCCTTTTATGACACAGACATGGTACTGATACCTAAACCAAGTAGACTGAAAACTGAGAAAGCAAATTATACACCAATCTCCCTAATGAATACTGATGCTAAAATCTTTTTTCTTTTTTATTATTATTTTTTATTATATATATTTTATAATATTATCCCTTGTATTCATTTTTCCAAATTATCCCCCCCTCCCTCTACTCCCTCCCCCCGATGACAGGCAATCCCATACATTTTACATGTGTTACAATATAACCTAGATACAATACATGTGTGTAAATACCATTTTCTTGTTTTACAATAAGCATTAGATTCCGAAGGTACATGTAACCTGGGCAGACAGACATTAGTGCTAACAATTTACATTCACTTCCCCGTATTCCTTCTCTGGGTGTAGTTATTTCTGTCCATCACTGATCAACTGGAAGTGAGTTGGATCTTCTTTATGTTGAAGATTTCTATTTCCTTCAGAATACATCCTCATACAGTATTGTTGTTGAAGTGTATAGTGATCTTCTGGTTCTGCTCATTTCACTCAGCATCAGTTGATGTAAGTCTCTCCAAGCCTCTCTGTATTCCTCCTGCTGGTCATTTCTTACAGAGCAATAATATTCCATAGCCTTCATATACCACAATTTACCCAACCATTCTCCAACTGATGGACATCCATTCATCTTCCAGTTTCTAGCTACAACAAAAAGAGCTGCCACAAACAGTTTGGCACATACAAATTTCTTTCTGCTCTTTAGTATTTTTTTGGGATATAATCCCAATTACAGCAATGCTGGCTCAAAGGGTATGCACAGTTTGATAACTTTTTGGGCATAATTCCAAATTGCTCTCCAGAATGGTTGGATTCTTTCACAACTCCACCAACAAAGCATCAGTGTCTCAGTTTTCCCGCAGCCCCTCCAACATTCATCGTTATTTGTTCCTGTCATCTTAGCCAATCTGACAGGTGTGTAGTGGTATCTCAGAGTTGTCTTAATTTGCATTTCTCTGATCAGTAGTGATTTGGAACACTCTTTCATATGAGTGGATATAGTTTCAATTTCATCATCTGAGAATTGTCTGTTCATATCCTTTGACCATTTATCAATTGGAGAACGGTTTGGTTTCTTATAAATTAGGGTCAGTTCTCTATATATTTTGGAAATGAGACCTTTGTCAGAACCTTTACTTTTAAAAATATTTTCCCAATTTGTTACTTCCCTTCTAATCTTGTTTGCATTAGTATTGTTTGTACAGAAACTTTTTAGTTTGATGTAATCAAAATCTTCTATTTTGTGATCAATAATGATCTCTAGTTCTCCTCTAGTCATAAATTCCTTCCTCCTCCACAGGTCTGAGAGGTAGACTATCCTCTGTTCCTCTAATCTATTTATTATCTCATTCTTTATGCCTAAATAATGGACCCATTTTGATCTTATCTTGGTATATGGTGTTAAGTGTGGATCCATATCTAATTTCTGCCATATTAATTTCCAGTTTTCCCAACAGTTTTTTCCAAATAATGAATTTTTATCCATAATGTTGGTATCTTTGGGTTTGTCAAAGATTAGATTGCTATAGATGTACCCTTTTTTGTCCTTTGTATCTAATCTGTTCCACTGATCTACCGGTCTATTTCTTAGCATATACCAAATGGTTTTGGTGACTGCTGCTATATAATATAGCTTTAGATCAGGTACACTTAGACCACCTTCCTCTGAGTTTTTTTTTCATTAGTTCCCTTGCAATTCTTGACCTTTTATTCTTCCATATGAATTTTGTTGTTATTTTTCTAGGTCATTAAAATAGTTTCTTGGGAGTCTGGTATAGCACTAAATAAATAGATTAGTTTGGGGAATATTGTCATCTTTATTATATTTGCTCGGCCTATCCAAGAGCACTGAATGTCTTTCCAATTATTTAAATCTGACTTTATTTTTTTGGCAAGTGTTTTGTAATTTTTCTCATATAATTCCTGACTTTTCTTTGGTAGATGGATTCCCAAATACTTTATACTCTCAATATTTGTTTGGAATGGAATTTCTCTTTGTATCTCTTGCTGTTGCATTTTGTTGGTGATATATAAAAATGCTGAGGATTTATGTGGATTTATTTTGTATCCTGCCACTTTGCTAAAACTCTGAATTATTTCTAATAGCTTTTTAGCAAAGTCTTTGGGGTTCTCTAAGTATACCATCATGTCATCTGCAAAGAGTGATAGTTTGATTTCCTCATTTCCTACTCTAATTCCTTGAATCTCTTTCTCGGCTCTTATTGCCGAGGCTAGCGTTTCTAGTACTATATTGAATACTAATAGTGATAGTGGGCAACCTTGTTTCACTCCTGATCTTACTGGCAAAGGTTGCAGTTTATTTCTATTGCATATTATGCTTACTGACAGTCTTAAATATATGCTCCTGATTATTCTAAGGAATAGTCCATTTATTCCTATACTCTCAAGAGTTTTTAGTAGGAATGGATGTTGGATTTTATCAAATGCTTTTTCTGCATCTATTGAGATGATCATATGGTTCTTATTAAATTGATTATTAATATGGTCAATTATACTAATAGTTTTCCTAATATTAAACCAGCCCTGCATTCCTGGAATAAATCCTACTTGATCATAGTGTATTATCCTGGAGATGATTTTCTGAAGTCTTTTTGCTAATATCTTATTTAAGATTTTAGCATCAATATTCATTAAGGAAATTGGTCTATAATTTTCTTTCTCAGTTTTCAATCGACCTGCTTTAGGTATCAGTACCATGTCTGTATCATAAAAGGAGTTTGGTAGGATTCCTTCATCCCCTATTTTTTCAAATAATTTATATAACATTGGGGCTAATTGTTGTTTAAATGTTTGGTAGAATTCACATGTGAATCCATCTGGTCCTGGGGATTTTTTCCTGGGGAGTTGATTAATAGCTTGTTCTATTTCTTTTTCTGAAATGGGACTATTTAAGCAATTTATCTCCTCCTCTGTTAATGTAGGGAGCCTATATTTTTGGAGGAAGTCATCCATTTCACTTAAGTTATCAAATTTATTGGCATAAAGTTGGGCAAAGTAACTCCTTATTATTTCTCTAATTTCCTCTTCATTGGTGGAAAGATCCCCCTTTTCATTTGTAAGACTAACAATTTGATTTTTCTCTTTCTTTTTTCTGATCACATTTACCAAAGGTTTATCTATTTTATTGGCTTTTTCATAAAACCAACTCTTGGTTTTATTTATTAATTCAATTTGGTCTTTTTCTAGCTTTTTAATTTGCAAGCCCAATTCGATAATCTTCTCTTTCTCTATTTTCTTCAAATAAGCCTCTAAAGATATAAAATTTCCCCTTATTACTGCTTTAGCTGCATCCCACAGATTTTGGTATGATGTCTCATCATTGTCATTATCTTGGGTGAAATTATTAATTGTTTCTATAATTTGCTGTTTTACCCAGTCATTCTGTAAAATGAGATTGTTCATTTTCCAATTACTTTTGGGTCTAATTACCCCTAATTTTTTACTGAATTTAGCTTTTATTGCATTGTGATCTGAGAAGAAGGCATTTATTATTTCTACCTTCCTACATTTAATTTTGAGATCTTTATGTTCTAATATGTGGTCAATTTTTGTATAGGATCCATGAACTGCTGAGAAGAAAGTATATTCCTTTCTATTGCCATTCAGTTTTCTCCAAAGGTCTATCATACCTACTTTTTCTAATGTTCTATTTACTTTTTTAATTTTTCTGATTTGTTTTGTGGTTTGATTTGTCTAAATCTGAGAGTGCAAGGTTGAGATCTCCCACTATTATAGTTTTACTGCCTATTTCTTCTTGCAATTCTCTTAACTTTTCCTTTAGAAAGTTAGATGCTATACCACTTGGTGCATATATGCTTAGTATTGATATGCTTCATTATTTATACTACCTTTCAGCAGGATATAGTTTCCTTCCTTATCTTTTTTAATTAGATCAACTTCTGCTTTTGCTTGATCTGAGTTAAGGATAGCTACCCCCGCTTTTTTGACTTTACCTGAAGCATAATATATTCTGCTCCAACCTTTTACCTTTACTCTGTTTGTATCTCCCTGCTTAAAGTGTGTTTCCTGTAGACAACATATTGTAGGGTTCTGATTTTTGATCCAGTCTGCTATCCTTCTATGTTTGATGGGAGTGTTCATCCCATTCACATTTACAGTTAAAATTACTAATTCTGTATTTCCTGCCATCATATTATCCCCAGATTATGCTTTTTCCCTTGACACCCCTGATCTCCTTCCCCGATATTTAATTTATAGACCCCACTTGTGATGCGCAGCCCTCCCTTTTTTTAGTATCCCTCTCCCTTCCCTCCAAGTCCCTTCCCTTATTCTCCTTTTCCTTTTCCCTTTTCCTCTCCCCCCTTTTAATGAGGTGAGAGAAAATTCTCTGAAAAACAAATATGTCAATTATTTACTCTTCTGAGCCTCTTAGCTGGGTAGTTCATTCTTGGTTGCAGTCCTTGATCTTTTGCTTTACAGATTATCAGGTTCCAGGCCCTTCTATCTTTTAATGTGGAGGCAGCCAGATCTTGAGTGACCCTTATTGTGGCACCTTGGTATTTAAATTGTTTTTTTCTAGCTGCTTGCAAGATTTTCTCCTTTGTGTGGTAATTCTGCAGCTTAGCCACAATATTCTGTGGTGTTCTTTTTTTAGGGTCTATTTCAGAAGGAATTCGATGAATTCTTTCGACATCTACTATTATCTCTGGACAGTTCTCTTTGATAATTTCCTGTAAAATAGAATCTAGGCTCTTTTTTTGGTCGTAGTTTTGGGGAAGTCCAATGATCCGCAGATTATCTCTCCTAGATCTATTTTCCAGGTCTATAGATTTTCCCAGTAAGTATTTGACGTTATTCTCCAGCTTTTCATTTTTTTTTTTTTTTGTTTTGTTTTGTTTGACTGATTCTTGGGTTCTCTGTGAATCATTCATTTCTATTTGTTCCATCCTGACTTTTAAGGAGTTATTTTCTTCTTTCACAGTTTTTAGTTCTTTTTGTAAATGCCCAATTTCGTTTTTAAATGAATTATTTTGCTCTATTGAATTTTTTTCCATTTCCCTAATTTTTTTTTGAGAATTATTTTCTTTTTCCAATTCAGAATTTTTATTTTCTTGAGACTTTTTTATCTTTTCCAATTCAGAAATCCTACTTTCCTGTGATTTTTTAACGTTTTCTAATTCACAAATTTTGTTTCCCTGCATCTCCTGTGAATTCTTTATTTTTTCCAACTCCAATTTGAAAACATTGTTATTCTTTACTACACCCCCCTTTTTTTCTTTTATATCAGTAAAATCAAATTTTCCATGAGTACTTTTTATATACCCACAACAGTGTTACAGTTCTCTAGGGTTCTGTGTAC
This sequence comes from Sminthopsis crassicaudata, assembly GCF_048593235.1. Classification (NCBI taxonomy): domain Eukaryota; kingdom Metazoa; phylum Chordata; class Mammalia; order Dasyuromorphia; family Dasyuridae; genus Sminthopsis; species Sminthopsis crassicaudata. The sequence goes on along the minus strand of NC_133621.1, from coordinate 241,150,753 downwards.
CTTTTTCTTAACTACTCACAGGTGAGAGCCAGGACAGTTCACAGAGTCATGTATATCTTCTCTGCCATCTTGGCTCTGCCCCCCCTCTGATGCTAAAATCTTAAATAAAATATTAGCAAAAAGACTACAGAAAATCATCCCCAGTATAATACTCTTTGACCAAGTGGGATTTATACCAGTAATGCAGGGCTGCTTCAATATTAGGAAAACAATTAGCATAATTGACTATATCAATAACCAAATTAACAAAAACCATATGATCATCTCAATAGATGCAGAAAAAGCATTTGATAAAATCCAACATCCATTTCTACTAAAAACACTTCAGAGTATAGGAATAAATGGACTAATCCTTAAAATAATAAGAGCATATATTTAAAACTGTCAGTAAACATCATATGTAATGCCGATTAACTTGAACCTTTCCCAGTAAGATCAGGAGTGAAACAAAGTTGCCCACTATCACCATTTCTATTCAATATTGTACTAAAAACACTAGCCTCGGCAATAAGAGCTGAGAAAGAGATTCAAGGTATTAGGGGAGGAAATGAGGAAATCAAACTATCACTCTTTGCAGATGATATGATTGTATACTTAGAGTACCCCAAAGACCCTTCTAAAAAGCTATTAGAAATAATTCAGAACTTTTGCAAAGTTGCAGGATACAAAATAAATTCACATAAATCCCCAGCATTTTTATACATTACAAACACAATCCAACAGCAGGAGATACAAAGAGAAATTCCATTCAAAATAACGGTCTATAGTATAAAATATTTGGGAATATATCTATGAAAGGAAAGTCAGGAATTATACAAGCAAAATTACAAAACACTTGCCACAAAAATAAAGTCAGATTTAAATAATTGGAAAGACATTAAGTGCTCTTGGATAAGCCGAGCGAATATAATTAAGATGACAATAATCCCTAAACTAATCTATCTATTTAGTGCTATACCAATCAGACTCCCAAGAAACTATTTTAATGACCTAGAAAAAATAACAACAAAATTCATATGGAAGAATAAAAGGTCAAAAATTTCAAGGGAAGTAATGAAAAAAAAAATCAAAGGAAGGTGGTCTAGCTGTACTTGATCTAGAACTATATTATAAATCACCAGTCACCAAAATCATTTGGCTAAGAAATAGACTAGTTGATCAGTTGAATAGGTTAGGTTCACAGGACAAGACAGTGAATAAAGATAGCAATATAGGGTTTGACAAACCCAAAGATCCCAACTTTTGGGATAAGTATTCTTTATTTGACAAAAACTGCTGGGAAAACTGGAAATTAGTATGGCAGAAACTAGGCATGGACCCACACTTAACAACACATACTAAGATAAGATCAAAATGGATCCAAGATTTAGGCATAAAGAACAAGACCATAAATAAATTGGAGGAACATAGGATATTTTACCTCTCAGACTTGTGGAGGAGGAAGGAATTTGTGACTAAAGGAGAAGTAGAGATCATTAGTGATATGAACAGACAATTTTCAGATGATTAAATTGAAACTATTTCCACTCATATGAAAGTGTTCCAAATCACTGTTGATCAAAGAAATGAAAATTAAGACAACTCTGAAATACCACTATATGCCTGTCAGATTGACTAAGATGACAGGAACAAATAATGATGAATGTTGGAGGGGATGTGGAAAAACTGGGACACTGATGCATTGTTGGTGGAGTTGTGAAAAAATCCAACCATTCTGGAGAGTAATTTGGAATTATGCTCAAAAAGTTATCAAATTGTGCATACCTTTTGGTCCAGCAGTGCTACTACTGAGCTTATATCCCAAGGAAATACTAAAGAAGGGAAAGGGACCTGTATTTGCCCACTGCAAAACTGAATGGATGCCCATCAATTGGAGAATGTTGGGTAAATTATGGTATATGAATGATATGGAGTATTATTGTTCTGTAAGCAATGACCAACAGGATGAATACAGAGAGGCTTGGAGAGACTTACATCAACTGATGCTGAATGAAATGAGGAGACCTAGGAGATCATTATACATTTCAACAAAATAGTATATGAGGATGTATTTTGATGGAAGTGGATATCTTCAACATAGAGAAGAACTAATCTAATTCCAATTGATCAATGATGGACACAATCAGCTACATCCAGAGAAGAACACTGGGAAATAAGTAAAAACTTTTAGCTTTTTATTTTTTTTTATTTTTTGTTTTTCTACCGAGGTTATTTTTACCTTCTGAATCCAATTCTTCCTTAGCAACAACAGCAAGAACAACAACAAAATTCGTTTCTGCACATATATATTGTACCTAAGATATACTATAATATATTTAATATGTATGAGAATGCCTGGGAGGAAAAAAAAAAGGCCAGCACAAACATGGTGAGGTACTAGCACGCTGCGCCAATCAGCCTGGGGAGACCTCTGGGATCAGAGAAGCCACTGAGATAGAAGAATCTGACACAGGCTGTTAGGTCTTCTCTGCTTATAAAATAGCAGTTCAGAAGAGAAATCAAGCCACTTTAAAATATAAAGCCAGATACTAGAACCACCCCAATCTGGAAGTGACCTAACAGATTTTGGCACTGTGGGTGTGGCCGACTTTGGCTGTCTGGGGCTTCACTTGGGAGTAGTTAAGAGCTTGAAAAGCAGGGACACAGACCAAGGCAACACATAGTGCCTTGCTCGACTGGAGGCTGTGGAACTCAGCCACAGAAGTCCCAAGGAAGCGGAACCTTTGAAATAAGAACCAAGGTTTCTGGGCAGACACTCAAGATCTGGCTGCCTCCACATTAAAAGATTGAAGGGCCTGGAACCTGATATTCCAAAAGGCAAAAGATCAAGGATTGAAACCAAGAATAAAATACCCAGCTAAGTTTAGCATTTTCTTCCATGGAAGAAGATGGTCATTCAATGAAATAGAGGAATTCCAGGAAAAACCAGACATAAACAAAAAAGTTGATCTACATCCACAAGACTGAAGAGAAACAGAAAAAGGTAAAAAGAACTCTTGAGAACTGTATCTCTGTTGTGGATATATAGGAAGTTCACATGGGTAATTTGATTTTACTGATATTAAAAAAGGGGGTGTAGTAAAGGGAAGGGGGTAGTATCAGAAAAAGGGGAAGGAGTGATCAAAAGAGGGAAACTATATCCCAGGAAGAGGCATAGAAAATATACCATTTCTGAGGGAATTTAGAGAGGGGGAGAAACATTGTGTGACTCTTACTCTCATCAGAAGAGGCTCAAAGAGTAAATAATTGACATATTTGTTTTTCAGAGAATTCTCTCTCACCTCATTAAAAGGGGGGAGAGGAAAAGGGGAAAGGAAAAGGGATATAAGGGAAGGGACATGGAAGGAGGGGGGAGGGATACTAAAAAAAGGGAGGGCTGCGCATCACAAGTGGGGTGTATAAATTAAATACCGGAAAGGGGTTCAGGGGGGTCAAGGGAAAAAGCATAATCTGGGGATAATATGATGGCAGGAAATACAGAATTAGTAATTTTAACTGTAAATGTAAATGGGATGAACGCTCCCATCAAATGGAGACGGATAGCAGACTGGATCAAAAATCAGAACCCTACAATATGTTGTTTACAGGAAACACACTTAAAGCACAGAGATACATACAGAGTAAAGGTAAAAGGTTGGAGCAGAATATATTATGCTTCAGGTAAAACCAAAAAAGCAGGGGTAGTCATCCTTATCTCAGATAAGCAAAAGCAGAATTTGATCTAATTAAAAGAGATAAGGAAGGAAACTATATCCTGCTAAAAGGTAGCATAACGAGTGAAGCCATATGAATACTAAACATATATGCACCAAGTGGTATGGCATCTAACTTTCTAAAGGAAAAGTTAAGAGAATTGCAAAAAGAAATAGACAGTAAAACTATAATAGTGGGAGATCTCAACCTTGCACTCTCAGATTTAGACAAATCAAACCACAAAACAAATCAGAAAGAAATTTAAAAAGTAAATAGAACATTAGAAAAACTAGGTATGAAAGACTTTTGGAGAAATCTGAATGGTGATAGAAAGGAATATACTTTCTTCTCAGCAGTTCATGGATCCTATACAAAAATTGACCATATATTAGAACATAAAGATCTCAAAATTAAATGTAGGAAGGCAGAAATAATAAATGCCTTCTTCTCAGATCACAATGCAATAAAAGCTACATTCAGTAAGAAGTTAGGGGTAAATAGACCAAAAAGTAATTGGAAACTGAATAATCTCACCTTAAACAATGACTGGGTGAAACAGCAAATTATAGGAACAATTAATAATTTCACCCAAGATAATGACAATGATAAGACATCATACCAAAATCTGTGGGATGCAGCTAAAGTGGTAATAAGGGGAAATTTTATGTCTTTAGAGGCTTATTTGAACAAAATAGAGAAAGAGAAGATTAACGAATTGGGGCTGAAAATTAAAAAGCTAGAAAAAGACCAAATTAAAATTCCCCAACCAAAAATTAAACTTGAAATACAAAAATTAAAAGGAGAAATCAATAATATTGAAAGTAAAAAAAAACTATTGAATTAATAAATAAAACCAAGAGTTGGTTTTATGAAAAAGCCAATAAAATAGATAAACCTTTGGTAAATCTGATCAGAAAAAGGAAAGAGGAAAATCAAATTGTTAGTCTTACAAATGAAAAGGGGGATCTTTCCACCAATGAAGAGGAAATTAGAGAAATAATAAGCAGTTACTTTGCCCAATTTTATGCCAATAAATTTGATAACTTAAGTGAAATGGATGACTCCCTCCAAAAATATAGGCTTCCTAGATTAACAGAGGAGACAAATTGCTTAAATAATACCATTTCAGAAAAAGAAATAGAACAAGCTATTAATCAACTCCCCAAGTAAAAATCCCCAGGACCAGATGGACTTACATGTGAATTCTACCAAACATTTAAAGAACAATTAGCCCCAATGTTATATAAATTATTTGAAAAAATAGGGGATGAAGGAGTCCTACCAAACTCCTTTTATAACACAGACATGGTACTGATACCTAAACCAGGTCGATTGAAAACTGAGAAAGAAAATTATAGATCAATTTCCTTAATGAATAATTGATGATAAAATCTTAAATAAGATATTAGCAAAAAGACTTCAGAAAATCATCCCCAGGATAATACACTATGATCAAGTAGGATTTATACCAGGAATGCAGGGCTGGTTTAATATTAGGAAAACTATTAGTATAATTGACCATATTAATAATCAAATTAATAAAAACCATATGGTCATCTCAATAGATTCAGAAAAAGCATTTGACAAAATCCAACATCTATTCCTACTAAAAACTCTTGAGAGTATAGGAATAAATGGACTATTCCTTAGAATAATCAGGAGCATATATTAAAGACCATCAGTAAGTATAATATGCAATAGAAATAAACTGCAACCTTTCCCAGTAAGATCAGGAGTGAAACAAGGTTGCCCACTATCACCATTACTATTCAGTATAGTATTAGAAACAATAGCCTCGGCAATAAGAGCTGAGAAAGAGATTCAAGAATTAGAGTAGGAAAAGAGGAAATCAAATTATCACTCTTTGCAGATGACATGATGGTATACTTAGAGAACCCCAAAGACTCTGCTAAAAAGGTATTAGAAATAATTCAGAGTTTTAGTAAAGTGGCAGGATACAAGATAAATCCACATAAATCCTCAGCATTTTTATACAAAGGTCCCATTTCCAAAATATATAGAGAACTGAGCCTAATTTATAAGAAATCAAACCCTTCTCCAATTGATAAATGGTCAAACGATATGAACAGACAATTCTCAGATGATGAAATTGAAAGTATATCCACTCATATGAAAGAGTGTTCCAAATCACTACTGATCAGAGAAATGCAAATTAAGACAACTCTGAGACACCACTACACACCTGTCAGATTGGCTAAGATGACAGGAACAAATAATGAAGAATGTTGGAGGGGATGTGGGGAAACTGGGACACTGATGCATTGTTGGTGGAGTTGTGAAAGAATCCAACCATTCTAGAGAGCAATTTGGAACTATGCCCAAAAAATTATCAAACTGTGCATACCTCTTGATCCAGCATTGCTGCTATTGGGCTTATATCCCAAAGAAATACTAAAGAGCGGAAAGGGACCTGTATGTGCCAAAATAGTTGTGGCAGCTCTTTTCATAGTGGCTAGAAACTGGAAAATGAAGGGATGTCCATCAATTGGAGAATGGTTGGGTAAATTATGGTATATAAAGTTATGGAATATTATTGCTCTGTAAGAAATGACCAGCAGGAGGAATACAGAGAGGCTTGGAGAGACTTACATCAACTGATGCTGAGTGAAATGAGCAGAACCAGAAGATCGCTGTACACTTCAGTGTTGTATGAAGATGTATTCTGATGGAAGTTGATATCTTCAACATAAAGAAGATCCAACTCATTTCCAGTTGATCAATGATGGACAGAAATAACTACACCCAGAGAAGGAACACTGGGAAGTGAATGTAAATTGTTAGCACTACTGTCTATCTACCCAGGTTACTTATACCTTTGGAATCTAATACTTAATGTGCAACAAGAAAATGGTATTTACACACATATATTGTATCTAGGTTATATTGTAACATATGTAAAATGTATGGGATTGCCTGTCATCAAGGGGAGGGAGTAAAGGGAGGGAGGGGATAATTTGGAAAAATGAATACCAGGGATAATATTATAAAAAAAATTACTCATGCATATATACTGTGAAAAAAATTATAAATAAAAAAAGAAAAGTATATACTTTTTCTTCAGCAGAAAAATTGACCAAATTCAGAAAAGCATAAATAATAAATACATCTTTTTTTCAGATTATGCCATAATTAAAAATACATTTAACAATGGACAATAGAAAGAGAGAATAAAATTAATTAGATATTAAATAACCTAATCCTGAGGAAAGTGGATCAAGAACAAATCATAGAAACAATTGATTATTTAATTAAAGAAAATGATGGCAATGAAATAAAACACCATAATTTATGGGATTTAGCCACAGTAATACTTAAGGAAAAATTTATATCTCTAATTCCTTACATTAAAAAATAAAGAGAAAGAAGATTAATGAATTGGGCATGCAACTTCAAAAAACTAGAAAAGGAAAATTTAAAAATTCTCAATTAAATTCCAAATTGGAATTCCTTTAAATTAGAAAAGATATTAATAAAATCAAAAATAAGAAAATCATTGAAATCATAAAAAGTATAATTTTAATGAAAATCCCCATTAAAATAGATGTCATTGGTTCAAAAAGGCAAAAAAATAAATTCAATTTATTAGTATTAAACATGAAAGAGGTGAATTCATCACTAGTGTAGAAGAAATTAATACAATTGTTAGGAGCTATTTTCCCTAAGTGTATGACAACAAATTTGATAATCAAAATTAAATGAATACCTACAAAAATATGAATTACCCAAATTAATATGAGAAGAAATAAAATACTTAAATAATCCAATCTTAGGAAAAATATTTTGAATTAATTGTCAATGAATTTCCTAAGAAAAAATTCACAAGTGAATTTTACCAAACTTTTACGAAAAATCAATCCCCATACTATATAAACTAGTGGTCCTCAAACTTTTAAAATAGGGGGTCAGTTCACTGTCCCTCAGACTGTTGGAGGGACAAACTATAGTAACAACAAAAACTATGGAGGGGGCAGAGCCAAGATGGCAGAGAGGATACACGCACACATTTCTAAGCTCCTTTCTACCCTCAATACCAACTAGTTAAATCAGCCTCAAAAATAAGGCTGGACTGATAAAAACCACAAGGATTTGAAGCAAAACTTATCAGCTGTAGAGAATCTGGAATTTCGACAGAAAAGGTCGGTTCCGAACAGAGGAAAAAAAAGACTGGCACAAATAGGGTTGGAGTAGGGGTTAGCACATTGTGCCAAACAGGCTGGGGAGAATTCTGGGATCAGAGAAGCCACTGAGATAGAGGAATCTGCATAGGCTGAGAGCTTTACTCTGCTTGTAAAACAACAGATCAGAAGATAAATCAAAACCACTTTAAAATAAAGAGACAGAAAATATAATCACTCCAAACTGGAAGTGACCCATAAAGTCAGATTTAAATAATTGGAAAGACATTCAGTGCTCTTGGATAGGCCGAGCAAATATAATTAAGATGACAATAGTCCCTAAACTAATCTATTTATTTAGTGCTATACCAATCAGATTCCCAAGAAACTATTTTAATGACCTAGAAAAATAACAACAAAATTCATATGGAAGAATAAAAGGTTGAGAATTTCAAGGGAATTAATGAAAAAAAAGTCAGATGAAGGTGGACTAGCTGTACTTGATCTAAAGCTATATTATAATGCAGCAGTCACCAAAATCATTTGATATGAGCTAAGAAATAGACTAGTCTATCAGTGGAACAGATTAGGTACACAAGACAAAATAGGGTACAACTATAGCAATCTAGCGTTTGACAAACCAAAAGATACCAACATTTGGGATAAGAATTCATTATTTGAAAAAACTGTTGGGAAAACTGGAAATTAGTATGGCAGAAATTAGTTATGGACTCACACTTAACACCTATAGCAAGATAAGATCAAAATGGGTCTATGATTTAGGTATAAAGAATGAGATCATAAATACATTAGAGGAACAGAGGACAATCTACCTCTCAGACCTGTGGAGGAGGAAGGAATTTATGACCAAAGGAGAACTAGAGATCATTATTGATCACAAAATAGAAGATTTTGATTACATCAAGTTAAAAAGCTTTTACAAATTGGGAAAATATTTTTACAGTTAAAGGTTCTGATAAAGGCCTCATTTCCAAAATCTATAAAGAACTGACTCTAATTTATAAGAAATCAAACCATTCTCCAATTGATAAATGGTCAAAGGATATAAACAGACAATTCTCAGATGATGAAATTGAAACTATATCCACTCATATGAAAGAGTGTTCTGAATCACTACTGATCAGAGAAATGCAAATTAAGATAACTCTGAGATAGCTCTACACACCTGTCACATTAACTAAGATGACAGGAAAAGATAACAATGAATGTTGGAGGGAATGTGGGAAAACTGGGACACTGATGCATTGTTGGTGGAGTTGTGAAAGAATCCAGCCTTCTGGAGAGCAATTTGGAACCATGCCTAAAAAGTTATCAAACTGTGCATACCCTTTGATCCAGCAGTGCTACTTACTGGGCTTATATCCCAAAGAAATACTAAAGAAGGGAAAGGGACCTGTATGTGACAAAATATTTGTGGCAGCTCTTTTAGTAGTGGCTAGAAACTGGAAAATGAATGGATGCCCATCAACTGGAGAATGGTTGGGTAAATTATGGTATAATAATATTATGGAATATTATTGCTCTGTAAGAAATGACCAGTAGGATGAATACAGAGAGGTTTGGTGAGACTTTCATGAACTGATGCTGAGTGAAATGGGCAGAACCAGGAGATCACTATACACTTCAACAGCAATACTGTATGAAGATATATCCTGATGGAAGTGGATATCTTCACATAAAGAAGATCCAACTCACTTCCAGTTGATCAATGATGGACAGAAACAACTACACCCAGAGAAGGAACACTGGGAAGTGAATGTAAACTGTTAGCACTACTGTCTTTCTACCCAGGTTACTTATACCTTCAGAATCCAATTCTTACCATGCAACAAGAAAATTGGATTTACACTCATATATTGTATCTAGGTTATATTGTAATACACTTAATATATATGGGATTGCCTGTAATCTAGGGGATGGAGTAGAGGGAGGGAGGGGAAAATTTGGAAAAATTAATAAAAGGGATAATGCTGTAAAAAAATACTCATGCATATGTACTGTCAAAAATTATAATTATCAAATTAATAATAAAAAACTATGATCAAATTCCTATGCACGTTGTATATATCTTATTTTGAAGGAAGAAACAAAACATAATAAGATATTTAAAATGAAGTAAAGTTAAATCAGCAAAGTTACCAGTATTTCAATGGGAACTACTAGCTTTTGGCTAATGAGAGGGTCAATATTTGTTCCCATATTTGTCACTGCTAGTCGTAACAAGTGATCAAGTGTGCATCCATTAGTCTTGATCTGGTAGATTTCAAATGTTTCATTCTAGAAAAAATCTGTTCACAAATATAAGTGCTGCCAAAGATGGTTGCCATTTTGAGTACATGGTTCCTGAGATGAGGATATGTCTCAGAGAGGAGAAATGCATAGAAATTATGATGGCTTCTTTTTTTTTTTTTTTTTTTTCTTTTTTTTTTCTATTTTTTTTTTAATTTTTTATTTTATTTTATAATTATAACATTTTTGACAGTACATATGCATGGGTAATTTTTTACAACATTATCCCTTGCACTTACTTCTATTCAGATTTTTTCCCTTCCTCCCCCAACCCCCTCCCCCAGATGGCAAGCAGTCTTATAAATGTTAAATATATTACAGTATAATTTAGAGACAATATATGTGTGTAGAACCGAATTTTTTGTTGCACAGGAAGAATTGGATTCAGAAGGTAAAAATAACAGTTTACATTCATTTCCCAGTGTTCCTTTTCTGGGTGTAGCTGGTTCTGTCCATCATTAATCAATTGGAATTGGATTAGCTCTTCTCTATGTTGAAGAAATCCACTTCCATCAGCATACATCCTCGTACAGTATCATTGTTGAAGTGTATAATGATCTTCTGGTTCTGCTCGTTTCACTCAGCATCAGTTGATGTAAGTCTCTCCAAGCCTTTCTGTATTTCTCCTGTTGGTCATTTCTTATAGAACAATAATATTCCATAACATTCATATACCATAGTTTACCCAACCATTCTCCAATGGATGGACATCCATTCATCTTCCAGCTTCTAGCCACTATGAAAAGGGCTGCCACAAACATTTTGGCACATACAGGACCCTTTCCCTTCTCTAGTAGTTCCTTGGGGTATAAGCCCAGTAATAGTATGGCTGGGTCAAAGGGTATGCACATTTTGATAACTTTTTGGGCATAATTCCAGATTGCTCTCCAGAATGGTTGGATTCTTTCACAACTCCACCAACAATGCATCAGTGTCCCAGTTTTCCCACAGCCCCTCCAACATTCATCGTCATCTGTTCCTGCCATCTTAGCCAATCTGACAGGTGTGTAATGATACCTCAGAGTTGTCTTAATTTGCATTTCTCTGATCAATAGTGACCTGGAACACTCTCTCATATGAGTGGAAATAGTTTTAATTTCATCATCTGAAAATTGTCTGTTCATATCCTTTGACCATTTATCAATTGGAGAATGGCTTGATTTCTTATAAATTAAAGTCAATTCTCTGTATATTTTGGAGATGAGGCCTTTATCAGAACCTTTAACTGTAAAAATTTTTTCCCAATTTGTTACTTCCCTTCTAATCTTGTTTGCATTAGTTTTGTTTGTGCAGAAACTTTTTAATTTGGTGTAATCAAAATGTTCTATTTTGTAATCAATAATGGTCTCTAGTTCTCCCTTGGACACAAACTCCTTCCTCCTCCACAAGTCTGAGAGGTAAACCATCCCATGTTCCTCCAATTTATTTATGATTTCGTTCTTTATGCCTAAATCTTGGACCCATTTTGATCTAATCTTAGTATGTGGTGTTAAATGTGGGTCCATGCCTAGTTTCTACCATACTAATTTCCAGTTTTCCCAGCAGTTTTTGTCAAATAATGAATTCTTATCCCAAAATTTGGGATCTTTGGGTTTGTCAAACACTAGATTGCTATTTTTATTCACTATCTTGTCCTGTGAACCTAACCTATGCCACTGATCAACTAGTCTATTTCTTAGCCAATACCAAATGGTTTTGGTGACTGTTGCTTTATAATATAACTTTAAATCAGGTACACTTAGACCACCTTCCTCTGACTTTTTTTTCATTAGTTCCCTTGCAATTCTCGACCTTTTATTCTTCCATATGAATTTTGTTGTTATTTTTTCTAGGTCATTAAAATAGTTTCTTGGGAGTCTGATTGGTATAGCACTAAATAAATAGATTAGTTTGGGGAGTATTGTCATCTTTATTATATTCGCTCGGCCTATCCAAGAACATTGAATGTCTTTCCAATTATTTAAATCTGACTTTATTTTTGTGGCAAGTGTTTTGTAATTTTGCTCATATAATTCCTGACTCTCCTTTGGTAGATATATTCCCAAATATTTGATACTATCGACTGTTATTTTGAATGGAATTTCTCTTTGTATCTCTTGCTGTTGGATTGTGTTGGTAATGTATAAAAATGCTGAGGATTTATGTGGATTTATTTTGTATCCTGCGACTTTGCTAAAATTCTGAATTATTTCTAATAGCTTTTTAGCAGAGTCTTTGGGGTTCTCTAAGTATACCATCATGTCATCTGCGAAAAGTGACAATTTGATTTCTTCATTTCCTACTCTAATTCCTTGGATCTCTTTCTTGGCTCTTATTGCCAAGGCTAGAGTTTCTAGTACTATATTGAATAGTAATGGTGATAGTGGGCAACCTTGTTTCACTCCTGATCTTACAGGGAAAGGTTCTAGTTTATCACCATTACATATGATGTTTACTGAAGGTTTTAAATATATGCTCCTTATTATTTTAAGGAATAGTCCATTTATTCCTATACTCTCAAGCGTTTTTAGTAGGAATGGATGTTGGATTTTATCGAATGCCTTTTCTGCATCTATTGAGATGATCATATGGTTTTTATTAATTTGATTATTAATATGGTCAATTATACTAATAGTTTTCCTAATATTAAACCAGCCCTGCATTCCTGGTATAAATCCCACTTGGTCATAGTGTATTATCCTGGGGATGATTTTCTGAAGTCTATTTGCTAATATCTTATTTAAGATTTTAGCATCAATATTCATTAAGGAAATTGGTCTATAGTTTTCTTTCTCAGTTTTTGATCTACCTGGTTTAGGTATCAGTACCATGTCTGTGTCATAGAAGGAATTTGGTAGGACTCCTTCAATCCCTATTTTTTCAAATAGTTTACATAGCATTGGAGTTAGTTGTTCTTTAAATGTTTGGTAGAATTCACCTGTAAATCCATCTGGTCCTGGGGACTTTTTCTTAGGAAGTTGGTTAATAGCTTGTTCTATTTCTTTTTCTGAGATGGGACTATTTAGACTACTTACTTCTTCCTCTGTTAATCTGGGCAAGCTATATTTTTGAAGGTATTCTTCCATTTCATTTAAGTTATCGAATTTATCGGCATAAAGTTGAGCAAAGTAGCTCCTAACTATTGTTCTAATTTCCTCTTCATTAGTGGTGAGTTCACCCTTTTCATTTTCAAGACTATCAATTTGCTTTTTCTTTTTCCTTTTTTTAATCAGGTTTACTAATGGTTTGTCTATTTTGTTGGTTTTTTCATAAAACCAACTCTTAGTTTTATTAATTAATTCAATAGTTTTTTTACTTTCAATTTTATTAATCTCACCTTTTATTTTTTGAATTTCAAGTTTTGTGTTTGTCTGGGGGTTTTTAATTTGTTCCTTTTCTAGCAATTTGAGTTGTAAGCCCAATTCATTGGCCCTCTCTTTCTCTGTTTTATGCAGGTAGGCCTGTAGAGATATAAAACTTCCCCTAATTACTGCTTTGGCTGTATCCCACACATTTTGGTATGATGTCTCATTATTGTCATTTTCTTGGGTGAAGTTATTAATTATGTCTATGATTTGCTGTTTTACCCAATCATTCTTTAGTATAAGATTATTTAGTTTCCAATTATTTTTTGGTCTATTTTCCCCTGGCTTTTTATTAAATGTTATTTTGATTGCATTATGGTCTGAAAAGGATGCATTTACTATTTCTGCCTTACTGCATTTGATTTAGAGGTTTTTATGCCCTAGTATATGATCAATTTTTGTATAGGTTCCATGAACTGCTGAGAAGAAAGTATATTCCTTTCTGTCTCCATTTAGCTTTCGCCAAAGATCTATCATATCAAACTTTTCTAATATTCTATTTACCTCTTTGACTTCTTTCTTATTTATTTTGTGGTTTGATTTATCTAATTCTGATAGTGCAAGGTTGAGATCTCCCGCTATTATAGTTTTGCTATCTATTTCCTCTTGCAGCTCTCTTAATTTCTCTTTTAAGAATTTAGATGCTGCACCACTTGGTGCATACATGTTTAATATTGATACTGCTTCACTATTGATGCTTCCCTTTAGCAGGATATAATGCCCTTCCTTATCTCTTTTAATTAGATCAATTTTTGTTTTTGCTTGATCTGAGATGAGGATGGCTACTCCTGCTTTTTTGGTTTTGCCTGAAGCATAATAGATTCTGCTCCACCCTTTTACTTTTAGTTTGAATGTCTCATCCTGTTTCAGGTGTGTTTCCTGTAAACAACATATAGTAGGATTCTGACTTTTAATCCAGTCTGCTAACTGCTTCCTCTTTATGAGGCAGTTTGCCCCATTCACATTTATGGTTAGAAGGACTAATTCTATATTGCTTGCCATCCTATTAACCCCTGCTTATGCTTTTCCCCTTCCCTTCCCTTTTACCCTCCTATCCAATATTAAACTGGTAAACACCACTTGCTTTTCACAGCCCTCCCTTTTTAGGATCCCTCCCCCACCTTAAAGATCCTCCCCTTATTTTATCCCTTTTCCTCGAAATTACTGTATTCCCTTCCCCTTAGCTTACTCCTTCCCTTTCACTTTTCAATGAAGTGGAAGAAGTTTCACCATAAATCGAATATGTCTATTGATACACGCTATGTTCATCTCCCTCCTTTCTTTCTCTCAGATATAATAGGTTACCTTTGCCTCTTCATGAGATGTAGTACCACCACTTTATACTTTTTTTATGATATAATCTCCTTTCCACCACTAGTTTCTAAGACAAATTGTACATATGTTCTTTACATATTTTTTTGACAGAAGTATAGTTCTCAAGATTTCTTTTTACCTTTTTTAGAAGTCTCTTGAGTTCTGTATTTGAAGATCAAACCTTTTATGTAGGTCTGGTTTTTTCATCAAAAATAGATGGAATTCATTTATTTCGTTAAATGTCCATCTTCTTCCCTGGAAAACGATGCTCATTCTTGCTGGGTACGTTATTCTTGGCTGCATACCAAGTTCCTTAGCCTTTCGGAATATCATGTTCCAGGCCCTGCGTTCTTTTAATGTGGATGCTGCTAGATCCTGTGTTATCCTTATTGTGGATCCTCCATATCTGAATTGTTTTTTTCTAGCAGCTTCCAATATCTTTTCCTTTGTCTGATGGTTCTTGAACTTGGCCACTATATTTCTTGGCGTTTTGATTTTAGGGTCCCTTTCAGTAGGTGATCGATGAATTTTCTCAATGTCTATTTTACCCTCTGTTTCCCAAACGTCTGGGCAGTTCTCTTTGATAATTTCCTCGAAAATGGTGTCCAAGCTCTTTTTTTCCTCCCATTTTTCAGGGAGTCCGATTATTCTCAAATTGTCTCTCCTGGATCTGTTTTCCAGGTCTGTTGTCTTTCTGGTAAGGTACTTGACAGTCTTTTCAATTGTTTCATTTCTCTGGTTTTGCTTGACTCCCTCTTGGTTTCTCCTTGAGTCATTCATTTCTACTTGTTCCAGTCTAATTTTCAATGATGTATTTTCTTCACTCACTTTTTTTATATCTCTTTGTAATTGTCCAATTGAGTTTTTATCTTCTATGGAATTTTTTTTCCATTGTATCCATTTTATTTTTTAGAGAGCTGATTTCTTTTTCCAGCTCTCTAATCCTGTTTTCCTTGGAGTTGTTTACCTTTTCCAGCTCACTAATCTTGTTTCTCAATGATTTGATTTCTTTATCCATTCTGTCTTTGAATGCATGGGATGACTTCTCCAGGCTCTCTTGCCAAGCTTCCCTTTCCTTTTCCCATTTCTCTTCCAGCTCTCTTGTGAGAGCCCTTTTGATTTCCTCTATGAGGTTCCTCTGTATTGAGGAGCAGCTCATATCCCTCCCAGGGGATACATCTGGGGACAGTCTGTTCCTAGTCTCCTCAGCATTTGAAGTCTGCTCCCTCTCCACTCGGAAGCTGTCAATGGTTAGAGCCCTTTTGAATTTTTTGTTCATTTTGTCAGAGTAGGAATCAAAGAAAACAAACTGACAAGAGAAACAATTGGTCTGTTTTGCGGGGGATAGGGCTGGATGGTATTAATGGGCTTCCTCTACAGACTGGGGGTAGGGCAGCAGAGAGCCACTAACAGAACAGCAATGACTGTACTGAGTCTGCGCTCTGAGGCTCTGAGAATGCACCGAGTCAGTCCAGGTGGGGGTTGGGGGTGGCCGGGCTCTGAGAGACGCTGGCTTTCTGGGGTTTTAATCTTCACCTCCGGTGTTTACACCCTCTCTTCTGCTCCTGGCTTGCTGCCAAGACGGAGCATCCACACTGGGGCAAAAGCCCTTTCACAGAAACGGCGGAGATCACACCCCTCCCCCTCCGGTCTGAGCTGTGTGAGCTGCCTGTCTTGCTCTGGCTGTCTGCCCTCAGTCTGCGCCCAGTCTGATTGACCCTCCCCCGAACAAACACAGACCTTTTCTGGCGACTTTCAAGGATGTCTTCTCTTGGTGATAATTTGTGGATTTCTTTCTGGGTCAAGCATTAAGTCAGAGGCTTGTCATGAAGTAAGTTCTGAGAGAAAACGAGGAGCTCAAGCAGCTGTCTGCCTCCACGCCGCCATCTTGGCCGGAAGTGCCAATTATGATGGCTTCTTGACTTGAATGTGTCTTTCAGAGAGTCACAATTGTGCATTTCAGCCAGTTCCATTTGGTAAATTGTATCCACATTTTCAATGTCAATAGAAAATGGATTACACAAATTGGGAAAATATTTTTAAAATTAAATGTTCTTATAAAGGTCTCATTTCCAAAATATATAGAGAACTAAGCCTATTTTATAAGAAATCGAACCATTCTCCAATTGATATATGGTCAAAGGATATGAACAGACAATTCTCAGATGATGAAATTGAAATTATATCCACTCATATGAATGAGTGTTCCAAATCACTACTGATCAGAGAAATGCAAATTAAGGCAACTCTGAGATACCACTACACACCTGTCAGATTGGCTAAGATGACAGGAACAAATAATGAAGAATGTTGGAGGGGATGTGGGGAAACTGGGACACTGATGCATTGTTGGTGGAGTTGTGAAAGAATCCAACCATTCTAGAGAGCAATTTGGAACTATGCCCAAAAAGTTATCAAACTGTGCATACCTCTTGATCCAGCATTGCTGCTATTGGGCTTATATCCCAAAGAAATACTAAAGAGTGGAAAGGGACCTGTATGTGCCAAAATGGTTGTGGCAGCCCTTTTCATAGTGGCTAGAAACTGGAAGATGAATGGATGTCCATCAATTGGAGAATGGTTGGGTAAATTATGGTATATGAAGGTTATGGAATATTATTGCTCTGTAAGAAATGACCAGCAGGAGGAATACAGAGAGGCTTGGAGAGACTTACATCAAGTGATGCTGAGTGAAATGAATAGAACCAGAAGATTGCTGTACACTTCAATGTTGTATGAAGATGTATTCTGATGGAAGTGGTTATCTTCAACATAAAGAAGATCCAACTCACTTCCAGTTGATCCATGATGGACAGAAATAACTACACCCAGAGAAGGAACATTGGGAAGTGAATGTAAATTGCTAGCACTACTATCTATCTACCCAGGTTACTTACACCTTTGGAATGTAATACTTAATGTGCAACAAGAAAATGGTATTTACACACATATATTGTATCTAGGTTATATTGTAACATATGTAAAATGTATGGGATTGCCTGTCATCAAGGGGAGGGAGTAAAGGGAGGGAGGGGATAATTTGGAAAAATGAATACCAGGGATAATGTTATAAAAAATATTCATGCATATATCCTGTCAAAAAATTGTAAATAAAATTAAAAAAAAAGAAAATGGGTTACAAAAAAGCTATATGTCCTTTTCATGGAGATGAATCTCCTTAAATCTAAATTGGAACTCCTTTTGCAATTTTTCCAACGAATCCACACATGTTTTGTTTGGGAATGCAATTAGCATTTTTTCTGCTAACAGATTTTGAGTTGTGGGGAGATAGCAGAAGTTTTCCTTCTTCACTTGTTTGATGAGGAGGCCTAATTTTACTTCAAATGCTTTGACATGTGAATGCATATCACAGTTGCACTTCTCCTTTCCTGGAAGTTGCATATTGAAATTGTTGAGTAGCTCTGTTACATCTGTCAGAAAGGCAAGGTGCCATTTCCATTCTGCATTATTGAGCTCTAGTACTTCTTAGTTTTTTGAAAGCAGAAAAGTTGTAATCTATGGAAGTAAGTCATAGAAACGTTTCAAAATTCTCCCTCGATTCAGCCCATGGACTTTTGTGTGCTATAGAACATCTTCATACTCAGCATTTAGCTCGGACAGAAATTCCTGAAATTGTCTGTGATTTATTACATTAGCTCTAATGAAGTTAACACAAGATACCAAAATTTTCATAACCGCTTCAGTGATTTACTACACAGCGCTTGTTGGTGGATGAGGCAGTGTATGGCTATTGGATGAGAATGGTTATGTTTGTCCATCTCTTGGTTAACGTGAGCAATTGCTCCTTTCTTAGGCCCCATCATGATAGGGGGACCATCAGTTGTCATGCTGGCTACCAGCTCCAAACCATTCATAGTTTGGCAACCTTTTCATAGATATCCTCTCCTGTAGTTGTTCCTTTGATGCTTTGGGGTGCAGCAAGCTCTTCTATGACTTCAAAATAATCATTTGTCCCACAAATAAAAATTAGAAGTTGTGCAGAATCACGAACATCATTGCTTTCATCGAGTGCCAAGGAAAAATATGATTTTTTTTTTTTTTTGTGGAGTTTTGCAAATGCTGATGCATATTGTCTCCCATTTCTTCAATCCTCCATGTAATTGTAGGTCCTGAAGACTCACCATACTAAATAAATCGGCCTTCTCTGGACACATCTCTTTGGCAATAGAAAGAAGGCATTCTTTAACAAATTCTCTCTCCACGAATGTCTGCCAATGTGTGCTATTAGCTTGGCAACTTGAAAGCTTTCTCGCAGTGACGAAATATTTAACTGTTTCTGCTTCACAAAAATATTTTGCTGACTTGTCAATGTATTTTTCAGTTTTAATATTTTATCCTTTCTCACTTCTCCAGCCAAACAATCCTATTTATCTTTGTGTTGAATTTCATAGTGTCAATGCAAATTATATTCTTTGAACACAGACACTATATTCTTGCATATCCCACATACAGCTCTTTTCTTGTATTGCATGAAAAAGTAATCATAAGTCCACTGTTCTTTAAATATCCTACACTCCAAGTCAATTTTTTCTTTTTCTTGACATCATTATTTCTAAGGGATTCCAAATTGCTATTAGTAAAATACCTATGTGTATATATATATATATATATATATATATATATATATATATATATATATACATATATATATATATATATGTATATATATATATATATATATACGTATATATATATATATATATATATATATATATATATATATATATATATATATATATATATATATATATATATATATATACAGCACTACAAAAACAATATACCAGCAATAACTTTGCCCACACAGAGACATACAGACTGCAATGCCCAAATTCCTCCAAGCTGCCTCTGTGCTGCAATGCTTCCGTTTCTTGCACTCTCTCTCCGGCTTCAGATCTTCACTGCATACAAGTCACCGCTCAGGTGGCCCTCCCAAATGCCCTGGCTTCCTCTGAATCCTGGGATCAATTCTCATGATCCAACGCTGCATGATCGTATGTGTTGCACTCATAATTTATATCATAATCACAGGCAAGAATGTGTAGTATTTGCAGAATGAGCTTCAATGACAAATTGTACATTGGGGCTTCCAGGGGAGGTTATCATGTGACTTGAAGCTACACAAGTGTATGGGGGCCTTAAGAATCTGAAGGGGAATGAAGCAGTACACCAGCTCTGCATCCCCTCATACTCAGAATAAGTGAGGGGGCACTAAGGTCAGACCCCCAGTGATTATAATGTGATGCCGTATGTTAGCAATATTCCATCTCTTTATGAAACTACATAACATAGACACAGTGATAAAACTGATGATCACAACAGCCAGACCTGAGGTCACTATGGATATAGGGCCACGGCCTGGTACCAGGAGCCCCACTCTGGGCAACAATAGCAGTCAGTACCGCAATATGCGCTAGAGAGGAAGCTGTTACATTGTCATTACAGCATAATGACAATAATAGAGTCAAGCTGGCACTTGTAGTACTGTTACTATACCCATGCACCAGACACAGCCCATATATTCCCCCCCGCAGCGGCTGTGTCATGGGCAGCATGCACTGTACATCCCTTGTGCCTGTCTATTGTGGTGGCTTCCGTTACTTTACAAGGCTGCAGGCCATCAGTTCTCCATCTTCTGCATCTCTCTCCCTTCCCCACACCATATACCCTAGCCTGGGAACTCACCTCACCTCAGTATTGCCTCACACTCTGTCTCCGCCGTCTCAGCCCAGTGCCGGAAGTGTGCATTGCTAACACGAGTTTAGATTGAACGTCACTTCCAGTCTGATTTTGCCATAACCCGTCAGGCTGCATAAACATCCTCAGCGGGCTGCATCTGGCCCATAGGCCGTAGTTTGAGGACCCCTGATAGAAACGATTTGGGAAAATAGGCAAAAAAGGAGTCTTACAAAATTTCTTTTATGACACAATTATGGTATTGATACCCAAAACAGGAAGAACCAAAATAGAGAAAGAAAATTATAGATTAATTTCCTAATGAATATTGATGGAAAAATTTTAAATAAAATACTAGCAATATATCACAAGGATCATGAAATATGACCAACAATGATTTATACTACAAATGAAGGGCTGGTCCAGTATTGACTATGTCAATAGTCAAACCAATACATATAATTGTCTCAAGATATAGCCGACCAAATATTTATCTCAATAAATGCAGAAAAAAACCTTTGATGAAATACAGTACCCATTCCTTTAAAACATTAGAACACAACTGGGTTTGTATCCCAAAGAGATCTTAAAGAAGGGAAAGGGACCTATATGTGAAAGAATGTTTGTGGCAGCCCTCTTTATGGTGGCCAGAAACTGGAAACTATATGGATGTCCATCAATTGGAGACTAGCTGAATAAATTGTGGTAATATGAATATTATGGAATATTATTGTTCTGTAAGAAATGACCAACAGGGTGATTTCAGAAAGGCCTGAAGAGACTTACATGAACTGATGCTGAGTGAAATGAGCAGGACCAAGAAATCGTTGTATACTTCAACAACAATACTATATGATGACCAATTCTGATGGATGTGGCCATTTTCAACAATGAGATGAACCAAATCATTTCCAATAGAGCAGTAATGAACTGAACCAGCTACACTCAGCAAGAGAACTCTAGGAGATGATTATGAACTACTACATAGAATTCCCAATCCCTCTAATTTTGTCCGCCTGCATTTTGTATTTCCGTCACAGGCTAATTGTACACTATTTCAAAGTCCGATTCTTTTTGTACAGCAAAACAACTGTTTGGACATGTATACATATATTGTATTTAATTTATACTCTAATATATTTAACATGTATTGGTCAACCTGCCATTGGCGAGGGGGGAAGGGAAGGAGGGGAAAAATTAGAGCAAAAGGCTTGGCAATTGTCAATGTTGTAAAATTACCCATGCATAAATCTGGTAAATATAAACTATTAAAAACAATTAGAGCACCTAGGAATGTATGGAGCTTACCATGAAATTATAAGTAATATTTATCTAAAGCCTTCAGCAGCATTTATCTTTAATAGGGATAAGCTAGAACCCTTCTCAAAAAGATCAGAAATGAACAAGGATTCCCATTATCATCTCTTATTTGATATTGTAGTAGAAATATTAACTATAGTAATAAGAAAAAGAATTAGAAATAATTAAAGGGATTAGAATAAGCAATGAAAAAACAAAACTATCATTATTTACAGATGATAGGATATGAACATATGAGTGTGAAAAGAAAATATGATATGAAAATCTTAGAGAAACTAAAATAATTAGACTAACATACTACTTGAAACAACAACTTTTTTATTGTTTTTATTATTTTTTATAATTAAAACATTTTCTTTGACAGTATATATGTATAGGTAGTTTTTATTTTTTTATTTTTTTTTACAACATTATCCATTGTACTTCCTTCTGTTCAGAGTTTTTCCCGTCCTTCCCTCCACCCCCTCCCCTAGATGGCAGGCATTCCCATACATATTAAATATCTTATAGTATCTGAATCCAATTCTTCCTGTGCAACAAAAAAATTCGGTTCTACACACATATATTGTATCTAAATTATACTGTAATATATTTAACATATATAAGACTGCTTGCCATCTGGGGGAGGGGGTTGGGGGAGGAAGGGAAAAAATCTGAATAGAAGTAAGTGCAAGGGATAATGTTGTAAAAAATTACCCATGCATATGTACTGTCAAAAAATGTTATAATTATAAAATAAAATAAAAAATTAAAAAAAAAATATCTTATAGTATTTCTTAGGTACAATATATATGTGCAGAACCGAATTTTGTTGTTGTTGTTGCAAGGGAAGGATTGTATTCGCAAGGTAAAAATAATCAGGGAAGAGAAACAAAGCAAAACAAAACAAAACAAAAAACAATGCTCTCAGTTTACCCTCATTTCCCAGTGTCCCATTTCTGGGTGCAGCTGATTCTGTCCATCATTGATCAATTGGAATTGGATTAGCTCTTCTCTATGTTGAAGATATCCACTTACATCAGAATACATCCTCATATAGTATCATTGTTGAAGTGTATAATGATCCCCTAGTTCTGCTCGTTTCACTCAGCATCAGTTGATGTAAGTCTCTCCATGCCTCTCTGTATTCCTCCTGTTGGTCCTTTCTTACAGAACAATAATATTCCATATCATTCATATACCATAATTTACCCAACCATTCTCCAATTGATGGACATCCCTTCATTTTCCAGTTTCTAGCCACTATAAAAAGGGCTGCCACAAACATTTTGGCACATACAGATCCCTTTCGTTCTTTAGTATTTCCTTGGGGTATAAGCCCAATAGTAGCACTGCTGGGTCAAAGGGTATGAACATTTTGATAACTTTTTGGGTATAATTCCAGATTGCTCTCCAGAATGGTTGGATTCTTTCACAACTCCACCAACAATGCATCAGTGTCCCAGTTTTCCCACATCCCCTCCAACATTCATCATTATTTGTTCCTGTCATCTTAGCCAATCTGACAGGTGTGTAATGATATCTCAGAGTTGTCTTAATTTGCATTTCTCTGATCAATAGTGATTTGGAACACTCTTTCATATGAGTGGAAATAGTTTTAATTTCATCATCTGAAAGTAGTCTGTTCATATCCTTTGACCATTTTTCAATTGGAGAATGGCTTGATTGTAAAATTATATAAATTAAAGTCAATTTTCTGTATATTTTGGAGAGGAGGCCTTTATCAGAACCTTTAACTGTAAAAATGTTTTCCCAATTTGTTACTTCCCTTCTAATCTTGTTTGCATTAGTTTTGTTTGTGCAGAAACTTTTTAATATGGTGTAATCAAAATTTTCTATTTTGTGATCAATAATGGTCTCTAGTTCTCCCTTGGACACAAACTCCTTCCTCATCCACAAGTCTGAGAGGTAAACCATCCCATGTTCCTCCAATTTATTTATGATTTCATTCTTTGTGCCTAGATCTTGGACCATTTTGATCTTATCTTAATATGTGGTGTTAAATGTGGGTCCATGCCTAGTTTCTGCCATACTAATTTTCAGTTCTTCCAGCAGTTTTTGTCAAATAATGAATTCTTATCCCAAAATTTGGGATCTTTGGGTTTATCAAACACTAGATTGCTATTTTTATTCACTATCTTGCCCTGTGAACCTAACCTATGCCACTGATCAACTAGTCTATTTCTTAGCCAATACCAAATGGTTTTGGTGACTGTTGCTTTATAATACAGTTCTAGATCAGGTACAAATAGACCACCTTCATTTAATTTTTTTTCATTACTTCCCTTGAAATTCTCGACCTTTTGTTATTCCATATGAATTCTGTTGTTATTTTTTCTAGGTCATTAAAATAGTTTCTTGGGAGTCTGATTGGTATAGCACTAAATAGATAGATTAGTTTAGGGAGTATCATCATCTTAATTATATTCGCTCGGCCTATCCAAGAACATTGAATGTCTTTCCAATTATTTAAATCTGACTTTATTTTTGTGGCAAGTGTTTCGTAATTTTGCTCATATAAATCCTGACTCTCCTTTGGTAGATATATTCCCAAATATTTTATACTATTGACCGTTATTTTGAATGGAATTTCTCTTTGTATCTCTTGCTGTTGGATTGTGTTGATAATGTATAAAAATGCTGAGGATTTATGTGGATTTATTTTGTATCTTGCAACTTTGCTAAAACTCTGAATTATTTCTAATAGCTTTTTAGCAGAGTCTTTGGGGTTTTCTAAGTATACCATCATGTCATCTGCAAAGAGTGATAATTTGATTTCCTCTTTTCCTACTCTAATTCCTTGAATCTCTTTCTCGGCTCTTATTGCCGAGGCTATTGTTTCTAGTACTATATTGAATAGTAATGGTGATAGTGGGCAACCTTGTTTCACTCCTGATCTTACAGGGAAAGGTTCTAGTTTATCGCCATTACATATGATGTTTACTGACATTTTAAAATATACACTCATTATTTTAAGGAATAGTCCATTTATTCCTATATTCTCAAGCGTTTTTAGTAGGAATGGGTGTTGGATTTTAGCAAATGCTTTTTCTGCATCTATTGAGATGATCATATGGTTTTTATTAATTTGATTATAAATATGGTCAATTATACTAATGGTTTTCCTAATATTAAACCAGCCTTGCATTCCTGGTATAAATCCCACTTGGTCATAGTCATTATCCTGGGAATGATTTTCTGGAGTCTTTTTGCTAATATCTTATTTAAGATTTTAGCATCAATATTCATTAAGGAAATTGGTCTATAGTTTTCTTTCTCAGTTTTCAGTCTACCTGGTTTAGGTATCAGTACCATGTCTGTGTCATAAAAGGAATTTGGTAGGACTCCTTCAATCCCTATTTTTTCAAATAATTTATTTAGCATTGGAGTTAGTTGTTCTTTAAATGTTTGGTAGAATTCACATGTAAATCCATCTGGTCCTGGGGATTTTTTCTTAGGGAGTTGGTTAATAGCTTGTTCTATTTCTTTTTCTGAGATGGGACTATTTAGGCTACTTACTTCTTCCTCTGTTAATCTGGGCAAACTATATTTTTCAAGGTATTCTTCCATTTCATTTAAGTTATCAAATTGATTGGCATAAAATTGAGCAAAGTAGCTCCTTACTATTGTTCTAATTTCCTCTTCATTAGTGCTGACTTCTCCCTTTACATTTTCAAGACTAACAATTTGCTTTTTCTCTTTCCTTTTTTTAATCAGGTTTCCTAAGGGTTTGTCTTTTTTGTTGGTTTTTTCATAGAACCAACTCTTAGTTTTATTAATTAATTCAATAGTTTTTTTACTTTCAGTTTTATTAATCTCGCCTTTTATTTTTTGAATTTCAAGTTTTGTGTTTGTCTGGGGGTTTTTAATTTGTTCCTTTTCTAGTAATTTTAGTTGTAAGCCCTATTTGTTGGCCCTCTCTTTCTCCATTTTATGCAAGTAGGCCTGTAGAGTTACAAAACTTCCCCTTATTAGTGCTTTGGCTGTATCCCACACATTTTGGTATGATGTCTCATTATTGTCATTTTCTTGGGTGAAGTTATTAATTATGTCTATGATTTGCTGTTTTACCCAATCATTCTTTAGTATAAGATTATTTAGTTTCCAATTATTTTTGGTCTATTTTCCCCTGGCTTTTTGTTAAATGTAATTTTGATTGCATTGTGGTCTGAAAAGGATGCATTTACTATTTCTGCCTTACTGCATTTGATTTTGAGGTTTTTATGCCCTAGTATATGATCAATTTTTGTATAGGTTCCATGAAGTGCTGAGAAGAAAGTATACTCCTTTCGTTCTCCATTTAGCTTTTGCCAAAGATCTATCATATCAAACTTTTCTAGTATTCTATTTCCCTCTTTGACTTCTTTCTTATTCATTTTGTGGTTTGATTTATCTAATTCTGAGAGTGCAAGGTTGAGATCTCCCATTATTATAATTTTGCTGTCTATTTCTTCTTGTACCTCTCTTAATTTCTCTTTTAAGAATTTAGATGCTGCACCAATTGGTGCATATATGTTTAATATTGATACTGCTTCATTATTGATGCTACCCTTTAGCAGGATATAATGCCCTTCCTTATCTCTTTTAATTAGATCAATTTTTGTTTTTGCTTGATCTGAGATGAGCATGGCTACCCCTGCTTTTTTGGTTTTGCCTTTATCATAGTAGATTGTGCTCCACCCTCTTACTTTTATTTTGAATGTATCACCCTGTTTCAGGTGTGTTTCCTGTAAACAGCATATAGTAGGATTCTGGCTTTTAATCCAGCCTGCTAACTGCTTCCTCTCTATGAGGCAGTTTGCCCCATTCACATTTATGTTCAAAATGACTAATTCTGTATTGCTTGCCATCCTATTAACCCCTGCTTATGCTTTTCCCCTTTCCTTCCCTCTTACCCCCCTACCCAGTATTAAACTTGTGAACACCACTTGCTTTTCACAGCCCTCCCTTTTTAGTATCCCTCGCCCACCTTAAATTTACTTCCCTTATTTTACCCCTTTTCCTCACAATTTCTGTGTTCCCTTCCCCTTAGCTTACTTCTTCCCTCTCACTTTTCAATGAAGTGGAAGAAGTTTCACCATAAATTGAATATGTCTATTGATACACACTAAGTTCATCTCCCTCCTTTCTTTCTCTCAGATATAATAGGTTACCTTTGCCTCTTCATGAGATGTAGTACCACCACTTTACACTTTTTTAGGAAATAATTTCCTTTCCACCTCTAGTTTCTAGGACAAATTATACGTATGTTCTTTACATTTTTTTATGGCAGATATATAGTTCTCAAATTTCTTTTTACCTTTTTAGAAATCTCTTGAGTTCTGTATTTGAAGATCAAACATCTTATGTAGATCTGTTTTTTTTTTTTCATCAAAAATAGATGGAATTCATTTATTTCGTTAAATGTCCATCTTCTTCCCTGGAAAATGATGGTCATTTTTGCTGGGTAAGTTATTCTTGGCTGCATACCAAGTTCCTTAGCCTTTCGGAATATCATATTCCAGGCCCTGCGTTCTTTTAATGTGGACGCTGCTAGATCCTGGGTTATCCTTATTTTGGCTCCTCCATATCTGAATTGCTTTTTTTCTAGCAGCTTCCAGTATTTTATCCTTTGTCTGATGGTCCTTGAACTTGGCTACTATATTTCTTGGCGTTTTGATTTTAGGGTCCCTTTCAGTAGGTGATCGATGAATTTTTTCAATGTCTATTTTACCCTCTGTTTCCAAAACGTCTGGGCCATTCTCTTTGATAATTTCCTGGAAAATAGTGTCCAAGCTCTTTTTTTCCTCACATTTTTCAGGGAGTCTGATTATTCTCAAATTGTCTCTCCTGGATCTGTTTTCCAGGTCTGTTGTCTTTCTAATAAGGTACTTGACATTCTTTTCAATTGTTTCATTTCTCTGGTTTTGCTTGACTACCTCTTGGTTTCTCCTTGAGTCATTCATTTCTACTTGTTCGAGTCTAATTTTCAATGATGTATTTTCTTCACTCACTTTTTTTATATCTTTTTGTAATTGTCCAATTGTGTTTTTAATTTTCTATGGAATTTTTTTCCATTTTATCCATTTTATTTTTTAGAGAGCTGATTTCTTTATCCAGATCACTAATCCTGTTTTCCTTGGAGTTGTTTGCCTTTTCTAATTCACTAATCTTGTTTCTCAATGATTTGTTCTCTTTATCCACTCTGGCTGACTTCTCAGGCTCTCTTTCCAAGCTTCCCTTTCCTTTTCCCATTTCTCTTCCAGCTCTCTTGTGAGAGCCTTTTTGATTTCCTCTATGAGGTTCTTTTGTATTGAGGAGCAGATCACATCCCCCTTAGGGGATTCCTCTGGGGACAGTCTGTTTTTAGTCTCCTCAGTATTTTAAGTCTGCTCTCTCTCCATACAGAAGCTGTCAATGGTTAGAGCCCTTTTGAATTTTTTGTTCATTTTGTCAGGAGCGGAATGGAAGAAAACAAATTGACAAAAGAAACAATTGGTCTGTTTTGTGGGGGATGGCGCTCGATGGTGTTAATTGGCTTCCTCTACAGACTGGGGGTAGGGCAGCAGAGAGCCACTAACAGAACATCGATGGCTATGCTGAGTGTGAGCTCTGAGACTCTGAGAATGCACTGAGTCACTCCAGGTGGGGGTTGGGAGTGGCCGGGTTCAGAAAGATATTAGCTTTCTGGCATTTTATTCTTCACCTCTGCTGCTCCTGGCTTGCTGCCAAGATGAAATATACACACTGGGGTAAGAGTCTTTTTGCAGAAACGGAAGAGATCGTACCCCTCCCCCCTCGGGTCTGAGCTGTGTGAGCTGCCTGTCTCGCTCTGGCTGCCTGCCCTCAGTCTGCGCCCAGTCTGTTCCACCCTCCCCTGAGCAAACACAGACCTTCTCTGGCGAATTTTAAGGATGTCTTCTCTTGGTGATTATTTGTGGGTTTCTTTTCTGGTCAAACATTAATTCTGAGGCTTGTCATGAAGTAAGTCCTGAGAGAAAACGCGGAGCTCAAGCATCTGTCTGCCTCCACGCCGCCATCTTGGCCGGAAGTCCAATTAACATCTTTAACAGACATAAAATAAACCCATATAAATTATTAGCATTTGTATATATTACTAACAAAGTCCAGCTTCAAACAGATAAGGAAATTCCCTTTAAAGTAACTGTAGATAATATAAAGTGATTGGGAGTAAACCTGTCAAAATAAACCTAAAAATTATAAACATAAAACAATTAACACAAATAAAGTTAGACATAAACAATTGGAAAAAAGATATTAATTGCTAATGGTTAGGATGAGCCAATATAATAAAAATGATATTTCTACCTAAATTAATATATTTATTCACTACCATACCAATCAAATCTATCGAAAAGTCTTGAAGTAAAGATTTGGAAGGAAAATAATTGGTTTAGTAGAGAAAGTGGCAAACCTTAACCAAAAATCGAATACCCAAAATAAGTTATTTGATATCCAAAACCTTGAAAATGAGTTAAGGAGAGATAATGAATCTTTAGAATATTGAAAAAAATCCATAATTAAAAAAAAAAACAAACCTTTGACAATATGCTTCAAGAAATCACAAAAGTACCTACATATATAAGAACCAAGTTATAAGCAATATATCAATTGTCTCTTGAAAGGAACTTCAAAAAGAAAATTCTCAGGAATTTCATGGTCAAAATATAAGTTATCAAATAAGAAAAATTATAAGTTTACTAAAACAGTTAAAGTATGAAGGAGCTATAGCTAGGATGATACAAAACTTGTTAGCTTCTACTTTAAATGAGAAAAGATCTTGGAATACAATATTCCAAAAGGCAAATAATATCTCTGCTACTGAGAATAAATTATATATTATATTCATATGAATATGAGTATAATTACATGGGACTAGAGGTTGTTAATCGATCTTTAGGTAACTAGAATATTTGTAAGTATTTCTGAAAAAAAATCAGATAATGCTTTGGAAAATAAATGTAAAAGTTCATTGAAACTTAAAAATATAAATTGATTTCAGCAATTGAAAAGTTTTCAGTATGATAACTTTCCAGCTTGGTGCCTTGAAAAGCTATTGAGGGAACTTAAAATAATTAAAAAAAAAAAAAAAAGCAAGCAAACAGGTCTAGGGTGAGATGTGGATGTGGATATGCTGGAGCTAACTCATGCAGTTCATAAGAGCTCATTATTAAATTTTCAGTGTGGGAATTTACATGTCAGGAATCAGCAAATGCTACAAATCAGAGCTTGACTATTTTGTTGATTATCTATATTTAAGCAAACATTAATAAGGTAGCTTAAACTTATACATTTGTCCTGTGTATACTTTTTTTGTTTAAAGAGCCAGTTGTTAATCATTTACCAATATATTGCTAATCAGACTCCTCCTTTCTCCATATCTTTCATATCTCAAGATCTCCCTTTTCAAATGAGGAAATTTACCTTTCTTGGAAGTCTATACTAATGATACAGGGACACCTTTCTTCCTTTCTCTAGAAAGCACTAGACCTCACTCAGATCTGACACTAAACAGAATCGCTCCCATACTAGAGATTGTCTTTGAACTTTCTACCACCACTGTCTTTTCCTCTCCTAGTCACACTCACTGTACCCTCTCCATTCTTGACAAAGGGAGCACAAAATGGTCAGTCTAGTCAGATTTTTGGATACACTGCTCCCTTACTAAAGTTAGTGAAGTACTCTCAAATCTACCTATTCTGCCCTAATCTATCTGCCAGTCTTTAATCTTCTATATCCAATTGCTTGAGAAATCTCAAATAAGATGTTCATTATAAATATCTTAAACTCACTATTCCCACCATATTCAATGCCTTCATCCCAGGCTGTTAAAATTATGTGTTGCATTCAACTTTTCACTCTCACTCCTCACAAATCCAGCTATTACTACAATTGCAATATCACTCCTCTATGCCATATTCACTCTATCATTTTTCTGTCATTTTTCTGATTCAAGTTTTTGTCACTTTGTGCCTAGGATCTACCTGCTTCAAGTTTCTTTTGACTTCAATCCATCTCTAGTTTATCACTCCCCTACTTGATAAACTCCAGCAACTTCTTATCACTTCCAGGAACAAATACAAAATGCACTCTGGTCTTCACTCCTCTACTTGATAAACTCCAATAACTTCCTATCACTTCCAGGAACAAATACAAAATGAACTTTCAAAGCCCTTAATAATTTAGCCCCCTCCTACTTTTTCAGTCTTCTTATATCTTAATCCCTGTTATGTACTGTTCAATCCAATGACTCTGGCTTGCTGTTTCAGAGACAAAGCACTCCATTTCTCAATGTCAGGCATTTTCTGTGACTGTTCACCATGCCTGGAAGGTTCTCCCCTTCTCCTCATTTCCACTTATTGGCTTCCTTTAAGTGCCAACTAAAATTCTACCTTTTAAAGGAAGCCCTTCCCAAATCCTCTTAATTCTAATAGTTTTCCCTCTTTTATTTCTTCCCTCTTTGTCCTGTCAATTTTTGGTAGCACATATTTGTTTGCTTGTGGTCTCCCCCATTAAAGTTTCAGTTCTGTGAGTTCTGGGACTATTTTTTGACTCTCTCTAATCTTACCATAGTACTATGATAGGTACTCAATAAATCTGTATTGATTGAATAATTCTCATCCTTGCCTTTGCCCAATATATTCATTCTTAGGACCTCTAGTCCTTTCTATGTACCTAGTACTTGAACCCTTCAATAGGCATTCCATAATTTGAGTGTGAGCTCAAAAAAAAGCAGATACTATCTTTTTCTTTTTATGTTCCCACTGATCTGCACAATTTTTGGCACATAGTAATAGTAAAGGAATGGGGATTAAACTTGTAACCTCATTAATATAGAGAACTCCTGAGTCAAAACAAAACAAAACAAAAGAAAAATCTCCCTATCAAAGCAAGTCAGTACCTTTGCTGTCACTTGAGTCTTAGAGGCTTTTCTAGGACACTAAGACACTAAACAATATACATTAGTGAATTAGAAAACCAAAGGGTATGTGAGATATGAGGTAGAAGATCATTAGAGCCTTAGAAATCACCTCATCCAATTCTTTATTATCCAGATTGTAGAGTTAAGCTTGGGAGCAGTTATGACAGTATGTCAAACTGAGTAAGAAGATAAGTTAACCACATCTCCGGTCTTGACTCTTATTTATTTATTTATTTATTTGTTTGTTTGTTTGTTTGTTTGTTTGTTTGTTTGTTTTGCTGAGGCTATTGAGGTTAAGTGACTTGCCTGTGTCACACAGCTAGGAAGTGTTTCATGCCTGAGGCCAGATTTGAAGTGAGGTCTTCCTGACTTCAGGGCTGGTGCCTTATCCACTGTGCCACCTAGCTGCTTCCACATCTCCTGTTTTAATAGTCCAATGCTTTCCCCACATTCCACTTTGGAATTCAGGAGAACCATCTGGAATTTTTTTTTTGTGTGTAAATGAAATATTCAATAAGTGATTTTCAGTCTTTTTGAGATTGATATAAAAATCAATAGACTATATATATATATAGGGCATTTGAAAATATCACTCACAAAGTGTCAAAGGCAAATAAAAGTTTATATATTTGGTAGGAACAGGGAAATATTTTTTTTCCCTACAACAGCATGTTGTTTCTCTTCCCTGCAGAAAGAGACAAAGCCTGTAGAATTAGGGCATGCAATGTACTTAATGGTTAAATGATACTCTAGGTACTCTAGGAAATAACCTCAAAAAATAAGGTGTTATTTATTAAAGCAGGAATGGGAGGGGAGATTAGAAAGGTTTCTTAAACAAGTTGAGGTGTGACTGAAATTAGCTCATCAAGAACATAAAAAATTGCCTCCATTTGCTCTTACTAAAATTTTGTATAACACACATAGACATTCAACATTGATTTTAGAACTATATTTAAAATAGTAGATGTTAAAAAATGTTTGATGATGGTGTTGCTTCCCCTAGAAATCATTCTATTAGAGTAGGGATATTCTAACAATTCTTTTAACCTTCTACTTCCTATGTTAATCAAAAACTACAACATCAAAAAAAAAAAATTGTTCATGGGGACCACTAAAATGACTGCTAAGTCATTTTGTTTCTCTGTTCCCTACCAGGATCAGGTCTGTTAATGTAATTCTCAGTGTAGCTGCTTCATTTAAAGATTTAGGCAAAACACCAGGTATTTTCTGTAATACAAGCTCAATTGTGTCCTGTATAATTGTTAGGGACTTCCACTGATCTATAGACAGTAACTTAAACGTTATCACACACTGGTGGTCGCCAAATTCCTTGTATTTTCTTCTCCCAATTTTATTCATCTATTATTTATCTTTTTGTTTCTTAGCTCCCTATTCCTTATTAATGACTCTTCGATTTTCCATTGTTTGAAGAATCACTATAGGCTCTCCCTTTCTCTTGCTTTTCCTAGGTGAATCCAAATAGGAAGAACTCTAAACTCAGTTTGAGCCCTATGGCATCAGATAGTAAATGCCTCACCATGTGACCAACCTAGAAATCCTCATTCTCCTTCATTTGCCTGCTATGAATAAAAAGATGAATGAAAAAAGCATTTAGTAAGTGCTTACATGAGCAAAACACTATGCTAAGCTCTGGTAATACAAAATTTAAAAACCCCTCCACTTTCTATAAATCACTTTCTAAAAAGTAAAATTAGATAAAACAAATTTTAATGGAATAAAAATATTTTTATACAGCCACTTTATTTTTTAAAAAATCATTTTCATAAATATTTCTTTCATAAATGTAGATCATAGTTTTTATCTGTCTTAACAGTGATTCTCAGTGAGTTACTCTGATCAGTCTTCTGCAGATGGACTGACTTCTTTGTATTTAGCTAGGCTATCCTCAGTTGATATTGTCAAATGTAATGGGTCAGAACTCTGGAGAAATGTACTTGAAACAAGGATTCTTATAACAAAGTGTTAACTCAGTGGAATTGATAAGACAGTGGCTAGCTAGTTTAGCATGTGAGTTCTCTAGTTCAATATAATTGATTTAATCCTATAACAAGGTGGAATTGATAAGACAATGGTTATCTAGTTTACATATACTTAGCACTTAGCATGGTGATGTAATAGTTCAACAGTTGATGTAATTGTAGTAGAGTATTTAAACTGAGGACAAAGTCAGCCACAGAGATTCCATCTTTGATCAGCCTCTTGGTGGCTCTCCTGCCTCCTACATTCCTCCACTAAGAAGACCAAGGACCATTTGAAGGTCCTGTAGAAAGCTAGCCCAGCCCCTGGTGAAGAAGACAGACTGTGAAGGAGATAATAAAGACTTTGGACATTATCCCTGACATTCTTGTGATGATTATTCTGCTGAGACCAAGGCTGGTCCAAAGGTCTTCTAGAGAGCTAGCTAGAACATTACAGTCAGAGTAACTCCTTCAAATTCTTTCCATCTTGGAAATAAGTTCCACCAGAGTTTATCCCCCACCAGCTCAGTCACTTCCATACCCTTAGAACTTTAGTGGAGGACTTAATAATAGGAATTAATTACATTTACATAGCATGTTACATTTTACAAAGCACTTTCTTCATACCAGCCTGATGAGATAGATATTGCTAGTATTACCATTTTATAGATCAGAAAATTGTGGCTCAAAGAGAATGTTACTTGTTCAATGAGTAGAAAAACCAAGACTAAGGCTTTTTCTGTTTTATCATGCCATGTTTCCTTATGATATACACATAGGAGTGAAAAATACAAATAAAGTCAATATTTCTTAATTCTCATCTGGTATATAATTAGAGCTCTTAAACATTCATTGAAATAAAAATAATTTTGAATATATCTCTCACTAGATCTGTAAAACCAGGCTTAAAATGATATCTTCATCAACTATGCAATTGTCTTTGTGGAAATCACTATTTACTATTTTAGTAAAATAAGGTTTAGAAAAGCAAGTTATCATTTCAGTCAGGAAATAGGATCAGAGAGAAGGAATCAGAAAAAGTATCATAAAAAAGTAATATTTGACTAGGCCCTTGAGATAATATTTGTAAAATGCCTAGTATAGTGCCTATCATACATTTTCTTGTCTTGCTACTCTGATCTGAGCAGAGTTAGAAAGAATTCTGACTTTTCCAATGAATAAGGTTTTATGCCCTTTGATGATGTATTTGCTTACTAAACTTAATAAAGGAATGAAAAAAACAAAACAAAACATTACTTTTGCCCACAAATGCCTGCTCACATATTCATAGCTACAATTAGCAATAATTATTTTTTCTTAGTTAGTAGCCATCACTGTTTTAAAAATAATTTTCTAGTAGCAGTGGCAGCTATAATGGTGATCAAAGAGAGAAATAAATCATGAATTTTCATGTATTATATTATTGCAGTGGTGACTGCAACAACTAGAGTAACCCTACATTCTCTGTTTCCTATCAATAGTAAACTAAGTGGTATAATGGTGAATACTTTATTTTAATCCTAGGTATACCTTTTAATATTTCATGAACAGTCTTTTAATTTCTCAGGACTTTAATTTCCTCATCTGTAAAACACAGTGATACTTCAATGGATCTATAATTTCATTAATTTTTCATTCATCCTGAATGATTCTTGTTTAAATTTTCCCATTTTATCCACTGGAGTTTTTTCTATCCTTCTAAGTGACATGACAAGGATAAAATTCAAGGTTGTGGGCTGTTTTTCTGTCTTTATATTTTTGGAGTTCATGAATATATTATCAATTCACATGACTTTAACTAAATATGTTTCCTTTTTCTTATAGGTCTGAGGTCTTGTCATCATCCATCCGAAAAATTTCATTTTTTATTAGAGATCTTTCACCACATGCTTGTTCTCATCTTTATTTCTGTCAAGCATCTGCAATGAAATTAATTCCTCTGACCTTTAGAAGATTGTGTTTGGAATCATAAATATGCTTTATGTAAGAAATGTTGTGAAGGCCATGAGATTGAATTTCAACATACTCTTCAAGTCAAATATTGAAGGATATTGAATCACACATGAAAGTTGGGAAGATTTGGCAATGATTTAATTTCCTGCAAAGATATTTATGGAATTGGAAGATCAGCATTGATCCACCTATCTGGATCATGCTGCCTGGAGTTCTAAAGCCTTAAACTACACTTTCCTCACAGCAATTGGATAAAGTTGGCTGCTTGTTCAAGAAGTTCTGGAAAAACAATTGCTACTTTGTTGTTGAGAGCTTTGGTCACTGTTATAGTCTTTTTATTCATTTCCACTTAGTTGATTGTATTATTTGACTTGGTTGAGTGAAACCTAGCCCAAAATAAAGCATTTCGCCATTCTGGAAGCTCTTCTATAGACACTCTCCACCTTATCAATATCCTTTACTTGTGATACTCAGAACTGAACATAATATTCTGACTGAGATCAGATGGTTTTTCTTCCATCACAGTGGAAATTATGTTCTGTTAAGCCTTCAATTCCCTGTTTGATGCCTTCTTTGATACTTATAATCAAAGAACTTTGACATAAAATTATTTTTGTTGAAATATCATTCAAAGAATCTTGAATCATTTTGATGTATGGATTTATTAACTCCTTGTTAGAAAAAATTTTCATTTGTATTTTGTTCTACCAAGTCAAATTATTTTTTATAACAAGAAATAATATTTGCAATCTATTTTGTATTCTCTGGATCTTAAATAAACAACTGAGAAATATGCATTAACTCTTATTCACCAGACACTCTCCTAGGCACTGGGAATATAAAAACAAAAGTCTGTTTACAATAAGCCTATATTCTGCAGTGGGATATAATATGTTCACAGATATGTACAAAGTTAGCAGTAATTATTTGTTCTTAGTTAGTAGCCATCACTTTGTAAAAAATAATGTTCTAGTAGCAGTGGCAGCTATAATGGTGATCAAAGAGAGAAATAAATCATGAATTTTCATGTATTATATTATTCTCCTATATCACTACTGCAACTGTACAAAATAAATGATAACAGTGTCAGGCCTAGAGTTAGAAAGATTCATCTTCCTGGGTTCATATCTGACATTACTAGCTACATGACGCTGGGCAAGCCATGTAATCCTTAGTTTCCTCATCTAAAATGAACTGGAAAAGAAGATGGCAAACTACTCCGGTACCTTTGGCAAGAAAAGCCCAAATGGACTCATAAAGAGCTGGACACAACTAAAACGACTGAACAAGAACAATGAAGTAACTGCAGCACCAATACCTGAGGGAATCAGGAAAGACATCTTGAGGAAGCAGTACTTGAGCTATGCCTATAATGGAGGCAGGGCTTCCAATAAGCAGATTGAAAAGGAAGAACATTTTAGGCTGGGAGGCAGAGTTTGTGAAAAGCAGGTTGTGGTCCTGCATAAGGAATAGCACATAGGCTAGAGAGAAAGTGATGTGTAATTACCCTAGAGAGATAGTCTGGAAATTGTGAAGTCTTTAAATGTCAAACAAAAAAGATTAAATTTTTTTGCTCAAGGCAATGGGAATCCACTGAAACTTAAAGAAGGGAAGGGACATGTTAAGATATGTGCTTTAGGAATATGAATTCAGTAACTTGGGAAAACAGATTGAAAAAGGAAGAGAGTCTGTATACTGATATCCTCATTGAAATATGTAATAGACATGATTCAGACCAAGTTGGCATTTCAGGTTTTATACTGGAACAAAATAATACACTTGTAGAATATTTAGTTGACAAATAAATGACTATTTAGCCATGGAATAGGAATGATATGGAAAAATATAGTCATGATTCGATTAAGTGCAGGTTTTCTATTGGCCAAGCACATGAGTTTCTCTCATGCCCATGAGATATTTTTTACTTGAGAAAACAGGAAGCAATATCAGTAGCCTGAGCTTTAGCTCCCTGAGTCAACAGCTCAACAAGATTCAGTGTCTTTTAAGGAGAAAAAAAATGAACTTATGAGGAGAATGGTGAAGGTACTTAGGAAATGATAATTCAGACTAACTTGAAACAGGTCCCAGAAAATATTGGTCTTATAATATGCTGCTTTTGCAATAGTATAGTTGAGTCTCTGAATATCTCTCATTTTTATTCTTTAGTGCCATTTCTGCTTCTTCTGCAATTCTGATTTTAGTATCCATTTAGTTTGTTGTGGCTTTGATGGTAAAAATAGTTTCTTATAATTTTTTTTTTTGCAGATCTTTTTAGTTTTTTTTGTTGTTGTTTGTTTGTTTGTTTTGCACATTCCGTTAACTTTTCATCCTTGAATGCTCTTAGGATGACTTTATTCAGTTGGGCCATTCGTCAAGATTTTTTAAAAATTAGTTTTACTTCCATTTTCTCCCTTCATTTTATGAGGAAATATTTCTTAGAAATATTTCTTCCATCATTGTTCTTCATAAGAACTTATACATTTATATTCTAAACCAACATTTCCTTTCTCCCCACTTCACAAATAATTGAAATGTTTGCTAATGAGTGCTTTTTAGGATTTTTGTTATGATAATTGATTTATATTAGATAGACTTTTATATGAACCTGTAGCACCTACATTTATGGCCTTTGGTCTAGGATTCCTACCCTGGTTATTCTGTTGTAAGCTACAGATTGGACTGGAAGGTGAAACAGAGGCTCTCAACTTCTGGGGTCCAAGACACAGAGCTGCTGCTTCCTTCTGAAATTGTTCCTAGATGCTAATTTTTTTTTCTTTCATCACTTCTTCTCTCCCTTCCAACAACATCACCATGGTGAAGATATCTGGGTTGATATCAACCCAAATTGTACAATTTGGGTACTTTTTGGAAAACATCAATGACGAACACACA